>NC_050068.2:11383702-12041559 GCF_009764565.3 Dermochelys coriacea | reverse complement strand
GTTTGGCAAAGAACCCTGTTGCTGAAGTGCATCTTGGAAATTTAAAGGGACTGCCTCTGGTTTCATCAATAGGCAAACAGTATGGCTGCCTCTAGTAACCTTTTGCCTCCTTTGTACTGGAACCTGGTGCATTGGGTTGGGCCTATGGATTGCCTTTCTATTCAGTGGCTTATTTTTTCCCCTCATGGAAGATGCTACTGCAAAGAATGAAAATTAAAAAGTAGCAAAGAATGTATGCGATTAAAAACAAGGGATTGTAAGTCAAATTCTGATCTATTATACTGCTGTGAATCCAGAGCAACTCCACTGAAGACAATGGAATTGCTTCAAATATGCTCTGGTGTGCATGAGAAAAAAAATGGATCCCAAGATAATATGTTTTTTTTTTCCACCAAATGCATCCGATGAAGTGAGCTGTAGCTCACGAAAGCTTATGCTCTAATAAATTTGTTAGTCTCTAAGGTGCCACAAGTACTCCTTTTCTTTTTGCGAATACAGACTAACACGGCTGCTACTCTGAAACAAGATAATATGCTAATACAACACACAAAAAGAAAAAAGCTCTTCTCTAATGCCTGGATATACACTACCCAGACAGCCTACACTCCCCCAAAACAGGGACAAATCCTACTCAGTCAGAGTATACACATGAGGCAGGTGAACAGGATTTGACTACCGCTGTCCACTTGCTCGTGACACAATAGCACTTAGTGCGAGAGTTCTACGGCACAGGTCATGGAGTATTCCACTTCTGTGCATAGTTTCAGTAATTGAATCTGGTGCCCTGCCTGAGCTGCAAACCTCTTCGAGTGGCACCTTTGATCAGTGGGGTTATTCAGTGCTATTCCAGTAGCACCTTTGATTAGTGATAATCTATTCATTGTCACAATGACTAACAAGACTGGGGCCAATCTTTTAAGGAGCTGAATGTCTCCCAATAGGTAAAGAGAACCATCGTCATCCATATACTAAATTCCCTTGACTCCCATTGGGAGATGAAGGTGCTCAGCCTCTCACAATAGGGTCTTAATAGGAATATTGGCCGCAGTAGCCCAGGGTTGCAACTCTTAAGTCAATGGGAACAACTATCATGAGTAAAGGTTGCAGGATCAGGCCTCAGTTTAGATTAGACTCTGGGTTACAAATGCCAGGAAGGTCAAGATCTGGAAATCTGGTGTATTCAGACTCCTTTTTCCCTATGCAATAGTTCTTTTTCCCATTGAAAAATCCCACAAAGTCAGAAGTCTCTTTTTTAGGCTGCTGAGATGCTTTCATGTTTTCTGTCAGATAAGGCACCCTTGGCATTACTTCCATGCAACAGGTTTTGTGCAAATTACACCTGGCTCAGCTCAACTATAATAAAGGTTATTGTGAACTAATAAAAGAGCCTATTTTTCTCTCAGCCAGAAACAAAAGCCAGGAAAAATGGAACAGTCTTTACCTGCCTGTTATCTACTGTAACTGTTAAGTTTTGCTGGTAACCATACTGACAGCATGAATAACAATAGAAACATGTATTTACTTTTGTTATTTCAGCTGTGGGTAGCCAGATCATTTTAGTTGACAAAACATTTTGTTATATAAGAGATCTCAAAAATCTCAAATAATTTGAGGCTTTATATTATCTATTGGCATTGTGTCCACCTCTGTTAGTTAGGTATGGCAAGACACAGATTTTCTATAGCATTCATTATTATTGTTATGTATTAGCATTGTGGATGGGCCAGCACATGGAATGGTGATGCCTGCACCAAGGTGCATACAAGCTATGGGGCCTGAGCTTGACAAACCTTTGGTCAGGTGGTTTGTTTTCACTCACAGGAATAATTCTACTGAGGTTACTATTATCATCTGTATCATGGCTAGCACCTAGGAAACCCAGTCAGGGATCAGGGCCCCATTGTGTTAGGAACCATACAGACAGCTAGTAACAAAGAAGACAAGGACTTCTTCAGTCAGGGTTTGGACGATCATGCCCTGATGTTGGGTCAAAGACATACCAGGACAAAGTCATTGGCAGTTTAGAGACTACTAAATGAAAGGTATATGCCCTGGGGGGGGGGGGGGACAGCTGCTACTAAAGTAGTTAGGAGATAATTGCATCACAGATTTCATTTTTAAATGTAATGACATTTACAAGAATGTCTGCTGTAAAGCAATGACGCTTCAGTGGCAGAAGTGAGTTTTTGAGAGATTGGAACAAGGTGAAGGTGGATGTCCACGTACAAGAGATGGAGAAAGGAAACCAATAACTTGTCATTTTCCCCTTTATCCTGCCAGCAAAGGTCAGGAGGGCAGGTGGGCATCAGGATGTGGCTTTCTGGATCAGCTATTGATAGGCTTTGCTAGGAACAACTCTTCCACTGAATGCATCCGATGAAGTGAGCTGTAGCTCACGAAAGCTTATGCTCAAATAAATTTGTTAGTCTCTAAGGTGCCATAGGTCCTCCTTTTCTTTTTACAGAATGAGCTGTTCTCAAGCCGTTTTTTCTGCTGACTGGGCTACATTGCACACCTGATATGTACGGCAACTTTTCAGAGCATTCAAAGCTAGGACACGAAAGCCTCAGGTCCTAAACTATAACTTTATACTATTTTCTACTATAGCAACAGGGATTCATTAAGATACCTGGCTTGCTAGGTAACCAGCGTGACTGTAGAGGCAAAAAGAAGTATTAGAGAGAATGAACAATGAAATGAAATGGTGCTTAGACGGGAGGGAGGAAGTAAGAATAGACTTCATTTACACTGCTCTGGCACTGTAACAGGGCCTTGTGATGTTAAGGTCTATGAAAATAAGGCCCAGAATGTTTTCTACCTTGATGCCACACTAAGGTGAATTAAACAACCGATTGACAGCTTGAAATGAAATGAAATTACTTCCAGTCTGTGAATCCATATCCATACCAGCTTGCTTCAAGCATGCTTCAAAGTGTGTAGAAGTTTGCCAAAGTCTTCTCAAAGCACCGTGCTTCAGTAAAACTTGGACACACAGAAGAATTCTGCCGGTCTTAGAGTATGTTTACACAGGAGCTGGAGGTATCATTTCCAGTTCAGCTAGAAATACCCACACTAGCTCTGGTCACGGTAGTGCACTAAAAATAGCAGTGTAGCTACAGTGGTGCAAATGGTGGGTTGGGCTAGCTGCCCTGAGTACTTACCTATGGTTTCAGATGGGCTCCTAGTGGTGGTGGCTAACCCATATAGCCATGACTGCAATTCTATTTTTAGTGCACTAGCTCCATCTGCGCTAACATGGCTGTGTCTACCATAGACAAAGCCTTAGACCTTCCTATGGCTGGACCACTGAAAGGATTTGGAAGTGGGATTAAATGCAATCAGTGTGGAAAATTCACCCCAACAGCAGCCCAAATATCAGGGAGTGGGTGGAGAGAGAAATAATAGCATGGAAAGCTTTACATATCTAGAACATTGTCCATGGTAGTGATGCTCTATTACTCGAGCCAGCTGTGTCTCTTTATAGACTGGTATTGAGCTCCCATCATGGGTCTGACTGCTATTCCCATTCTGTGACATCAAATGAGGAGGCCTGTGAAAATATAGTCATTTAAAAGTAAGACATGCAAGAGTTAGACACACAGGTGGATGGCAGGGACGTTGATCGAACCAGACATCTTGAAATCAGCAACACACTCTGACTATCAGATCCGTCAGTGAGCCCTAAATAGGTCCCGCTTAGGACAACTGTTGCCTTTATTTAGTTGTTTTGATGATACTATATTTACTATTCCTTGTAACATGGTTTCTGTAGCCGCATCCAAATTCATCCCTGTTGTAACTCCATGGCCTTCAGTGGGATACACCAATATAAACTCTATCGTTTTGTCTGTAGATAAACCTGGATCCTTCACACACTTGAGCACGTGTATAACTTTATCAAGCCAGTAGCCCCACTAAGCTCTATGAGGCAGCTCGGGTGAACAAAGGCTTACTTGCTTGAAGGACCGGGGCTGTGGCTTGTAAGCAATGGAGTGCAGGAGCCATGTCGGTCTCTGCATTGTAGAGAAGGCTGATGTGTGGAAAGGTGGTCCAGTGGCTGGGCTACAATGCTTAAAACTTGGGACACCTGCGTTCCAGCCCCTGCTCCTCACAGACAAGTTGTATCACTTTGAGTGAGTCAATTGGGCAGCCAGAACTGGCAGAAGCTGAAAGAAAAGAAGCTAAAGGACACCAGTCAGTCCTTCCATTTTTTCCTGACAGACGATACCTCTCAACTGTTACAGTGGACGAGAAGCTGGATATGAGTCAAGAGCGTGCCCTTGTTGCCAAGAAGGCCAATGGCATTTTGGGATGTATAAGTAGGGGCACGCCAGCAGATTGAGGGTCATGATCATTCCCCTCTATTTGACGTTGGTGAGGCCTCATCTGGAGTATTGTGTCCAGTTTTGGGCCCCACACTACAAGAAGGATGTGGAAAAATTGGAAAGACTCCAGCGGAGGGCAACAAAAATGATTAGGGGGCTGGAGCACATGATTTATGAGGAGAGGCTGAGGGAACTGGGATTGTTTAGTCTGCAGAAGAGAGGAATGAAGGGGGATTCGATAGCTGCTTTCAACTACCTGAAAGGGGTTTCCAAAGAGGATGGCTCTAGACTGTTCTCAGTGGTAGCAGATGACAGAACGAGGAGCAATGGTCTCAAGTTGCAGTGGGGAGGTTTAGGTTGGATATTAGGAAAAACTTTTTCACTAGTAAGGTGGTGAAGCACTGGAATGTGTTACCTAGGGAGGTGGTGGAATCTCCTTCCTTAGAAGTTTTTAAGGTCAGGCTTGACAAAGCCCTGGCTGGGATGATTTAGTTGGGGATTGGCCCTGCTTTGAGCAGGGGTTGGACTAGGTGACCTCCTGAAGTCCCTTCCAACCCTGCTATTCTATGATTCTATGAATTTACTGGGCTAGGTGCCCAACGCCGAGAGAAAGCAACAGGAGTTAGTGGCCTAAATAGCTTTGAGGATCAGGGCCTTAGATGTTCAGCTTCGGCTCGCCACCCGCATCCTGGGGAGAAGAGCCAGGGCGTCTTCATTCAGGGCACCTCTGGGCTAGGCAGTTCACAGCCCCCCCCCCAGAGGGCTGCAACCCACCAAGCAGTAGGACCCTGCAGCAGCTCCCGGGGACAGGGGCCGTCTGCCAGGGGGAGGCTCCAAAGGGCTTTTTTTTTTTTTTTTTTTTTAAGCTCAGAGCCTCCCACTGAACGCGCAACTTCCACTTTCTAGAAGTTTCTCTGGGCGGGTTATAAAGCCCCCTCCGCGGGGCTGGGCGCTGCAGAGCGGGACACGCAGCGGGGGGAGTCCAGCTGCTCCGCACCCCCAGGCCCGGCGCGAGCCCTCCAGGTGAGGGGCTGCCGCAGGTTCGAGCAGCGGCTGCCTTCATCCGGCTGTGCCCGGCGTGGGGGCAGGGCGGGGGCCGGACGCGCGGGGGGGGGGCGCCCCATGGATCTCCTGGGTGTGGTGAGGGGTCCCCGCGGGCAGGGGGGGGGGTGGGTGGGGGACACACACACCCCGGAGTGTCCCCGCGGCAGCGGGGGGTGTGTGGGGGGGGGGGACACACACACCCCGGAGTGTCCCCGCGGAAGGGGGGGGTGTGTGTGGGGGGGACACACACACCCCGGAGTGTCCCCGCGGCAGCGGGGGGTGTGTGTGGGGGGGGGGACACACACCCCGGAGTGTCCCGCGGCAGCGGGGGGGGGCGTGTGGGGGACACACACCACCCGGAGTGTCCCCGCGGCAGCGGGGGGGTGTGTGGGGGGGGGACACACACACCCCGGAGTGTCCCCGCGGCAGCGGGGGGTGTGTGGGGGGGGGACACACACCCCGGAGTGTCCCCGCGGCAGCGGGGGGGGGCGGGGGGGGGACACACACACCCCGGAGTGTCCCCGCGGCAGCGGGGGGGGTGGGGGGGGGGGGACACACACACCCGGAGTGTCCCGCGGCAGCGGGGGGTGTGTGGGGGGGGGACACACCCGGAGTGTCCCGCGGCAGCGGGGGGGGTGTGGGGGGGACACACACACACACACCCCGGAGTGTCCCCGCGGCAGGGGGGGGCGGTGGGGGGGGTCAGGGAGATGCCTGGACTCTCCTGGGCTGGGGAGATCAGTGGTGGGGGTCCCGTGGAGTATCCCCCAGTTGCTGGGAAATCCCGTGTGAAGGGGGCAGGAGCCGGGGCAGGAGGGTGGGGCCGGGGGGGGTTGAACACGGTTGGTGTCCGGAAGAAGCGAGAGGCTCTTGGCAGGAGTCTGTTCAGCAGCCTGGAAAGTTTGGGAGTGGGGGTGACTCCCCCTCCCTGGGGATTGACGGGGTGTGGGGAGGGGCAGATTGGAGCATTTCTGGGGGGCTGCATGCCCCACTCTGGCCCTGTGGAGGATGTGGGAGGAAAGGGGTGGGGGCAGCTGCGTGTGGGGCTGCAGGGTATTAAAGTTCGGGGCTGCAGCAGCTGCTTTCCTGCAGTTTGAGGGGAGGCAGGTCCGGGCTCCACTGATCCAAGGGTGGCAGCAGCCCCTCCTGCCCCACGCCAGAGGGGTCCATCTTCCAGGCTGCCCCACGCCAGAGGCAGCCATTGGCAGGAGCTGCCAATGATGCTCACACAGCTCCTCAAGACATCGGGAGCAGAGATGCCTGGGTTTAAGTACCCCAAGCAATGAGAGCGAAATAAAATGAGGGGGAGGAATAAAATAGCAGTGTCCCGGGGATCAGCTCTCCTCTGCTCCTCTCTCCAGCTCAGAGCCAGCATTAAAATCCCCAGGAGCCCTGGGTCCCCCTGCCCAGAGGGTGAACTGCCGCAGAGCAGGGAGGAAAGCCACAGCCCTGGGGACAAGGGTGCAGCTCTTTGTTCTCTCTTATTATGAACTAAAAGCAACTCTGTGTCAAAATGCAAAGCCTCCGGCTGTCGTAGTGCAAGATCTCTACTAACACCCAAACGGCATTTACTTACTACATTTGTATGAGTCACTTTGTCATGTGATTTGTTCTGATCTAGTGTGGGGGGGTGGGGGGGACTCTAAGGCCCTGATCTTGCAAGGTGACTCCCATCCCAGACAGACCTGCCACACTGGCACAAGGATCTGCCTGCATGCATCTCGTGGCAGACTGGGGCCCTGGGGAGTGCAGGGTGTGAGTGGAAGCTATCAAATATGAGCTCCTAGAGAATCAGAGAGCGGCACTAAATTATAACACACAGGCCAATGCTGTCGTCTCACTAACACAAGGCCTTCACATAATTCAAGGGTAGGAGACATTGCTCAGAACAGGGTGGAGCTTACAGGCTGAGACCTGTTACTGTGCACTTCCCTAGTCCTTGGGGAGACCTAGACATTTGTCTATTCAACCCTTCTGCGGGCAAAGTTTGGGGACAGCGGCTTCCTGGATGGTGGCTAGATTTCATTGCTCTCTGAAGTAATGGAACTGACCTAAAGACCTAGCACATGCTTTAAACCAGGCACCATTCTCAAGGGAACTACTTTCTGTATCTGTTTTCTTTCAGAATGAAAAAGGCAAACGTTGACCTCACTATGAAAAAGTTTCAAGGTATCTTTAGAAGAAAACAAAACAAAACAAAACAAAAAAACACATAAGTTTGAAACTGTTTAACTGCATAATCCTAGCCCCACATCCAGACGGGGAGATTATAAACTGGTGTATGTGTCTTAAATAGTCTTTCTTGTGGATAGCTAGAGCAAATTAAAGTTGGTAGCTTTTCATTTTCAGTCTTTCAACAAGGCTTATTACTGAAGGGATCCTAGGCTGTAAATTAACCCTATCCCTAAGGCTATATAATTTCCATCCTGTGAATTGCAACATGTCTGCTTGTAGCTACTTGCACAAATGCTTTCTTTTGTGTGTGTAATTCCTTGGGCCCACCTCTGTTTCCTGTTCTGTTTTCTTTAACCCTAATGCTGCCACTCCAGCTGCTGCTTACTGCTGCATGCCAGGAACTGAACTTCAAAGCAGCCTCAGCCAGGGGGAAGAATGACTAAAGAATGGAGCTCAATCACAGCACCTGGCAGAATGCCTGAACAATTCAGCATTAGGTCTTTGGCTACCACAAAGATAATGTCATACAACAAAAAGTCTTAGGCATAGAAAAGGAATTTAACCCCTAATATACATAAGCAGGTAGCTTTGCTTGGGACGATTTTGAGCTCTCTTGACCTTTTGGAGCACCCTCAAGCCCAAAGTACAACTCCAGCAGGGGGGCAGCAGCACTTAGCCAGCCTTTGGGTGTACCCCAGGGACTACTTGCTTCTTCAGATGTGGGCAACTTGTTGGGGTTAAAGAGCTCAATCTGATTTGCATAAAATAGAGTGGGTTTCAGCCACCCTCATCTTCTGTTCAGAGTTGTACCCTGCAGAGATGACTGATCCCAGCCTGCAGTGTTCTACCTCGATTGTGGTGGCCACTGGTCCGCCAAACAGCAATGATCTTCAGTCTCTCCTAACTTGAGCTGGATGTGAACCAGTGTCCTAGAATTGAAGAGATCTCTATCCTATCACCTAGGTCTTTGAACCAACCAACTTGCCTGATCATGTCATTTTAAAGTTCCAAAAGCAAACCAGTGAGTTAATATTCAGTTAGAGATCAGGCTTTTATTCAAAATGTACAGGCCCCACATTTCAGAATGCAGTTTGGACTCTCAAGCATTAGCTACCATTTAGCTCTCCACATAGTATGATTTACTTCTGCAGGTAATCGCATGGACAATTTTTGAGGCTGTAGGTTCGCACCTGCAAAAAAAAGGATGCTGGGCTGAAGCCTGGTTGGAAATTGGAACCCTATTAAAGTTATTAAATTGGAAGCGAACCACAGATGCAGATCAGATTGCATCACGAATGCTACTTCACCTTCCCGCACTGGATTCTAGGAATAGGGTTAATCGGAAGCGTTAGAGCTTAGACTAGTCTAGATGCTGACGTGGCTTTAGGAGGGAATTTAGTCTGACTGATTTTGAACCTTTCGCTGCCTTGCAGGTTCACAGCAGTGTCGTGTTCAGTGGAAGCCATGTGGGTGACCAACCTTCTGGCCCTCTGTGCCCTAGTGGCTGCAGTGCCCTCGGAAGATAAGAAGCTGAGTGATAAGGCAACCACCTTAGCCGACCGCAGCACAACTCTCGCCTTCAACCTCTACCACACAATGGCTAAAGACAAGAACATGGAGAACATCCTCGTGTCTCCCGTGGTGGTGGCCTCCTCGCTCGGCCTGGTGTCACTCGGTGGCAAGGCCACCACAGCCTCCCAAGCCAAGGCTGTGCTCAGCGCCGACAAGCTGAACGACGACTACATTCACGGTGGGCTGTCGGAGCTCCTGAACGAGGTCAGCAACTTCACTTTCCGCAACGTCACCTGGAAGCTCGGGAACCGCTTGTATGGCCCCAGCTCCATCAGCTTTGCTGATGACTTTGTGAAGAGCAGCAAGAAGCACTACAACTATGAACACTCCAAGATCAACTTCAGGGACAAGAGGAGCGCCCTGAAATCCATCAACGAGTGGGCATCCCAGACCACGAATGGCAAGCTCCCAGAGGTCACCACGAATGTGGAGAAGACCGACGGGGCCCTGATCGTGAATGCCATGTTCTTCAAGCGTAAGTTAAATGCCGAGGGTGCTCTAAACTAGTGAGATGCGTGATCAAGTGCAGATGGCACCCACTAGCCAATACCGGGCTTCACCTCCTCTTCCTAATCTAGACATAAAAGATGCAAAGGGCCTAATTCAGCTCCAATTTACACTGTTGTAAATCAGTGGAGTTACACAATGGGGCAAGTGAGAGGAGACACAGGCTCAAAGAGTTTGCTAGAGTCCTACGGGGCTTTATACAGAGGGATCTTTCCTTCTCAGCTGAAATGCACTGGAGTGAAAAACAGGAGCATTTGGAGCTTGCAACAGAAATCTTATTTTAGGATTAGTTTCTCCATCTGAAACTTCAGGAGTTCATATGTTAAATAAATTGGTCCAAATTGATGCCATAGTAAATAAACTTCAGGCTGCAGGATAGAAGTTTGTTTTTGAGGGTGAGGGGTGGCAAGGAATTTGCTAGTCCCAGTCTCACCCCAAGTTAACACAATAACAAAAATGGGAATTTTTTTTAAACTCCAAAGTATCTGTTCTAAAGCCAGAGACAAGACACTGCACTAGACATATCCGTGTTCCCTTTGGTAGGACACACTGGGGGTTCTGAGATGCTCACCATTCAGGGTGTTTCTTACAGGGCTACTGGGGTTAAATTTGTGCGTGATGACACAGCCTGTTCACATTTTCTTGTTAACTGTTGGGTTCTCCTCCTCCTCCATTATAGCTCACTGGGAGGAGAGGTTCCATCACAAGATGGTGGACAACCGTGGCTTTATGGTGACCCGTTCCTACACAGTGGGAGTTCCCATGATGCACCGCACAGGTAAGTTTTAGCTTATGCTACTTGTCCCAAGATCCACTGGACTAAATCCATCCTGTTGATTTACAACAGAGATATTAGCCCAGTTGTCAACTTTTCACCTGTTTTTCTTTCCCCCCCAGCCTTTCAGATGAGACAGAACTATGCAGCTTTATGCTTAAATCTTAGTACAAGCAGATGGAATGCCATTTATATTGGTGGCTTTGGATCTGGACACTTGTCCATTAGGAAAAGATTCCATATGAGATCTAGAATTGGGGCATCAAACAGAGATCGGAATAGTAGCAGCTCTGTCACTATCCACACTTGTCTACTTTTGGGCCAATAAACTAGACAGTCCCCAGATTGCACTCCACTGAAAACATGGGGCAAATTAGCAACAGAATCAGGTGGCTTTATTTGCTTCCCATGGCTCACCATTATTGCCTCTGCTTGCTACTCTTTTCTTAAAGGTCTGTACAACTACTTTGATGACGAGGCTGAGAAACTTCAGATTGTGGAGATGCCTCTCGCTCACAAACTCTCCAGCATGATCTTCATCATGCCCAACCATGTGGAGCCACTGGAGAGAGTTGAGAAGCTGCTGACCAGAGAGCAACTGAAAACTTGGATCGGCAAGTTGAAGAAGAGAGCCGTGGCCATTTCTCTGCCGAAAGTCAGCTTGGAAGTCAGCCATGATCTTCAGGTAAAGTCTCTCTTGACGCCATAAACCAGACTGGCTGCTATGGGTGGTTCCTGGGTTTCCCCCATCTTTCGCTTCGAAGAGACAGTCTGGCACATGTGATTTGCTTAAGAGCAGAGAAATTTCTGCCAACATTGAGAAGGTTGTAAGAGACCAGGATGATGGGGGAAGAGTGGACCCTGTGATTTTTGCCTTGGGAGCTTCCCTGCGTGGACATATGTTTGGATCCCCCTGGCACAACCTATAAGAACTACATTTGAAGAGCCCAGAACAGGAAGATTTGATCATATCTGCATATGTAGTTCTAACCAGATCCCCACTTGGGGATTCTGCAAGGGAACCAGATTCCCTTGCACTTGGGAAATTCTCTTCTCCAGCCCTGAAAGTAGGGAGTGAAGATGGGGAAATTAGAGGTGTTTTATACACAAGTTGGCTTGCTATACATAGTAAGCTTATTACTTACAAACTGCCTTATTCAGTGGAAACCTAGACTAACACTTCTGCTTAAATGAGTGCCTGGCTCCAAGTTGGGCTCTGGGTTTATGGGTTAAAGCCAATGTATTGTCATTTTACCCAGCTCGTTTACACTTTTGCAAAAGGGGGAGGAAAATTTCTCCAATTCCCCTGTTCCTTTCAGGATCCAAGGAGCCACGTCCCGCTGTTAACACCCCCAGGTATCTAGACCTATTCCCTGAGCGCAGGGGTATTATTCTGTATTTACACTACTGAGAGTAGAATCTAGCTGGCTGAGCATATGATTGAACATTAGTGTCTTCCTTAGGAGTCTAACCTGCCTGTCTTTCATCATAGAAACACTTGGCGGACCTTGGCTTGACTGAAGCCATAGACAAGAACAAGGCTGACCTGTCCAAGATTTCAGGCAAGAAAGATCTCTACCTTTCCAACGTCTTCCATGCCGCGGCCCTCGAGTGGGACACTGAGGGGAACCCCTTTGATACTGACATCTACGGCCGAGAAGAAATGAGGAACCCGAAACTCTTCTACGCCGATCACCCATTCGTCTTTGTGATCAAGGACAATAAAACCAACTCCATTCTTTTCATTGGCAGGCTAGTGAAGCCCAAAGGGGACAAAATGCGCGATGAATTGTAGTTTGAATTTTCAGGTTTTGGCAGGGTTTTTTTTTTTTTTTTAAATGGGGAAATGTTCTTTTGTATTCTCTATGAACTGATGGGTGCTAGCCAGACCAGAGTGCATTTTGATGTTAAATCCAGCAGACAGTTTACCTTGCCAGAATATTCCACCAAAAGAAAATGCGTGGGAGGAACAGGGGAGGAGGGCAGGGGGGTGAAAGGCCCAGGAATGATGAGGGACCAATTCACTGGGATTCTGTTCCCAACCAGTGGTACATCTACTGAGATTTTAGGTTATGGTCTGTGTCTTCTTCCTCCTTCCTGCAGTAGAATAAATCCTTATGCCAAGCATTATAGCACAATCTGCCAGGATGCAAACTGTCAGCTGAGGCCACAGTAAAGGTACCATCACAGTCTCTGTTATGCCCTTTGTTCTAGACACATGGAGCAATGCTTCCCCATCCCTCTTCCCTGATTTGTTTGTCCTTAGGGGACAGCTTGCCTCCTGCCACACATTCCTGGTTCCTTGCACTGGGGGTTTCTTGGCTGAGCTGGAAGCCAGGGGGCTGGTCCCTTTATCTGTTTGCTCCTTGAAGTTCTTCTGCCTGCATCTTGCTTGTTAAAGGGAGCAGCAGGGACTGAGTGTGCTCCCGCTTTGCAATGGAGGCACTGCTGACAGATGCAGATGTGAGCTAGTCTAACCATTTTGGTTACTTTAGGAGGGGGAAACAGACAGTAACAGCCATACAAGTCAGTAGGTGCTCTGATGCTGTGGCCCACCTATGAACATAGATACAAGTAGAATTTTCCCTGTATCTTCTAAACCACTTAGCCATGCTCTGAAATGTTTGTTATCTCCCCCCAAATACTTCCAGTTGAACACAAAGTAAAAACCTCTCCACTCCTTACCCATGGACAGCTGAAATCTTGCAAAAATCTGCTTTGCTGGGAATACTCTATTTAAAAAAAATACCCACTTTAAATCACTCAGCAATGAGGTGTCTCAGCAAAGGGGCCAAGGACAGCATAGGCCATAGAGATTAAAAGACCCTTTTTCAGGTGGTCCCTTCAGCAGAGGTGAGGTGCAGCTGGGGGAGGGGTGATTTGCTCTGCAGCTAGCGTGCTCTACCTGCTCTGGATCAAGAGGATTTCGGGCTGGGGGGCTACCAAGCAGACAACTCTCACCAGCACTGGGCCCACCCTCGAAAGGTTTCATTAACCCCTTAGAAAGGAGGGGAGGAAGTTCACGTCTCGTGGTGCTTTTGTTTCAGTTTGTCAGGATAGACTGGGCAAGAAACACAGTTTACATTGTGAAGATTTCTCTCTGCAACTAGAAAGCTAGAGCCCAAACCATCTCCCAAGGGGAAGACTCCTGCTGACACCTCTCAGTGGGAGCTGGCTCAGACCCTTAATTTCCTTTTTCTAAAATAGGAAGGCTTTAGATCTTCCATAGCCTGGCTTCCTAAAGACCCTTTCTACACAATCATCTTTCCAAGAGGGTTCACTCCCCACTGGCTGACCTGCCTAAGGCACATAAGGTAACACTTGTATTTATAGCTAGGCATTTTCATATTTATTCATGAGAAGTGGGAGGTTTCATGATCCAACTCCAGCCTAGAGTTGATGGATCTAAGTGAATTTTTCCCCAAGGGACATTATCAGGTTGAAGCTTGTATTTAAAAAAAAAATAAATGGTCCTGATCCTACAAATTCCTAAGTGTGTGTCTAATGCTTCTCTCACTCTCACTGCAAAACTGGAACAAAGGGTTAGATAATTGTTTGTTTTTTTTCAGTTTAATCTACTTTCTATGTCACTGATGCTGATTGCAGTTAGGGTGGACGGGGAAACTGGACTGGTTACAGTCACTTTCTAGTTCTCAAGCACAAGCCCGATCCTGCAGCATCTGGATTTCGGAGGCTGACAGAGGTTTAATTGGTAAATTTGACTTCCACAATGGTTTTAAAAAACCCAGCCTTTCCTGTTGATCTGAATTTTGGGTGTATACCTAAATCTGGGGGCCAAGATTTGACCTGATCTTGCCTCTTTAAGTAGATGATGTTACAAAAGTAAAGCATATGTGCCAAAGTCACATACAGGTCAGCCCAGAGGGCAACACTGTTCTTAACACCTCAAGTTTGAGCTTTGACAATCATTTCCAACGGGGGGGGGGTGAGGCATAGGCATGTATCAGAATGCACAAATATTGCAGTGTGCATGCTCAGACAAATCTGTGCACTGAAACCCATATCTGTTGCACAATTATACAGGATGGGGGTGGGTGGGAGTGTGGAGAACACACTGGGGGAGTGTCAATTTGCATCATGTGAATGGAAGGGTCAGCTTTTTCCCCGTTTTGAATTCTTGTATCACAAAACTATGAGTTGTATAATTTTGCAATAAAACTTTTTCAATTAATCTTGGCATTTGTAGGGGGTGCGATTTGTGACCATGAAGGCCTGGATTGTTTGAATCCTGCAGTGGCTGTAAGCAATTGGTTCAAGGGGTTTATCTGCAAAACCTCATCCAGGTGCTGAAGCTTGGCCTACAGGTCTGTGCCCTGTCCAGTTAAATCAAACCTGGGTTTATTATTCAGCTTGTAATTCAGAATATACCATTCGCCCAACAATCCAAGCAGCACTTTATGAACATTCATTTAGCCTCTCCCCCCCTCTGACACAGGGAAACAGCAGAGTGATTAGTCATCTGCTTTCTGAAGTTAACAGGAGCTGCGACTGCTCAATGCCTTGACCCTCAGTGTGTGGCTGGAGAAAAGGCAGGCTTAAAAAAAAAAAAAATTACAAAGAAAATATGGTAAAGCCAGGAATAGACTCCTCCCGATGCCTCCATCCTCTGCATGACCCCGTTAGCTGGTAACACCAACCACATACTTGAAGCCCCCTCAATTCCAACTGAAACAATGGGCAGCCCCCCTGCAAACAAGGCAAGATGTCTCATTGGTCCACACTTCTGCTTTAACCACTGGACCCTGATTGCACACTGTGTATCAGACACCACCCTGTGCTATAATCTGACCAGTGCAGATTTTAGCCTCAGCGCTTTGCTCGGTGGATGAACCCGCTAGGCTTTGTGTTCTGAGGAAGAATTTAAATGACAGGCAGGTGTGAAAGAATTGAAGTAGGTGAGGGAATCTTTTATTGGACCCACTTCTGTTGGTCCAAGGGACAGGCTGTTGAGCTTATACGCTCTTCTTCAATTCTAAGGCAAAGGAACAGCAGGGAAAACAACATGAAGACTACAGTAGGAGGCTATCCGAGGTACTGGAAGAGGAAAGGAGTGCAGAGATGAAGCGACCTCTTTCTACTCCCAGTCCCCAAAACCCAGCCTAGGACCTTAACGTTAAACCAGGCTCTTTTGACTTTAAGGCCACAAAGGACTATTAGGCCAATCGAGCCTGATGTTCTGCATAACAGACAGCTCACACGCAGCAATTCCTACATCTAGCCCTGCAACTCATGCCGAACTGCAACCAGCCTTTTAGAAAGCCTCCAACTGATGAAGAATGTAGCACCCATCCCCTGCTTTGATGACCAGTTCTAGTGGGTACCGCAGTAATTCAAATAGTCACTGTTACAAATGTGTGTCTTATTTTCAATTTGAATGTTGCTGCTGAATTTCCAGCTCTTGGATGGTGTTATGTTAGGGCTTTTAATCTAACTGATAAAGAGTTCTAGTCTCAGATTTTAGGTAAAGCCCTGTGGTCCAAACGCAGCCTACACTGACAACAGTGTTTTCTGTTGCTGCAGGAATACCACCGCTCCCCCAAATGTTAGCTAAGCTGAAAGAAGCACTCTTCCAGCAGCACAGCTGCATGTACCCTGCAGGTTGTGTCAGTATTATTTTCAAGAGTAGGCCACGCCTTAGGTAACGATTTAGTTCAGGGGTCTCACAACAAAATTTGGGGCCTCAACCGCAAGCCATCAACTTTTGCTGATGGTGGCTCTGACAAATTTTCCTAAAATTATCGTAATTAAATATGCACGTATTCATGGCCAAATCATTGTAATTGATTGATGTGGGGTTTTTTTTTTTTTCTTTCGCAGACTCAATAATGTAGTTGTATTTTGGTGCCCCTGGCAACTCCCCCAGTTTCCCACCTATCACCTCTGGCCCCTGCTGCCTACCCCAGACCTCCATGGCTTCCCATCACCCCCCCTGGGCACCACTGCTTCCCCACCATTGCCCCAAGCTCCATCCTGCAGCCTCACACCCCACATTTATGGGTGCTGTGGCAAGGAGCAGTGTAAGGCTGGCCTTCCTGAAGTCCCGCTGCCCTGGCTGAAGACCAGAGCCTGCTGTCAGAGCCCCAAGGCTGACGTAAGGGGTGCTGACACCCACCCCCAGAGTCCTGAGGCTGAAGACAGGAGGGCAGGGGGAGAAATAGGGTGAAGCCCAGTGCCAGAGCAATTGGGCCTGGCTGAGGATGGGGGAGGCTGAAGCCTGCTCCCAGAGCAACTGGGTGCTGCAGGGAAGGGCTGCAGCTTTGCCCCCTCCCCCATCTCTGCCCAGGAGACTGTTGTGACTGCGTTCCCTCTAATTTTTCCCACCCACATGTGGAATGAATTTTATTACGTGCACCAATATGGAAGTGAAAAGAAAAGGAGTACTTGTGGCACCTTAGAGACTAACAAATTTAAAATGAAGTTGACAGATTTCCACTCTATACGGCTAAATTCAGTGCCTTGCATAATCACAGGTTTCAGAGTAGCAGCCGTGTTAGTCTGTATTCGCAAAAAGAAAAGGAGTACTTGTGGCACCTTAGGGTGCCACAAGTACTCCTTTTCTTTTTGCGAATACAGACTAACACGGCTGCTACTCTGAAACCTGTGATTATGCAAGGCACTGAATTTAGCCGTATAGAGTGGAAATCTGTCAACTTCATTTTAAATTTGTTAGTCTCTAAGGTGCCACAAGTACTCCTTTTCTTTTTGCGAATACAGACTAACACGGCTGCTACTCTGAAACCTGTGAATATGGAAGTGATATGACGCACATCACCTTCATATTGGTGCACATAAAATGTACGTGGTAGGGCTGGGGCTGATGAGGGGTTTAGGGTGCAGGAGGGGGCTCAGGGCTGGGGCAGAGGTGCAGGCTCTGGGGTGGGGCCAGAGATGAGGGGTTTGGGGTGCAGGCTGCCCATGGCGGCGATGGGCACGAGAGGACTGCCCCGAGCCCTTTCTCGCAGCAGCAGCTTGGGGCCATGTGAGAGGTGTCTCTCCCTGGCCATAGCAGCTCTGGCGGGCCTGGGCCTGGGCTCCTCTCTCTGCCTACCTGTGCAGCCCTTGAGAGCCTGCTGAGCAGCCATGCAGCTTACTGGGAACGTAGCTCAGTGGCTGCATTTGAGAAACACAGATTTAGCTGATTTACAGAGTTTAAGGCTAGAAGGGATCATTAGATTATCTAGTCTGATAGTTTGCAAGAGTAAATCTATCACTACAGTCATTTAGCATAAACACTGATGCAGTGGGTCTTTTATACATTTGTACAGCAGCCAGGACAAGTACATCTCTCTCCTAATTGGAGCCTCAAGGTACTATTAGAATGCAAACAGTAGGATCTATAGTAAATCAAGTGAGCAAACTTGTTAAGATGACAGAAGAATTGCTCTAACTTATTAAAATAAATTTTCTTCAAGAAGTTAATAGTAAAATTCTCAGCAAATTTATGTATTCTGTGGTTCTGAAACTTAATATTTTTATTAGCATAACTCTAGCAAGCAGGATTGAGATGAATACATTTACAAGAGTAACTGGGTGAAATGCCCAGGCTTGTTTTATACAGGTTTTGCTAAAATGTCCCTTCTGGCCCTAAAACATAGACCAACAACTCTACTGACACCTTCTGGCCACACAGGGTTTTTTTTCCTTTTAGTAGAAGTACTTTACTGTATCTTTATAAGAAATTCTGTTTTTGCAAAACAGGGCAATAATGGGAAGGGCACTAGGGCAGGGTAATCAAGTATTTCTTACTTCCCTCATCCATGGCATCTACCTGGCACTTCCCCTGCATGGCTGTAGCACATGAGTTTTTTAAGCATATGGACTAGTTACAGGTTACTAGTGAAATCCCATTAACTACTCTCTCTTTTGATTGCACAACACTTCTGGCTATAATATTTTTTTTGGCACGAGAACAACGCTCAAGAGGAGTGCTAATGTCCCAACCCATATGCCCTACATAACAATGGGAGAATTTTCACATTTCAGTATTTCTCATTTTATCACAGCAGTATGTAGATTAAGAGGCACCTAAATGAGAAGATGCAGAGGGCCCATCAAGAATTTATAATGCAGAGTTCCACAATTTATTTCCACTGTAGGACACTGTGAACCTAAAAACTGTAGGTAGCCTAATGCACTATATCCAGTGTTAGGAATGGATACACACTTTTCAGTCTAACAAATGAAGTTAGCAAAGACATGTGGAATTCATGGTTAAAAGCCTGTTACTGAACTGACTGATTATTATAGTTTCCACAGTGGCACAAATGTATAGAACAGTGTAAGCTATGCTCCTTGGCTCAAGGCTCTTATATAGGCCTGGATATTATATTTAAGACAGTTGAACAGCCTTGCATAATGTAGCAGAAGCTGTTTTAAAGTATTACTTTCTTTAGTATTCACCAGTATACCAAATGAGTTTCAGACATGCCCGACTGACAACCCAATTGCTGATTCTCCAGTGCTCACAGGGGAAGGTAGCACTGCCACCCTGTAATTGTCTGCTTAGTGCAGGGGTTCTCACAACACTTCTTTCTGTGGTCTAAGTGTGGCCACCAATCCTTGCTAGTGGCCACTCTGACAATTTTTCCTTAAATACTTGATTAACTTTAGAAAAAACATGTTCAAATCATTGTAATTTATTTACATAAGGTTTTTTGCAAACTCAATAATAAAAATAATGCAGTTCTCTTTTTTTTCCTGGACTTACACAGAATAGAAACACAAATAAGGTGCTTTGCATGTTCTTGTTCCTTTTGTTTTGGCTGCTTTTTTAAAAAAATTAAACTTGCTGGCTAGGAAGTCTGCTGCTGTGAAAAGTCATATTTGTGTTTGTTAATATCACTTTTCAGCAGACTTGCTAGCTAGCTGGGAGGCAGTGAAAAAGTGATATTAACATACAAGTATCACTTTTCACAGCAAATTTACTCAGCCCCAGCAAGTGGAGGAACAAAGTAAACCCTGGATGGGGAGATGGAAAGGGAGGCAATAAGGGCCAGGGGCAATGGAGGGTAGGTGAGGCTAGGGCTGGCACTTGCTGTCACAGGGCTGGGTCCCAGAGCCCAAAGCCCCACAGCTGGAGCCTGCTGCTCACCACTCTAGGGCTGAAGCCAGAAGTCCAAGCCCACCACCCTAGGAAGATGGGGATCTCACTCTGGCTACCTGAGCTTCCAACATTTGTGGCTTGGGGGGGGAGAGAGGAGAGAAAGAAGGACCCAACCCCTGCTGGTGGTCCTAGAGCAGGGGCCACTGCTCCCCCACCCCCCCAAATAATTGCCCAGCAATCTGTGGCTGCAAGAAAAGCCTTTGGTGGCCACATTTGAGAAACGCTGGCTAGTGCGGTCTCTCTCAGTCATGATCTCTTATTCAAAGACATTTTCACAATCCTTTCATTTACCATAAAAAGAGTAAATGTATCTATGATACACCTATGTGATTTGCATGTGCTTGAAGAGGTTGGCAAAAGAAACTGACCTTTATGGGTAAGAGTGTTGTGGGAAGTGGGGAGCAAGCTTCTTTTCTTCGGGTTGCAATAAGATTTAATGCTTCATGACCCAATTGCCTTTTGTCCCCTGGGTTTCATGAATACGTTTTCTCCAACCCCCTGCCAGTTCAGAAACAGTGGCCTTTAACATATACAAGGAGAATCAGGTTAAAATGAGAGGAAATTCATACCTCCTAACTTGCTGAATTCCCAGATCAATCTAATGCAAAGACTTAGACCTGGCATACAATAATGTATGCTGAGTAAACACCAATGAAATTCTCATCAGGGAACAGTTTAGTTGTATTTTAGAATACAATAAGATCTACTAGAGTTTATCCTACAGACCTGGAGCCAGTCCATTAAAAAGGTGTCTTTTGTACAGAGATGATGCAAAAAAAAAAAATCACATCAACACACATCAATTCATATTTTACCACAAATCCAAATGAAAAAAACTCTTTCCACTGCCACATAGAACCACCTTCAACTCCTAAGAAGTTACAAAAATTTTGCATCTCAGGGTTCACACTGAACTCTCAATTCATTAAAATCTCCAAGAGTAAAAAACTGCCAGCCTCAATACACCAAACTCATGTAGTCTCTTTCACAAAATGCTTTTGGGTGTGAACACGAAAAAGCAGCTGGCTAACAGCACACAGCAATGCTGAAGTGAAGACATCTCCAAGTGCATTTCAGCAACTAGGATTAACATCTGTCCCCTGGCCCTTTTTAAGTCACTTGGCATAAAATTAGTGTCACCGAGGAGTCATGACTCCAATTTAAGGGACATTCGTGAGGTCTATGCACCAGATTGTGGCCATGGTTCTGCCCAGAGTCAGAGAAGCACAGTGACCTGGCCTGATTCTGTTTAGCTTGAGAACTGACAGTTCACCCCAAAAGGTGGTAGAAAAAAAGGAACCTGGGATGGGCAAAATTTCCAGAGAACTTGGAGGCAAAACTTGTAAATCTTGTACACACTTGTCAAAGAAGAGTCTCCACATTACACTGTCTTTTATGATTTTATTAAGATCCTTTCATGGGTCACAGTCCACCTTCTCCTTCCAAGTGTTGAAAATCCTACAACAAAAAAACAAAAAACACTTAATGAGAGCACAAATTTCAGTGATCACTGTAAAGTTATTAGTCATCCTGACCTAAAATTATCCTGCTGGTCTGACGCTCCACTGGATTGCAATCCCATTACCAGCCAGGCTACGCATTCATAATACAAGTTAAATCCATTTATTGTTATTTGTGCTACAGTAGCTTCTTGGGGCCCTACCATGTTAGGCACTGCAGTTAACATAACTATCAGCTCCACAGTGCTTTCCACCACTAACAGGTCTAAAACGAGCTCCGTGAGGCAGATTCCTAACATGATTGTGAAAGTAATTGTGGTTTCATCAGTACAAATGGTCCCCTTTACTTTCCTAGCATTATCCACACACTTGTCATTGCCTCTAATCATCTGTCAGATTACAAATTAAGGGACCAAAGTAATCCAAGGAAATCTAACGTGGGCAAGTATACTTCGATTTTACAAATAAAATTCCTGAAGCAGGGATCAAAGATCCAGTGTTTGTTGTATTTGTTTGTAAACTGCTTCAACAGGAGAAAAAATATCAGACGCGTTTGCAGCTATGACTGAACACACACAGGAACAGATCTATTGAGTGAGATTGTATCATTACAGTCACTGAACAGACCTGCACTTTATTGGATAAATCTATGAAGTGTTTGAAATCTTAGAACATGAACTGGTATAAGGAGAAAAGATGGTGGCAAATTTTACAGCCTGTGGCATAGTATAGGTTGTGAATGATACAGGTGCTTTCAGGAAGTTCTGACAGAGAGAGTTGGGTTCATATTACAAGGCAAATTATCCCAAATATACCAGCGGGCAGAAAAGAGTCAGGGTAGAGCACCACTACCGTAATATCATGGGAAACTTTGGGTAAGGATTCCTTAGAAGCATAACTCAGTTTTCACCTTTGCTGGAGTTTCACCTTTAGCGTCTGAGCACTAAGTTTGGAGGCCTCTTTTGCTATAACCCTTCTCGGACGAATAACTCTGAAGTCATCCGTCAAGGACTCTGATTCAAGGGTCCTGAAATCCATGAATTAGAACATAACATGGTACAGGGCACTTGGACAAATACCTCTTTTCAGACTCGTCGTCATATCTTCACTGACGGCTGATGTTACCTGGTTTAATAATGCAGCAACGGTAAGGAGTACACAGTGCTCCACCCACCCCACATCACCTCAAACACTTCACAAAACTAGGTCCTTACCTATTGCCCTTACTTTCCACTCCATCACCCTAGACCTTGCACTGCAACTGACCTTGCAGTCAAAGACTGGGTGCACTTTAGAATGGAGGGAACAAATACAGAGCGACAGGATGGTCGGGAGCTACTGATTGAACAGGTTAGTCAGTGCTTCTTTATAACAGGCCCATGTATTTCTGTACTCAACTTTTAAAAATTTTATTTTACATTTGACAGATTAAGCCACAAATTTGCTAATGCTGATTTTCAAAGCAACATAGGAGCATTATTCCTGAACAGACCAATGGTTTAATGCCCTGCACATGTCCCATTCTGGCCACAGGGCCACACAGAATTCTTTGGAGAAACTCAGACAATGCATCTAACTTTGTTTCTTCCTGACTCCAGCAGAAGATCAATTTCTACCTCAAACCATGAGGCTTGGTAGCCTTACTGTTATCTTTGCTAGAATAAAAACGATCATTTCTGATGGGCATCACACTAGTTTCTACCATTTCAGAGTCACAGAACAAGGTCACTTACCCATTATGCAGTAGGAACTGGCTGAGGCATGGCTGGCTGTTCTGGTTTGCCACCTTTCTGCTCTGAGATAGGTGTGGTGGGTAAGATCTCTTCTTTGGGCTCCACAATGCTGACATGGTCTGGCAGGGGTTTCTTGGGTCCAATCTTCCCACTTGGGTCCCAAGGCAACATAATCTTTACTTTAATACCCAGCACACCTGAAAAAAGTGTGATATTATAACTGTGGTCATTGCATTGAAAGGAGATAAGATGCTCTGTATACACTCAGATGCTGGACTGATACAAGTTCTAAAACATCGCCATGTTTATTCAGTGGGAGCTTCCAACATCCACATAAAACTTACACTTTGGGTAATCTGTACTAGGACTCAGTTATTAATAACAAATTAACAACATGCTTTAGGCGTACAAAGGCATAGAACAAAACTAGTCCAGTAATTTTCCTTTCATCGTTTCATGCACTGCTCTCTCACAAAGTGGGAGCTTTAACCCCAGTTTCCTGTGCTAATTTATAATATTCTCTGTATCCCTTCTCAGACAAATGCCTCTAAATCATCCAATGAACAGGACACTCTGCTAAGGTACCCTAAGACAGTACCAAAGAACATGGCACTGAACAGGCTACACTTACACAAGAAATGTCCTTTCTGACTCGTCATCGTATCATCACTGAAGGGATATCAGGTAAGATAACTGCTCTTATCTCATGTTCTAGGACTGTTTGCTCACATGTGACAATAACTTAGTGACCCGAAGAGTAAAAAATAGTTTGCATCCTTTTTGAAGCTTTAATTATACAAACCTGAAAGACTTTTACATTCTCCCTCATGCTTTTTACCATAGAAAAAAATATCAGGACTATCTAGTCTTGCATTTTGTTTCTGCCAGGAGCCCTGGGATGATTAGAGATCTGGGATGGGAATACTTGGTTTCAGTGGTATTTTATAAACCCAAAGTCATAATTTTATCCCAAATGTTTCTCTGAAACAGGGGTTAAGTAGGTAACTAACACGTTTTGAACAGTGACTTAAAATCTTCTCTTCTCTCAACTACTTAGATTTCAGTCTCACTAATTCCAGTAGCTCTTCAGTCACCTAGGGTATTGCCCACGCTGCTGGTTGAAGTGAGCCTCCCAAGCCCAGGGAGACAGACTTGCGCCAGCAGGGCTCAAGCCCACCAGACCCCTACACTTGAGGGCCCAAGTTCCAGCCTCAGCTGCAATATGCACACTGTTACTTTTAGCGCACTAGCTCAAGTCAGTCTACCCTGGCTGCAGGATTGATTTAAATCAGGGCAATTTAAATAATGATTTATATTACCAAGTGGAAAGCCTGATTAAATCTATTTTAAACAACTTTTCCATTTGTACTTCAGTTCTCTGCTACAGAAAGGTGCACTCTCATTGGTTGATATAACCCTTAATACACATTTATTTACAACTAGAGCCTTTATACTAGATTTGGTACATCTTTTTGCTACCTAGGCAGCTATACAACAACTAACATTTATTTAAGAATGATTTAGTTTCTAGTTTCAGATTCTTATTAACTGTACATTTTTAGTATGTTAGAAAGTAGAGAACGATGTATTGCTTCTTTACTAGATAATGAATTTGTAGCACAATTTGCATCAAGCTACATTAGGATGGTAACTGGAATTTAAATACAGAACAGCATACAACACTTATCAGAATACGTTTCACATTTACAACTAAAATGATTTATTACACAGAGGAATTCACTGTAGTCAGTAAATAGCACTGATTTCAGGTCAGTCAGGGGAAAATTTTCAAGTATGTCTAAGTGAAAGTGGCTGGAGCTTAAGATCCTACTCACCAAGTTTCTTGAAAATGACAGTCCTGTAAGTCACTTTGCCAGTCTCTTGTACATACTAGCACCGCTCCTGGGGCCCCCACAGGATAAAGCCCTTACTATAGTTCATTACCGGTTGTGCCATGTTTATAAAGCATGACCTGAAAAGTTATACGTTTTCCTGGATTTCTTTCTTTATATAGAAAGGCAGCCTTAACTCAACTATAGGCTCATGTATTCAGCATATTTATTTATTTAAAATGTTTTAAGAGATTACAATAAATTTAGGCCTTAAAATATTTTGCATTAAATTCAGATTTCATTTCAAAACAAGATTAAAGTCAAGTGAACTTAAAAAAAATCACTCTTATTTTTAGCCACATGGCCAAGCTTGGAGTTTTACTCATGGCTGCAGTGTAGACACACCCTTGCAGCACAGGTTCTCAACCTGGGATCGCAAGCCAGCTTGCCCTGCCTTTCTTTATGGCTGGATGGGAGAGTCCCAAAACTTTGTTGTCACACTGGATTATTGCACGGAAAAGGCTGAGAACAACTGTTTTAGAGAATCCTCCAACAAAAATGCCACAAACTAACCTCAGTATTTCTGAAGCAAAAATCCTTTCAGGTCTCCTTTACCTCTTGAAGCATAAAAACTCATTTTCCTTTTGCAGCTCACTTTTAAAGTCCATTTCTGATCATCAAGCCTTACACCAAGAGACAGCAGAGTCTAGCTTGCTGGAAAACCTGACTGCCAGTTACTGTGTAAACTTGGGCAAGTCCCACTTCCCCCATCTGCATGATTGGGATAATATTGCCTTACCTCCTCCCAAAGGGATTACAGGAACAATTTATATAGCACTGTGAAAAAAAATGTATATTTTCTGGACTAACGATTAGAAACTTTGAATATAGATGTATGAATATCCAAAGTGACTGACTGACTGATAGGCAATGCTGCTGCAGGAAAACACAACCAGCTGATGTGCTGACCCATAGTACCATACTACTAAGCCCCACTCATAACTTGCTAACTAGGAATTTTACTGGCAACTGAAGACAGTTTAACCTACATTTCCAATTTATTTATATAGGACAAGAGCAGGCGATGCGCCACATTAGACAAAATGTGTGTAAAAGAAGACAGCCCCAGCCTGTAAGGGCTTGATATTTCAAAAAGCAAAACAGCATTACAAGTATCAGTAACTAGCAGCAGTTAGAGCTGAATACTCTGCACACCAGAAAACGCACTGGAATTCTGCGAGTGACCACTCCTGTAGCTGTCAGACAGAGGGAAGCTGCCAAGCAGCAGCAGAATGGCAGCACTTAGGATTGTCTGGTACTAAATGCTAATACAGGGAGCCAGCCAATTGCAAGGGGATACATATTCCAAACACTCACCCTGCCTGAGGAGGACGTGGCGCACAGCTGTATCGACATAGTAGTTTACAGGGTCTCCACTGTGGATCATCAGGCCATCCACAAACTTCATAGACTTGGCTCGCTGGCCTCTGAGTTTACCGGACACCACCACCTCACAACCCTTAGCACCACTCTCCATGATGAAGCGGAGGACACCATAGCAGGCTCTTTGGAGAGTGAAAAGAGCTACTCAGTGGTTGTAGAGAGCACTGTGTACTGCACAAGTAGATATGGCTGTGGAATGTGCCACCTAAACCCTCCATAACCATCAAATTCTGATCCAAAAATCCAGCTCTCGTTAAAGGTAAGTTTCACCAAAGGGGACTGTTGCAGCATTGTCAGCCCCACAGCCTTGTTTACTTTTACGCAATTTTTCTAATAATTTCACTCCAGAGTTTCAAGATTGGGAATTCTGTGCCTGTTTCACCTTATGCTTAGATGTTATGGGCATTGTGCACTGCTCAGCAAAATGGGCTCTGGTTGCAACTACATGTAATTACATAAAAAAAAGCACTGGACAGCCTATTGAGGTGGAAAATTCTGGCTCTCCATCCCTTCTCAGATAAATGCCTCTAAATCATCCAGTGAACAGGACCATCCTGCCAAGGAACCCAAGCACAGCATCACAGAACATGACACTGCAAAGGGTGCACTTAACAGGATACATATCCCTTTTCTGACTCGTCATCGTATCATCACTGAAGGGATCTTAACATGCGAGGTCACAGGTCATTTAAACCACAATTCATTTCCAAGACAGCTTTGTTTGAGACCGAAGTGCCATCTTTATTAGGAATGGTGGGGGTGAAATATTAGCAAACGGGTGTAAATATAAGCTTTTCATGTTTGACTTAGCCTGCACCCTCTTACTAATCCACTCAGAATCCGGGCAAGTTCTATATTAAAACTAACAGCGAATTTTATTGTCAATTCTGACAGCCCTAAACAAATCATGTTTTATTTAATACTTAGTTATGCCATGAGCTATCAACAGCCTTGTGTTTAAACACAACACAGAAATGGCAGTTCAAATAAATTCATTAAAATTTGTTTTAAGTTTGCTGGAGTGTAACAGTGGCTTTTTAAAAAAAAAAAAAAAAAAAAATCTACATTTGAAATAAGGAATCTACCGATGTGCTTTTACCACCTAGAAAGAGTACTTGTGGCACCTTAGCGATTAACAAATTTATTTTTTGCATCCGATGAAGTGAGTTGTAGCTCACGAAAGCTTAGAGATTAACATCGGATGTAACAAATAAATTTGTTAGTCTCCAAGGTGCCACAAGTACTCCTTTTGTTTTTGTGGATACAGACTAATATGGCTGCTACTCTGAAATTTACCACCTAGATAATTAATATTCAGGAAAAATTAGATAATAGCACTTTACAGCTTTATTCTGTCAATCCTAACTTAACCTGCGTACTGCATGCATTAGTCCCAGTCCACAAAACACAGTGGTTAAGGAATTTTCCTCAAAGCCACAGAGCCGGTGTCAGAGCTGGGATCAGAACCCAGAGTGCTCCCAGTCACTTTATTACATCTACAGACCATTTTATGACACTTCTGCACTTACCGACGCACTGCTAAACCTCCCAGAAGTTTGTAACGCAGGGACTCTGCTTGGGCAATAGCACACAGACCTCTTGTGGCCACCTTCTCAGCATAGAGCTACAAAACAAGGAACAAGTGCTCAGAAACAGTTACAACAATGAAGGTTAGCAGATTTCATGCATACAGGTAACAGGAGCCTCAACTGCCCTCTGTGCTCCCCTCTCCTTTGTATCCAGTAACCCACTTAGTTCCTTGATACTTACACACCTGCAGGATCTTTACCCTTAGACAACACATTGTGGCTTTTACCTGCTTTGGTGTTTGCTCCTCATGTTGAGCTGAGACATCCTAGTGATGCTCCATTGAAAACCAAGACACCATTAAGACATGCATGGTGCAGTCCTGGAGGTGCAATCTTCCAGAGGTGTCCAAGTATGGACAGCGCTGGTGATGCATCTGCAGGGTGGCTACGGTATGCTGGGCTGCGCTTGGAGGAGCATCCTACCAGACATGCCCAGCACTCTGGGACAACTGAAAGCTTAATAAAGAGATCACAGTCAGAAAGTGAGGTTGAAAGTGTAATGTCCTAAGCAAAGCACAGGACAAAAAAGTCAACGTGGTACACAGTCACCTGGCAATTTCTCCCACTGAAGTTCAATCAAGCAATTAGCTTTGTGTGATGGGGAAAAGAAAGCTAAGAATCGCATTAACACAGATCCTACCAACAGCAGCATCTCCAACAGTAGCTAGCAGCACAATCTTTAAAGGAAACATGCAGGAAACCCTGTGGTAGGCAACTATGGAATAGCCTCCCAAGAGGAAAAGTTTCTTCCTAAACTCCATCAGATAACAGTTTATGCTCTTACAAATGGCTCCCGTTTTACAGTCCTTGCAAACTGTGTTTTAATTCTTATTGCTGTTCTCTGGATGCTGTTATCCATCACAATTTAGGCCTCAAAGGTACCTTGTGTCAACAAGTTTCACAAATTAGTTACAATAATCAACAGCAGTGGTTCTCAAACTTTTGTACTGGTGACCCCTTTCACATAACAAGCCTTCGAGTGCAACCCCCCCTTAAATATATAAAAAAAGTGTTTTTAATGCATAACACCATTATAAATGCTGGAGGCAAAGTGGGGTTTGGGGTGGAGGCTGATACCTTGCAACCTCCTGAGGGGTCCCAACCCCCAGTTTGAGAACCACTGATCAACAGAAACCATCAGTTTTGCATGAAGTAAAAGACAAGAACCAGTAGCATTAGCTAACAAGGATCCATGCTACCTCAAACCTGCTACAGGTTATAATACATTCCCCATTTTTGGTCTTCTAGCACCAATGCATCTCCATCGGTGGAGAGAAAAAGTGAAAATCTAATGCCTCATATCCAATACTATTAAATCTTACTTGTGATGACTGTTGATAACACATATGCAGACAGATGTGACTTTTAAATTGTTGTCACATTAAATTAATGCCTTTTCTAAACCTGATGTAATTAAAAGCAACAGCAAGGCTCATTTTAAGGTATCATCAGAAAATGAGACAATAAAAAGAGAAAAGCCACTTACCTCAACGCTTCCTTCAGGAAAGCCAAACCTCTTCTGTACAACTGCAGTCAGCTCACGGATTCGGCGCCCCTTCTCACCAAGAACGTTTTGCGTTCTGAATAAAGTAAATATGGTTATTGGAATCTACAGCTGGGAAGTAAAACCTATTTGAGGATTCAATTTTTTCTCCATGCCAATGTACCAGTCTTACTACAGTATATTACTGTGCCAAGTCTAATTTTAAATGACCGACTAAATAGGGATTGCAATCATTCTCAGAGACGATTCCACAATTTACCCTCATCACTAGGCAGTTTCCCCTAACATATGGGCATTTATTCAGTATTTCGTAATTTCATTCACAATTTCTGGTTACCATCTTTCCAAAGAAATACGGTCATGTATAGCAGGATTATACACCAGTGTCACATATTTTGGCTACTGACGAATGCTGTGAAAGAATAAGGAGCAAGTTTCAATTACCTGGTAGCAAGGATGATAATTTCAGTCCTGGTTGGAGTAACTCGGACCTCTACTCCAGAGTATCCATCTTCAGCCAACTCCCGAGTCAGAAACTCATTTAGCTCAGCTTTGAAGATACCATCAGCAACAAACTAAAACAGAAAACAGAACAAGTCAAACTATGTTTAACAGTTCACAAATAAGTTTTCCAAGTAAAGTTTCATTGCTGGTTGAAGGTGGTGGCTGAACAGCCTGAGTATACATTTATCTTCACAGAGAGCAGCAAAGACACTCCTTATGCAAGGCCAAATTTGCCTCAACCCTGCTTTAGGGACTACACTTCTAATGTCAGTGTAATCCCTTAACCAATGATCAGACCAAGACTTCAAACAAATCCAGCTAAAACCAAGCTCAAAACTAGCTGATAAAACCATGCTTTCCTAGCCAGTGTGAATTTTAAGAAGTTAATTATTTCAGACTACCCCCAATCAATAAGTAGTTTTACTGCTTCAGCCCAGACCCTGATCACGAAAACACCTGACAGCAAACATTACACCTGGTTATAAGTTTGGCACGACTGGATCCCTACTTTGCATCTTTCAGAGTAGCAGCCGTGTTAGTCTGTATTTGCAAAAAGAAAAGGAGGACTTGTGGCACCTTAGAGACTAACACATTTATTAGAGCATCAGCTTTCGTGAGCTACAGCTCACTTCATCCGATGCATAAATTTGTTAGTCTCTAAGGTGCCACAAGGACTCCTTTTCTTTTTTACTTTGCGTCTGTGTTAGTTATGGGACATTGGAGGGTTTCACACCAGGTTACTCGCCCTGGGGTGACCAGGACCGCAACCCTACATTTCTCCACTTCTGATAAAGGCCGCAGCCCAAACTCGCTGGAAATCGGAGTTTTACTCTGCCAGCGCCAGGGCCCCCGCTTTATGAAACGGCTTCTGGCTGTTCTGCCTCAGGGCGGAAAGAGGGAAAGATTTATACGCTCTGACATTACACCGGCCCTCGCCCCAAAGGGTCTGAAACCCGCTTCCCCAACGCGGGGACCCAGGGCCCTGGGCTCTGCGCCAGGGGGAACGAGCGGCTGCTTTCAGCCACGCGGGCGGCAACTCTCCCGCCGCCAGCCCCGCCCGGGCTCCGCGCCCGGCCCCGGGAGCCGCCATGTTGCGCCCGGCCGGGCCCGGCCTTTCATCCGTCTCCATCCGCCCCCCACCGCCGCCTCGGCAGCCCCGCCCCGCCGCCCGGGCCCTGCCGGGCGCTGCCGGCTCCCAGCCCGCCCGCTATGGCCGGGCGCGGCGGCCGCCCGCGCTCACCTTGCGCTTCTTGGAGATCTGCACCGCCATCTTGCGTCGCGCCGCCCCGGCGAAAGGAAGAAGCCCCCCCGCCCGGGGGAGGATATAAGGTCCTGTGGCCACTTGCCATTGGGCCGCGGCCGGTCACGTGGGCTCGCAGGGGCGGGCGGGAAATGTAGTCTTCCTCAGGGACACGCCCCCCCCCCTCCCGCCGTGCTCCGAGGGCAGGGGGTCAGGGCTCGTTACGCTCGCGCTGGTACCACGCTCCCTATGGACAGGCGTGGGTCTTCCAGGGCAAAGCACCGTGTGGACGCTCTTATTCCAGATTAATGGTGGGGCTGCAATGTAAAGTGAAGTTGACGTAAATTACCATGCACCGACCTATCGAGGCACCCAGATGCATCGACATGCACACGCCTTCCCGGCCGGCACCTAAGGGCTCCGAGACAGCGACACAGTAACCCCACCTCCCTGAGCGGCACGAAGCCATGGTGTGCTACTGAGCGCGGCGCAGGGCACGTGTTGACCTAACTGTCCTCCAGCACTTTGTGAACTCCAGGGCCCAGGGGTCACGGACAACAGAAGCCCCCCTACCCTTGAAACACGCCCCCCCACCACCCACACATCACTGAAATGTCTTTTCCCTAGCAAGCATATCTTAGCAGCTCTCTCTTCTCATGTGTGACTGCTCAGCCAACCATGCCAGCTCCACCCACTAGACATGCTCCGACCCGGTGTAGACAAGAGATAGTAGATTGCTTGGGTCTGTGGGGAGAAGAGGCCATGCTGGGACAGCTCCAGACCAGCATCAGCAACATGGACATCTACACGCATATTGCACGAGGGAGGCAGACAAAGGGGTATGATGGACTAGCGGCATTGCCACGTGAACACGAAGGAACTGCAGCAGACGTACCACAAGGGCCGGGAGCCCCATAATCGATTGTCTGGGGCTCAGACTCCAATCTTCTTTTACAATGACCTGCATGCCGTACCTGGCAGAAACTCCCCCAGCACCCCACAGATCACCATGGATACCTCAGCAGAACCTGAGATAGAGACCTCTACTAGGTACAGCAAGGAGGAGGAGGAGGATGGAGATACAGTAGGGTGACCAGGTGTCCAGATTTTGAGCGGAACACCTGGTTGAAAAGGGAGCCTGACGGCTCCAGTCAGCACCACCACCTGGACCGTTAAAAGTCTGGTTGGCGGTACTGCAGTGCTAAGGCAGGCTAGTCCCTACCTGTCCTGGCTGGCACTGCACCCCGGCTCCTAGGCAGAGGGGCCACTGGGCTCCACGCATTACCCCCTCCCCGAGCACCAGCTTCGTACTCCCATTCGCCAGGAACAGATGGCACCAGGCAAACATGGATGAGCATGATGAAGGGGATGTGGGTAAGTGTGCGCATGCATTTTTTCTTACAATGTTTAAATTTAAGATGGTGCCCAGTCCATGCATAAGTTAACAACTCAGCTATCAACTTAGGCAGGGATGGGGGGCATGTGGAGCAGTGTGTTCGCGTACATGAGAAAACTCAATGAAACTTTCATGGAGATACTTTGCAGTCCTCTTCACAAGGTTTCTCGGGATGACTGCCTTATTTCTTCCTCTGTGGTAGGACACTTTCCCACACCTCTCTGCCCTGAGTTTGGCTGGCATCATTGCAGTAAAACAGGCTAGGAGCATGTGGGCCTGAGTGGCTTTGAGACACCAGTAGCAGCTGTGCTTTCTGTGTCTTTGTGATCCTCAGGAGTGAGATATCAGCTAAAACCACCACCACCAGCATTAAATAGTGCCAGTGTTCAGTGCCATTCCCTGTACTTATATTGTTTCATGCAACCAAAGTTCCTTCCCACCCCTTGTCCCATACTCACTATAGCCAGGGCTGGAGAGTGGTGCTCTGCAGGGGCATTCCGATCCGAAGCTGAAATGTCAATACACGTGTCTTATTAAAAGGTGTGATGGGAATAAAGGAAGGAAATTTTGAAACGTATCTTTCCCTTTCCACTGTGACTGTAAATGCAGTAATACATCTGTCCCCTTTTATCAGCAGCTGCTGTCATTGCAGCCTTCAGGGATGCCCCCTCCACACCCACAGAATGCCTCACCATGATGAGGAGGAGAAAGAAGAGGACTAAGGAGGGAGGCCGTGTCCAGTGAGATCCTGCAAGCCAGTTCTGTATCAGATCACAAAGAAAGGGCCTGGAGGCATGGGCCATGGGTTATGGAGGCTGGGGGAGGCCAAGCCCCCCCCAACCCTCCACTAATGCTCCCCGCCACAGCCATAGGGCCAAGCCGCAGCAAGGTTCAGCAGTCCTCTGGGTGGCCTGGGCTCAGGACTGCTCTGGGCACCGGCAGGCTGGCTCAGGTTCAGGGCAGTTCCAGTGGACCGGCCGGAGCTCGGGGCTAGTCTGGGCGCCGGCGGGCCAGCCGGGGTCAGGTCTGCTCTGGGTGCTGGTGGTCTGGCCCGGGCTTGGGGCTACTACACAGATGGGCTGGCCTGGGTTCAGGGCTGCACCAGCCAGCTAGCTGGCGAGAGCTGGGGGAGGGCAGGGCCTCAGGCGGAAGGGACAGAACAGGGGGCTAGCCTCCCCAAGTGGGGGGGGTGTACTCGTCGCCCATGCGTGGAGCACTAACATGGCCAACAGCAGGAAGAAGGAAAGATTGGACAGGAGAAAGGTGCAGGAAAAGGAGAGGGAGATGCACTAGGACACAATGGGGCTTCTCAGGCAACAAACAAATGCTGCACACCTGAGTTGACCTACAGGTCCAGAAATCCTAGAACTCCCCACCCTTTGCAGTTATTGGAGAACTCCATGGTGGCAGCTCCCTACTCTCTTCAACATTCCACATGTTACCCCTATCCCTCCACGCCAGGAGAAGGACAGGAAAACCCCGGGCTGGCCTTACTATGAGGCGAACTGAGGCAGCCGGCTGCATCAGGTGCCAGACTGTGGGGGAGGTGCCACCAAGACCCAGAGTGTAGAAAATTGTGTCTGCTGCTGGTGCATATGTATTCTCTCTGCTCTAGATGCAGAGATAGTGGAGCGCTGTTCTGGAGGAAGGAGGGCACAAGAAACATAACAAGCAGGCAGGAGAAAAGGTAAGAGTGAACAAGAGAAAGCAGCAGGAGCTGCAAGGAGAGAGAGGAGGAGGAGCCTCTTGTGTACCTCTCTCGCACCCCCAGGAGCCTGGACTGATTAACACCAGCTTCTCAGTGAGCTTCCTGTTTCCTGCTGCTTCCCTGAACTCACTTGAGGAGAACAGGTTTCAGAGTAGCAGCCGTGTTAGTCTGTATTCGCAAAAAGAAAAGGAGTACTTGTGGCACCTTAGAGACTAACATTTATTAGAGCATAAGCTTTCGTGAGCTACAGCTCACTTCATTGGATGCATTTGGTGGAAAAAACAGAGGAGAGATTTATATACACACACACAGAGAAGATGAAACAATGGGATCCGATGAAGTGAGCTGTAGCTCACGAAAGCTTATGCTCTAATAAATTTGTTAGTCTCTAAGGTGCCACAAGTACTCCTTTTCTTTTTGAGGAGAACAGGCAGTCAACTGTAGTAGTAGGAGCCAGTTAGGCCCTTAAGAAGCTGATATCTTCCCTCACTCAGGTCCTGCTACTAGCCTGGTTATTTGTCTCCTTCAACTGAGTGTTGAGATCCTCTATAGCTGGCACAGAGCACCAGTCATGAGTGAAAGAAGAAAACGTCCCTCTGCGGCAGCATTCAGAAAAAGAAAGAAAGCAAAGGAAGCTTTTCTATCTAAGCAGGAAGGAGCTTTCCTGAGATACACAGATACAAATGTTCATGGTGAGCCTTCTGGCCCCAGTGAGGATGTGAGTGGTGAGGAGGTGCCTGATCTTCCAGTTAGTCAGAGTGCAGGTGACCTGGCAGCTACTGCAGCATCCATATCTCCATCTCAAATGGATGTAACCATGCACATTCCTGAAGAAAAGTGTAGATCAGAGAAGAGTGTGGTGGAGGCACAAGAAACAGCTGCTGCTGAGTTTAGTTCCTTAAGTCTAGATGATCCAGGATTGTGGACCCACTTGAGCAGTAGCCTGAGGGATTTCCTTGTATTGCATGGGCCACCGCAAGTGAAAAACTTCATGATACCCAAAGACAATGAAAATAGAAGTTTCCATTCAACACATTACTGGCATGAAATCCCCAATGGTGACAAAGTGGAGAGGCCATGGCTTATGTACTCAAAAACCCAGAATGCTGCATACTGTTTGTTGCAAACTCTTCCAGTCTAATGTCCCAGCCACACTGGGTTCTACAGGAACAAAGGACTGGAAAAATCTGGCTAGAAATCTGGCATGCCATGAGAAGGCAGCAAATCACCAGAGAGCATTCCATAGGTGCAAAGAGCTTGAGATGAGACTAAGATTAAAGGCCACCATAGATGATCAGCATCAAGAGAGGATTGCATTAGAGTCTCTTTACTGGCAAAATGTTCTGAAAAGGCTCATTGCCATTGTGAGAATGCTTGCTACCCAAAACCTAGCGCTACATGGCATTTCAGATCAGCTGTATGAGCCAAACACTGGAAACTTCCTTAAAATTGTAGAGCTGATGGCTGAGTTTGATGCTGTACTCCAGGAGCATCTAAGAAGAGTCACCACCCAAGAAATGTACACACACCACTACCTTGGAAAAGCAATTCAAAATGAGATCATACAGTTACTGGCAACAAAAGTCAAACAGAAGATTGTGGCAGATCTGAAGTCAGCAAGATATTACTATTTCCCCATATTATTTCTCCCCCTCACCCCACCCCCCACTGTTCCTCAGATGTTCTTGTTAACTGCTGGAAATGGCCCACCTTGCTTGTCACCATGAAAGGTTTTCCTCCTTTCCCCCCCCGTGCTGCTGGTGATGGCTCATTTTAAGTGATCACTCTCCTTACAGTGTGTATGAGAAAACCCATTGTTTCATGTTCTCTGTGTGTGTATATAAATCTCCCCACTATATTTTCTGCCAAATGCATCCGATGAATTGAGCTGTAGCTCACGAAAGCTTATGCTCAAATAAATTTGTTAGTCTCTAAGGTGCCACAAGTACTCCTTTTCTTTTTGCGAATACAGACTAACACGGCTGCTACTCTGAAACCTGTCATTATGCAAGGCACTGAATTTAGCCGTACAGAGTGGAAATCTATCAACTTCATGAAAAAACTCGTACAGATACAGACAGACATCATCTTCCTCTCCAAATGCAAACAGATGGACATCATACCAAAAGGACTGAAGGTAAAAAATCCATTACAATCTACATACCACACAGACTATGCTGACAGCTTGTGTCACACACACTCAAAGAAATTGCGGAACCACCTGATCAACATCCTCTACAGCAAACAGGGAAAGATTAAGAATGAGCTCTCAAAACTGGATACTCTCATAAAGAACCAACCTTCCACACAAACTTCCTCGTGGCTGGACTTTACAAAAACTAGACAAGCCATTTACAACACACACTTTGCTTCTCTACAAAAGAAAAAGGATACTAAACTATCTAAACTACTACATGCCACAAGGGGCCCAACAGTGGTTCCCGTAACCCACCCAACAATATTGTTAATCTATCCAACTATACTCTTAACCCAGCAGAAGAATCTGTCCTATCTCGGGGCTTCTCCTTTTGCCCCTCCACCCCCACGAACATGATACAGTTCTGTGGTGACCTAGAATCCTATTTTCGACCTTTCCGACTCAAGGAATATTTCCAACACATCTCTGACCAACATATTAACCCACAGAGACCTTCCTACCAACACTACAAAAAGAAGGATTCTGGGTGGACTCCTCCTGAAGGTCGAAACAGCAGCCTGGACTTCTACATAGAGTGCTTCCACCGACGTGCATGGGCTGAAATTGTGGAAAAGCAGCATCACTTGCCCCATAACCTCAGCCGTGCAGAACACAATGCCATCCACAGCCTCAGAAACAACTTCTGACATCATAATCAAAAAGGCTGACAAAGGAGGTGCTGTCGTCATCATGAATAGGTCGGAGTGTGAACAAGAGGCTACTAGGCAGCTCTCCAACACCACTTTCTACAAGCCATTACCCTCTGATCCCACTGAGGGTTACCAAAAGAAACTACAGCATTTGCTCAAGAAACTCCCTGAAAAAGCACAAGAACAAATCTGCACAGACACACCCCTAGAACCCCGACCTGGGGTATTCTATCTGCTACCCAAGATCCATAAACCTGGAAATCCTGGACGCCCCATCATCTCAGGCATTGGCACCCTGACAGCAGGATTGTCTGGCTATGTAGACTCCCTCCTCAGGCCCTACGTTACCAGCACTCCCAACTATCTTTGAGACACCACTGACTTCCTGAGGAAACTACAATCCATCGGTGATCTTCCTAAAAACACCATCCTAGCCACTATGGATGTAGAAGCCCTCTATACCAACATTTCACACAAAGATGGACTACAAGCCGTCAGGAACAGTATCCCCGATAATGTCACGGCTAACCTGGTGGCTGAACTTTGTGACTTTGTCCTCACCCATAACTATTTCACATTTGGGGACAATGTATACCTTCAAATCAGCGGCACTGCTATGGGTACCCGCATGGCCCCACAGTATGCCAACATTTTCATGGCTGACTTAGAACAACGCTTCCTCAGCTCTTGTCCCCTAATGCCCCTACTCTACTTGCGCTACATTGATGACATCTTCATCATCTGGACCCATGGAAAAGAAGTCCTTGAGGAATTCCACCAGGATTTCAACAATTTCCATCCCACCATCAACCTCAGCCTGGACCAGTCCACACAAGAGATCCACTTCCTGGACACTACGGTGCTAATAAGCGATGGTCACATAAACACCACCCTATATCGGAAACCTACTGACCGCTATTCCTATCTACATGCCTCTAGCTTTCATCCAGATCAGACCACACGATCCATTGTCTACAGCCAAGCTCTACGATATAACCGCATTTGCTCCAACCCCTCAGACAGAGACAAACACCTACAAGATCTCTATCATGCATTCCTACAACTACAATACCCACCTGCTGAAGTGAAGAAACAGATTGACAGAGCCAGAAGAGTACCCAGAAGTCCCCTACTACAGGACAGGCCCAACAAAGAAAATAACAGAATGCCACTAGCCATCACCTTCAGCCCCCAACTAAAATCTCTCCAACCCATCATCAAGGATCTACAACCTATCCTGAAGGATGATCCATCACTCTCACAGATCTTGGGAGACAGGCCAGTCCTTGTTTACAGACAGCCCCCAAACCTGAAGCAAATACTCACCAGCAACCACACACCACATGACAGAACCACTAACCCAGGAACCTATCCTTGCAACAAAGCCCGTTGCCAACTCTGTCCACATATCTATTCAGGGGACACCATCATAGGGCCTAATCACATCAGCTACACTATCAGAGGCTCGTTCACCTGCACATCTACCAATGTGATATATGCCATCATGTGCCAGCAATGCCCCTCTGCCATGTACATTGGTCAAACTGGACAGTCTCTACGTAAAAGAATAAATGGACACAAATCAGACTTCAAGAATTATAACATTCAAAAACCAGTCGGAGAACATTTCAATCTCTCCGGTCACTCGATCACAGACCTGAGAGTGGCTATCCTTCAACAAAAAAACTTCAAAAACAGATTCCAGCGAGAGACTGCTGAATTGGAATTAATTTGCAAACTGGATACAATTAACTTAGGCTTGAATAGAGACTGGGAGTGGATGAGTCATTACACAAAGTAAAACTATTTCCCCATGTTATTTCTCCCCCCCACCTCACCCCCCACAGTTCCTCAGACGTTCTTGTTAACTGCTGGAAATGGCCCACCTTGCTTGTCACCATGAAAGGTTTTCCTCCTTTCCCCCCCGCTCCTGCTGGTGATGGCTCATCTTAAGCGATCACTCTCCTTACAGTGTGTATGAGAAAACCCATCGTTTCATGTTCTCTGTGTGTGTATATAAATATCCCCACTGTATTTTCCACCGAATGCATCTGATGAAGTGAGCTGTTGCTCACGAAAGCTTATGCTCAAATAAATTTGTTAGTCTCTAAGGTGCCACAAGTACTCCTTTTCTTTTTGCGAATACAGACTAACATGGCTGCTACTCTGAAAGATATTACTCTGTTATTCTGGACTGCGCACCTGACATCAGCCATATGGAACAAATGACTTTAATGGTGCGTTTTGTAACAACAAGAGAACCTAGTGAAAATGTCCCTGCAATGGTGACTGTCAGAGAGCATTTTCTAGAATTTATTGACATTGATGATATTACAGGAGCTGGTATGACAAATATGCTTCTTAAAAAGCTGGAAGAAACAGGAATTGCGATCGCTGACATGAGAGGTCAGGGCTACGATAATGGTGCCAACATGAGAGGAAAGAACAAGAGGAGTGCAGACAGATCCGAGAGTTAAACCCTTGAGTATTTTTTGTCCCATGTCGTTCTTATTCATTGAACTTGGTGGTCAGTGATGCAGCATCAGCTTCCAGTGAGGCTGCTGAATTTTTTTAATGTAATTCAAAGCATCTATGTATTTTTCTCTGCATCAACTCATCGATGGCAAATTTTAAAGCAACATCTGGGAACATCCTCTCTGATACTGAAACCATTGGATACCACACGATGGGAAAGTCGAGTGGAGGCGATAAAGCCTATCAAACACCAAACGGGGAAGATAGATGTTGCCATAGTTGCCATTATAGAGGATAACGCTATGACAGACACATTGAGGGTGACTGGATGTGGAAGCTGTGGTATGTACATGATCCTGGAGGGGGGAACCGGTAAGAGTTTTTTCTGCATGAAATGTCGTCTGATAGAGCTGATGGAGGAAAAGATCCGAGGTTTGGAGATGCAGGTGGAAAGTCTGGTTGAGTTTAGGAAGGGGTTTGAGCAGATGATGGAGCAAAGATATGAGGTATCTGAAGGGAAAAGCTCAGACTCACAGATGGAAGCAGGGCTGGGGAATTTTGAGGGGAGACTGGGTGAGGAAAGTGGTCAATGGAAGTATGTGACTAAAAGGACCAGGCAGAAGAAAAGACGGGCTAGTGAAGGAGAAATAGAGCTTAGGAACAGGTTTGCAGAGTTGGAAAATGAAGAAGGGGCTCAGCAGGTACTTGTTGAAGGTGGAAGGGTAAGGAAGAAGAGAAGAGAGGCTAGTCCTATAGGAAAAGGGGAAGAGTCAAGGGAGACTACACCAAATATGAGCCCCAGGAGGATACAGGATGGGTTGAAGATTATAAGGGAAAATAGGAATGGAAAGAACTTGCAGCCAGAGGGAATAGGGGAGAGACTGGAGAATAGCACCGTCACCAGGAAAAGGCAGGTCTATGTGATCGGGGACTCTTTATTGAGAACAGACAGGCCTGTAACTAGAGCTGATCCTGAGAATAGAAGGGTGTGCTGTCTTCCGGGTGCTAAGATACGGGATGTAGACCTGAGGTTGAAAAGGATCCTAAAGGGAGCGGGAAAGAATCCCCTAATTATCCTTCATGTGGGAACAAATGATACGGCTAGATTCTTGCTGGAAAGTATTAAGGGAGACTATGCTAGGCTGGGGAAGACGATTAAGGAAATTGAGGCTCAGGTGATCTTTAGCGGGATCCTTCCTGTTCCTAGAGAAGGGCAGCAAAGGTCTGACAAGATTATGACTCTCAACAGATGGCTTAGGCAGTGGTGCTATAAGGAGGGCTTTGGGATGTATGGCCATTGGGAGGCATTCACGGATAGAGGACAGTTCTCTCGGGATGGACTTCATCTGAGTAGGGAAGGAAATAGACTTCTAGGATCGAGGCTGGCACAACTGATAGAGAGAGCTTTAAACTAGGAATTAGGGGGAGATGGATGGGAGATGTCCAGAAAATCTCCATGCCAGATTTTAGCATTGAGAGGGAAGAAGACGAAGTAAGAATGGATACAGCCATGGGTAGGAGAATGTATATAAGGAGCGAGGGCGGTGTGGATACTAGTCTAATAGGTTATACTGGCTGTAGAATGACTGTGCCTAATAGGGTACAAAATGTGAGCGAGGCCAAACAGCAAAAATTAAGATGTTTATACACCAATGCGAGGAGTCTAGGTAACAAAATGGAGGAACTAGAGCTACTGGTGCAGGAAGTGAAACTAGATATTATAGGGATAACAGGAACATGGTGGAATAGTAGTCATGACTGGACTACAGGTATCGAAGGGTATGTGCTCTTTAGGAAAGACAGAAACAAAGGTAAAGGTGGTGGAGTAGCATTGTATATCAATGATGAGGTAGAATGTAAAGAAATAAGAAGCGATGCAATGGATAAGACAGAGTCCGTCTGGGCAAAAATTACATTGGGGAAGAAAACTGGTAAAGCTTCTCCTACGATAGTGCTTGGGGTGTGCTATAGACCTCCGGGATCTAATTTGGATATGGATAGAGCCCTTTTTAATGTCTTTAATAAAGTAAATACTAATGGAAACTGCATGATCATGGGAGACTTTAACTTCCCAGATATAGACTGGAGGACCAGTGCTAGTAATAATAATAGGGCTCAGATTTTCCTAGATGCGATAGCTGATGGATTCCTTCATCAAGTAGTTGCTGAAACCGACTAGAGGGATGCCATTTTAGATTTAATTTTGGTGAGTAGCGAGGACCTCATAGAAGAAATGGTTGTAGGGGACAATTTTGGCTCAAGTGATCATGAGCTAATTCAGTTCAAACTAAATGGAAGGATTAACAAAAATAAATCTGCAACTAGGGTTTTTGATTTCAAAAGGGCTTACTTTCAAAAATGAAGGAAATTAGTTAGGGAAGTGGATTGGACTGAAGAACTTCTGGATCTAAAGGTAGAGGAGGCCTGGGATTACTTTAAATCAAAACTGCAGAAGCTATCAGAAGCCTGTATCCCAAGAAAGGGGAAAAAAATTTATAGGAAGGAGTTGTAGACCAAGCTGGATGAGCAAGCATCTTAGAGAGGTGATTAAGAAGAAGCAGAAAGCATACAGGGAGTGGAAGATGGGAGGGATCAGCAAGGAAAGCTACCTAATTGAGGTCAGAACATGTAGGGATAAAGTGAGACAGGCTAAAAGTCGAGTAGAGTTGGACCTTGCAAAGGGAATTAAAACCAATAGTAAAAGGTTCTATAGCCATATAAATAAGAAGAAAACTAAGAAAGAAGAAGTGGGGCCGCTTAACACTGAGGATGGAGTGGAGGTTAAAGATAATCTAGGCATGGCCCAATATCTAAACAAATACTTTGCCTCAGTCTTTAATAAGGCTAAAGAGGATCTTGGGGATAATGGTAGCATGACAAATGGGAAGGAGGATATAGAGTAGATATTACCATATCTGAGGTAGAAGCAAAACTGAAACAGCTTAATGGGGCTAAATCGGGGGGCCCAGATAATCTTCATCCAAGAATATTAAACTAATTGGCACCTGAAATTGCAAGCCCATTAGCAAGAATTTTTAATGAATCTGTAAACTCAGGAGTAGTACCAAATGATTGGAGAATTGCTAATATAGTTCCTATTTTTAAGAAAGGAAAAAAAAGTGATCCGGGTAACTACAGGCCAGTTAGTTTGACATCTGTAGTATGCAAGGTCCTGGAAAAAATTTTGAAGGAGAAATTAGTTAAGGACATTGAAGTCAATGGTAAATGGGACAAAATACAACATGGTTTTACAAAAGGTAGATCGTGCCAAACCAACCTAATCTCCTTTTTTGAAAAAGTAACAGATTTTTTTAGATAAAGGAAATGCAGTGGATCTAATTTACCTAGATTTCAGTAAGGCATTTGATACTGTGCCACATGGGGAATTATTAGTTAAATTGGAGAAGATGGGGATCAATATGAACATCAAAAGGTGGATAAGGAATTGGTTAAAGGGGAGACTGCAACGGGTTCTACTGAAAGGCGAACTGTCAGGTTGGAGGGAGGTTACCAGTGGAGTTCCTCAGGGATCGGTTTTGGGACCAATCTTATTTAATCTTTTTATTACTGACCTTGGCACAAAAAGTGAGAGTGTGCTAATAAAGTTTGCAGATGATACAAAGCTGGGAGGTATTGCCAATTCGGAGAAGGATCGGGATATTATACAGGAGCATCTGGATTACCTTGTAAACTGGAGTAATAGTAATAGGATGAAATTTAATAGTGAGAAGTGTAAGGTTATGCATTTAGGGATTAATAACAAGAATTTTAGTTATAAGTTGGGGACGCATCAATTAGAAGTAACAGAAGAGGAGAAGGACCTTGGAGTATTGGTTGATCATAGGATGACTGAGCTGCCAATGTGATATGGCTGTGAAAAAAGCTAATGCGGTTTTGGGATGCATCAGGAGAGGCATTTCCAGTAGGGATAAGGAGGTTTTAGTACTGTTATAAAAGGCACTGGTGAGACCTCACCTAGAATACTGTGTGCAGTTCTGGTCTCCCATGTTTAAAAAGGATGAATTCAAACTGGAGCAGGTACAGAGAAGGGCTACTAGGATGATCCGAGGAATGGAAAACTTGTCTTATGAAAGGAGACTTAAGGAGCTTGGCTTGTTTAGCCTAACTAAAAGAAGGTTGAGGGGAGATATGATTGCTCTCTATAAATATATCAGAGGGATAAATACAGGAGAGGGAGAGGAATTATTTAAGCTCAGCACCAATGTGGACACAAGAACAAATGGCCACCAGGAAGTTTAGACTTGAAATCAGACGAAGGTTTTTAACCATCAGAGTGAAGTTTTGGAATAACCTTCCAAGGGAAGCAGTGGGGGCAAAAGATCTATCTGGTTTTAAGATTCTACTCGATAAGTTTATGGAGGAGATGGTATGATGGGATAATGTGATTTTGGTAAGTAATTGATCTTTAAATATTCAGGGTAAATAGGCCAAATCCCCTGAGATGGGATATTAGATGGATGGGATCTGAGTTACTATAGAAAATTCTTTCCTGGGTATCTGGCTGGTGAATCTTGCCCATATGCTCAGGGTTTAGCTGATTGCCATATTTGGGGTCGGGAAGGAATTTTCCTCCAGGGCAGATTGGAGAGGCCCTGGAGGTTTTTCGCCTTCCTCTGTAGCATGGGGTATGGTTGACTTGAGGGAGGCTTCTCTGCTCCTTGAAGTCTTTGAACCATGATTTAAGGACTTCAATAGCTCAGACATGGGTGAGGTTTTTTCATAGGAGTGGGTGGGTGAGATTCTGTGGCCTGCGCTGTGCAGGAGGTCGGACTAGATGATCAGAATGGTCCCTTCTGACTTTAGTATCTATGAATCTATGAATCTGTGACAGGAACTGTTCGTGGGAGAACACTGGCAGAGGGAAATGGAATCACCAGAAACATACATAACTTCAAATTTCTGTGTGACTTAGTGTTGTGGCATTACATACTGTTTGAAATAAATGTTGTAAGCAAGAGACTCCAAGGTGTTGACCTTGACATATCTGGAGCAATGGAACAAAACAGTCATACCTACAGTCTAACTGGTCAGATGAGGGATTTCAAAATGTTCTGAAGAGTGCAGAGAAGTTGGCAGAGGAACTTCGCACTAAAGCTATTTTCCCACCCATTCAAGAATACAAGAGTCACCAAAGAAGAGGACATTTTGATTACGAGGCACGGGATAATCCAAACAACAATTCAAAGTTGAATTCTTTAACCAGGTGCTAGGTTGTGCAATACAGTCAGTTGAAGAACGTTTCATTCAGCTCAAGGAACACAGCAGTATATTTGGGATGTTGTATGATATTCCAAAACTCCTCACTATACCTGAAGAAGACTTACACCAGCAAAGCAGGGCACTAGAGACAGTGTTGACACATGATGACTGCGCGATATTAATGCGAGTGATTTAGGTGATGAACTGAAAGCCCTTTCAAGATACATTTCAGCAGGATCAACTCCAAAGGCTGTTCTGGAATATATGTGCACAAATAAGATGACCACCCTCTTTCCAAATGCTTTTGTTGCTCTGTGCATACTTCTAACACTTCCTAAAAAGAAAAGGAGTACTTGTGGCACCTTAGAGACTAACAAATTTATTAGAGCATAAGCTTTCGTGAGCTACAGCTCACTTCATCGGATGCATTTGGTGGAAAAAACAGAGGAGAGATTTATATACACACACACAGAGAACATGAAACAATGGGTTTATCATAAACACTGTAAGGAGAGTGATCACTTAAGATAAGCCATCACCAACAGCAGGGGGGGGGAAGGAGGAAAACCTTTCATGGTGACAAGCAGGTAGGCTAATTCCAGCAGTTAACAAGAATATCAGAGGAACAGTGGGGGGTGGGGCGGGGAGGGAGAAATACCATGGGGAAATAGTTTTACTTTGTGTAATGACTCATCCATTCCCAGTCTCTATTCAAGCCTAAGTTAATTGTATCTAGTTTGCAAATTAATTCCAATTCAGCAGTCTCTCGTTGGAGTCTGTTTTTGAAGCTTTTTTGTTGAAGTATAGCCACTCTAGGTCTGTGATCGAGTGACCAGAGAGATTGAAGTGTCTCCAACTGGTTTTTGAATGTTATAATTCTTGACGTCTGATTTGTGTCCATTCATTCTTTTACGTAGAGACTGTCCAGTTTGGCCAATGTACATGGCAGAGGGGCATTGCTGGCACATGATGGCATATATCACATTGGTAGATGCGCAGGTGAACGAGCCTCTGATAGTGTGGCTGATGTGATTAGGCCCTATGATGGTATCCCCTGAATAGATATGTGGACAGAGTTGGCAACGGGCTTTGTTGCAAGGATAGGTTCCTGGGTTAGTGGTTCTGTTGTGTGGTGTGTGGTTGCTGGTGAGTATTTGCTTCAGATTGGGGGGCTGTCTGTAAGCAAGGACTGGTCTGTCTCCCAAGATCTGAGAGAGCGATGGCTCGTCCTTCAGGATAGGTTGTAGATCCTTGATGATGCGTTGGAGGGGTTTTAGTTGGGGGCTGAAGGTGATGGCTAGTGGCGTTCTGTTGTTTTCTTTGTTGGGCCTGTCCTGTAGTAGGTGACTTCTGGGTACTCTTCTGGCTCTGTCAATCTGTTTCTTCACTTCAGCAGGTAGGTACTGTAGTTGTAGGAATGCATGATAGAGATCTTGTAGGTGTTTGTCTGTGTCTGAGGGGTTGGAGCAAATGCGGTTATATCGTAGCGCTTGGCTGTAGACAATGGATCGAGTGGTATGATCTGGATGAAAGCTAGAGGCATGTAGGTAGGAATAGCGGTCAGTAGGTTTCCGATATAGGGTGGTTTTTCCACCAAATGCATCCGATGAAGTGAGCTGTAGCTCACGAAAGCTTATGCTCTAATAAATTTGTTAGTCTCTAAGGTGCCACAAGTACTCCTTTTCTTTTTGCGAATACAGACTAACACGGCTGCTACTCTGAAACCTAACACTTCCTGTAACAGTTGCCAGAGGAGAACGCAGCTTCTTCAAGCTGAAGTTAATAAAAACACATCTGCGCTCCACAATGACACAGGTGAGGCTGGTCGGCCTTGCAACCCTCTCAATAGAGCATGAGCTGGCCCAGACTGTGGACATTCAGCAGGAAGCAGTTCAAATCTTTGCAACCAAGAAGGCACGGAAAGCACCACTTTGATTATTCAAACAGATAAAAATGCCAGTGTTAACTATGCAGACAAGAAAAGTTACATTTGCTGTTCAGGCCTTTGAAAGTTAAGTGTTACTTAAAATTTTTGAATAAGGCATTTTAAGTTGTTAGTTCTCCTTTTATTGGGGTAGGTAGCAGAGCAATACCATGAGAGGAATAGAACAGGAAGAAGACAGAACTGAGACCTTTCAAAAGTTTTGGCCCAAGCGAGGGGGTATGGGGGCGTCATTTGAGCTCCCCGCCTCAAGTGCCGGCCCTGGGAAAACCACAACTTCACATACACTGACCTGTGGGAACCATGGCTGGTGTATGGATAACCACACCAGACTACATTTGTGCACTGAAATGGATGGAAATGTTTGCTGCCTTTCCGATTTCAAAGCACTGCATAGCAGCTAGGTATTCACCCATTCTGCCACTAGAGGTCACTAAAGACAGTTGCTGGGACAGGGGCAGGCTAGACCTGTCTCCCTTCCTCTGTCTTCATTTATTTATTTTTAAGTGATTTTAGTGCTGGTGAAAAATGCCTGCTAGACAGTCCTGGAGACTGGGGATAAGCCACAGGCAAAGGCAATGCAAGCTTTCTTCAAGTCGTTCTGCCAACGTACCTCATCCCTAATCCAGAAATGCCACCTCTAGGAGAGAGAGGTTTATTAATTTCCTGTCATGGCCAGTTCAGTCCCTGGCCACTCTGCAAGAGGCTGCCAATAGGAGGACATTTAGTGCTAAGATGTGGATGCTTGTCTGCTAGGAACTGGACTGTGACCTGCCAAACTCATTACACATAGGGTGTCAAATGCTTAGCTGACCCATTCTGTTCAGCTCCTCAGGTGACATTCTTCACCAGTGAGAAAGTTGTTCTGAGCAGCAGGCACAGATGTCTTTCCCTTGCACCCTACAGAAGGGTGTGGGGGGTTGGGTGGCTGAACCAGGGGTGACCAGAGAGGGTAGGAAAATCTGGGGGAACCAGATTACTGGAGGGAGAGCTAGGGCAGCTTTTGGCAGCAGAGGGGGCCTGGAACCAATCCCACATTCTGCTTCTCCCTGTGTCCTGGATGCCCCTGAGTCCTTCACCTCGCTGCTGCTAATGTCCTAAATGATTCTGAAGTGTAGGTGAAAAGGCTTAATATTGAGTATAATGCTACTGAGGTTCCGATGCAAAATAATTTCACGGCATAAAGAATATATAACGTGTACAACCCATGCAGAAAACAAGTGGCCAAGGACCACCAAAGAGAGAACTGCAGATGCCACAAGCCCATCTATTGTGTGTGGAGATTTATGCAGCCATAACAGTTTGGGGGGAAGTAGGAAAAATGAAAATGGAAATATCTAGAGCAATTCATTGATGCAAATAATTTAGTAATTCTGAATGATGGAGCACCTACCAAATTTAATGCAGCTGGTGGAAGTTTCTCTTGTCTAGACCTGGGAATTGCCACAAGCAACGTAGCAAGTAAATGTAGCTGGGAAATCTATAAAGCAGAGGGAATGGGAAATGACCACTTCCTGACACTCATTATATGTCAAGGAAAGGGTAATATTGAAGAATATAATTGTCCCCCTACTTGGAATCTAAAAAAAAAAAAAAAAGAATTGGGAACTCAAAAGTGTGGAATATGTAAATAGGCAGTGTCATTGGCGTAGTTTGACTTTATAGTTGGGGCGGGGGGCAGCTCCACCCAGGCCAATGGATCTGGGTGGGGGATGGCAAATTCCACACCTGCCCAGGGCTTGTGGTGCTGGGAGTCACGGTGGGGTCATTGCTGGCCTGTGGGGCCGGGCACCTGCCCCAGTGTTTTTCTGGGTCTCACACAGGGACCCTGAGGGCTCAGTCTCTGTCCCCCTTTGGTTATGTTGCTGTAGCTTCCAAGTTGCTATGCCAAGACAGGATGAGTGAGTGGTGCTGTGTGCGCGTATCTACACGTGTGAGCGTATCTACACGTGGACCCTCAGACACAACATGCCACTGGGTCAACCCCTCTCTCATACTTCACGTTTCTCACACCCTCACAGACAGGGACACACACAGGCTCACACGTGTAGATACGCACACACATCTGCAGTGGCACGTTTCTCCAGTCTGTGCATTGCCTGGGCTGCCAGTGCTGGGGGGATGGGATGGCTCAGTGGGGGAGCCCCAGCTGCTGCTGCTGCCCCTTGTGGTGACCTGAGTGTGGGAGCTGCGGCTGCTCAGGCATTGGCTGCTGTAGCTGGACTTGATGCCTGTTGCTTTTCTGGTGCTTCCTGGTCCTGCTGCAGCAGCCTTCCTGCTGGGCTGCGTGCCCCCGCCCCCCCGTATTTCATGGTGCCAGGGGACGCTGCATGCTGGACTCCTGCTTCCCTGCCACAATGCAAAGAGACATGCAGCAGCGTGGGCTCTGCCAGGATCACCAAACAGCTGGCACCCTGAGCTGCTGGGGGGGCCAGGAAGAGGAGGAAGTCAGGGGGCAGCTGGAAGGGGCCTATCCTGGTGCATTAAGTTAAATGCACCAAGCCTTGTCCCCTGGACCATGGCACCCACCATAAGGCCAGCCCTGTTTGGGGGGGCAATGCTCCCCCTGGCCCCACCAACTACACCCCTGGGCAGTGTATAAGTGAGAACATTGAGAAGTGCCTGGTGGTCAGAGACTTAGCAAGTGGGTCTGCCTTGCCATAAAACACAGGAAGGAGAAGAAGGAAGAGGAGGAAGGGGCTGTAGGGATGCAGGTTGCAGTCATTGCCTAGAAGGAAAGGATGTTAGCCAGGGTCAAGGAGAAATCCAGGGAAGAGTGTTAAATAGGCAAGATACAGCAAATCCATACATTGGTGGTAAGTGGGCATGCTACTCCCAAATGTATGCTGACAGCTCCAGAGATGTAAGAACAGGAAGAAGGGGAACAGCATGGTGCATTTTTTCGCTTGGAATCAAGAAAGCTCTAAGGCTATCAATTTTGTTGCCATTCTGATGGTTGAATCGTCAGGTATAATGTTGGTATTAAATTGAGTCACAGATGTGCGCCCAGCCGCCTTGGCCATCCTACCTCATTCTTTCTCAGGATTACTAGCAATCAGAAATGGCACTTCAGGTTGCAGAGATGATATACTTAATGAAATATCACTGGTAACAAGAGAATTGATGCAGCTGGGTGTAATCACAGTGGTATGTGGATGCCAGCACATGTAGGAGTGATGGGTAATGAGCTGGCAGACAAAAAATGCTGTCAAACACAAGCAACTTGATCCCTTTAAGTAAACTGGAGTCTAAAAATCTAATTACAAATGAGTTAAGAGGAATGGCAAGAAATAAGGGCAACAGAAACAAAGGGGAAAAAGTCCATGAAAAACACCCAAGAGTCAAAAATACTTACAGACTTCACTACCCGACAAGAAGAAGGGAAGTGGATTTATGTCGAATTTTAACTGGCCATTGTGGCTTAAATAGCAATTTGTTTCAAATAACAAAGATGGATTAAGAGAAACATGCAAGGGCCAGGAAACAGTTTATCAGTGCAAAGAGTGTACCATCGAAAGGGGGGATTTATATGAAAAATTCAAGGCGTTTAGCCTATTAAAGAGAAGGTTGAGGGGTGACTCGATCACAGTCTATAAGTACCTACATGGGGAACAGACATTTGATAATATAGGACTCTTCAATCTAGCAGACAAAGATGTAACAAGAGCCAATGGCTGGAAGTTGAAGCTAGACAAATTCAGACTAGAAATAAGGGGCAAACTTTGAACAGTCAGGGTAATTAACCTTTGGGACAATTTACCAAGGGAGGCAATGGATTCTCAGGTTTCAGAGTAGCAGCCGTGTTAGTCTGTATTCGCAAAAAGAAAAGGAGTACTTGTGGCACCTTAAAGACTAACAAATTTATTAGAGCATAAGCTTAGTGGGCTGTAGCTCACAAAAGCTTATGCTCTAATAAATTTGTTAGTCTCTAAGGTGCCACAAGTACTCCTTTTCTTTTTAGTGGATTCTCAATCACTGCCAGTTTTAAAATCAATCTTGAGATGTTTTTCTAAACGAGCTGCTCTAGGAATTATTTTGGGGAAGTTCTGTGGGCTGGGCTATACAGGAGGTCAGACGAGATGATCACAATAGTCCCTTCTGGCCTTGGACTCTGTGAATCTATAAACCAGCAGCAGTCAGCAGTTAGTACAACAAACTGGACGTGTTCCAGCCAAGCAAATCAGGCTGTGGTAGATTCTATGGTCTGTGTTACATGAGGTCAGATTGGAGGATCACAGTGGTCCCTTCTGGTTTTAACATATTAATCCTTTTGATCTACTTTTTGATAAACTAAATAGATTGAGGCATTTTTTCCAAATAATTTTTGTGGCTCTTCTCTTCACTTTCTCCAGTTTTCAACATTCTTTTTAAAATGTGGCCCTGAGAACTGGATGGGTAGTCCAGTATCAGTCTCACCCGTGTCAGCCCTGCGAGGAAACAGAAGAGAATACCAGCTGGGGTTAAATAGTCTTAAGGGCGAACTCAGGTTCCTTTTAGGAAAGTTAATCTTTAATTGGTAGAGAAGTCTAACATTTCCGAAACTGTTCTTATGGAACTGAAAAGTCACAAAAGCCTGGGAAAGTGGGATGGGAACGCATCCGGTTTAATATAAGGGCAAAGAGCTCCAGCCAAGAAAGGCTGCAGAAGTTTAACATGTGAAAACAAACTTAGAATTAAAACTCTGGGGCCCTTTAGAAAAATATCCTTGCTCTCTGCAGCAAAAAGAAAAGAGAGAGAAATGGACAATTTACACTGGAATTGGATTAAGTTTCTCTCTTTACTTTGAAGCGTGGAAGGAACTCACTGGTATCAAATGTTAGTGGGACAGAGCGGAGAATACTTCCTCTGTTGTATGATCGTTTCATAATGTGCAATACCAATCCTGGGCATTGTGACATGGCAGGTGTTGATTTTAACATGTAACGTGTGTAGCTTTGCTTTTTGGTTATCTGTGTTTTTCATTTATTGTCAGTTTGACAAACCAAGTAGGGGTGGCATGAGGAAAACCCACCTAGAAGAGCAAGTGTAATGCACAAATTGAAGTATCGGGGCAACATGTGTTAGTAGCCAATTTGTATAAGATGTATGGAAATGGTTTCAATAAACATGCTTCAGTGGCTAAAAAAGGAGGGTCTAACCCGGGACTAAGAGGCCTCAGAGCTTTTGAAAATCTGATGGGGCATCTCTGTACCTTTAAAAATCTGGTCCTTAGTCTTTCAGTCCTACATCTGTAACATTGGGATACCAACACTTCCCTATCTCATAGGCATTGTGAGAATAAATCCATTAGAGACTGTGAGCCACACAAATGCTAGGGTAACAGGGCCATGTAAGTCCCCAAGGTAGATAGTGCTAGTCAGGTGCTCCACAGTGGTGGGTAAACATTATTATCCCTATTTTGTAACTGCGTAAACTGAGGCCGAGAGAAGGGAGAGATGTGCCTAGGGTTACATAGTGATCCAGTGGCAGAATCAGGAACAGAACCCGGGACACCTGTAGTCCTAGCAACTGCTCAGTCCACCCTGACTATAATATCTTTCAGCTGCGTCAGATCCCACGTTCATGCCTTTTTGTTTAAACAAGGGAAAAACAAAGGTCAAAGAACTCGGGGTGAATTTTTCCATTCACTAGGGCCCCAACCCTGCAAACATTTATGCAAGGGCTTGACACTTAGCCTGGGAACAGCCTCATGGACTTCAACTGGCCCACTCCTGTAAAGCTAAGCGGGTGCATAAGCATTTGTAGACTCAGGGCCTGAGACACCATCATTTTACTTAACAAGCCATGAAGGCAAGGGCAGTGACAGGAGATAAGGGATGGGACTGGCTGCAGCATGATAGAACATATCACACAGGGCATGTAAATACAGGGCAGGGATTTCTTTTTCAATCAGTTCATCAACTGGAGGCTGGGCCAACATTTTTCTGTTTCTGAAAAAAAACAAAACCCAGTCCTGACGTAAACCGCTTTTTTATGCCTTATTAAGGATAAACTATGTGCTATGTCAGCACTGTTTTGACAACCTGCTGTTTTGACAACCTGCTCCTGGGGCAGGATTCAGCCCTGATGTAAAGTGGTTACATCATCGGGCCCATGTGCCCCCTGGCTCTCGCCCAATTAACTCCGCATGCTCAGAGAGGGCCATTTCCAGCTGGTAAATGCAAGTTACATATTGTAACTCAGGCTTCCTCCCTATCCTACAAGGCCTGCTGGGATTTCAGCTTTCCCTCTGTGTGCATGGTATGTTTGGCAGCTCGGAAGAGTAGAGATGACAAATGCTTTGGTGCTTTGAGCCAAAGCTGCTACAGACACTAGATACCAATAATGGACATTTGAAAATGCCGTGCTAGCCCAAGCACCATGCAGCTCTGCCTGACAAGCTCAGCAGCACACTCAGATATAAGTGAGCCGCACTATTAGTGACCCATATTAATGGCTCTTTCTGCAAGGTGCTTAGCCAGCTGGCAGGGCTGTGGGGTGCTTTTCAGGTCTGGCTGAGAGACCTTGTGGCTCCTCTGACAGGCTGAGTGCCCTTGGCTAACACTGGAGGCACTCAGTTCCTTGCAAGGCCAGGCCACTGGTCTCATGTCACGGTTTCTGTCAGCGCAATCACTTTTCAGAGCCATGGGTGGTATTTGTAGATCTGTAATAGCCCACCGTGGAACAGCATTCACACCTGTAACTAATGGGGGGGGGGAGGGCCTCCCAAATTTACAAGGGAACACACAGCAGCTGATGGGAACGGAGTCCAGTACAGGGATAGAAATTGCCTGGCAGAATAAGGAAGTCTAATGGGGAGTAGGGGGCAGAGAGGCCCACCCCCCCCCCTCCACACACACGCTTCTCCCCAAATGCTCCATTCTACCACATCTGAGTTCATGGGGTCTCGATTCCAGCTCTCATGTCACCATCTCACTTCCATGCTTCGCACTGACTGAACAACCCTAGAGGAACTTCATGGGGCATGTTGCCAGGCCAGTGGGGGGGGGGGACTCTTGCTCTGTAGATGAGCAGAGAGCATGTCCAGCACTAAATTCACCCAAACTTATGCCTATATGCAGATTAGCTTATTAAAAAGTTTGCATAAAATGTCACCCATGGAGCAGGATGGAACCTGGCTAAAGCTTGCTTACCCGCCCATCGCTGCTAGAGCATGCAGGTCTGAGGCAGTAGGTTATTTCCATACTGGAGATGGTCATGTCACGCAGTGAGTTCTCAGGGGACCCCCTGTCCCCATTGGTGGATGCCCAGGGACCCCCCACCCCCACTGGTAGGCATGTGCAGTTCGCACAGGTGGGAGCTGCTCACACGCTGTGGAACTGACCCAGGCAGCCTAGGGGGTGGCGGCTGGAATGGGACATGGGGAAGGGGGATTTTGTGCTGCTGCCCAATGTGCCAGTGCCCCAGAGGGCTGAAAGTCCAGAGCCTGGAGAGGTCCAACCCATCTTTGTCCAGAAAGCCCAGGCTCAAGAGTGGTAACGCTGTGGCACACTCCGACAAGCCGAGTTACCAGGAAATTGCTTTCCCTGCCTCCCCAGAGTGAAGCAAGGACTCCTGAATAGATGCGAGCCCCCAAGGGTGAAGCTCTCAGGTACGGCACCAGCTGTGCACGCTGCCTCCCTAGCACCCATCATTGTGTCTCAGCCCACCTCAGTAAGGACCCACACAGCCCCTAGCCACTGCTGAAGTGGCCAGCAGAGGGGACTAGTAGCAATGGTGAGTTCTGTGAGCCCACCCAGCGGGAGATCTGGATCACACATGCCCAGCGGCAGAGTTAGCTGCATCTTCCCCCTCAATGGCAGGAGGAGAATGTCTCTACCAGATCGGTTGGGGACGGTTAAGGGTTCACCTCCCCATCTCTCACCTGATCACAGCTCTCTGTAACGATAGATGCCAGCGTTGTCTAAGGGCAATAATTCTCATTGTAGGGCTAGCGAAGAATGACACAGTGCCAATGCTACACCCCTGTGGCTGTCCTTGCACCACACAACCACAAGAGGGCATGCCCTGCCTGCTGAATGAGAAGCTGGTTCTTTGTACACAGGCAGAGTCCTGGCCAGGCCAAGCTTTGGATTCCAGCAGCAAAAGGCGGATGGGGGAGGAACCAAGATACTTCCCCGGGATGTTCTGGCACCCAGGCTGCCTGGCGGAGGGCCCACCGCCAGGAGAGTCACAGGCCCTCAGAGGACATGGCAGTGGGTAGCAAGCAAACCGGACGTCCCAAGGAAGATTGAAGTTCCAGGCCTGAGCCTGCCTCCTGTTATAGGCAAAGTTGCCACTGACTTCACTGGGGGGTCGGATCAGGCCCCAGTGCTGCTGGCCTCTGCTGCTCGCTCGGAAGTGGGGAAGGAAGCGCGGACCAGCGGAAGGATCGTTAACACAAATCTCACCCTTTCAGTCTGAGGAACCCTCCCCTGGGACAGAAGAACACCATCTTGGCTCAGGCTACCAGGAAGCAGAAGCGCTGGCTGGCCTCATGGTTAAAGCACTGAGTTGGGACTCAGGACATCCAGGTTCAATTCCCAGCTCTGCCACTGACTCAGCCAAGTCCTTTCATGCCGCAGTTCCGCATCCATAAAACGGGGCAGATAGTCCTTCTGCTCTCCCTCGCTCAGCATGTCCTGTATATTCAGATTATAAGCCCTTGGGGCAGGGGCTGTCCCTTCCTATGTATATGTGCAGCACCCACCTCAACGGGGCCTTTAGGTGCTGCAAATAATAATTTAGTAGCCATCAAGCCCAGTATAAGTCCCAGACACAGTATCTTGTCGGTGAAATGGAAGGATGCGAACAGTTGCCTTAACATCCCTACCAGCATCTGTTACACCAAATCAATAATTTCTCCATTGTTAAGGTTGTAACATGAGCCCAGTTTTTAATCCTGCTTATCATTTTCAGAAGTTTAAAGAAAAAATGCTACAATGCAATTTCAGTTGGCAGTAAATTGATCAAATTGATTTTAGTGGCATTTAAATATGTATCTTTTATGGTAGGGAGTTCGACCAAAACATCACATTTTCCAAGCCCTTATTAAAGGCCAGATTCTGATAGCCTTATGGTGTGCAGCACTTTATTCCAGGAATAGTCTCACTGATTTCAACAGGGCTACACACAGACAAAGGTGCTAACTCACGTTAAGGATACCAAAATCTGGCCCAAAATGATTTCAGCTGAAGCATGGGCTGGTTGGAGAAGCCAGTGTCAAGGAAAATCAGAGCCTGTTGCTCAGTGTCTTTAAACACAGTGATACTCGACCATGTATGTGTCATACACAAAATAGGTAAAGCACATATGGTGGCAAGACCTGGTTTGTTCTGTGCTTATACAGCACCTAGCACAGTGGGGTGCTGGTCCATGACTGGGGTTTCTAGCCACTACCATAATGCAGCTAATCATATTAAGTGGGGAGTTACTTTATTTAGTCTGCAAAAGAGAGGAATGAGGGGGGATTTGATAGCTGCTTTCAACTACCTGAAAGGGGGTTCCAAAGAGGATGGATCTAGACTGTTCGCAGTGGTAGCAGATGACAGAACAAGGAGCAATGGTCTCAAGTTGCAGTGGGGGAGGTCTAGGTTGGATATTAGGAAATACTTTTTCATTAGGAGGGTGGTGAAGCACTGGAATGGGTTACCTAGGGAGGTGGTGGAATCTTCTATGATTCTCCAACAGTGCCCTGTCACTGGCCCCAGTTCAGTAAAGCGCTTAAGCTAATGTTGAAGTCTATCCCTATTCAGGACAATACTTAAGCACATGCTTAACTTTAATAACAGGCCTTAAGCACGTGCTTAGATTTTGTCCTGAGCAGGGATGCTTTTCTGACTCACAGCCAGCATGAGTAATGGTCAGAGTGGTGTTGAGTCCTTTGCATCTCAGCTGTGGTAGAGTCTGACACAGCCCCCAGGAACTGAACTGAGACCACCAGCATATTCCAGTCCCTTCCATTGTCAGATGGCAATAAGCTCACATTACTATCGGCATCAAGTGGATTTGAATCAGTGGACTGGACTTGAAAGACTTCTTATTAATCCCCGCAAGCCATCTAGTCTCCCTGCAGAGAAGCATTTTAACAATGTCTCCTAGCTAGCAGCATTTAGGTCAGTTCAATTCTCTCATGTAATATACTAACATCACACACACACATTCTATACACCAAGGGGAGGAAGGAATGTGGACCGATTTCATCTGAAGCCAATGTTTGGAACAGGTGCAGAGAAAGGCTAATAGGATGATCTGAGGAATAAAAATCTACCTTGTGAGAGGAGACTCAGAGCTCCTTAGCTTGTTTAGCCTATCCAAAAGAAGGCTGAGGGGAGATTGAAATTTATAGATTGCTCTCTATAAATACATCAGAGGGATAAATACCAGGGAGGGAAGAGGAGTTATTTAAGTTAAGTGCCAATGTGGACCCAAGAAAAAATGGCTATAAACTGGCCATCAGCAAGTTTAGGCTTGAAATTAGGCAAAGGTTTCTAACCATCAGAGGAGTGAAGTTTTGGAACAGCTTTCCAACAGGAGCAGTGGGGACAAAAAATCTAACTGGCTTAAAGACTGAGCTTGATCAGTTTATGGAGGGGATGGTGTGATGGGACTGTCTACAATAGTATATGGCCTATTGGCGACTGCCAGTAGCAAAAATCCCCAACAGCCAGAGACAGGACACTAGATGGGGATGGCTCTGAGTTACTACAGAGAATTCTTTCCCAGGTATCTGCCTGGTGGGTCTTGCCCACATGCTCAGGGTTCAACTGATCACCATATGTAGGGTTGGGAAGGAATTTTCCGTCAGGTCAGATTGGCCAAGACCCTGGGGTTTTTCTGCCTTCTTCTGCAGCATGGGGCATGGGTCTCTTGCAGGTTTAAACTAGGGTAAACGGTGAATTCTCTGTAACTTGAAGTCTTTAAACCATGATTTGAGGACTTCAGTAACTCAGTCAGAGGTTAGGGGTTTATTACAGGAGTGGTTAAGTGAGGTTGTGGTCTACAAAGTGAAGGGCATCAGACTAGATGATCATGATGGTCCTTTCTGACCTTAAAGTCTATGAGTCTTGACAGGGATGAATTTCGCTCAGTATTTGCACAATGGGGAAAGTCTAACTGAAGTACCAGGCATTTACACTAGTCCCAGTAGAAAACTGGAAAACTCTTCCCCGTGTTCCCGATAAAGTGGCATAATTTCTGGCAGCCAAAAGCCCATTAACAATAGAACAGAGCTGCCCAGCAAGCATGCGCTGATCTCAAAGTCCTCTCTCTGATTACATGGCTCACAGGATTGACTGGGGATGCAGGGCCTTTTCCCTATAGGTCACTGGCTCAGATCTGGCCAGCTTGAGAGTGAGCAGAAGTTACCCCATGAGCTCCCTGTGTGACGCTTTGGCCAAAAGTGCCCATGCACTCCTGGGATGCATAACCAAGGAGTCTCAAGTAGGAGCAGAGAGGCTATTGTACTGCTGTAGTTGGCACTGGTACGCCCACTGCTGGAATACTGTGTCCAATTCTGGTGCCCACATATCAAGAAAGATGCTGATAAATTGAAGAGGGACCAGAGGAGAGCCACAAGACTGATTAAAGGGCTAGAAAACCTGCCTTAGAGTGATAGACTCCAAGAGCTCAAATCTATTTAGTTTAACAAAACGAAGGTTAAAGGGGGACTTGATTACAATCTATAAGTACCTACATGGGGAACAAATATTTAATAATGGGCTCCTCAATCTAGCAGAGAGAGGTCTAATGTGATCCAGTGGCTGGAAGTTGAAGTTAGACAAATTCAGACTGGAAAGAAGGTGTAAATTTTTACCAGGGAGAGTAATTAACCACTGGAACAATTTACCATGATGGATGCTGACAATTTTTAAATCACAACTGGGTGTTTTTCTATAAGATCTCCTCCAGGAATTATTTGGGGTAGTTCTCTGGCCTGTATTACACAGGAGATCAGACCCAGATGATCACAGTGGTCTCTTCTGGCCTTGGAATCTATGAACCACCGTGCCATGGCCATTCAGTGAAATAAAGGGATGTCTCAGGTCAGTGCCTAGCAGACCAGTGTCCACAATCACAATTTGCTTTCTGGTTGGTAGCCTCAGCAGAGAGGCAGGACTGACTGGGGTGTGCCACCCCGGAGAGCAACGTGGAAGAAGCTTGCAGCCCTGCTGCCCATACTGTACCTGTTCCCTGGATAAATAGGATGTCACACACCAGGGCTGTCAAGTCAGCATCTTTCCCCAGCCCTGCATTGATGGATTGTTCTGTTTTTGACTCTGCTTTCCTCCCTCAGCCAGCCCACCCCGAACGGGAAGCGATATCTGCCGCTCCTTTCCATGGCTGGGACGTGGAACGATTCCATGGCAAACAGCGCAGCTTGGCAAAAATAACCCTTTTCCTAGGAACCTCACAGCAGCATTTCCAGCTTGTGGCAAGGAGCCCATCTGGCTGGGGGACTCGGGAGAGCAGTCAGTTGGGGAAGGGTCCTTACCCCCCACCCCCCAGACTAGTTAAATGGTGGAGCGTAATTCTTTGGACTTCAACACCGTTGCAATCAGCTCAGTGGTGGTGATTCCACTGGACTTCAGCACTGCCCACCACAGCTGGGAGCAGGGATGCAGAAACAGCCAGACATTCCCCAGCTCCGGGATGGTGCAGACAGTCCAGATCTGCACCTGGCCAGCCTGCCGCCCTCTCTGCCCAACTCCGTGCCTTGCATTCCTTGCCCAGGGAGGCACTCTTCACATGACATGATGTTGTCACGAGTTTGGCTCCCTGCTGTGCTCATGTTGGCACGGGCACCCTTCCCCCCCCCACGCTGTGCATGCCCCCGAAAGCAGCTCTCGGCATGCTTTGCAATCCAGCTCCTCAGCCTGAGGTTCTTCCTCTGCAAATGGTTCGTAGCCAAGACGCCCTGCACAGGGCAGAGCTTCAGGTAGCCTGGGGCAAGGATCCACAGCACAACCCCTTCAACTCCTCATTGAGAACTCATCTGTTGAGCAAGTCAGTTGTTCAACCCCTGCAAGGAAGCAGCTTTACATGGAGCCAATCAGCCTAAAACAGCTTTATCAGGCAGGGTCATGATTGGTACCATCCAACATTCAGGCAAGGCAGATGGACCGGAGCCACTGGAACACCAGCATCACACCAGGGGGCAGTTTAATCTCACATGCCTTGCTGCACTGCTCAGGAGAGCCCGGTTACAACAGGACAATGCAGGGATTGGCTAACATAGCTGGAGATGAGGCAGAGAAGCACCCGCTCTACCTTGCCAGGAAAGAGTCATTGTAACCCAGTGACTGGTCAGGTTTTAAGAGAGAAGATAAAAAAAAAAAAAAGTTGTGACAAAACTTTTTCCAGCCCCCAAAAAAGCTATTTTGTGAAAGCTGAAGTGTTTTGCAGAAATGTCTTGGTTTCAACAAAAATGTTGTAGAGACGGGTGCATATGCGTGCACCTCTCTAACCCAGTGATCAGGGCCCCAGCCTTAACACAGATTCAAGTCCCTTTTCTGAATCACGGAGAATATGCTGTGTAATGATGTAGGAACAAGAAGAAAAACACTGGGTCTCCCGTATCCCAGGCTGATGCCCTCCCCAGCAGGCTACAGTCAGAGATTCTCTCTCTCATCTCACAAAAGCGTTGGCAAGGTCCCCTTTTCATTCCCACGTGAAACAAGAAACAAGTGTCCAAACCTCAACATTTTCACAACAGAATTGGACTCTGGGCCTGCTCTAGTTTTAACCCATCTGGGACTGTGAGGGTGGATGAGACGCTAGGGACTGCTGGGGTGAGGGAGGAAAGTAATTCTGGCAGGCAGCCACTGCAGACTAGGGCTGAATTCAGAAATGGACCAGGGACTATCTCTAAGGCGCTTTAAGAACATGCTGGGGCCCTAACATACAATTTTTAGCAACATTCCTGCATTAAGAAAAAACCCGAAGGATGATGAAACAAGGAACAAAGGTGTTTTGAGCACCTTTGTCCTAGAGTCTGTAGGGTCAAATTCACAGCGGGCAGACTTGATTGAAGGTTGGACAACTTATGCCAGTCTGGCCTGTAAAATGTAATCTTGAAAGCTTTGATTCAGTATCAGAAGTTCAGTCTTTCCAATGGGACATTAAGCCAAGGTCCTGAGCTATTTAGGGCCATGGAAGAGCCCAGGATGGTCTTCTCAAGAGTGAGTGTATCCGGGTTAAACACCCATATGGATAATTCCATCCCTCCTCCCCACATTCCCAGGTTGCTTTCATCGGACACAGTGTTTTTTCTTCTTGTCCCTAAACCACTGTCTAGCCTTACTAGCATGTTTATAATGCCTACTATGCTCTGCCCCAGAGGGTGCTGAAATCCGTGTACTATTACTTAGCACTTACAAAGCACTCTGTAAATATCAGCATTTGTGTGATTTATCCCCATTTTACACACAAAGAAATGGAAAATTTAAGTGATTTCCCTGTGAGGTGAGGTTTGAAGGGGACTAGAACCTGGGTCTGAGGGATGCAGACAGCCCTGCTACCCAACAGTTGCGAGAGGATCATATGGCATTATTACACAGACCCTATGAAGATAAACACCAGGAAGTACCATCTTGGAAGGCTGAACTCACAGCTTCCCTCATGGCCCCTGATTGATCCAAGTGCCCTATTTAAGGAGTTGTTTGTGTGACAATATGTGACCTGCTTCTTGGCTTGCTCTCGGACCCTGACACTGGCTCTGACCCTTAACTCTGACCTTCAGCGCTGATCGCGACTGCTCTGACCACTAGACCTGAGCACCCAAGCCCAGTTGTGACACCCAAGGCCACAGGAGAAACAGGTGTCAGCATCGGGATTTAGGACCCAGTAGCCCCTGGCTTCCAGCCCTGCCCTCAGATCAGGAGAGCATGCTGCCTCTAGCGTATTTTGTAAAGCACTTTGTGAAAGACTCTCTAACAATCAATACACTCTAATGATCATTTTTGCTTAGTGGCCCAGGGTTGCTGCATTTAAATGTAGGAAACTCACTCACCTTGTGAAGGTCCTCATGGCCCTGAGGTTTCAGAGCCTCCGAAGAGTTATTTCCGGAGCCTCTAGACAGTCCCGCAGGAGCTGAAATGGAGAAGATGGTTAAAAATCAAAAGGATCAGCAAAGAGCTGGATGGATGCTTGTGCAGCACTTCAGACTTGTAAATCGCTACTTCCCAGTGAATGCTGCTGCACCGCCTAATGTGTTCATTACAAATGTTTTGCTGTTTCCACTGAGACACCTTCTCTCAAATCTTCGGGGTCCTGAGACAGGAGTAAGACCTCCCAGATACCACAGGGATGGGTTGCAAGACAGATTAGAGGAGAATCAAGAGAGAAAATGATCCCCCATTTCTGGACTTGTCATAAGAAGCTTAAATGTTTCCCTGCCCCCACTCTAGTTTCCCCTAGTGCACAGTACCTCTTGGGAGGTTCCCTAACCACTGAGCATTCGATTTGCCTTTTTCCCCCCTAGCTAGCTTTGCTCTCAGGGGCTGTGTGTCTCAGTGCATGATGTGCTTTGACTGTCTAGCTCCCCCGCTCCCGCTGGGGGATGGCTGCCTGGCATGCATAGCACAATGTGGGGTTTTTTTATGTTTCACTCGTCATTCTTTTCTTCCCCACCCTGCCCCTTTCCTTGCATGGGATTTGTGTTTGCTCTCCCAGGCGGTGTGACTCGGCCCTGCTAACACAGCCAGTGAGAGCACCCCGGATGTCCTTGCTTGGTGACTGACTGATGGCACAGCATCCGATAATTCTCTGAGGAGGCAGTTTTCCCGCATTGCTTGGTGAGTGTCTCTCTCCTGCCTGCGATGTCCTGATTCAGTCGCTTCCATGCTGTGCTCATGTCCAGCCCCAGGGGAGAAAAGCCATCTCTTCCATCCAGCGCCTTACCCTTCAGAATCTCCAGCTCTGCCCACCTCCACAGGTTAGATCCAAAACCTGGAAAGGGAGCTCCTTTTTCCTGGCCAGTTTGGATACAGCCCCAAAATGTCACAAAGTCTCTCTCAAGCCCACTGATCTTATAGATTCATAGATACTAAGGTCAGAAGGGACCATTCTGATCATCTAGTCCGACCTCCTGCACAGTGCTGGCCACAGAATCTCACCCACCCACTCCTATGAAAAACCTCACCCATGTCTGAGCTATTGAAGTCCTTAAATCATGGTTCAAAGACTTCAAGGAGCAGAGAAGCCTCCCTCAAGTCAACCATGCCCCATGCTACAGAGGAAGGCGAAAAACCTCCAGGGCCTCTCCAATCTGCCCTGGAGGAAAATTCCTTCCCAACCCCAAATATGGCAATCAGCTAAACCCTGAGCATATGGGCAAGATTCACCAGCCAAATACTACAGAAAATTCTTTCCTGGGTAACTCAGATCCCATCCATCTAATATCCCATCTCAGAGGATTAGTCCCATTTACCCTGAATATTTAAAGATCAATTACTTACCAAAATCACATTATCCCATCATACCATCTCCTCCATAAACTTATCGAGTAGAATCTTAAAGCCAGATAGATCTTTTGCCCCCACTGCTTCCCTTGGAAGGCTATTCCAAAACTCACTCCTCTGATGGTTAAAAACCTTCGTCTGATTTCAAGTCTAAACTTCCTGGTGGCCAGTTTATACCCATTTGTTCTTGTGTCCACATTGGTGCTGAGCTGAAATAATTCCTCTCCCTCTCCTGTATTTATCCCCCTGATATATTTATAGAGAGCAATCCTATCTCCCCTCAACCTTCTTTTAGTTAGGCTAAACAAGCCAAGCTCCTTAAGTCTCCTTTCATAAGACAAGTTTTCCATTCCTCGGATCATCCTAGTAGCCCTTCTCTGTACCTGCTCCAGTTTGAATTCATCCTTTTTAAACATGGGAGACCAGAACTGCACACAGTATTCTAGGTGAGGTCTCACCAGTGCCTTGTATAACGGTACTAAAACCTCCTTATCCCTACTGGAAATGCCTCTCCTGATGCATCCCAAAACCGCATTAGCTTTTTTCACAGCCATATCACATTGGCAGCTCATAGTCATCCTATGATCAACCAATACTCCAAGGTCCTTCTCCTCTTCCGTTATTTCTAGTTGATGCGTCCCAAACTTTTAACTAAAATTCTTGTTATTAATCCCTAAATGCATAACCTTACACTTCTCACTATTAAATTTCATCCTATTACTATTACTCCAGTTTACAAGGTCATCCAGATCCTCCTGTATAATATCCCGATCCTTCTCCGAATTGGCAATACCTCCCAGCTTTGTATCATCTGCAAACTTTATTAGCACACTCCCACTCTTTGTGCCAAGGTCAGTAATAAAAAGATTAAATAAGATTGGTCCCAAAACCGATCCCTGAGGAACTCCACTGGTAGCCTCCCTCCAACCTGACAGTTCGCCTTTCAGTAGGACCTGTTGCAGTCTCCCCTTTAACCAATTCCTTATCCACCTTTTGATGTTCATATTGATCCCCATCTTCTCCAATTTAACTAATAATTCCCCATGTGGCACGGTATCAAATGCCTTACTGAAATCTAGGTAAATTAGATCCACTGCATTTCCTTTATCTAAAAAATCTGTTACTTTTTCAAAAAAGGAGATTAGGTTGGTTTGGCACGATCTACCTTTTGTAAAACCATGTTGTATTTTGTCCCATTTACCATTGACTTCAATGTCCTTAACTAATTTCTCCTTCAAAATTTTTTCCAGGACCTTACATACTACAGATGTCAAACTAACTGGCCTGTAGTTACCCAGATCACTTTTTTTTCCTTTCTTAAAAATAGGAACTATATTAGCAATTCTCCAATCATTCGGTACTACTCCTGAGTTTACAGATTCATTAAAAATTCTTGCTAATGGGCTTGCAATTTCAGGTGCTAATTCCTTTAATATTCTTGGATGAAGATTATCTGGGCCCCCCGATTTAGTCCCATTAAGCTGTTTGAGTTTCGCTTCTACCTCAGATATGGTAATATCTGCCTCCATATCCTCATTCCCATTTGTCATGCTACCATTATCCCCAAGATCCTCTTTAGCCTTATTAAAGACTGAGGCAAAGGTAAAGATCTTGCCAGATCTCTACCGCTGGTGACTGCACCTATCCCACAAGAACAAGCCGGGAGTGTGAGATTTCTGCCATTTGGGGCCACAGTCTGGTGAGACAAACTCATGAGATTGTGGCCCCATCGGATCAGAACTTGCTCCTGGCACTGGGTGAGACCCTGGAACCTGAACTCCACCCCCCCCCCCCCCAGCCAAATCACACTCAAATCTGTCATCCTCTGCCCACTTAGAGCTGCTTATTTTTGTAGATTTTGCTCTACACTCCAGCTGTTAAGAGGCAGCTTCTTCGTCCCCACTCTGATGACAAGTGACTGCACCTTGAATGCCAGCCACTGTTGCATGTTAGCCCCCACTTATATTCACCCTCATTAGAGCCAATCAAACCCTGATTCCCTGGGGTGGCTGGTGTTGCCAGGGGCAGCATGGCAGTCCCCAGGTTCTGACACTGAATTTGGCATCATCTAGCGCTCGATTACCGCAGCATCCTTCTCTCTGGCCTGGAGGAATGTGATCCTGTCCCCTCATAGCCCCTCAGAATGCTGCTGCTGCATTGCCTTAGCCTGTTGCTTTGGCCCCTCTTTGAGTCCCTCCGCAGGCTCCCCTTTCTCTGTCACATCAAACGTAAGCACCTTGTCTTCACTTCCAAGGCCCTTCTCAGTCAGCCCCCAACCTCCCCATCAGTTGTGGATGCTCACCTCTGATCGGCCCACCTCAACCTCCACTGCCCACTGGTTACATTTGCAAACACACACCTTCGTGCTTTTCCCCTGCTGCCCCTCACGCTAGGGAGGAGCTCCTTTGTGACCCCTACAGCAACCAGTTTTTGCCCTGAAGCATGAAGTTGATTGCCTTTATCTTAGCTTGAATAACTACTCACATTATTGGTCAGAAAGTTTCCCAATCCTGAGTATCTAATTCCGACCATCTGCACTGGTGAATTATACACACGAATCACACACCAACATGAGACTGAATTCCCGTTGAAGATTTCTCCAATTAAAAGAGCAAGGTCCAAACAGAGAACATCCATCCAGATCCATGTTTGCAGCTCAAACCTCTCTATTACAGATGGAATCTGAACAGCAAACCCAAAATGGGGGTTACATTTCCCTGTAAACGGGGAATTCTCAAGATGCATGGTCCCTATCTGTATTCCACATGCGGGGTACGCTGGTGCACCATGTGCCTGAATCCAGAGGTCCTTAGTGAGCAACAGCACATGTGCGGGCCAATGGACGCTGCTCTCCCCATGCCCTTGTTGTGGAGCAGAAGACGTAGTGCAGGCCGATGCCTCTATAGTTCCTCTTCTTACTGCAAATCAGGTCAGGCTTGACAAAGCCCTGGCTGGAATAATTTAGTTGGGGATTGGACCTGCTTTGAGCAGTGGGTTGGACTAGATGACTTCCTGAGGTCCCTTCCAACCCTGATATTCTATGATTCTATGAATCAGATAAGATCCGAAGCAGAGGGGAAGGAGGGCAGGTAGTCGAACGCAGAAAGTGATCACACATCTCAATGAACTTCCAGTTACAAGTAAGCAACCTCCATTTCTTCTCCGAGTGCTGGTCCAGGTGTGTGTTCCAGGTGTGTGTTCCAGTATTCAGACTGGAGGAGGGTGTGAGGATGTAGTCAGTAAAAATGACTGAAGCATGGTAGTCCCTATATATGCAGTGGAGTCCTGAACTAGTATGCAATGTTTTGTGACTGGAGCTCCAGGTAGCTGCTCTGTGTAGGTCCAGTACCGAGACCTCCTGGAGAGATGCTGTGGAAACAAGAGATGTGTGTTCTCGTAGAATGGGTCCTTACCCATTCCGGGAAAGGGATATGCGCTAATTGGTAGCAAGTGATAATGCAATCAGACATCCCTTTAGAGATTCTCCGAGAAGATATTGCTCATCCTCATGACCTTTCTGCTATCACGACAAATCTTGGTAATCTTCCGATTGGTTTGGTCCTTTGCAGTAGAATGCCAGGGCTCATCAAGGAATGAAGTCCTGTCTCGTCAGTGGAAGCATGGGATTGCGGAAAGGGAACCAGTAAATGGATTGGTTGGTTGATGTGGAATTCAGAAATTTTTTAGGGAGCAATTTAGGATGAAGGTGAAGGGAGACCTTTTCCTTGTGAAAGATGGCATTTGGTGAGTTGGCTGTGAGTGCTCCCATCTTGCTCACCTTCCTGGGCAAAGTAATAGCAACTAAAAATACGACCTTCATGGAAAGGTGGGACATAGAGCAGGTGGCTAAAGGTTCAAATGGTGGTCTGGTGAGTAGAATAATGGTTGGCATCATCAAAGGCAAGTGGTTGTTGACCAAGGCATCAAAAATAGCTCTTAGCAGATGGATAGCACCTGGTGGAGGTCGTGGCAGCAGAGGAGGCTGAAAATTGAGGTCTTTGAAGTCTGTTGCTTGGCTCTGGTGGTAGAATGGTTATGAAGTGGGTGGTCTTGGCCTGTGCACCTACTCTGGTGTTTCCTCTTTGGGACCGGGGTGTAAATTCCCAGGGAGCGGAGGGTCGATCTCAAGTCTGTGCCATGTCCAAGCCAGAACTGGCAGCCATGTGGGCGTTCATCCAGGAAAGCCTAGCCAGTGCCATCGTCCGGCATGCCACCTCCCCGGCAGGGGCTCCAGTTCTTTGCATTAAGAAAAGGACAGAATACTACACCTTGGCATAGACTACTGGGCCTGAAACCAGGTGACTGTTCAAAACCAGTGTGCCCTGCCCTTAATCTTGGGGGTTGCAAGAGCACGTGTGATCAGTCAGAATTTTCACCAAACTGGATCTCTGCTGTGCTTCTAACCTATTGTGCATCAGGGCTGGAGACGAATGGAAGACCGCCTTTCGAACCCGCGATGGGCACTTTGAACATTTAGTAGTACTTGGATAACTGATATACAGAGCTGGTAACTTTGAATTCTGCTCCCTGTGGGACTGCATTTTTGTGTTTCTAGGAGTCTGTTGTTTTGTGATGCCGTGGCCATTTTGTGAGGTCAGAGCTGGGGCAGCACGTGAGATGCACACCTTGCTTTCTCCCACTGAATTGACTGATGTTCTGCCTTGTTTTGATGCATCCCCTAATTAAGCTGATCGTACTTTCAAAATCATAAATGGGGACAATTTTTGTGGTGACATTTTTAGGGGTGTGAAATGCTCGTACAAGAGCCAAGAGTGCACTGTTTAAAAATTTCCAGTAACTCATGCTTGGTCCACACTTAAAACATAGGTGCACCTGGCTACGGTGCTCAGGACTGTGAAAAATTTTGTGCCTCTGCAATGTAGTTAAGTTGACCGAACCCCACTCTTCTCTCGATCTGGCTACTCCCTTTCAAGGCAGTGGATTTACTACAGCAATGGAAAAACTCCTTCTGGCGCTGTCGCGGTGTCAAAATGCAACAAACAAGTGGCATTTTAACACACCCCTCCCCTCTCCCTCCATTGCCCCCCCACTCCCAGCTGCTGCCCTTGGTCAGTGCAGACCCAGAGTTCAGAGGTGCGTTCATGTGAGTTCTCCTCCCACCTCAGGGCCGGGGAGGGAGAAGGCATCGATCAATGCCTCAGCTGCTGCTTCCACTGCTGCAGCCGGCTCACAGTGGTCACTATTCCCTCTGCGGCACCTGGCCGTTGCGCCACCGGTCACGCCGCTGCCATTGCGCTGTTGCGTCTCTGCTGCCACCTGCGGCTTTACCATGCGCGCTGCAATGCAACGTCTTGAGGTCCCACCACTGACCCAGCGCTCAGTGATTTCAGCAGAACCTCACTGCTGGGGCAGGCTGGGCAGGTCTAAGCCTTAGCACTGAGGTCTGGCCTATCGGTATAACTGTATCCCTCAGGGCAAAAAATCCACACCCCTGAGTGACGTACTTACACTGATCTAATCCCCAGGTGCATACAGCGCTATATTGGCGGGAGAGCTTCTGGGACATCCTGGAACAATCTGGTTACTCTCCTGGTAAACCCAGGATTTAGAGGCACTTCCCCCCTCAGCTGAAGTAAAAGCTCTTCACAGCTGAAAGTACATGGTTGTCTCTTTACATGTGGAAAATCACCCCCACCACTAGGCCCCATGGCCTCCTTTTCAACTAGTGCTTATTTATTACAAGGGCCCTTCCCCGAAACCACTTTTATTGAATTATAAACAAACATTCTGGTGATTTATTCCGATTGAAGGGCTGGACGAAGGAAAGTGGGAGAGTGAACTTCCTGGCTCAGGAAAGGGTAGAACAGCATACTCTTCTGGCTGGCAAATGGGGCAGCTGCCTCAGCTTTATGGGATGAGGAGTTGCTCAAGTCTGCGTGTTTAAGTCAAGTATCAAATGAATTCCAGTTTCACTCATTGCCATTTATTATGCTTGACTTTTACGATCGGCGCTTGCTTTCCTTTATCTGATTTCCACTGCAGACACTCAGGACTGGTCCAGTGGTTTAATGGATTCTAAGGGGAAGTGTTAATGTACCGAAAAATAAGTGGAAGTGCGGGAGGACAACCACAGGACTGATAAACACAGCACAGAACCTCAACTCCTGCTAGGTCAGCCATTCTAATCCAGCCCAGGCAGTTAGAATGGGGAACCAGGCAGGCAATGCTTAGTCTAAGCCCTGATTCAGCACATGCTTAAGTCCCATCACTTAGACGGTTTGCTCTCTGGGGCAGAGACTGTCTTTTTGTTCTGTTTGTACAACGTTTAGCACCACAGAGTCCTGGTTCATAACTAGGGCTCCGAGATGCTATCAGGGTACAAACAACAGGTGATAATTGAAGTTAATTCTTAAAGTTGAGCATGTTTAAGTGCTTTTGTGAATAGGGGCCCTAGGTTCTTAGTAGAAAAATGTCCAAATCAAAAAACCATCACAACTAACAATTTCAGCAGACACACCAAGTAGTGAATGAGTTTTCCCAGTGAGTAGCTATGGAAAATACAACCAAGGGTATAGATGCATGAGATTAGAAAGAGTTTTGATTAAATATCTACAGGCATTTCTAGGCCCTCTCTGGAAATGTATACAGGAAAGACAATATCCAGGTGCTAATCAAGACCAGGTAACTATCATTCAAGTGAAGGGAGTATCAAATGCAAATGCCACTTGTAAAGTCCGAGAGAAGTTGGACTCAGCCTTGAGTTTTATTGTTAGACTTGGAATATTATAGTTTGTTTTTTACTGCAGTTGGAGTTGGAGCAGTTTCTGCAATTAGAATTGAATTGCCACTTCTCTTATATACCCCCCCTGGTGAAACGCTGATAAAAACATTGGCAAGCTTTTGGAAAATTTCCCCAAACTCCAGTCAGCTGCCTTTGATCTTGGTTTTTTGAAAGGAGCCCTGTCCTTGGTACATATGCTCTTATTAGGTGTTTTATATACATAATGGATGAACCAATTTGTCAAGCTGGGCTGGATTTGCAGAGTTCACTGAGATCTAAGGGACAAGCCCTGTTTGAAGGAAATGGATTAATTAATTTTGCGTTTCTGTGCATTTTGAAAACACATAAAACATGGGGTGGAAGATCTGCTGTTCCTTTGCTCTATGGACTCATAGAACATTGGGGAGATAAAGTCCAGCAGACACAAACAAGCGCTTTCAGAGGCTTGGGACAGTGCTATGCAACGCAAGGAGGTGGTGGTGGATCCCTACAGCTGCTAGACTTAGACTGGGAGCCCAGAACTCCTCAGTTCTGTCCCCAGCTCAGTCACTGACTATTAGTCTGTGGGTCAGATTCCACTGTCAGTTATCTCTAGGTGCAAGACCAGGGTAACTCCCTCAGTTTCAATAGAAGCCATTTGCTGCTTAGCACCTCTAAGGTTGGCATTTCAAAGTGGCCTATGGGTGTCCAGCTGCCATGGAATGTCAGTGGGATACAGGCACCTCACTCCCTCTGAAAGTCCCTAGCCAGGCCTCATCTATTCAATGGACTCTCCATTCCCTGCCTATCCCCTAAACCAGGATGCTCCCCGGGCAAGTCACAACCACTCTGGGTCTCATTGTTCTTTTACAAATGAGGATAATCCTTCTGTCCCTTCCAGGGGCTCCCACCCTCTTCCCATTTTGTTCATCTCACAGCTGGTAATCCACGGACTGCCCCCCTCACTGCTGTGCACAGAGCAGGGAGAAGGGCAGGGGATTCTCAGAGTACATAAACTGAAAAGACAAGGAAGGCCTGGGAGGGAGACTTTGGAGGGAGCTGCAAATTGAACTTACTTTTTAACCCTTTGGTACTGGCACATGTAGAACTCCTGTGTCAGTGCTGACTCATTGGGTCTTTAGCATGATGCCTCCGGAAACACCGATACATTAAGCCTAAGATTGCGAGTCTGTCATGGAGCTCGCGGAAGTCACGGATTCTGTGATTTTCCGCGACCTGCGTGAAATTCTGCAGCTGCAGCGGCCCATGTGGCTGACCCAGGGACCACCCGAACAGTGGCTAGTGTCACTGACCCCGGGGGCCCCCCAGAGCAACGGGGGCCCCGGAGGCAGCTAAGATTTAGTCAGGGGTGTTTATGGGCATGTCACGGGCCGTGAATTTTTGTTTATTGACCGTGACCTGTCCAGGACTTCTACTAAAAATACCAGTGACTAAATCTTAGATTAAATGAAGGCCAATGCAACTGCGAGTAGAAATACAATGTGATGGCAGCATATTGACCCTCCCTGCTCCAGAGCGGTCACAGGCTAACTAGGAGAGGGAGATGAAGCGCGGTATGGGTAACTGCAATGGGGCGCACTCACGAGGGCCTCCTGTTGGCTGGGTGCGAACCTGCACTCTCTGCTCATGATGCCTCCTGTCCGCTGTTGTCCTCGTCAAGTGGGTCTTCAGTGGCTCCGCCCTCTAGCAACGTCACACAGTTAATACGCATGAAGGAACCCCTTCCAGGGTAACACTGGCCAACGAACGGCTGGCCCTCTCTGGGGTCTTCAGCCCCGTCTCTAGGCCTGTTTAAATTCTAGCCCCTTTCTCAGGCTTTTAGTGCTGAGTCTTAGCCCCTCCTTGGAGCTTAGGCCCTTCCCTGGTGGCTGCCCACTACTCGGGGTCCCAGCTACTTGCTGCTTTCTTTAATATTTGCTTCTACTTTCCCTGGGCCACTTCCGACTTAGTCCCACCACCTCCTTGGGTTCTCCGTCTCTTCCTGTCTGAGCAGGGTCTCTCCCAGGCCTTGCCTGGAGCGTTTCTCTGTCTTCCACTCCTCCTTCCCCTTTCTGGTCCCAGCCAACTGCCCTGCTCATCAGACCCTGGAGCGCCTTTTAACTGAGCCAGCTGGACTCTGATTGGCTGCTTCCCTGCAGCCTTTCTAGACAGGCCTGGAGGACCCACCTTTACTGCTCCTTTTCTGGGACTGGGAGGACCATGAGGCCTCCAGCAGGGGCCCTCAAATGGCCCAGTACTCCCTGTCACAGTAACACAGGCACAGAGAGGTTAAGTATCTCTCTAAGGTCTGAGAATCCCATTACCATAGTATCCAAGCACCTCATAGTCTTTAATATACCTACCTTCCCCACAGTGGGGTATGGCAGTGCTGTTATCCCCATTGCACAGACAAGGAACTGAGGCCCAAGGACTAAGTGACTTGCTGAAGATCACACAGGAAGTCTCTGGTGGAGCAGGGACTTGAACCAGGGTTTCGCAAGCCCTAGGTTAGTGCCCTACCCACTGGACCATCCTTCCTCTGCAGTGTGTCTTTCCCAAGGCCACTCAGTGGCCAAGCCGGGAAACAGACCACAGCATCCCTGACTCCCAGCCCAGTACCCAATCAGGCCGCCCTGCCACTCCCTCTTAATAAACAGGCCCCCTAGTTAAGTGCTTAAATGTGACCCAGCAGCCTAACTTTAACCACCCAGTTTTTAAAATCTTCCCCTGTCAGATGTATGAAAGCTGATGAGCTGCTGGGGACGCAGAAGGAAACTGCTCACAAATGGGTTCATTAGACTCGGACACTTTTCTTTTGGATGGTTGTCCCTGTAAACAAGATTTCGCTTCCCAGCTGGGTTTCACTGAAGAAAGGATTTTAAATACACCAGTAAATAATTTAAACAGCTCCTCTATAAACACAGGAAAGGAAAAAAGAAAGCTCCATGCACTATTTAGCTTGACATTGTTCAGCTGTTTACTATTTAATGAACCTACTGAATGTTAACAGCAGGCAATCCCAACAGCTCACGTTCAAACCTTACCGCTTCACCTGTCTTCATGCAAAGGCCACAAAATGAAACCTTTACAGGTAGTTCAAGGAGAGAACTGCCTTGGTAAGAGCATTTGTAACCACTCAGCCTAAGTGAACAACATAAGGCTAATCAACTTGCAAGCTTCAGGACATAAGCGGATCTTTGCAGGGGTCAGGAAGGAATTGTTTTCACCTATGTACAGTATTTTAGAATTGGCCAGGTGCATTGCCGGTTTCTGCCTTCCTTGGAAGCCTGAATCTGTGGCCACTCAAAAGCCCGGGGACTCATCTGGCATGGCAGAAGGTAACGTACCAAACAAAGGTCTGATCACTTGGGGTCTAGAGGCCCGAACCAAGATCAGAGCTCCATTGTGCATACACATAGAGCTTACATTCTAAACAGACTATACAGACAAGGGCAGGAGGGGAAACAGAGACAAACAGAGGGGCAAGTGACTGGCCCAAGGTCTCCGAGCAGGTCAGCGGCACAGCCAGGAACAGCGTCCCGACTCCCAGTCCAGATCACGTCATGAGACCTGCTTGTGGCAATCAGCCTGCCTGGCATGCTCACGTGTGTCTCTCTTTTTCGCAGAAGAGCCTCAACGTGAATTTTTTTCTTTTGCTTTAAAATTTCAGACTTTTTTGGGGCCATACATTTTACTTTTCAAATTTTTAAAAAAAAAAAAAAAGCCCAGTGAAAAGGCCAAGCTCTGCGGCACGCAAGGCAGGTTCTTAACGATGCGAGGTTAAGCACTCTGGCTGGTGGAAAGGTGCCAGTTCACTCATTAGCTCAACTGGACAAAGAGCCTCTGAAACTGACTGGCAGCCCTAGGATATGGTGGACCAGACATCAAGTGTAAAAAATCAGGACGGGGGTGGGGGGGTAATAGGTGCCTATATAAGAAAAAGCCCCCAAAATCAGGACTGTCCCTATAAAATCGGGACATCTGGTCACCCTACCCTAGGATGATCAGGGTTCACCCCTATTGCTGCTTTCCTCCCCCCTACACCACTAGCTGCCCATCTGCCACTTGATTTCCCTCTGGGAAACTAGCTCTTGAGGGAGGTAATTCTAATGCAACTAGCAAGGTGCAAAATACAGCCAGAAATCCCAGTGCACCATCTTCCCTCTGTGCAGAGCCCTGCAGCTCAGAGCTGTCTCTGCTGTATTGCAGTAAGATGATTAAAAGCAATAATTACAGCAGGAAAAATACAGCCCAAGATAATTACACTCCAGGTTCGGGAGCTTCTTGTGCATTTCTTACAAAAGCGCTATGCTGCCCCTGTGACTTACTGCAACATGGCAAGGAGAAGCAATTTCCTCCTGAGTGTTCCTGATGGCCCCTGCACCTAAACATTGCCCGAGGATGCCCAAGGACAGCCCAGAGAAGCCTGAACTTATCACAAGCCTCAACGTGTGACGGTCTGCAAATGAGAATGGGTGGGCACCTGCCCTGCTCAACAAGGGTGTAAGCGTGTCGGTTTTTGTGTTGCCAATGCCAGTGTTGTACACATGGGCACCTGCATCCTTGTGTGTTCCCAGCAGCATGCGTCTCCCCTCCCCCTTCACAGTGTTCTGGTGCCTGACCCAGTCCTAGCTAAATCAGATGCTCAGAGATTCAACGTTCAAGCCAAAATCCCATGCAGAGCCAGCATCATTAGAGGATGCTGTCAGGCTGATTGGGATGTCTGGGTTCTGAGCACAGCACGTGGTGCCACAGACCGTATGCTTGGCAACATCTCAGCAGGTATCAGAGCAGCGTTAGCCTGGATTTGCAGCCTTAGCTCTGAATCTCCCTGTTCTTGTGGGCTTGGCTTAAGGCATTAATGTTACTTGATCATGGCTTTTTTGTGGTTTAATCAGCGCATGTGTGGCAAAAATTAGAGGGAAAACTGGCCACAACCCCAGGCTCCTGGTGTCCCTAAGCCTCTGGCTTCCAGAAGCTGGGACTGGACAACTGGGGATGGATCACTTGATAATTGCCCTGTACTGTTCATTTCCCCTGAAGCACTTGGCATTGGCCACTGTTGGAAGACAGGATACTGGGGTAGAGGGACCATTGGTGTGACCCAGTATGGCCATTCTTATGTTCTTAACCCTGAACGAGCAGCCATAGTTACTGGCCAGCATACTGGCCCAGTGGGGGGGGGGAAGGATAGCTCAGTGGTTTGAGCATTGGCCTGCTAAACCCAGGGTTGTGAGTTCAATCCTTGAGGAGGCCATTTAGGGATCTGGGGCAAAAATTGGGGGATTGGTCCTGCTTTGAGCAGGGGGGTTGGACTAGATGACCTCCTGAGGTCCCTTCCAACCCATGATTCTATGATACACGCAACCCTATATTTCTGAGCAGACCTACAAACAACAGCAGTACATGTGCTGCTAACTGCTCACAAATAACCCTACAACAAACTGGTGCATGCTCTGCCCTGTACTCAAAAGCAACCCTACAAAAACAAAGCCACGTGCACACAGTGTAGCACTGACTCTTCAATAAACAGCAAGAGGCCAACAGGTGGCAAACGTGGTTGCTAATTCAAGCCCAGGGTTATTTTACCGACAATGTATCAAAGTTCTTAGAAGCTGGCTACCAGGAGACCCATGAAGTCTGACTCATCAATGGCCAGTGGCCACTTGATCAGAATTGAGAGAAACAGCCTCAAATTTTTAATCCTGAACTGCAGATTATCCCCGTTTTAGGTCTGAAAACTAACTGCAGAAAGGATGAGCCCAGACACAGCTTACTGTTCTGAATGGCTATTTGCTTTCGGAAACAAGCTATTTTGTTTCAGGAAAAACCTTGATTTTCAGAGCTTGTCACCCCCAAAGCACTTATTTCAATCTCACAGCCAGGCAATTCTCTAACTAAAATGTGAAAACTATAATCCTGCATAACTGAAATGCACCAGTCCTCATTTTACCAGATACCCAGAAAAGCATTTACCCCTCCTGTTTTGAGGGGATTAATACGTTTAACACTCCAGAGTTACCTTCACTTAGCCCTGTCTGGGACTTTAACAATCAATTGTATCCCCAGAACTAGATTAGCCCATTCAGATGATTTCAGAAGAAACAATTGCAATTCTTATCTCCTCTGGATTAACTACCATGAAATTTCCTTTGTTATCTGAAAATAATCAAACTCCCTGTCAGGTCCCGTCTGTAAGAATCTGCACTGACCTTAACAGTGGCTTCTGTTCCTCTGAGAACCTGGTGTGAAGCTGGGCTCTGCTCCAGAAACATTAGCTGCGAGACTTTTAGTTCTTTCACTGCCTCTGCTACTGTCTGTTGCAAAGGCTGGGGTTTCGGGTGGTCTCAGAGGAGTGAGGGGTTGCTGATTTAGACGTTGCACAGCTCTCTTGCTTTGCAAAGCCAGTGGCAATTCAGGGCCAAGTAGCATGCAGACCTTGAGAGCTGTGTGCAGGATTTACAAAAGACGAGGTCAGAGTTGTACCATTTCTGATGGCAGCCGCGAGAGCCACTAGTTTCTAAATGCAACCGCCTCGCTCTCCAAATGAACACCAACAGCAAGTCCCTCTCAAAAGCAGCACTGACTTGGCCTTCACATCCCCTGCTTTGTCCCAGGCTCTTCTTCGCTGGCTCCACGCGCGCTATACGCTGAAGTCTGAGGGTATGTCTACATTGCACAGTTAATCCAGGCTCTCACCCAGGTTTTAGCCTACCCCCTGGCCCCATCCACAAAGAAAAACCCTCTCACCTGAGTTTGGTGCTTTCAACAACCTGGGCAAAGTGGCCCGGCTGTGGGGGTGGGTTAGAGCCTGGGTCCCGCTTTCACTCAGGCTGGTAGCCACCCAATTTGCAGTGAGGACGCAGGCTAAACTACCGCAGTGCTGTTAGGCCTACAAAGCCCAGAAGGACAGACAAGTTCACCCACAATTCACGGGGAAAGAATCAGAGTGGCTCAGCTGCATGCAGCCCAAAGCACATACCCCCAGAAGTCCTTGTGACACACAGGACAGTGCAGCGTCAGTGAGGACACAGGTTTCAGAGTAGCAGCCGTGTTAGTCTGTATTCGCAAAAAGAAAAGGAGAACTTGTGGCACCTTAGAGACTAACAAATTTATTAGAGCATAAGCTTTCGTGAGCTACAGCTCACTTCATCGGATGTTTGCAGTGTAGCTGTTCACATCATGGCTATGTCAGGAGTGAGCTCCACCTCCTTCAGATAAACCTGAACACTAGCCAGCCCAGCCTGTTAATGAGCTCAGCTGGCTTGGCCAGCCTGCCTAATTAGCTGAGGCAACAGCAGGTCTGCTTTTAAGCCCAGCAGCAGGTTGCTGGCTGCTCACAATGCTCATGCCCACAGCTGTGATTGCTCCTGTGTCTGCCTTGTTCCCAGCCAAGCCTTGTTTGTTCCCAACCATATTCCTGCCCTGCACCAGTCCACTTCAGCCCTGCTTGCTCTGATTTATAGCTTCATTCCTGGTTCCTGACTGTGGCTCTGACCCTTGACTCCAGTTCCTGGCTCCTGCTCCAACCACTAGGCCTGACTGCTCATGCCCAGGTCATGACAGGCTAGGCTGACCCAGATGCACAGACTCAGGTGCCAAGCATCTGAATATAGCAAAGACAGACTGTAGAACAAGTCACACGGGAGTGGGAAGGAAATGCATATATGGTCAAATGTAGAATATTATCAACTTTGTATAGACAATTAGACATCAATACAAATCCTTCCACTAACCATACTGTACACAAACCCCTTTAGAAGGGGCAACAAGATGAACTAGCACTGTATCCACGCCCTTAAACTGTTGACATAATTGACTTCTGTAAGGCATTTGACTTGGTACTACATGACATTTTGATTAAAAAACTACAACGATGTAAAATTAACATGGTACACATTAAATGGATTAAAAACTGGCTAACTGATAGATCTCAAAATATGATTATAAATGAAGAATAGTCATCAAGCAGGTCTGTTTCCCTTGGGGTCCTCCACAAGATTTGGTTCTTGGCCCTACAGTATTTAACATTTTTATCAATGACTTGGAAAAAAACAAAGTCATCACTGATAAAGTTTGGGAGAGTGGTAAATTGGGAGAGTGTTAAATAATGAAGAGGACAGGTCACTAATTCAGAGCAGTCTGGGTTGCTTGGTAAACTGGGCACAAGCAAACAATATATGTTTTATTGCAGCTAAATGTACACACATACATCTAGGAAGAAAGAATGTTGCCATGCTTATAGGATAGGCATGGGGGACTCTATCCTGGGAAGCAGTGACTGAAAAAGATTAGGGGATTATGGTTAAGGCTACGGTTTTGTCACCGAGGTCATGGAAGTCATGGAATCCGTGACTTCAGCCTTGGCTGCTGGGAGCTGCAGGGTCCTGCCACCTCCCGCAGTGGCCAAGAGCGGAGAGGTATCCTGCAGCCTGAGGCAGCGGGACCCCAAACTCTCAGCCACCATAATCAGTGGAGGTACACTGCAGCTCCCAGACACCGTTGCAAGTGGGGGGTGGATCCCCGCAGTTTAACACCACCACCACGGCGGCAGGAGGACTCCCGCAGCTTCCCACTGCAGTGGTGGCAGGGGGATAACGGCAGCTCCCTGACGCTGGGGAGGGGACAAGGGATCCTGAAGCTCCCTTCCACCGCTGGTGGCTGGGGGGACCCTGGAGCTCTAAGCCCTCACCAGTGGTGGGGGCCCCAGAGCTCCCAGCTGCCCAGTCCCTTCCCATTTTATCATGGATATTTTTAATAAAAGTCAGGGACAGGTCACGGGTTTCCATGAACTTTTCTTTATTGCCCGTGACCTATCCATGACTTTTACTAAAAAAAATCCATGACAAAATCGTAGCCTTAATCACTGAGGATAATCAGCTGAACATGAGCTGCCAGAGAGATGTTGTGGCCAAGATGCTGTGACTAATGTCATCCTGGGAGGAATAAACAATGGAATCTTGAGTAGCAGTAAAGAGATTGTTTTACCACTGTATTTGGTGCTTGAGCACCTGCTGCTGGAATAATGCATCTGGTTCTGGTGCCCACAATTCAAGGAGGATGTTGATAAACTGGAGAGGGTTCAGAGAAGAGCCACAAGACAGATGAAAGGGTTAGAGAACACGCCTTATATTGATAGGCTCAAAGACCTCAATCAATTTAGCTTAACAAAGAGAAGGTTAAGGGGTGACTTGATCACAGTCTGTAAGTACCTACATGAGGAACACAAATTTAATAATGGGCTCTTCAGTCTATCAGGGAAAGGTCTAAAATGATCCAATGGCTGGAAGCTGAAGCTAGACAAATTCGGACTGGAAATAAAGCCTACATTTTTGACGGTGAGGGTAATTAACCATTGGAACAATTTACCAAGGGTCATGTGGTTTCTCCATCACTGACTATATTTAAATCAAGATGGGATGTTGTTCTAAGAGAGGTTCTAAGAATTGTTTTGGGGGAAGTTCCATGGCCCATGTGATGCAAAAGGTCAGACTAGGTCATCACAATGGCTCCTCAGGCCTGGGAATCTACGAACCGTTGTAAACTGGAGTTGACTAGCACAGTGGCAGGTGTGGTGGTCTCAGCGCTGGGGATCTCAACCACCTGCCCTTCTGATACTGCTCAATGGAAGGAGGGTTCCAGTTAGATCACCCACGTCTGCTTCCTCCACTCCTGCTCTCGTGAGGCAGAGCCTCTTTGAGGGAAATCCTATCATCAGCCAACTTCCTCCACTACAGACTTGATCTCCCCTTCTTCAGTTCTGCCCCCTCCCTTGCTGAGCACCTCTCCTTCACCAACTTAATTGAATCTCCTGCCCACAGTCCCAGCTGCCTTTTCTCCATCTTTGACTCGCTTTCCCAACCCTCCCCTCACTTCTCTCTTCACAAGATCACAACATTTCTTCCAAGGGAAAATTGACAATAGGACAAAACCTTCCTCTACCCCCCACCGCTCCCTTCCTCCTCCCCTGACACAGAATTGTCTTGTTTCCTATCCTCTGTTAACCCCACACTTGTCCCAGTGACTGCATCCCTCCTCCTGATCTCCCTCATGCTCACTTTCATCCCCTCCCTTACTCGGTGTTTTTGTACAGTGCCTAGCACAATGGGATCCTGGTCCAGGACTCAGACTCCTAGATTAGACACTGCAGTAATACAAATATTAAAGGCCTGGTATGGGAGAAGTGATCAGCTCTGGGCTAGCACAGTTATTTGTCTGGAATGCACTGATTTGGGGGATGGGGGTTGCTCCAGGGATGAAGTTGACCCACTTTGCAGGATTCACTTGAACACAAAAGGTACCAGCTGTGCCATGGGATTTACAACGTCTGCAGTGAGTGTCCCTTCTGCAACTAGAGCTGGAGATTCATTCATCTTTTAGTGAACAAGGGAAAAGAGAGCAGCCGTTACAATAGATTAAACTAATTACCATGAAAACAGAACCATCCTTCATACTGATCATTCTTGTAACTATATTTTTTAAAATGTGCAATTTTTCTGAAGCACTCCAGGCTGGAGTGTAAATAATTTAGCACTGGGATAGGGTTTCTCTCGGACTCTTATCTAAACAGCTCTAATTATTTATGGATTTACCCTTGCAACACCCCTGGGAGATGTTAGCCCCATTTTACAGACAGGGAAGTGAGGCAGACAGAGAGGAAGTTACTTACCCAACATTGTACTGCAGGTCATTGGCAGAGCTGGGAGATAAACTAAGGTCTCCTGAGTCTCACCCCAGTGCTTTAACCACAGGGCCATCCTTCCTCTGATCAGTCACATCAATTTGTTTACCTTATAACTTGGTGTGTCCTGGCTCTGTGAAAGCACCGCACCATTTATTTTGCATTGCCAGTCAGAGCCCTGCAGCAGGACTGAGACCCACAGAACCTGCTGCCATAGAGGCAGGAGGGCTCTGTTGCCTGTTACAATTTAAATAGATACATATATTTATTATTATTCCTTAGCCAGCTACATTGCTCAAGTCTCACTTGGAGCTTTGAAATATCCAGTTAATCTCCGTATCCCTCTTGCTGTGAATTCTGAAAATGCAGCACAAGAACAGCCTGCGCTAATGGAAAGGGACATTCATTGGCCTTAAATACTGGCTCGTACTGAGGGGACTGGAGCAGATTTCTGGTTCAGTCCTGGGCCTTTCATTCATGCCAGAAGGTTATCATCATCCAGTGGCTTTTCAGTGCTCCTGTGTGCAAAATGAAGTGGCGAGCCAAGTTTAACTACCAACATCCATGGCATGACTAGCACACTTGTTGGCAACCTCAGAACAGAGACCAAGGATTGAATGGGGCATGCAGAAAGAACTAGTTTCTCTTCAGGTCAGGGTACCTACTGCCTTCTGTGGTACTTGCTCTGGGGATTAACAAGCTTCTCCAACCTCCAGTGCTGTTGAGACTTCTCCCAAACCTCATCTGAGAGACATACCCAAGTACTTCTGAGCTCCCATCCCCCAGGCGAGCTCCAACTGCTGTTTCCCATTCCAGCCAAACCAGTTCTCTTCTCATCTAGGATGCCCACATTCGGCACCACTTTGTTTTCTTTAGACTGAAAGTGAGGTACAAAAAAAGGAAACCTTATCTGCTTTTGCCCTTATAGCGCCTCTTGTTCTTTATCGCACCACCAAATACCATATCTGCCCTCAGGAGGAAATTCCGGTTTAGATATTCACAGAGTAACATTTAGCATGGAGGGTGAAACGATCAGAGCAGCCAAAGCCTTTTGTTAGGCCTGTCCAGTGCTTGGCTTCTCCGGAGTCTGTCAAGCAAGGTGACCAAGCGAAGTGATGGTTTCCGGGACTTGGACACTTGTTCAATAAGAAACTGGACAGAGAGCACCAGCCCTGTTCTCGCTCCTGTGTACCCTTCATCTCTCAGCTGTGAAATCTGTTAGATTGTGGAACTGTTTTCTAAGCAAAGTAGCGGAAGCCCTATTGCTGGACACATTTAAGACTGGCTAGAGTAGTAGGAAATATATTGTAGGGAACAATTCTGAAATGGGAAGGGAAAAATGGGTCTGTGGATAATTTTTAGACAGGCGACCAACACAGTCAGATTGAAATGACTTCCATTCACTAATGTCTTTGGACCACATTTGAACTCGTAACCTAGAAGGAAAAGGTTCCATAGTCCATTAGCAAACCCTTGAACAATCCAGTCCCACTGGCATATGGCTTTTCTGATAGAACAGATACATCTTTTTATGATGTATTTACCCTGTATATACAGTGCCAAGCTTGACCCTTCAGAGATGATTAAGGGACACCGTGCCTGCCTTGAAGAGCATGCATTCTGAAGCCCTGATCCCACAGTCAAACCTCTGAGCCTGCAGGGAGTCCACATTGACGTATCCAAACAGCTAGCAAGGAGACTACTTCCTCACCTGTCACTTGTAGGAGATTTAAGAGATGTTGAACAGCTGGAGCTCAGCTGAAGCACCCCTGTAAACCGGAGACATCACTGGGAAAAGCTCAGTCCAGTTTCACTTCAGTAAGGTTTCTGGGTCCATTTAAAGACCTCTTCTTTAAAGAAATAAACTCTGAGGAAGGAGTAGAGAATGGGATAAGAATCTAAATCAATCACAGATCAGCTCACTTCTCTCTTGTTCAGACCATGATCTCATTAGATCTCATACACAAAGTGGGGTCAAACTGTAGCATTTAGATGAAAAACCTCCCAGGAAAATCCAGGGTCCTGTATGCAGGAAGTAGTCCTAAGAAATACTCTTTTCCTGGAGACTGAGCCGTGGCATTAGGGGCGCTGTGCTGCTAGACATTGCAACACTCATAAGAGACAAAATCAAGGCTCATACTGTTACCAATCATTAAGATCCCAGAGCATTTTTGTAAGCGTTATCCCTCTGGGATTTTGACCAAATTTCAATGTGTTCAATGATAGTATGGGTCCCGCAAAGCTCCCGCAGCTTCAACTGCAGACAGCATTCTTCACTTTCTGTACTAAACTGATGCTGTTGTCTACTGTCAAACACTTGTGTTCCACCCAGGAGATGGATTTCAGTGGTGGGCTATTGTACTCGCACAGAGTGACCACTGCCATTTCATTTCCCGGTAGTACTGTGAAAAGAGAGAGGTGGCTGTTCACTGCAGATGCCAGTTGTCTATTCCAATCCAGCTCTGGTAATTGAAGACGGCAGATTTTACTTACCTTACCCGGTTCAGAGCTGGAATCACTGCAGCACTTATCTTCCGGTAAAAATGACCTTCACTTCTGCAATGCAGAGGCTCACTCACTCCCATGAGCCTTCAATCAGATTTGTAATTCTCAATCCCCCTGGGTAATGCTTTGAGTATGAAGCTACTTGCAATACTAAGCACGTCAACATTCTTCTAGCTAAATTTGCTTTAGTGGCTCGTTTGTGGTCCTGAATTCAGGTTGGGTTTTTTTTTAAACTCCAATCAATCTTTCTGCAACCTCCTTGCTCATCCCAGACTAAGGACAAAACAACTTCTCTGCCCCTCCCAGCTGAGTGGAAGGGAGCTGATACATAGGGGGCTATCTGGGGGGCATGGAAGAGCAGAAACACAGCAGGCTGGGGGCACAGAAGTGGGGGAAGAGTACGCTTCCTCTGTCTCCACAGTAATCTTTCTTCAGGAAGCCAGACCTGCAGATGGGGGGGGGGGGGAGAGGGAAGTCCTGGGACTGACATTCTCCACAGCATCCTTCTCTCCCAGGCTTGCTGGCAACTCAGTTAAGACTGAATAAGTCGTCATCATCTTATACAGATACCCCTTGGTCCTGAGTAAGGGCCTCCATATGGATAGCCTTGGCCTCAAGCACACCCACCGAGATCTGCAGGCCAATGCTGGGAGTGCCCACAGAGCATCCAGTCCCCAATGCAGGTTACTCACATACAGAAAAGAGCGAGACCCCTATGCCAGCCAGAGATCTAAGCCCTGAGGGAGGAGAGAACAGACCCATCCGTCCGGAGTTTTGTTAAACAACACTTCCAAGTTATGAAAACCAAGAATAAATCCCAGCACAATTCAACTCAGCGAGTTAGAACGTCGTTTGCTACTCAGCAACACCCAGGTCACTTATGGCCGGTAACAATCTCATGTAAGATTAGACCTGTCAGACTCATTGGGTGGAATCCTAGCCTTCCTGAAGCCAATGGGAGGTTTTGCCACTGACTTCAATGAGGCCAGATTTCGCTTCATCTTTACTTTAAATTCCATATTCTGCCTACCTACATTTCCCCAGCAGCATATTCCACAGTTGTTCCTTATTTAACCTGGTTTCGTCTCTTTCCACTCACCACACTGCTTGCTCTAAATGACTGCGGTGTGCCCTGAAACAGCAGCTGCTTCCCACCTTCATTTCCAAGAGCTAGCAATTCACTCTGTAAAGCACTTTGGGATGCAGAGGTCTGAATGTAAATTATTGTTACAAATTAAATGCATTATCAAAAAATTCAGTGTGCAAAAAATCCTATTCACAAAGTAAAAGCTCTTGAGAAATATGCTTGTCTTGGGGAGAATGAAAGGAAATGAGGAATAAAGAAGGGAGATTTTATTTAGAAGTTACTGTTCATGAAGTCAATTAAAAATAATGTTTTTTTGTATTATGCTAATTCTTATGGTTCCCGGTCATGGATCAGGGACCTATTGTGCAAGGCACTGTACAAACACAGAACACAAAGAGCTTGCACTCTGAGTAATGAGATGTAAGGTGGCTGCACACAGATGGCGGAGTGCAAGGTAGAAATGACACACTAATCAGCACGACAGGCAATGGTCACAGCACACCCGCTGCCTCATTCTTAAGTTTTTTGTATGCATCATGACAGAGGAGAGCTTTGAGGAGGAACTCGAAGAAAGACAATTATGTGGCTTTGCAGACGTTCAGGGGGAAGCTCTTTCCAGACATGAAGAGGCAGCACAAGACAAAGCATCAAGGTCCTGGTTAAAAATGTAAGAAAAGAGGTTATTAAGGCAGGCATCATTGGTGATGCAGAGTCAGGAACTGACAACTTAATAGCACCCAAGAGATGACAGGCCACGCAAAAGGGCCTTAAAAGCGAAGGTGAGTAGTTTGTGTTCGATACAGTGGGAAAGGGGGAGCAATGGAGGGATGGAAAGGGAGGATGATGTGGCCAATGAAATGATCTTTGCAACAGCGTTTTGAATGGATGTTAAGTGGGGCACAATGGGACTTGTCAAGACCTGAGGAGGGGGAGGCTGCCATAGTTGAAAGGCCTGGATACGAGTGTTAGCTGTGTGGCCAGAGAAGAAAGGCCATATCTTCAATATTTAAACATTTATATTGCAGCAGTGTCTAGAGACCAACCAGATCAGAGTTCCATGGCACTAGGTGCTGTGCAATCCCAGCAAATGACAGTCCAACCGTCACTGTCAAAGAGCTTTAAAAAGTCAAGAATCAAATCAAAATGTGGTTTTCTTTGTATAATTTAGTGCCCAGTGCAACAAGGGTGCCATCTTTGAGAACAGTTGTACTTAGCAAAGCAAGACACTTGGAATGACTTCTTAGTTCCAGCAGAAAACATCACCAAGACTACCCGCATCCTGGCTAACCAGGATGGGCAGGGATGAAAACCCTTGCTCTCAGTGTCCCTAGCCCCTCTGTTTGACAGAAGCTGGGAGTGCACGACAGGGGATGGACAGAGGATGGATCACTTGTTGATTGCCTGTTCTGTTCATTCCCTCTGAAGCACCTGGCATTGGCCATTGTCGAAGACAGGATACTGGCCTAAATGGACCATTGGTCTGACCCAGTATGGCTGTTCTTATCGCATAGAGAAATCCAAAAGATGAGGACAGGGCTGTGGTAGAGAGGAATTCATACTGTTTACATAAACATATACACCATGTAATTCTATTACAGGACAAAAGTATTTGACAATAGTTGTAACACTTTCTCTCCCTATAAAGGACACCCAGCAATCATTTTAATAGAATTTTTTTTTACTGACTCACCACTCTTGGTACATTAATACTCTTTCAGAAGTTTGAAAGCAAACATAACGTTTCTTAGCAGTTTTGTTCTTCAACACTTGGCAAATTGCTGGTTTCTCCCACTATGTGTCTTATGGAATGAGCACCAACTGGGCAAAGAATTGTTCACCTGCTTATTTATCTAAGGATCAGTGATATCATTAGAGTTCTGGGAACAATGGCCTAGTTCTGGCAAAGTGCTCAATATTTGATGGGAATGGCGCCAGAATTTTTTAGTTGACAGGTGAACTGAAAGACACATTACTTCCTAAAATCCAGGCCCAATGTTTCACCGGCAACAGTTGATGTTATCACTAACGCCCTGGGCTGGAAGGAGCAGCATTCTTTATGCTGCTTTAGGAACTAGCGATGCTATCAACTGCTACAGGGGTAAATAACCCAGGTATCAAGGCTTAGCAAGTAAGAATGGGAAGGGAAGGGCTAATTTTTAATTGTTTTGGGCCAAGTCTGGCCAGAAGCGTGGCTATGCTTTAAGGCCTTGATTAACTAAAGCACTTAAAAGTTACACAAATCCATCCCTATTCAGCAAAGCACTTAAGCATATTCTTAAATCCCTATGAAGTCATTTAAGTTTAAGCTTGTGTGTTCTGCTGAATAGAGATGGATTTAAGCACACATGCAAGTGCTTTGCTGAACCAGGACTTAAATGTCTTGATAAGAGAGTGACAGATTAAAAAGAAACTAAGAAACAAAATAATCCCTTGCATCAGAAGATGTTTCCCACTATATCATCAGTGAAATTCTGCTCTCAGTTACTGGTGTAAATCTGGAGTAAATCTTCTGTATGAGTTTGCCATTTTTTTTTTTTTTAACAGAGCTGTGTTCCAAGAAACACACATGGGTTTAATTTCACTTTTTTATTATTCAACATTTTATACATAATAAATACAAACTTTTTACAGCCAATATAAAGAAAGCATTTGCACCTATGCTTTCAGTGTATTGACACTGTACATGGTGATGCGTCGAATACATGCCCTGTATGAAGAAGTCATAGTTAAAAAGGAGGCATATTTTTACAACTTTTCTTATTTTTTTTAAATAAAATTAGCAGCTCTTACAGAAAATATTTTAAAATACAACTAAAGATATTTAATATAACACTTTCTGAATTTTGAAAGTCCGGGTATGAAGGACACAGAAAAACTGGCCAAGAAAACTGAACATTAACATTATGGCAATACTTGCTTTTCTTCTGCATCTTGAAGCTTTTAAAATTTTTGCCAACAGTTAAATCTTTTAAAAAACTTTTTTTGTAAACTTAAGAATAAGTTTGATAAACACATAAAAAGACCTCAAACAGATCAACAGGACGAGAGATGCAAAAGAATGAAAAACATGGAAAAGAATCTTCAATGGACAGTCACAGATTTCATGACTGACCGATGACATTTTTCTTCAAACAGCTCTGCTCTTAGTTAACATCCCACTGGGAGAAGAGATTGGCAAATACTAATGTTTCAGATACCCAGCTTGGGTTGTGATTTACAAGTATGTGCAAAGTTTATGATAAAACGTTGTAAAATGATTTCATAAATGCAGCCTCAAAAACAAAAAAAAAGCCCTTGTAAGTTAACTTAATGTAGACACTTAATTTACTGGCTTAGGAAAAATATGAAAACACAAAAGTGCATTCAGTATAACCCATATAATAGCTCTTAAATGTTTTGTCGATGGTTTTTCACTGAAGCTTTGACCCTCTGGGTATTGCGATTTTCAAAACAGTTTAATGATCATATTTAGAGAAACAACCATTTCCCCCTGGGATGAAGGGTTCCCCTCTTCTCCTTAACCATTTTTATTCATGTTGCAACACAAACCACCCCATTTTTTCTAAAATATCAACAGTTCCTTTCTTAGAGAAACCTGGCGGGAAATTACCCTTGAAGTCCTTGTACTTCCTGTATCTTGCATAAAAGTAATTTGAGTTCTTAATCTCCTCTACTCCTTTCACCCCTAAAGATGGTTTCTGAAGGACTGGAGTAGGCCGTGAATTTCCTGGTTCTCTGGTCTTGGCTAGTCAATGGGCTTTGCACGGAGAAATACAATAGGACTATCCAAAGTGGACACTAAATAATGGATGTAAGTATTCTGAATGACACTTCTAACTCTAGCCAAATGTTTTGATGGCAAAGATATACTGATAATGCTGATAATAAAGTACACGGCAATAACTGGGATAAAAGTGACCCAACTACTAAAAAAAAATCTGCTAAGAAAAAAAATGAAGCTCAATTTCCAGATCTAGACAAAATGTCACTTTTCTACTGGTTGGTTTATGCTATAGAACAAGATGTTGCTACTAATTCAGCACCTCCTTATTAGATACTCTATTACTAAATGAACTGCATAAATATTAATAGAAAGACTATTTTGTTCTGTTTTTTAATTATCGAAGAGGTGTGCATTAATGCAATTAATGCCATATGATCTGCAGCACTTTTCCTTATCTGTAAGATTATTTTCCTTTTTTTTCCTTCTTTGTGGGGACGAAAGAGGAGCCAGCCTCTTCTTAAACCTATTCTTTTGTTCCCTTTTTTATTCCATAAAATCTGATTACTATTTAATCAGACACATAATGCTAGTTGAATTGAAAACCTTTAATACGTTCCTACAGCAACAGTAATATACTGTACTAATGCACATGGTATAAGTGTGCTGTGACTAAATTGCATGAATGAGGCTCTCTCCTAGTCCTCCATATAAAAACTGACCATCTGTAGCCAAAAGAGAAACCTGCTCCAACACATTCCTCTACTCACTGTTTGGCCCATCTTGGTTTGTGCTAAGGGAGGAAGGATGATGTATATAAAAACAAAAAAGGCACAAAATATTCATGACTGAGGGAAGGAATCCACCATGTCACTGCCACCTATAATCCTCCCCACTTCTTGCTCTATGAAAAGTCTTCATCATGCAAAGGTGCCTAAAAACAAGATTGACCAAATACCACATTTGGCCTTGATTGTAGCACTACTACTTCACCAGTCCAATCATTATACCAGAGTAATTTCCACATCCTCTATCTTCTCCGTTGTCCTGTGATGGTGTGTAGGCGGTGGAGGAGCGGCTCGTACCTGAAATGAGCAACACACACCTGTAACTACCAGAAGACTTATTATGAAGTTTTGTAAGGTGGGTGAGGTACTATATTTTATTGAATCAACTTCTGGGACCAACACGGCTACAACACTACATTCGTGAAGTTCCATGGCTTATATAGACTAAAAACAGAAACACTGGGCCAGACCCTCAAGCTCGTGTAAACAGGTGTACCTCTACTCAAGTCAATTAGGCTACACCTATTTACACCAGCTGAGGATCTGGCCCATGCAATGAGGTCATCACTGATATCTGTCCTAGAATTGTTCCAGCTGTCACTGTTTTGATGTATAAACTTTTATTATTCAAGAATGATTAACAGCCCCGATACCATAAACATGCAACGGGGAATATTCACTCTGTACTACAACGTGGTTCAGAGTCAATAAATAAATCCAGTTTGTATAACAAACTTGTAATTCTATTGCAGGGATCAGGTGACACCACAGATCAAAAGAATGGAGCTTGCATGGATTGTGAGGATAACAGAACTTCTTGCTACAATAAGCAGCTTACTTATATCTAGTCAGTTAGGAGTTACAATATAGATTATTTTGTTGTTTAATGAACTTTTGTTTTAACAGTAATTTTTTTAAAAGGAAAAATTGTATCTTTTCATTGATTTCATATTGTATGTGAGCTTTTAGACCCAAGAGACAGCTTATGAAACCATCCAGTTCTTTTAACTCCAACGACATAGAACTGGGTGTGATGTCCTTTTGATTCTCTACCACATTAATTAACTTACTACAGCTCTTCCGAGAGCATTATGATAAACATTAATGCATTTTGTGAAGGATTCTTATCACATGCTCTCAAAATGGCTTTGATATTATTACCACCATGTAAAACAAGAACTGCAGAGAACACAAAATGGCTTCACAACGCTGGAGAAAAAATGGAAGATTACGACTGGCTGTCAGTAATATACCTCGCTTCAAATTTTGATTAAAACAAGTGTATTTAAATTTTAATGCTGCTTCAAAACATTTGTTTACTGAGGCATTACACTACAATGCTGTCTCAGGCAGACTGCCAGCAGCAAAGATGCCGTGGAACAAAACCACAGCCTACTAGTGTGATGCAGAAAATCTACAACATGGAATAGGAAAGACCCAGTAATTTTATCAGTGGGCGTGAGCTGATGTGAAGAAGCTGGTCAGAGAAGATCTATTCCTTAAATACTGAAGTGCTTAATGAGACAGTGCTCTTTTGATCCCATGTCTCCAGTAAACTGTGCAACACATTTGGCTTATGCATATAACCCACTCACTTGGAGCTGTGGGTGCTCGTTACCTTTGACGATATGGATTTAGGTACCCAATTTAGAAAATGTTGACATAAAACCGTAGTCAGGAAGCCACAATTCCATATGCTAAAAAGTTAAATTATACAGAAAGGTGGAAATCCTAAAGACATTATTGTCTGCAACCTCACTGGTCATCAAAAATGCTATGAAAATATGACTGTCTAAACTTAACTGTGGCTTGATTTATAACTTTAAAACCCCCAAATCTCTTGATTTCAAAGTAATCCCAACAGATGGATTTTGAATTTTTTAGTTAATAAATTCCCTCCTTCCTCGTTTGGCAAAATCTCTTTGTAGGTAGCACAGACATCTCAAAACATATTAGATCTTAGTATGAGGAGCTTCTCATCAGAGGACCCATGGGGGGGTTACAAATGAGCTTAACCCTGATGTAAAGGCGGCAACAGGACCACATGCTGAGACAGACTGCTGGCAAACAGATTTCTCTGCCAAACACTTTTTGTGGTTGGCACCACAAAATCTCTGAAAAACATGTGTACAAAGTACAGGATCGAGCTGCTCCAGCATCTATTCTTTTCAGTCTTTTAATGCTATTATTTATATATTACACTCATATGCACAGACATGATTATTACTCAGAGAGAGAGTACTAGCTATATAAAAATGAAAACAATCCTCTAATGCTTGAAGTAGCAGTGTAAGATTAAAACTAGCATTTTTTTTTATTATTGTAGATCTGAAAACTTCTGATTTTGGTTTCCATGATTCAAATTTTAGTTATCTAGGTGCAGAGATATTGAATTTAGAAAGGTAGATATCAACACTTAGATTAGACAGAAAGTGAATTATTAATAAGATCCAAGGTCATCGTTAAACACATAATGAACCATTGTGTAACTAGGCTCAGCTTTGTTTTATTGTGCTATTTACTTATCTAACTGGCTGTCATACACATCATGTAGCTTTTTGACACATCTGTGTTCCACTCCACAACATGTGTACAAGCCTTCCTTTGGATATTTTTTTTTCTGGGGATAATATGTTTGCATATTTATTAATCTGACAGATAGGATTTATAATAGGATGTGAAGAATATGGTGGCCCAGATTTTCAGCTGGGGTATCAACATAGTTCCAGTGGCTTCAATGGCGCTATGCTGATTTGTATCATTTGAGGATCTGGCCTGCTTTATATAATATTACCACATCACTAAACCCAGCAACACTTGAAGCTTACAGGTCGCAGTTTGCCATATGAGGCTTCAGGAGCAAGTCGTGGAGGCTGTGAGAATCCAGGAGAATCTGAGCCGAAACTATTTTCTGAAAGAGTGAACAATAAAAATACATTGTGTGTGTTACTGAACGAGCTGAATATTGTGAAAAGAAAATGTTTCCACTGCAATCTGAAATGTTAATTAAAACAAACATTTGGATATAATGTTTCTTGTACTAGCAAAAAATCTCTTACCGTTAGTTGATGGCGACCTAGGGAAGTACTGTGAGCCTCTCTTATCAGGACTATGGTAGGGACTAATCGGTGGCTGGTCATACAGCGGCAAGAGTGGAAGGGAATTGTGAGGCTTTGGGGATATCTGTGTTACAGAGGAAAAGAGATGCTGCAGAGATTCATTCTTCAGCAAGTTCAATGAATACACAGGTATATACTCACTAACTGATACACTGGTATCCCAATTGCTTTCATCTAGTGAGAAGTTGTATCTGTCAGATAAAAGTGCTTATCAGTTGTATTTGGGGAGAAGAGAGAGGATATAATATAGTGATGAAAAAAAAAATCACAGGTGGCCATTCCGAGCAGACTTTTCCTCATTTCCCCAGCAGTTGTAATCTAGACAAGTTTTGTTTGAAGGTTGTTTTAAAAACATATCATCCTACTAGCACATCTTGCCAAATACACTTCTACAAAATAATGTTCATGATCATGAATTTTATCATTGCTTGTGTCAAGGTTCCTTCCCCACTCTGAACTCCAGGGTACAGATGTGAGGACCTGCATGAAAACCTCCTAAGCTTACTTTTACCAGCTTAGGTTAAAACTTCCCCAAGGTACAAACTATTTTACCCTTTGCCCTTGGACTTCCACTGCCACCACCAAACTTCCAGGTTTACTGGGAAAACTTTGTTTGGAAACATCTTTCCCCCCAAAATCCTCACCAAAATCTTGCACCCCCTGCCTGGGGAAGGCTTGATAAAAATCCTCACCAATTTGCATAGGTGACCACAGACCCAAACCCTTGGATCTTAAGAACAATGAAAAAAGCATTCAATTTCTTACAAGAAGAATTTTAATATAAGAAAAGGTAAAAAGAATCACCTCTGTAAAATCAGGATGGTAAATACCTTACAGGGTAATTAGATTCAAAACAGAGAATCCCTCTAGGCAAAACCTTAAGTTACAAGAAAGACACAAAGACAAGAATATTCTTTCTATTCAGCACAGTCTAATTTCTCAGCCATTTAAAGAAATCATAATCTAACACATATCTAGCTAGATTACTTACTAAATTCTAAGACTCCATTCCTGTTTTGTCCCCGGCAAAAGCATAACACAGACAGACCCTTTGTTTCTCCCTCCCTCCAGCTTTGAAAGTATCTTGTCTCCTCATTGGTCATTGTGGTCAGGTGCCAGCAAGGTTATCCTAGCTTCTTACCCTTTACAGGTGAAAGGATTTTTCCTCTGGCCAGGAGGGATTTTAAAGGTGTTTACCCTTCCCTTTATATTTATGACAGCTTGACAGCATGTAAGTCATTTAAATGCAGAGAGGAACAAAAAATAGGAATAATGAAACTCATGCACTTTACTGCAATAAGGCATCAGTAAGAAGTAGAAGTTAGTTTTCTATAGCATTTCTATAGCATTGTAATTGCATCCGATGCTTTACAACAGGTAGCTATGCTAAACCCTACCACACACTGCTTATAATTTAAAAGAAGAGTGGACACATTGCAGTGAACAAACAGACTGGCATGTGCCCATTATTGCTGATAAGCTTCTAGCAACAGGTGAGGAGGAGGAAGAGATGGGAGCTTTTTAATACTGGGAGACTGTTCCAAACATAAGGGGTGGTACGGAGGAAAGCAGGATTCCATTATCCATTTGTCTAGAAAGTATTACCGTTGTCTTTTTAATTATTATCACAAGCTAGAAAAAAAATTGCTTGTATAAAAACTGCAACTCCTACCAAATTGCAACACAGTCTGTATTTTGACATTTTTATATCTGATTCTGCCAAGCTCTTGCATGGCTCCATCAGGAGAAATGAGCCATATCTGATTCTAAGAGCATCCCTGTGCCAGAAGGCAAAGGGCTCCCAGGTATCTACCAGTGAATTTAGGCTGGGTTGATCAACTCAGTGTACCCCTACTCACTATCCTTATAATCTGTATCTAAAAGATGTCATGTAATGTGTCACTGATCATCAATATTCTTGCATTATAGATGTATGGACAACCAAAAAAGGATTATACAGATGTGTTGCAACTATGACTAAACCAGGAATGCCAAGGGGAGTTGATAAAAATTTTTTTCTAGACAAAGGTCTATGGTTCTGTCCACTTGAATGTGTCTCCCATGTAAATTGAGCAAGGTGTGACCAAAGACAAAGAAAAGCACATTTGTATGCCAGGCAAACAAAACCATCACAAGAGCAAATGGGGAAAAAGTGATCACCTAATCTCAGCAGGGGAGGGAGACTGCACTCCCAGAAAGCCTTCCTGCCTCTTGAAGCAGGGTCAATGAACTTTTAGAGATATATTTTTCAAAAGTTTACTGGACTATAAAGAGATGGGCAGAGAACCCCTAAATTATCCTTCATCTGAGCAGACAGGGAAAACCACAGCCTTGGACCCTATGGTGCTCTTGACTGAGAGCTAGTCAGCCATTGCTGGAAAAAGATTAGTGAGGAAACTATTTTGAACAAAGACTGTAAAGCTTTGATAGAGATAGACAGATCTTAAGATAGATCCTAGCCATTAAAAAGCGTATTTTTACTTTTGTTTGTTTAAAACCCTCTCTCTCTTTATCCCTTGTACTTGAACTCACTTAAAACAGCTCTCTTTTTGTTTCACTTTTTATCTAAACAAACCCAGTGTGTTTTGATTAAACTGAAGTGATTGTTAACTCCGGTCAAGATAACAAACTGCTGTTTCTGTCTCATTAAGTTGGCAGCTCCTTTAAAATGTTCTGTGAATGTACACTCGTATGGGCTGTGCGTTGCAGAGAGACATCTCTGAGGAACTCAGGGGCTGGAGTTCACTGGCTGTTACCTGCTAGGTAAGGTTTGGGCTGGTAGAGCCCTGAGAAGTTTGCTGGCAAAGCAGACAAGCTGGTGTATCAGGAGTTGTTGTCTCACTGCATAGCTGCAGCAAAGTTCCCATCTGCTGAGGTGGAGAGAGATAGCATGTGTCTCACAACTCAGGGTATCCCCAGCAGCTTGTCACAACTTACTTCTCCTGTCAATTTATATGGTCACTTCTCAAAGAGAACCAATAAAAAGCACTAGATAAATTACCCTCTGGTGAAGGCACTGAATTCTGATTTTTAGCAACACTGTTTCTGTAAGTAAGAAAGTGTTAATTCTTTATTATGATATAAATTGGTTAAATACAACATCAATTAGTGTATATTTTTAGATCATAATATTGCACTAAGCTGAGGATGTATTTGTTAAAATCCTACAGCTGAATGTTCCGCCCTCTAAAACTTTGTGTAAGTATTGTACCCCTTTAGTTATGAAAGCATTAAAATACGATTGTCTGAGCTGATAATATTGTTTTTGCCAGGGTCTGTTTGATCTCTCGATCTACTCCATAAATTAATTACAGGAAGGAGATTGAGAATTTCCTCCTTGGTTCATTTCCCGTCTCCTCTAACCATCCCTTTATTCTGTGCACAGATCTCTTATGGTTGCCACAATACATTATTTGATGAATATTATATTGGGTCACACAATAAAGGAAAACAGTTAATTTTTTTAAGGGAATGGGGAGGAGGGTCCCTGCAGCCCTCTCCCCTTTCCCTTGCTTTGAATCCCACGTCCTTATAGTAACCACCATCCTCCAGCAAAAAAGACACCTGGAGGTTGTCAAAGCTCTTCACTAACTGGAGAAAAGAGAGTACTATACAGAAATGCCTCGGTCTCCTGTGTGGCAATACAGAACACTAGCAAACCAAGGCCATGCTTTGTTTTTCACACACCTGAATATCTCCAGTCCACTGAGTCTCTCCATTTTCTGAGGCTGTAAGTTCTTCCACTAACACAGAGGGGAAAACCCCAACACGACCATTGAATTCCCCCTCCCAGAAGCCATCATCATCCTGGTTCTCCTTGTTCAAGATACGGATGATTGCTCCTTCTGGGAAGGACAGCTCGTCATCCGTCTGGCTCTCATAATCATAAAGTGCTTTTACAAAACAGACTAGATTGGGAGATGAAAGAGATTGTAATCAGAATGAGCTACATTTTTTTAAAATGCACAGTATACATCTTTGCTAAACTGAAAAGGACTTTAGTTTTACTTTAGTGTGACTAATGTTGACAATCAGAGCCTTCAGAGACATATCTAGGCACATCTGGTAGATTCTAGACATGGACACAGGTACTATGCGAATGGTTGTCCTTGGGTAAGGAGATACCTGCCCCAATCCATGGGCATACCATTCATATAGAGCAAGAGAACATAATCAAGAATAAAACTGACAGGCATGTTTTACTTATTAGTATTTACCGCTGGAGTCTCCATTTAGGCTTCCCGAGACTAACTCAGCTTCAGCTGAATTACTTGAGGTGTGTGACCGACTATCCAACGCCGCAAGTGATTGCAGCATACTTAACAGACTGTTGGATGTTGGGAACTGCAGATACTTCTCTGGCACATAACCCACTTGGCCTGCTTTATTTCGTGCCTGTAAGTAAACCGGATGAAAATTTATTAAGTTTTTGCATACTGCGGTAAAAAACCATAATGAGAAACCAAAACAGATCTTCCAGTCCTCTTTCAAAATGCTATAAAGGAAGGAAAATGAGCAAGGAAAATTATACCTTTACCCAGTCTTCCATGTCTCCATCTTCAATCACTTCCAATACCTCATGCTCCTCAATGGTCAGTTCATCTGGCTGAGAAGCCTGGAATGTACAAAAGTCGTATACAAATGAAGAATGTTACTTGCCAGGTATGTGCCCGTCACAGAAACCAGAAATTTAAAGGGAAACTGTCATCTTCAATATTTTTTTACACTAACTTAAAAAAAATATATAAAGTATGTCCTGGATTTTTCTTTTTTTTTAAAAGCCTTTGAAAACATGTTAATAAGGGTTTTTCTATTCTCTTACTGATATTTAAAAGTGAGTTTTTCAGTCAAGGAGAGCAAGTCTGTCCAAGAGCACTACCACCTACTGTGCTCATGCCTATTTAATTCTGTAAAATTTACTACTAAAATGTTTAGTGATTCCTTGGTAGAAAAGACACTATGTGAAAGAGTGCATACATGTATCTAACATTAAGCATGTGAGTAGCCCCAATGAAGTTAATGGGACTGCCTACACTCTTAAAGTTAGATGAATCTAAGTACCTTGCTGAACTGAAGCCTAGATGTGGTTAACAATTTTATTAAGCTTGCTAAAAGTTAATTAACTTTTACAATAATACATGTATAGTACTACTATGACTTTACTCATTTAATGTGTATTATTACTGGGCTAACTCTTGGGGTCCTTCCTTGGGCAAACTCCCACAGACATCATTATTATAAAGTTTATTATATGTTTCTGTGATAACTCACCTACTGACAAGATACTGAGATTTAAAAAAAATACAAACCTTGTATGAATAAACAACTTTGCAGGTTAGTGGATAATTTCGTAAAGTTCCAGAAGGACTGGAACTACTATCATCAAAAACATCCATGCTGTCTTCAAATTCTTCCCCTTCCTCCCTTTCTGCATCAGCATTAAGCTATTAAGAGAAATTAATTTGTAACTGTATTGGATTATAAAAAGATGATGAAAAAACAATAGTAAAATTCATGGTTTAGGTTCTATTGTAACTCCAACTACTTGAAATTCTAGATTCCAAATCTGCTGGTGACTGAGTAGTGTTACAATTTAAGTTTCTATCTTTGAAAAACACCAAAGGAGAAATGCCACCACTAAAAATCAATATACTTGTTCTCCAAATAACTTCAGGAAAGTAGTAATCCGTTTGAGCAAATATCCTGAAGAAAAGAATGCAAGTTATCAAATAACATTTATGTCGGACTCAACAGCATCTCTTAATTGAAGAGCAGTCACCTATGTTTTAAACATGCACTAAACCTTCACTGTAAGAATACTGCTGGAATGTAGGGCTCAAGCGTTTAGAAAAGAGTACCGATATGTGGAGGTGTTAAGGTAGTGACAAGTCCAAAGTACAGTAGCCATTCTTCAGATTACCATATAAAGTTTAATGGACAAAGAATAATGTACTGAAGAAACACATTGTTAAAAGAACGATGAACCTATGTCCTTAAGGTACAAAATGAAGCTGCACTAAGAATGAAGTGCGAAAACTTAAAAAACAAAACCAGACAAAAACATCAGCTTTCCTTCAAGTGTATTGCTGACAAAGTAATCTCTTCAGTTTTTCAGTACAGTTTATATGAAAAAAGGTCCGTAGGGGAAGAAGAATTAAAATAAAAAGTATTTAATATTCTATCTAGTTAACACATTGGCTTTTTTAATTTGACATTTTGTAGATTAAGATAAATTCAAGCTCTTCACAGTTCCTACAAATGTCGCTTGCTAAGCCTGGTCTCCCTGAAAACAGCCACTGCTGAACCTGCAACTGAAAACCATATGAAACATCATGGAAAGTAGCATGTCATGTTTAGAAATACTTGTTCATAAAACCTCTGGTCCTGGTTTTCTAATATAAAGAAGAAAAATACATTTTAATGTTGATAGTGTGACTATTCAAAAATCTCTTGAATAGAATCTATTTGCAAAGTAGAGATATAGAACACAAAGAGGAGAAAACAACATTCAAGATACAGAATCCCTAATGATTTGATTTATATAGCTTTTCGTTCTATACAAAATCTGCTAATGAATGACAATGTAAACACAGAACAAATATGTCAGCAGCAGGAAGACCAAAGGCACATAAACTGAACCCAACACAAGAATAAAATCAGATAAAAAAAAGTAACAGGACATCATTTACATGACATCATGTTAGATAATTTAATTATCTTGTCTCAACTATATACACACACATATTTGGGCAGATTTAGTGCTGGTGACTTAATTACTATCTAGAAGTCTTATTTATCCTCAGAACAGAGCTCCATCAGCAGCAGAAAAAGCTTTCACATCAATGCACCTCTATTCTGACTTGGATGAACAACTTCTAGGAGTGAGAAGAGTTGAGATTTTATACCCACTCACTCCTTTGACAGCTCTGCTGAAACTGCAAAGGTGTCCATCCGTGGCAACTGTGATGTGGGCACCTCTGGCTTGAGACCATGACTCATTTCACACAGGCTGCTGAAAAACATGGGCGGAATTTGAATCTAAAAGGTGAAAGATACTACCCCATTACAATCATCCAAGCAATCACAGTTCCATGTTTACAGCCAACCGGACACCTGGAAAGTACGCTCATGCTTGCTTGTTTGTTGGTTTTTATTTTCTGGTTATTTTTTTTTTAAACTGCACACTAGTTTTGATTATTATCCATCTCAGTGGAGTTGAGAGTCATGAGTGACTACCAAAACCGGGCATCATTCTCTTCCTCTTTCATAGGACAAACAGACTGTATCACCCCAATTACACTAATACAGAACAGCAGTATCAAACCCATTTTCCAGGTGGCATTAAATAACTAAATTATGACAAAAGATTTAGCTGGCACCTAAGTAGAATAAATACTTTAGTATTCTGTCCCCAAACTGTGCATTTCTACATTACACAATACAGACAGCTGGCTATGTGAGGTGACATTGATTCCTTAGGCTTTTTACACTATTGTATCTTTTTAGCAGGTTAAATAAATATTGAGATATCAAGCTGTTTCAGCTATGGTATTTTCTTATTTATAAGTCATTAAGAGACAATTCTTTGAGAGTTCGGGCGAACAAATGATCTCATAACAAGACCAGACACAAAGAACACAAACTTTGCTCAGCTATTCATGACAAAGAACAGGTAGAAGGTTGAAGCCTTAACATTAAAAACTGCCTGCTTCTAGGGAATGAAGTGAAAGTGCATCTCGTATGAAAAGCAGAGCAGTAAACTTTTATAATTGTAAGCAAAGTAATGTCTGTAACAGCTTTAAGAAATACCATCTATGGGCTGTCCTCATCTGGCCTGCCAAGGTCAATACAATCCTTTATACACAAGGGAGTGTGTATGTGTAAAGGGGGAAAATGGAAATTACATTTTATCCTCCCACGCTGTAGCATCTGCCAGCTTGCAAGGGGCTGGCACTAGCTTTAGATGTGGAGCCAACTGTTTGTGTGTCTGATTGGATAGAGGAAGGGTACTGGGAAGAATCCAGTTTCTGCAACAGGAAGCTGAAGGAGGTGAAGTAGAAGGAGAAGAAAGGGGAAAAATACAGTTAAACATAGCAATGTAACTATTCTCATCAATTATCGCTTGAAAGGGCCTAAACCAAAACCCGGATGAGAATGCTCCTGTGCCTTGGCAAGTCTGAAACCTGGCACTGAATTTTGTGAGTCTCGAGTCTCTAATTGTAACACCATCCCTGGGAATCTCTGCCCCAGAGACAGAGATGTGAGCACAAGGATTGTAAATAGCCTGTAGTATAAATAACTGTGAATAAAGTTTGGAGTATAAGTCCAATATTTTCCGGAAGACAAAGCACAATGCACAGAGAGTGAATTCAGAAGGCTTCCACTGGATTTCTGCTTCTTGTGCAGAAACTAGATGGATACAGGTTTCAGAGTAGCAGCCGTGTTAGTCTGTATTCGCAAAGTCTCTAAGGTGCCACAAGTACTCCTTTTCTTTTAGATGGATACAGACAGACACAACATTCTGAATTTCCAACAAGAGACTCATCTGTGAGGGTTTGCCACCAGAATACTTGACCATTGTCAAGAAAACGGTAAAGATGCAACTGAGCCAAGAAAAGGTGGTAAGGAGATGGGTGTGTGTAAATGCTGCATCCTGGCGAAGCAGGCCCTGTTTCTTGTGGGCTGCCAGGGAAGGAAAGCCTGTCCTCAAAGGCATGAGGCCATACACTACAAATCCACCCTCCCACCACAAAAAGATTTTGTTTATACTCCAGGTAGTTGTCAAAAACATTAACATGAAGTGTGAATTTAACCATAAATAGCAAAGGCATTTGCCCACTGCAATTAACGCGCGCCCCCTCCCCCATTGAGACCAAGTTTGTAAAAGCCTTTGAACTTTTCGTGCTTTGCCATATGCTAAGGGGATATATAAAATCTGACATTCTTTTTGAGGCAAACTAACTAAACTTTCAGGAATTTTGTTTTTGCCTGCTTCCAATGAAGAACAACAGACTGGCTAGTTTTACTGCCAATGGTGACATCTCAGCATTGCATGCCATGTAAGAAAAATAAGATTAAAAAACTCTTTTTTAGTTCTTTCTGTTTTTTTAAATAGGATTTCTTGGTTTAGGCAATTTTTATCAGTGTTTATTTTGAAGCACATTATTCTTTGGGCAGGGTGAGAGGGAAAAGAAAATTATTAACTTTTCCTGCTTCTTGAATTAGATCAAAAAAATTAATATCTTCCAAAGTTGAACATCCAAGTAAGTGCAGGAGACTTTTATGGCTTACTTTGCCTACTCTGTAAACAACTGTAGACAATTAAAAAATGGAAAGTCTGATGTATATTATAGCTAAGGCTAAGATTTTGTCATGATTATTTTTAGTAAAAGTCATGGACAGGACACGAGCAATAAACAAAAATTCACGGAAGCCGCGACCTGTCTGTGACTTTTGCTGCTGCATCTTCATGGTTCCCCCAACACTGTGGTGGCTGGGAGCTGTGGGGTTCCCCCTCTGCCCACGGTGGCTAGGAGCTGCAGGGTGACTGTATTTCCCAAAGAGAAAATGGGACACCCCCAGCCATTCGCCTGAAGCGTCCCCCTTACCCTTGTGCGAGGCTGTTGCCTGCCGCTGGAACCCTCAGGAGGGCCCCCTCAGGAGTCTGTCACCTGTAGCTGGAACCCTGCCAGGGCCCCACTGGCTATCAGCTCCAGAGTCCTGCAGCCCCTGGGGCTGAAGCAGAGAATGTCAAGGTGGTCTCTGGAAGTCATGGATTCTGTGACTTCCATGACCTCCGTGACATAAATGTAGCCTTAATTATAGCCTATACAAACCTAGTCTTGTATTTTTGGATTGGTCTGATTTTCTTGCTTTGTAGCTAAACTACTGACATATGGTAAAATGTTCACAAGCATCTAATGACTTTGGAGCCCAACTCCCACTTTCAGAAGGGACTTAAAGATACTTATGAGTTCAAGTCTTAGTGAAAGTCGGTGGAATTTAAGAGATTAAGTGCCTCAGTCATGTTTGAAAATATGATTTAGGCTCTTAAATCATCTAGGTGCTTTCTAAACTTTATCAATGCTCCCTTTCATCCAATTATCCCAAAGAGTATCATACACCATTGATTAAACTTCAACACCCATGTGAGATGGGTATAAAACATCTGATAGGGAAATCAAGGTACATAAAAGTTACACTGAAGTTTTCTAGCGTTAGCTGTCAAACAGCTACACTTCCTCAAATTTCTCTCTTCCTGTTTTATCCCGCATTAATTGTGATCTATGTACCAGTGTCCGAGATGCACATTAGCTAAAAGATTCAAAGGAAACGAGATCAAGGTTACAAAATGGAGACAGTACCAGGTGTGAAGAGCCATTATTGTTCACCGCAGGAAGGCTTGCCCAGCGTTCATTTTCCAGTTCTTCCATCACTTGATTCATTGCACTCTTCAACCACGTATCAACAGACACCCCTATCTGCTTTAGCAGGTCAAGACGAGCCTCTGCTTTGAGTTTAATTATCTGAAAAGACAAACACGGAAAATATTATCCAAATTGTTTCACTTCTAGATTTAATTTCTTCTCACAATTAAAATACACTCTTTTCTAGTCTACCAATTAGACTACACAGGAAGCTTAGAAAACAGTTCCATTTTAGAAACAAGTCCAGTTATTCATTTTTTTGCCTGCAGAGATGCAAAATACCAGCTTATCCAGATTCCACAAAATGGGATTTTCAACATCACGTCGATTCACTTATACAAACTTGCTCTTCGTATATTTTATTGGAAATTTGTCATCTTAAAAAAAAGTCAAATTTTTAAACCAAATATTTACATGTAAAATGTAGAATTACTGGAACTGAAAAATAGGAGAAAAAATATTTCTCTACTTTTTCTGTAAGTTTACTTTATGCATTTAGCAATACTAAATGAATACTATACAATACTAAATATAGTTCCCCCTCCTTTGTGCAGACTTTCTGCACTGGAACAGGGGAGAGAAAATGTTTATAAAAATAGGAAAATATGATTGTAAAAATTGATGGAGGAACTCAAACAATGGCAATACTCCCCTTTTTTAAACTGACAATTTCAAGTTGACCACATCCCTTTCATAGTAACAAATTAAGAAGACAAAAAACAACCCCCCCATGGTCCTCCCCCTGCAGTTCACTCATACCTAAAATTGGAAGAGTCTGTGGTTTCACCAGTACACAAGGAGAAATAGATAACTGCACTCATTCAGAGAGCTGTTATCATGGGATATGAGGAATTATTTTAAGGAATTATTACAGCAAAAGCATATACTACCACTTAGCATTTAACGCTGTGTCTCCGAGTGCTTTAGAATTATTACTACTTGTTTACAGAGGCCTAGAGGTTCCACTTGAGATCACGGCCCCATTGTAAAAGGGTAGGAAGGGAAACTGATGCACAGAGATGAAGTGACTTGCCAACAGTCACACAGATCACCTGACTTCCAGTCCAGTATTGTAGCTACCAGACTACCCTGTTTGCATTTCACAGTTGGGGAAGCTGTGAAACAAAGATTATGTGATTTACTAAAGTGGTGGTTCAGTGACAGAGGTGGGAGTGGAAACCCATTTAACTGTCTCGTAGTTTTTCCTGTATTTCCTTTCACAGCATTGTTAATTCTTAGCATGTTGTGCCTGAAAAATGTGCTCTCTTTTCTCTCTTGCCTGGTTCTTCCACTATGGTTCCAGACAATACATTTTAATAACACTGAATGAATCAGGAGGTAACCAGTCAGAAAGGAGAAAGTTTCTATTTCAAATGCAATATGTTGGTAAATCATCAGTAATAATGGGAAGGGAAGCAGAGAACAAGAGTTGGCGATCCAAAGTGGTCTAATGATTTGTTTCAGTCTCCAGTTTACTAAAAATTCTCTGGATAATGATCCATGTTCTCCAGCTCAGTGTTCACTGTTTAGCCTAATTTGAAATGGGAATTGTACACTTTGATAAACAAACAGTCACTCTGTTTAACTGCCGATTCTCTAAAGTAATTCTGTGTACCCAGCTAAAATATTGTTGTGTTACCACTGACAGGAAAACTCCTAAATGACTCAATATGCAATGCTACTTCTATACAGTATAAACCAACTTGGCTGACCTGTTGTTCCTTCCTCCTCAGTGGTGGAAGCACAGCTGAGTGTACCAAGAATCTGTATTACTCTGTATTAGAACACTAGCTTACTCTACAAGATAGTAATAATTCTTGGATGTAAAATAATAGGCCCACTAAGTATTAACAATGTTATGGGGATTTGGAATAATGTATCTTGATTTAGTGTGATGTTGGTCTGGATCCTCAATGATCCTACTTTTAATAAAGAGGATAAATCAGAAAATCTGCAGCATTACTAAGAGAAACTGTAGCTATAACAGCTAGAAATCTAACTGAATGGAACTTTATGTTGCCCTGGTGTACATTCTTACCCTGATCAAAAAGAAGCAACAGTGGTAACTATAAGTCTGTTTCAAATTACAGGACTATTTAAAAAAAATTCTTACTTTAAACATGAGTGTAGTTATCATGGGATATGGGGTTTTAAGGAGCTATTGGAGCAAAAGTATATACTACTACTTATCATTTAACGCTCTTTAAAGTAAAGGTAATTTTTTAAGAGCACACAAATATAACAGAGGACCTGGAAGAAATGCAGAAGTTCAGCAGAATCTGCCAAGATGCTGTTAGATGCAGATACTGAAGGCTGGGGCAGGAGGAGTTCAAAACACATTTTCCATGGGAAAAGACCAAAGCCACCGAACCACAAAGAGTTTCTATTTCTCAGTTAAGCATGCTTAAAAAGTTAAAGATAGTTATCAGATAGCCATCAGTTGAATGATTAATGTATATTGTGGATATAGTTCTCATATGCAAACTTTACTACTGAGAAAACAGTAAATTAAAGATGTTAACATGCACCATATGCACTATGTTATTAAACTTCAAAGAATACTAATTTAAATAGAAGAGGAAGGTAAAAGGAGCTCCTGACGCACTATAATTGAAGATGGAGCCACATCTATTATTTTATGTTGTAAAATGGGTCCTTCTAATTTATCACAGCATTAAACATCTCTTAAAATGCCGACAAATCACTCACTGAAGCGCTTGTTTGTACTTTTGTTAATATTTAACAAGTTCTATAGCATAAACAACAGTAAAATGAGAGTAAATCTGGAATTCCCAGGACTCCCAGACAGATTTGGTGAATTTTGCTATTATAAGGAACATGTCATACCTGTGTGTTTCTTTTTGATTGCACCCAACGATGCAAATCTGAGTATTCTAAAGTCTTGGGTGCAGACAGAAGAACTATTGATTTAATTAAAACAATAAATCCCCTTGTGGGGACACTCTTATTTCAGTCAAAGATGTTTACATTCATGTATCTTAAATTGATTCCTTACCAAATTAGGCTAAATTGAGATAAGAGATTAACTGAAATCAGAGTGTTTCTACAAGAGGGCTGCACCAGCTTAACTAAACTGACGTAGACACCAGTATACCTTTCTCATGTAAACAAGGTCTAAGACTAACACGCTACAACACTTTCTAACCACACTTGACCCCAGTTCCCTACAGACACTGGGGGAAGGTGAGTTCTAGTCCATGAGAAGGGATTCTTTGGCATTCATCCATGCCTCTGTTAGGAGCTGCCCATTCACTACCTGGCCCTACTTAAGCCAAACACATTTCTAATGACAACCCACAGTGTTGCCATTTTTCTTAGTTTGTGAGATGAGACAAACCCCTTCTTCAAGTCATTATGTTGCTGAGTTAAGATGGGTTCTCACATGCATACAGTTTTGGAGCAACTTTACCATACCATAATGCATTGCAATGTTGTTGTACCAAATGCTACCACATTTTAATAAAGTATTACAACATGAAGACTTTACCCATGCCCTGAAAAATGACACAAGATATTTTTAGACCACAATTTTTGTCACAGTTTTAATTTAACTTATTCTCAATTAACCTGAGGTAACTACAGAGTTATAAACATTAATCTAGGTACCCCACAAACATTTATACTACGCCTCAGACTATGGTAAACCACAAATGCTTATGTCCTTATGACTGTCTAGCCAGGGGTTCTCATGACAAATTTTTTGGTGGCCTCAGAGTGCGGCCACCAACTCTGGCTGGTGGCCGTGCTGACAATTTTTCCTAAAATATTTAATTAACTTTAGGAAAAACAAAGAAATATGCACATATACATATCCAAATCATTGTAATTTATTTATGTAGGGTTTTTTCAGACTCAATAATAAAAATAATTTAGAGTTGACTCTATTCTTTACTGGACATAAACAGAATAGAAACACAAATAAGGTGCTTTGCATGTTCTTGTCTTTTTTGTTGTTTCTTTTGCTTTTTTCATTGGGCTTTTTTTCCCTAAGACTTGCTAGCTGGTAAGTCTTCTGCTGTGAAAAGTGATATTTGTATGTTTGTTAATATCACTTTTCACAGTAGACTTACTCAGCTCCAGCAAGTCCTGGGACAAATTAGGCCCTGGATGTGGAGCTGGACATGGAAGCAGCAGGGCCTAGGGACAATGGGGGCGGGGGTGCAGGTAGAGGTGGTAAGTCTGGGGCCAAAGCCTGAATCAGAACCTGCCACTGTGTGGACGGAGCCCGAAGCCCCATGACCAAAGCCTGCCTCCCCTACCCGCGGGGAAAGTGGGGAATTCACCAGCTGCCTGCACCCCCAGTGTTTCTGTCTCCGGAGGGGGGCAGGGCCCAACTGCTGCTGGCAACCCTGGGAGAGAGGCCACTGCTTTGCACCTCCTCCACCCTCTCCCCCCACCCGCCCCATCACAGCCCAGGAGGCTGTGGCCGCAAGAAAAGGCCCTGGTGGCCGCATACCACCATGGTGGCCGCATTTGAGAAACACTGGTCTAGGCCAGTATTTACAAACCTATTAGCTAACACAAGTTACACTTTGAGTCCCATGACTGTCCCCAAAGTAGCCTGATCCTATAATAAATGCCAATTGGAAGTCAGCTAATGAGAGGAGCGTACTAAGGTTCTTGCCCAGAATCAAAATCGACAAGTTCAATATCTTGTAGGGAACCCTGGGGTATATGGCAAGGGCACTCACATTCAGAGCAAAACACAACTTTAACCTCCTTTATTAATACAATTAATAGAGACAAGAAAGCTCCAAACCACATAAGCAAATACAAATAATAGAGTAGTAGAGAAATCTTAAAGGCTATTCCTTGCATAGCATATGCTCATAGACTTACAAACTCACACCCCCTTATTGGAGATCTGGTGGTAAAAGGTGAAGAGACAAAGGACCCGCCTGTCTCTGGCATGCTAAATGGGTCCGATGGTACAGATCCCCAATGTTTGAAGATAGGTGATAAATTACAGCATTAAAATATTGAAAGGTGGAGGACTAGCTCCTTTTGCATGTGTATAGGGCCTGGAAATCACCATGAATATTCATACAAACATCCAGTCTCCACCATCCACATCCAAATTCCTCACCCTCATAATATTGGGGTGCCTTTACCTAATAGGATAGCATAGTAATCCCTATTTACTCATTACCATATTGCAGAAGCAAATTTGTGATTAGACATCTGCCAACGATCCTATCCTAAAATACCAAAGTTTAGTATCGGTTCAGTATTCCTACAGTTGCCTAGTCTCATTTTATGCCAACTTTTCTCTTAAGTAATGACAGGTTTCAGAGTAGCAGCCGTGTTAGTCTGTATTCGCAAAAAGAAAAGGAGTACTTGTGGCACCTTAGAGACTAACAAATTTATTTGAGCATAAGCTTTCATGAGCTACAGCTCACTTCATCAGATGCATTCAAATAAATTTGTTAGTCTCTAAGGTGCCACAAGTACTCCTTTTCTTTTCTCTTAAGCAAACTATTCCCAGTTCCCCAAAATCTAGGGTGAACATTAGGCCACTTTATCTATGCTAAAGGTCAAAGACCTAAGCTTTGCTTACGCTAATTTGCTTAAGCCAATGTTTTACAGGATGAACAAAAAGCCGGTAAATAAGGCTAAACTGGCTCTAAGGGATACACCACAAAGGCTAAGTCTACACTAGAGTTTTTAATGCAAGTTAATTGGCAATCAATTAACTCAAGCTACCCAACAGATTTATGCATGTCTGGACACTCCACAAACTTTTGTTCCAGGACACAAACATCTGTTGCTTTCCCTAGTGTAGACAAACCTAAAGAATACTTGCAAGATTACGTCTGCTTTACACTTGAAACTAGTACTGGTATGACTATGTTGGTTACAAGTGTGATTTTTTTTTTAACCTATATAGTTATATTGTCCCAAGACCTAGTATGGACGTGTTCATACCAATATAAAGGTGACTTATCAGTATATCTGTTCTACATGTAAAATTTAGGTTGAGATAGCTACGGCGCTTGGGGGGTGGGTGTGTGTGAAAAATCCACACCCCTCAGCACCATAGCTATGCCAATCTAATCCCCAGTGTAAATGTAGCTATGTCAACAGAAGAAGTCACTCACCTTGGTTCCTTGAGATGTGTGTCTCTATGTGTGATGCAGTTATGAGGATATAAGCCTCAGTGTAGACACTGCTAGGTCAATGGAAGAATTTTTCCATCGACTGAGCTACTGCCTCTGAGGGAGGTGGCTTTACTACAGCGATGGAAGAACCTCTGTTGCGTTTCTAGTGTAGATATACCCAATACTGATGGAAAACACTCTTTTGTCGCTGGAGGCTGTGTCTAATCTACGGGATTATGGCAAGATAACTACGTTGCCATAGCTAATCCGGTATAGTTGCCACAGTGTAGACATGGCCTTATTTCCCCCTTCTCATACAGGAACAGCTTTTTCAGTAATTTGATTTGAAAACGGAGTAAGAAGAAATATATGAAAAGGTAAAGAGAAGTGTTTTACTTCTTGATATGCACATAGTACCACATCTACTAAACCGCTGTAACCTAAGGGGGAGATTAAGATCAACTGTTAAAATAGTGATATAGTAGTTCTCAAACTTCAGCTACCTGTAGGAAACCAGACAGTTCTAGTCATGGAGAAAGGGCTTTAATCATTAATTCTGTACCTTAACATTTCCCTTATGAATCCTCTCCCCAGGAGATGGATGTGGTATACTTCCAAAGGGCACCCTCTATGACAGACACTCATGCTGCTCATGTATTGGGAGTATCTTTTGTTTACCAAGTAGTTATCCATATTTCCTATGACCCTAAACAACCTTTGGGAGGCACCCCAGCTTTAACACCCCATGTTTAATGCTAAACATGAGCACCTGAAACCTGGACATTACCCATATTTCAAAGCTTTAATTAAGCCTCAATACAGAACATGGGTGTTTTTACAAGGACTGTTTAATAGCTCAGAATTAGAATGTTTTTATGCCAATTTCAAAAGCTGTAAACTGTTCAAGCTGGCTAACAAAGAGTGATCTGCACAATGCCCATTTGTCCAACCTATGTCTTCCTGATGAGTTATGAAAATATAATAAAGAAATAAAGTTAAAATTAAGAAAAATAAGACTGAAGATAAAATATTGTTTTATTTATATTTCATGTGCTTCCCATGTTTGTATTGCATGGAAGAAGAAATCCTGTTGTGTATTTACTACTCCTGTGTGAATTAAAGATGAGTATCTGGATCTATAATTTGCAAAAAATGAGGATAAATTCCTGCTTCAAAACTAAAGAAATGAAAAGCAGCAACAATAAGTTTCACAGCTTCCTGTGAATAACCAGCCAAAATAATATATTTCTGAACAGTAATGTAACAATGGGTAGGTTTATTTCTAGTCATCAATAAATAATGCAAGAAAAGGGCCTGTAGGAAACCAAGTGTTCATTTGCATCCCCAAAACACCTTAGTGACAAGTCTCTTTAAATAGTTTCTTTTGAAAGAATTAAAAAAAAGCAACTACAGAATTCCAGAAAAGGTGACCTACTGTATGTGCTAAAAATCTGTTACAAATATAGTGTTTGATTAATTGTGAATAAATTGTAAAATCACAAAAGCAAGAGAAAAATAAAGATTTTGCTTTTTGCACTTCATTTTTTGCTATGACAAAAGGAGGAAAGAACAAGATGGAAAAAAAAATTCTTCTCTGAATCGTACTGTCCTCCCGGATGACATTTTGCCCCTCTTATGAGTCCTATTTTTCCCTTTTGAAAATACCTGAGTACCTAGTGGGCTAGAGGGGGATAACTAGCAGCATCTAGTGTGTCTGGTGTGTCTGCAACTCCAAGTCATTGCACCTTGAAGGAACGTTGTTATAAAATTGTAACACACACAGTTTAATTGAACTGAACTGCCATTTTATTGCCGGATGCCCATTATTCATAAACAAAAGTTATTGTGTAAACAAAACAAACGAACAAAAAAAGACATCCTGTGAGTCAGAACCAGGGGCTCTCTTAAAAGGAGGACAAATAGAAAGCCTTCTCTTTTCCTTTCCCAGCTGCAAACTCTAATATGCAGTCTTCCCTAACGCTTATTAAAACTGTACCTCTTTGAACTCTGCTCCCACAGGAGAAGGGTCCTGCTTTTTTAATCCTGAGAATCTAGTCACGCTATAAATATTTTTTATTTTTAAGCAAATATATTTATTATTTACTCCCAGACATAAAAAAACCCATTAAAGATGAAGTTAAGATTGAGAGTCTATATCAGTAATTTAAGAGTAAAAAGCATTATGGGGTGCAATGTAATTATCTCAAAACCCAGCATATATACCCAGGACATTCAGAGTTCAGATTACACTTAAAAGAAACTTAAAGACGTTAAGGTAAGGAATGCATAGTTAAGACCCCAAGCAACTTGAACTCTGTCCTCTACTGATGTCATGAATCAAGTTTGTGGAGCATACTTTGTATTCTTCATATAAAACAAAGAGGTTGAATCCCTGTTTTAAGTGCAAAATTGAACTCAATCTTAAGTATGAAGTCACAGCCAGCATCTCCATAATACTGTAGTAGCAGGCCGTAATATTGTAGGTCAAGGCCACACAGCCCTATACAAACAAATAAGAAAAGACAAGTCTCTTTTTGTAAGGCTCTTCATTAAAGTAAACTTCTCCCCTGCACCCGCCAACTCTGCCACAGATTTCTCCTTTTCATTTCTTACTCACTTAAATTTGGGGGACGTGAAGGGCCTGCAATTGTGTGCTTTGCAGGGATCATAAAGGCCTGGTGTACAAGCCATATTATGAATTTTCCGTACTGTCCCTGAAGTACTGTGTTTTCTGAAGTTATCTTTTGAAAAACTTTAAACTTCCTGTTCATTAGCATTTTATTGGAATATCAAAACAATATCTTAATATAGTTACAAAATGCTAAATTTTTATATAAACTATTTTCCTTTATTGGTGCAACCACTTGTTTTAGACAGTCATTTATAAAAATATACAGAGTTTGTTAGAGGTTCCAAAATCCTTCTGGTGCACTGCCAGCCTTAGTTACTTTTAAGTCTATAAAAAAGAAAAGGAGTACTTGTGGCACCTTAGAGACTAACAAATTTATTTGAGCATAAGCTTTTGTGAGCTACAGCTCGCTTCATCGGATGCAAGTCTATGAAGCACAACCATTAGTTAAACTGATGTTTCTCTGGACATTCTTCAACATAATGATTTCCACAGTATGAAAAGCAATAGAGCTTTTCAAAAGGAAAGCTTTAAAAATTGAACAACTGAAAAATGAATGACTACATGGGTGCAAAAAAGTATGATACACTAGCTTCAGTTTCCAATGTAAATAAGAACTCTGATTAACATCTTGAAGCAACACTGGAACCACAATGAAAAACTGGATCTTTGCAAATGAAGAATGCTCTTTTTAAGTTTTATTTGTGACCATTTATAAAGCGAACAGTCCTATTGCAAATGGTATCATAACCAATTGATTTAACCTATTCCATGTCTTCTGTAACATTTTAACTGTGGTGTCAAGCAAGAAAAGGCTGTTTTTCTAAAATTATCAATTTAGAAAGAAACTGAATGTGGCAAACAGGTCACAAAAACTTCTGAATTATTGATGTTATCTTTACTTTTAACACAGAGGGTTCTCAGAATTATTTCCACATCTATAGCCAATCTGAGACATTTGTAAAGGAAATGGAGACAGTTAAAGGATACTACTTTAAGATTAAAAAACAAAATCAGATGAAGAAATGTGAATCAACTTAGCATTTCAAAAAAATCATGGCTTTGTAGAGAACACAAAACTGGAAATACCATTCCTTCAGCAGGAATTCACAGTAAGTTAGCCAGCAGCTCAAGAAGGTTTTGGAGAAGATCCATATGCTAAAGGCACAAAAGGTCTTCAAACAATCTATATTTTTTTTAACACCACAAACTGAAAGTGAACATTGCCAAATTAAAACTATGTATCTGAGAAGCAAGGCTGCACTGAAAACCATGATCCATATTCCAAAGATGAAGGCAAGAACTACACTAAAGGATCCTCCAAAAGTCAAGAATTCATGTGTTTACAGGAAAGGAGAATTACACAAAAAGTTATTTTAATAGTTATCTTAGACCAGACTAATCCCAGATGCACTTACAAGAACACAGGAAATTCTGAGATATTCCCTGTAGTCTTGAAATCCTAGAACAGTGATGCTTAAGTTTTGCATTACCCAGATCCATCCTGGCACATCAATTCACATAGTATTTTAATCATGAATAAATGAACATTTTGTTTTTAAGGTGGATTTAAGAGTAGCTAGCACTCAAGCACATAGTAAGAAAGCAGACAAACAATTTTGCAGTTTTCTCTCCATGCACCTTTAAACTTTTAAGTCTCATCTATCTTCTACCAACTTGAAAACATCCTGTCACGCCTGTAATAAAAAATTAATCTTCAGAAATAAATCAACTTTCAGCTGCGGAATGTCCACTGATGAACAATCTAACTGTATTCTCACTGAGCCACATAAATTCTTCAAGGTCTCCTCCACTAGTTGGCAAACCTGTCTCTAAATTTGGGTATCAACAAGATATAGTGTTAAATATTTACCAAGGTTTGGAATCACTGTCTATATAGTTTATAAGCATCTTGTATGTAGCACCTACTTGGAAAAAAAATCATCACTGAAGTTTATCACTGCAAGGTGTCATTGATTCTCAAACATAGTAAATGATTTTTTGCAATATTGTGACCAAGATGAGAGCTGATTAAGTACTGCAGATTTATTTATACCTCTTCATAATACCATGATGTAACTTTTGACCATATCATCCTTAAAATAAAATTTTTATTTGTCTAGTTGTACTTAAACTATTTCCCACTAAGCCAACTCAAAACTAATGAACTGTAGATGTCAAAGTAACTTTGGGCAATATGTTTACTTCACACTATTCTTCTGAGCGTGAGTTTACTTAGCAAAACCATCGAGAGAAACGAGTGATATTTCACAAATTGAATTTTCTGTTGATTTCCTTATTCCACTTAATTCTTTTGGCAGAAGCAACGGGAATTAGAGTTTTATCACAATTATTATGAGCTGAGAACACCACCACTTAAATCAGCAGCAAGGTAGAAAGATACAGCAGCAAAAACATGCAAATAATAACAGTCTAATCACTCAAATGTAGATATATGAATTGAGATACAGTAAAAGCACAAGTGGCACATAATTAATAGATTATATCCTGAGATAGTGTAACTCCGATAGACCCCAGTTGTTGGTGGGTGGGATCGAACCTGCGGCCTCTGGAGCTTAGCATGACCCTGTACAGCATGAGCTAAAAGCCGCATGAGCTAAAAGCCTCATGGCTATTAGTTAAGGCTGTAGAGCAGTGGTTCTCAAACTTTTGTACTAGTGACCCCTTTCACACAGCAAGCCTCTGAGTGAGGCCCCCCTAATAAATTAAAAACACTTTTAAATATATTTAACACCATTATAAATCCTGGAGGCAAAGCGGGGTTTTGGGGTGGAGGCTGACAGCTCGTGACCCCCCCATGTAATAACCTTGCGATCTCCTGAGAGGTCCCGAACTCCAGTTTGAGAACCCCCGCTGTAGAGCAAACTCATTAATCTCTGTCTAAGCGGTCTTGGTGCCAGTAGATGGAATAGAGTACCACACCCAGGAGGTGTGTGGATTACAATAGCAGATACACAGCTAGTAAAACAGAATTGTTCCAGTCAGACCTTAATAAATATCCATGAACTAAAATAAGGAGAGGGGAACAGTAGTCCCCAATTTATAATTAAAGATGGTTTTAAGGGGTGTTTGGCTCTACTAAACTCTTGAACTAATCAAATGAAGAAAACAGCACCATAATCAGCCTTAATCAAATCTAATCTGGAACAAACAGTCTCTTGACAGCTATAGATATCCTAATTATGAGGCAACATGTAAATGAAAATAGGATTAATTGCTATGGAGTAGCTGTTCTCCTACCAGAGCAAAGGTGTCTCAGCACAGATGGGTATTCTCTCTTCCAGGTCAACAGAAATTTCTTTAGCCTTACAACCAGTTATATTATCTGGTGATACCTAACAAAATGCAATCTAAGTGAGAGACTCTATATCAGCAGTGGGCAACCTGGCAGCCCCCCAGACAGTTTATTTACATTTGCACGGCTGCCCACAGCTTCCAGTGGCCGCAGTCTGCTGTTCCCAGCCAATGGGAGCTGCGGGAAGCGGCACGAGTCACAGGGACGTGCTGGCCACTGCTTCCTGCAGCTCCCATTGGCTGGGAATGGTGAACTACTGCCACTGGGAGCTGTGGGTGGCTGTGCAAATTTAAACCAACTGTCTGGAGGCCTGCCAGTGGATTACCCTGATGGGCTGCATGCGGCCCACGGGCAGCAGGTTGCTCACCACTGCTCTATATTCTGACTGAGACAGAGAGGAGAGTGAGAGAAAGGAGAAATAAATCAAGTAATCTAGCAGAAGAGTCCAGGAGACAGGATTTTATGAAAAAAGAATAGCGAATCCAAGTGAACAGCTTCAGATTTTACTACCTCTTACTTGTTTCTGCAGTACAGATCAGTAGATGTAGTAATGTCAAATGGAGAGGAAAAATTAAGGTAAAGGGATGCAGTCTAGGGAGAAAAGGAAAGCTATTTAAGGACAACCAGATCCCCTTTAGGTTACCTTCATAGCCTGAACTAAAAGCTATAAAATGCCCAGAAAGTTTGCTCAATGTTGTCAAAGATGAGCACTTAATATACAGTTGTTCTGGCATATTTTCCTCCCTTTGGTGAATAAGTTCAAAGAGGCAATATAAACATCTTATTTTCCTAAGTGACAATATAGGGCAACAGAATTTCAAAGGCACTTAAAAATAAAAAACAAAAAAAATATTCTTTTTCAGCCATGTATGTTCCATTCTCTTCTATTCAAACTAAAACAGTTTGCCTTATATGTGGGTTTCTTTTTCACAATCAAATGGGAAAGCTTTTACCATCACTTAAGTAAAGAGTGGTTTAGACTTTTCTTGCCTGTGAGAGAATTCCTTCAATAGATTTTTACACAATTCCCCAGAATCTACGCCTTAAGATTCAGGGCTTGTTTACACAACAAGCCAGGGAGTGAATCTACAATGCACAAGCTCGCCGAGCAGTAACATCCCACATAAATATAGGAGGTCAGACTAAATGATTTAATGGTCCCTTCCGGCCTTAAACGCTATGAAAATATGAAACACGGACTCTGCTACAGCACAGCGGAAGTCTCATAGCAAGGCTTAGCATACTATACTTTCAAGTAAAAGTATGCACAGCTGCACACTGGGACTTTTGCTGTGGTGTAGCAGCGTTCACACAGAACATTCCTGGGCAGCAAGGCAGCACCCTGTAGAATCACACTCTGACATGCAGAGCAGTAACCTGCCATGTAGCCAAGCCCTAAGTATCAACCATGGTGGATAGAACATCTTGTTCGGTGCTGATGCTCACATCAGGCATGTTCTGATTTTCAAATTGTTATTAGAACTTAGTTCATCTTTACGCGGAACATAGTAACAAACAAAGGAAGTGTTTTACAGCAATTAAAAAGAGCCGCTGTATATTCGCTAACTAAATGAGAACAATTTGGGGGTGAGTTCTGATTTCATTGACTTAATCCAGGAGTCTGCCCCAGGGAAAAGGGATGAGTAAATAAATTGAACTAACAAGTTTCTAAAAATATCCTGCATCAGTGGGGAAAAACTCCATTAAAGTATTTTTTTTAAACCAGTGATAAACCCCAATCTAAATTTTTCGGTCCAATCTCCACATCTTACTGTGGGAGAAAGTTGCAATTCTCCACATTCTTGTCACTCTAGTTTGGAGACAGTGAAGGGTGTTTTTAATCTATTCCTGTAAGGAAAGGATCCCAAATTTTTATGAAGGTAGCTAATTTGGTCTCTCCTGCAATTTATACACTTTTTAGCTTGACTACTCTCTCTGAGATTGTTGTACTAAATTAGGAGGGGTGGGACTTTTCCCACTTCTAAGCACTGACCAGTCTGACTACAAACAACAGAGCATCAACCAACCTCTCTCTTGTCTAATCAGCAAGCGAAGTCCATTGACTGATAACTTGAATCTAAAATATGACTTATCCTGTTATAATCCCTATGCTGATATTAGACATTTTCAGGAGGTGGCAGAATAAATATTAGTCCTGCTTACAAATACCCCAGCATTCCCTACAGTTTTGCAAAAGAAAGGATATAATTTGGCAAGGTGATAATATCCTGAATCTCAGTGCATGAGAGTGATCTGGTTTGGGCTGCCCGCATAAGGCCCAATGGTGCAATATGCTGAGCATCCTCAACATCCAATTAGTTCAGTAAGAGTTAAATGTGAATAGGTTTAAATTAAAAAAAAAGAACAGTTTTTAATGGATTTTTTTCATTGGGTGAATCCGATGAGTCAGCTTTTTCATGGCATTACAGGTTGATGGAAGGGTCACACTGGCTTGTTATGGACTGTAAAATGGGTTTGAGTCATACTACAAAAACATATTGTTTAAAAACTAGTTTGATCCTTAAAAACCAGTGAGTTCTGTAGTGTATCATGTGAACATGAAACAAAATGCAGCTGTCACATTTTGGTCATTTGAGGCTGAGGGTGGGTTGGAGGGGGCTGCTGGAGATCTGGGGAGGGGAATGTTCTTGGGCCTTCTTGTGGGCCCCAGAGGTAGGGAGACATAGGAAGGGAGGAGCCATTTCCCAGGTTACCCCCCAAAAAATTAAAGCAGCCCCTCCATAATATTCATGCTTCTTCCCTCCCCACACTAATTCATGTCACCCTCTTGCAGGGTCCCCTTTCTCCCTTTCTGTTAAGGCAAGGCTCCCCCAAAACAAATGCCTGTTGGATTCCTCTTTATCTTGGGGTAGGGGTGGCGGTAGCTGTTGCGGGGGCCAGCCTGATCCCAAGCTGCTTTTGCTCTTGTTATAGGCCTATTTGTTCCTCTCTCCCCTGCCTGCAAAGGATCATGAAAGAGAAGGAGGGGGAGCTTCCCAGAAGCTAAGAGAAAATTTTGGATAGGGTAAGGGGGAGGAAGAGGAGGACAATTAACAAGGTGGAAAAGGAGAGGAGGGACCAGAAAGAACTCAGCTGCCTGGGCCCAGCTCTGCTCCCTCCTCCCTCTTCCTGTAAATTATGCATGGGCCCTGCAGAATGTCTCCCTCCTCTGCCCTTCCCTATCTAAAATCTACTGTTGGCTCCTACCAGCTCTTTAGACCCCCCCTCTTTGTTCCTAGGAGAGGAGAGACAGAGAAAAGCATGGGGCACAGAGCTATAACAGGAGGGGTCTCCTTCTCCTTCCACCTCCAACCCAGCAGCAACTTGTTCTCTGGAGGTACTCTGCTTGAGAAATTGGTATGGGAGGACTGGGACTGGACTGGACTGGACTGAACGGAATGTCACATAATCAACTACAACTACACATACTGATTCAACTTTGGTGTACAGTTTGCCTCTATCTGTTTCACTTGCTGGTTCTCCTGAATTAGTAGAGCGTTGCAAATGTTTGGGTTTTAAATGCTGCAAGAGATCTTTCCACTGAAAACTTAAAGTTCATGGAAATTTTTCTATTGCCGCTTGTCTTTGCAAAGATTTTGTTTAAAAAAAAAAAAACCACAACAAATTATGAGCCTAAAACTACCTGACAGTGCCCCTTTAAAGATTTCTGACATGGACAGGTGATTGCTGAGGACTGCAGATGACAAAAGGGGAGGGCCAAGAGGAAAACTCAGCTGAAAAGTTTAAAGGCTCAATTCTTTGGGCTCAGGTAAACTTTTATTAAACTCTAAGTAAATTCTGTGGCCACACGTAAGGTTCACAAACATATGAAGCAGTTTACATACCCACCATTCAAGAAATCTCTGAGAGCACTTCAAATTTCTTTGGTGTATACAGTAAAAAGCATTCATCGAAAGAGAAGCAAGAAAGAGTTAGGGAAGCTCATCTAACCACTGAAGGATACTTAGACTCAAGGACCTGGCACTTTCACCATCTTCTTTTGTACAATAGAATGTGATCTCACACTGGGAAGGACAGAGAAATGTCTCAACTACAAAATACTAGACTCTGCTAGGGAAGCAGAGGAGACAGTGCAAATACTTTAGTTTTCAGTAAAAAGAATGAGGAGTACCTGTGGCACCTTAGAGACTAACAAATTTATTTGAGCATAAAGCTTTCGTGAGCTAAAGCCCACTTCATGAGATGCATGCAGTGGAAAATACAGTAGGAAGACACACACACACACACAACATGAAAAAATGGGGGTTGCCAGTGTTAGCTTTGTAGCAGATACAGTGTATCACATCTTATATAAAATAATATTGTACACACTCTACTCATTCTTCTATTTTCTAGTGTTTAGTGTGTCGTGTACATTACTCTCCACTTGTTCCTCATGAACTGAAGTAAAACTGGAACTTGCAGCTTTCTTTTTCCTCTTCATTCTCGTTATGGGTCACCTTCATAGCTAGGTAGGTAGTTCCCTCCAGCTGTGCTTCTGCTCCTGCACAATCAAGCTTTCTCTGCCAACAGTTCCAATTCTGGAACAAGACCATTCTCCTTTATGGCATACTACAAGATTCATTCCTCATCCCATGGCTTTTTTTCCTTTACATCTTCTGCCTCTTGGCCCTTTTATCTCTACCTTCAATTGGATGCGATCTCTCCTGTGCCTTGGCTTAGTCAAGTTGTGATTTCAGTCTAAAATTGTTTTAGTTAAGTATTTCAGAAGAACTGCCCTTCCCTTGAGAGACAATGTGGGGGAGGTAATATCTTTATTACAAGCTTTATTACACAGAAGCCATAGATATTATAACAACCTATATCCCACTAACACCCTCTCCCCTGCCCAGATGCTTCCCTCCCTATGACTGGAGGGGTGTTAATGGACCATAGAACCTTGAAAGGTTCTTTGACATGTGTGTTCACTATTCATGATAAACAATGTGTTCCATCTTGTATTTAGCTGTGACACTCCCAGACCTGAAGAAGAGCTCTGTGTAAGTTTGGAAGCTTATCATACCATAAACAGTAAACTCCTATTACTCAAGTTTCTCCTACCTCACATCCCAAATAGTCACATTCCTAATCACAGCAGGTACCTTGACTGCCTGGCAGTATAAGAAGCCATTTAAATGAAATAATTATGTTTGCTCTACAGCCTTAATTATGCAGCCCAGTCAGATGAAAGTCTAACAGATCAGTTTCCGTTGTTGCCAATGGGTTTTTTTTGAATCAGTGACCATAAAAGTTCACTTTTAGCAACATAATATTGCCTAGCTAAAAATGAAGGCACTATATTTCCTTTCTTCACAATCTCTTCGTTAATCTGGAACAGGTCTCTAACCCCCTATAACCTTTTCAACAATATCTTTGGGGAGCACAAAATGCAGAGAGATACCAGAAAGATTACTTAAGCTGTTTTCCTTCCATCCATCTATCTAAATACTCCTGCATAGTCAGTGCAAGTGAACATATGGTTAGCTGCTACAAAGAGCCCCAAACCTAAAGGCAGATTTATGACTAACATTTTCTGATATTAGTTCCTTCAGGTCTGATGAAACAGTTTAAATTTCAGATTGTTTTACCATCTATGTAACTTGAGAGAAGACAGAGGCTGACATTCCTGCCTTCTTGATCAGGGCACAGTGGAAAAAAAATATAGTAAATTTAATCATCCATATTGTCAGAAGGATTTGATTTTATTTTTTTATTGCTCATCTAATCTCTTGAGCCTTGTACTAAATTGATGTCATGATTTTAGTGGAATGAAATCAAAGAGAAATGCCATGTTTTAATTTAAAGTTCCCTACTCCTTTGATGCTAGAAATCTGGATTTTCACACACAAATTAAGCTGCTGTAATATACGTGCCACTGCCTAAGGAACCAAAAACCATGCCAGAGTAATTTCTCTCTCACCTCAGCTTTGCGGATACTCTCTCTGGCTTCATCTATTTTCTGTTCCAGTTCTGCTCGGCTTTGTTCAGACACCACAGGTCCATGGCATTCTAACTCCTCAAGTGCCTATCAAAAATAATAGAAAGATACATTTGGTACATTCATATGCACGGTCTATAAGATAATATTTGTGACAATTCACAGAACTAATCATATTCAGATGCCAGGGTGATGAGTAGTGCTACATTGCAGGATAAAAACTCTGCAGACTGATGCAACCCCATTTAAAAAGCTCAATCTTTTATGGGTAAAATTATATCTTAGGAAAACTGTATTCTGAAAATGCCCCAAAATCCTAGTAAAGCATCATGATGTTACAACTATGATCTAACATTCAAGTGACACTTCACACTCTTGTTCTCATGATGATCTTTACACCTGAAGACTATCCCATCAAAACCCACATACTTTACAGTGCTTGTTGAAGGAGTGAGTTGAGAGATGATGAGTGGTAAGACAAGGTAGGATGGGTGATTTATTTTGTGTTAGTATGGCTTGACTGGTTGGGGCAACCTGCATTCCAGATTTGTATGTCTGCAAGAGCACAAAGTGCTTTTGAGTGAGAGGATTAAAAGACAGCTGAAGAAAATAAAACAATAACAATAATAATAATTCTCAAAGTAAATTAACAAAATAACTCCCTGATTCTGGGAAGCACTTAAATATTTGCTTAACTTTAAGCATGTGCTTAAAGCCCTCTGACTTCAGCATATGCTTAAGTGCTAATGTGAACAGAAGTGCCAGTATGAACTGAAGCCCCAGTGAGAAAAATAATCACAAAAATTGTCAAGTCAATGCTGCTGGTAGTCCCACTAAGACATGATACGAGGTGTCCATCCCTCATGTGCACTTCAACATTACATTCAAGTTATTAGAATCCATGTAATAGATCTTAATTTTGCATCTCTTCAGCTTGTTTGTATTTTTCTCATGTCACCTGATGCATTTATTTATTTTCAACCTACCCGTTGATTATGGATGATGTTTTTGTGCTCACGTGCCACACGGGTGGCCCATTTCCGGGCTTCCTTGTTTAGGCTGTGCTCCTCCGTTGTCCCCGTTTCAGATTCCAGTTGTCGACTCTGGAACACAAATCAGAAAGTGAGTAGTGTGCTAAGAATTTTGGGGCTGCCTCCATGTATAATATAGTTACTTAGCAACCTAACAACTTTATTTAATTCATAACGCTCATTTTCTTATAAATTCTTTGCTTGGACCCTTGTTTGTATGAAATAAGACAACAAACGAAGAGGGGAAAGCACTGTTTTTCATAAGCTTTGTCATGATACTGTGTTGTGGAAAACGGACTATAAAAGCAAACTGAAGTTCAAAAGAATTTACAATTTACTATTTTGAAGAGAAGTCATCTTTACCACGGAGACAATGCCAGACGGAGATTTTTTTTTTTTTAAATGAAAGATATTCTTGAAGTAGAACACTGAAGTATTATTCACCACAGCACAATATCATGGAGCTGAATAAGAATAAATGCCCCCAAAGCAAACTGCTATCCTTAGTTTCCCAGATACATATGCATTCTAGGCAGTATTTAAAAACAGGCATTTCATATGATGTGATGGATCATTTAGGCTTTGTTCAAAAATGGCATTTAAAAAAATTATATTTTTTTTTTAAAAAATACAAATTGGAAAATCAAATTATAAATTTCATATGGATTTTAAAGAGTTAACAAAATATTGTACACACATTTACCTGGGACCAAAAAGTTATCTTTCCACCAGTACTACACATGCCAAGTTTCAGACGAAGGATTCTACACCAGAGATATTTGTTGATGATATTGTGCTACCATTATGTCAACTCATACTTGCTCCAGTAAATGAGAAAGTAAATCTCTCCCCCCCACCCCAAAGAGTGTCTGATAAAGTGAAATCAGAAGTCAAGAATCTGAAAGTTTCTCAGTTTTGTACTGAATCGATCCTGTTCAATCTGGATATAAGAGACAAGTTGTTCCATATTTACCTATCATCTCTGTCTCCCATTTAAAATTTTTTTTTGCATAACTGGCATAGCAGATAATTCAATGAATTTAGGTATAAATCAATACATTTAGGACAAAAAGGACTAAGTTTTACCACCTACTCAGTCCCTATCTTTTCCAGAAAATATATCTTGCGATATTCCTTAACTATTTATCCAGTTCTGGACAAATTTGCTCTTGCTATACTGAATAGTGGTAACCCTAGAGAGATCATTCCTTTCTGATCCAATCTCAATCCTCCCCCCTCCCTCCAAAAAATAGAAATTAGAGATGGAAGAAACATGCTTAGGTCATCTTGTTCACCTCCACTGTCAGTGCAGAACTGTCCCTCACAGTACTCTCTCTAGTGCTTTCTTGGATGACTATGCCTCAGTCCAATGGATCTCACTACCAGAAAATTTTTCTTGATTAGTCTAATATTTTTGTTTAATTTCAATCCATAATTCATTTTATGCCTAGTACCATAGGAAAACATTCTTTCTTCATTAGTGTAACCTTATACACCATTTAGTTTTGTACACCCTTAGACACAAACTAGAAGAAGTTAGCTGTTGCCTCAAAGGCCACATGAAAATAGTAGCAGTAGTGTGTTTTATCAAGAGATTTCAATAAAAAAAGAAAGCTGTGTGGTACACAAGAAGGGAGGAGTTTCAGATTTAAGGGGCGGCTTCGAACTAGATACAAAAACAAGTGTAAAGAAGCTAGTAAACAAGAAGGCTTTGAGGAGGGCAGACTGGGAGACGAGGGGGATTAGGAGAAAATCAGAGCAGAAAGACAAGGAATGAGTGATCAGTTCTTTTAGGGAATATATGAAAAGTTTGAAATTGATGCAGAGTTTGACATGAGAGTGTGTGGATTTAATAGGCTGAGTGTCATGATTTGTGTGGCAGGAAAGGAAGAAGATTTTAGTGGCAACACTGAGGTGAAAAAGGAGAAAGATTTTTCACCTTTAGATTATAAGGCCTTCAAGGACGAGACCCTCTAAGTGATTTGCACTGACATTCATACAATGTCATGTACACTGTGATACAATACAATTATTACTAGTAATTTTAAGAAAGGTAAATGTAATGCGTCACTCCTGGATGGGTCACTCATAGTGAGGATTGAACCTTCGACCTCTGGATCTAAAAGTATGAGCCATCCAAGATCAGTAGTTCTTTTAACACAAAGCCAGAGGCAAAATCAAACCTTTATATAGTTCAGCCACTAGAAGGGGACAGAGCGCCACACTGTTACAGAGCATTAAGAGCAACAGGATTTGGAGAACCAAGCTTTGGAGGACATGAAAGGTGAGGAGGGAGATGATTTACATAAGACTGAACTTGAAAGCCTGTGTGGTAGAAGAACAGAGCTTGTCTACAACAAGAAAAGAGAGAGGAAAAGTAAGGTGGATTTTTTTCCAGGTTCATTATCATTCAGTTGCCTTCTGCATGTATTTTTAATTTCTGTAGGTACCTCTAAATGATTTCTCTCAGTGTTTACAACACACCCCAATTTATTATCCATCTCAAAATATGCCCCTAGATGATGTCTTTATCACCTATTGCAAACAGATTATTGCATAGGTCCTGTGCATCTACTCCAGGTGCTTACAAAGCATAATAAAAGTGACACACCACTTCATTTTCCCCATGCTTTCTTAATTAAACCTTTCTTGTTATAACTTTCCTTCCATAGCTCAGAGTTCACAGCCAGTAAGGTGGTATCAAGAATCTTGTCTGACTTTGCCTTCCTTGTTACTCATAGAAATCATCTCTGTAACAAATTACCAATGTTCCCACCGATTGGCTCCCTATAGTCCTGTTTCCCTTGCCTACCTAGTTGAGATAAAATATATCTTCTCCATTTCAATTGCTTGATAACATTTTGCATTACCTTAAGTGTGTTTTTATTTTTTATTACAGTATTTGAATAGAAAATATAAAAGCAAATTTAGATGCTGGCCCTCTGAGTATGGACTGTTAGTGGATTGTGATGGTTATACCAGTTGGTTATTTATTACACAGCATTGTTTTCAAAGAGCCCTCATCCTGACTTGAAGAACTGAAGAATACTAACATCAAAATAGTTAATTAAAAACAGAGCTTTATTTTAAAAAACATGCAGGTCACATTTCTCAAAAAGCATCTTAACTGGATCAGTACCTTCCATCCTGAAATTAGAGGGAATATTTATATAAAATTAAATTTTTCACTGATAAATGATAACTAGATATTGTACAAGTTAATTTATACTCAGCATTTATATAATTCTTTATTATTAAATATTTATACCACAGCATCACCCAGACACCTCAATCAAGTGCTATGCTGCATGAAGAAATACAAAGACACACTGCTTCCTTAGAACAGCTCACTAAGAAGAAAGTTTACAATCTCATTTACACTGTCAAAAACATTTACAAACATTAACTTTCAAATCCTGTTTACCACATAAGTCTTCAACTTAGATCCCAATCCTGCAAATACTTAGGCATGCGCTCTATTGCAGTGGTTCTCAATAAGATGTACATGTACCCCTGGGGGTACGCACAGGTCTTCCCAGGAGTACATCAACTCATCTAGATATTTGCCTAGTTTTACAACAGGCTATATAAATATCACTAGCAAAGTTAGTACAAACTAAACTTTCATACAGGTAAAATGAGAAAGTCAGCAATCTTTCAGAAATAGTGTGGCTTTTGTACTTTTAGGTCTGATTTTGTAAGCAAGTAGTTTATAAGTGAGGTGAATCTTGGGGAGACACAAGACAAATCTAACTCCTGAAAGGGGTACAGTAGTCTGGAAAGGTTGAGAATCACTGATCTAGTGTTTCAAATATAAGCTACCTGTCTTCACTTTCAAGACCCTTCATGACGTATCCCCACTCTACCTATCTTTCTTACAGTACAGAAAGTTTGCCTCCCACATCTGATGGTGGCAGACTATATTAGCCTCTATCCCTCGCTCATTAAATTCACTAACAAGTACCTTTGTGCTTTCTCCCATGCTGCCCTTCACACTTGAGAGGAGACAACCATAAAAAGCTAACTCATTATTCTCCTTCAAATCCCTCCTTAAAACTCTCCTTTGCCACAAAGCCTACGAAAACACACTTGACAACAGTCAAGCTACTGGTGTGCGGAGGTTACTGCCTATCAGGTGACCAATACTGTCTCATTGTTTTCTGTACTCCCGTAGGTCTGTCTATATTGATCGGTCTTCTTTTGTCTTATATTTAGGTTGGAAGTTCTTTGGGGGCAGGGACTGTTTTTGTTCTGTGTTAGTACAGTGCCTAGCACAACGTGGTCCTAGTCTACGACAGGGGTTCCTAGGCATCATGATAATACAAATAACATTTAATAAAACGTGCTTAATTTTCAACATGGGAGCAATCCCACAGGTTTCCAGTTACTTCACTGGGACCACTCACAAGCGCCAAGTGTTTAGGACTGGGGTCTTCATTTGTTGCAAGGTATCTGACTTGATTTAACCTCTTTCAAAAAGATGAAAACTAAATTGCTTCTGCTGGCTAGAGAGCAAAGAAAGGGCCCAACAAGCTGAGCTAAATACAGATGAACTTTCTGCTTTAGTCTCTCAGCTTGGAGTACAGTGAAAGCAGTGTCAAGTGCTAAAACTCAGTCTTTTAAAGCAAACAAACAAAATACCTGGTCATCTAAAGAACATGAAGTCACTGACTCGCTGCAAAGTTGAGACCAGCAATTATATGCTGGTTCTCAAAAAAATTACTGTATTTAGTTTGTAGTTATGTCTCCAACTTTTGTCCAAAAGGCTATTACAGGTGCAGGATTTGTCTTACAGAAGCAAGTATGCAGCTTGTATATACTTGTACATGCAATTATGCGGATACAGACTGCAAACTTGTAGTTTTGGCAGTAAGAAATGTTGACTCCCTTGAACCTAATAAAAGCTCAAAGTATTTTTCTAGCCTATAACAAAAAATAACTATTTGACAAAGAATAGAAAGAAGTAAACATATACTACATGCAAACCACTAACATAAAACACACCTAAAAATCTCAGCCAGTACTTTTTAAAAGTTCAAAATACGATGCTACGATGCCAATGGCACATTGCAAGACCCACCTTATGATCAGACCCTTTTCTGGGATATGCATGACTTAAGTTTCATCTAAATAGCAGTACTCAAGAAAAGCATCAGACAAATTTGGTGCCTATTTTGTTATTATATAGAACTCATTTAATTTTAGTTATTAAGAGTCAGCTGGGACTGCCCTTGCACTTCAGAAAGATGGCATTTTTTTTTGTTGTGAACAGGAACGGCACCAGCCTCTTCCCAGTGTGGGAGCTGCGATGAGCAAGACAGAAAGTTGGGGAGGCTGTGCCCCCCTCTGAGGCGAGATCAGAGGCTGCAAGCCAGAGCCAGGCATCATGGGGCGCTGACTGCTCACAGCCAATAAGCAATGCCAGTTGGGTGCCTGGCCAGCAGCCGCTGATCTCTTGGCTTTGCCTTCAGAGCTGGGTGGCTGGAGAGCAGCAGCTGCTGCGGAATGGCTGAGGCAAATTTTGGGGTGGCTATAGCCCTTGGAAGCCCCCAGCATTGCCCCGATTGTGAACAAGACATATAGTTTAACGTTAAACAATTCTAAGGACATTCTTTTGTTCTGATCAAGTGCTTCAAAGAGGACCCTGACCTGTTGCTATTGGGTGAACTGAAACATAATACATACTTTAAGTCAAAAGTAAAAACAACCCAAAGAAGGGCTTAGTTTAGTCACTATTGTTCATTTAAATGCATGATTCTGCTATTTTAATTTATCACAAATTCTGAACATTTTTAATCTACAATCCCTATTTTTTACTTTAATGTTAATAATTTATTGCCTTATTGTTCAAAGCCTTTTTGGTTCACCTTGTTAATAAATAAAGAGCATGTGTCTGTTTCAAAAACTATTTTCACCTAATTTTTTCTATCACCTCACTACTGCTAATCTCAGAACTCCTTGCTAGAATAAGAAGCAGGGTTATACTGGCAAGTGAGACAGTAAAAAAAAAGGGCATATTTGGGCATATTTCCTAAAGTCCATATGGAGGGTTAGCGCATGGTGTCTGTATGGAGGGCCCATATGGTGAGGGGTGTGGTTTTTTTTTAATTGCACATATTTTGAGGCACCTTATGTCCAGTATGTGCTGCTTCTTATCTTCCTTAGTTCAATTCTTTCTTCTGCCAAGGAAGAGAAGCATGGGTGAAAAATGCAATGAAGCAAGATGATCCCAGCAACACCGGAGGATCAGCCTGAGTTCTCTATACATACCAATTATCATTATGGTGTGTGAAAGGCTAGGGGAACACCCATGAAACATAAGGCAACACAAAGTCGTCAATTAAAAATAAAAGACCCCATTTTCATCAGAGAAAGGCTGATTCTAGGATGTATGCATGGAAGGGGTTCCAGGCTTTCCAATGTCATCTGGGCCTCTGGAGAACCTTGGGAAAATAACAATCCATCATAAATTGTTGGCTAAAGGTAAATTATCTACACTAAATTATTTTACTATTGGCAAATAAAGCTCCATTTTATTTGTCCATTGAGACTAGGCATAATAGAAATAGTCTTTATTTGAATCACTTTTCATATGGAAGAAGTAATTGTAAAGACATTCTGTACTGTCAAAATTAACAATTCATTGAGTAAGTTTGTTTAGGGAGTTGAATATTTATTTATTGTGCATTTGGACTGCCATGTGATATCCATTTTTTGGGATCACAGTTTCACTTCAGATAACTTCTACAGCAGTGAATTCTCTCTTTAATACACTAAATGCACACAGGGGTGGTCAAAGTAGCTGAGGCCAGGCATTTTAGGATGGAGTTATGGACAAGCTATTGCTTTGCTGCTCTATGCCTCCATGTTCGTTTTAGGAAAAGAAAGGGTGGAATCTCAAATTGCTTTGTCTTTATGAAGCATGTTAGAAATAGTTCTCAAGTACTGTTTAGAGTTTCAGTTTCTGGAACTCCTAATTTCTCTGCCATCATGGAGAGCACTGTCAGATGTTGGTGATCAATAGCACTACTAGACCCCAATGGTGATTTGAGCTCCTCTCTTTATTGTTCTTACTTACAGACTTAAGTCACTTCATTATGTGTTCAGATGACTGGGTTTGAAATACTTCTGAACTCTAATTTTTGGTGTTGAATTTTGAATCTTTGATTTATTTTTTCATTGTTTATTTAAAAAATATTCATACCCGCTCACTCAAATTCATCTGAAGGAACTACAAGAAATTTTAATTTTCTGGTACAGTATAGAGTGAAATTTGCAGAGAGACTCTCAATTCCTCACTTTGTGCAGACAGCCAACTATCCTAGCAGCTGCATTTCCCTCTAGTTATTCCCATATACAACACATTGTCTTATAAAAAGAAATACAGAAGAATGGTTATTTATCAAGTATCCACAATGAAGAGGGGGATCTTCTGAATTAGTCTTCACACAGATACCGACTCTACGGTCATCTATTCTAGTAGTGACTGAAAACATCAACAGACAGAAGATCTGTGTAACTGGTCTCTTTGTCTTTATATTACTTTAACAACTGACACTTGTTTTTAACCAATTGTTCAGAATCAGACATGGACAAAGCTCATTGAATTCAATAAATAATGCTATCAGCATGGTCGTTAGATTCCACAAAAATGTACGTAGTTCGATCTTTTAATTTTCCCATATGCATAGTAAGGCAGGAACCCTGTTAAAACTCAGGCACAGTTCACGGAGCAGATGACTGAGTTTGTAATTCTCCATAATTTTCTTCACAACTGACTTTTCAATAAACTTCAAATATGATTACCATATCACAAGCCCCAGACTGTAAACCTGTCCCTAAGGAGGGTCACTCAAACAAAAGAACCTTCAGTGACATCAGCCACACACAGGATATGTCAAATTACATGGATAATTGTACAGCTTTACAAAGTCCCCACTTAGGCAAGACACCAGGATTTATTACCTATTGAACTGAATGGCTGTACTTCTCAGCAGCAATTCATAACACCTGAAGTGGTAACATTTAACCATATCAACATTTGCTTAATTTCCAGTAAAGCTACATCTAAAAATTATCTAATTATTTTATACCATTTTAAAATGTAGGTCAGTTTTTTTTAGACCTTTTCAGGTAGAAAATTAGGACCTGATTTTGCAGAATGTGCAGAAGTAGTCTAACTGGACTTGGAGCTACTCATGTAAGCAAGGACTGCACATCACTGGGTCCTCCTCCTTTCTTCACTGACTCACTAAGGTGCCTTAAGTGCAAGTCAATTTAATTTCATTTACGCCCACTTTAAGGTCCTTTTATATTGCCAGAGAGGTGTAAAGAAGCCCTTAGTGGAAATGAGAATCAGGCCCATATATTTTTATAGAGAGAAAATGTTTCTAGTCTGAGTTGGAACAAAAGTGGACAAACTCACCTGCACATTCAAGAAAACAGTGAAATTACTATCCCTGCTCCCAAATACAATTTAGGACATCAGGTCTTAAAAGTTATAATCTTCAGCATGGAAGGAACTATTCCTTAGTCCTTAAGGAACTAAACTGTGGAACACCCATTAATGTTACTGGAAGGTTCAAAGTTTACTTCCTGCACTGCACCTATGCCGAAAATGTACTAACATCAAAATGTATATTTAAGTTTGTCTTATAAATTAAATACTTTTTCAAAAAATTAAACTTGGTTAAGTTAGTAAACGTTAATGCCAACTAGCATGAGTTTAACTTGGCTGAGAGAAAGACAACAATCCTAATACTGTAACAGGAGACAACTGTCATTACAAAGGCAGTGAGTAGAAAAACAGGAAGGAGAATTGCTTCAAAAGCTTAGTGTCAGCTCTTTGTTGCCATTATTCTCAGTTTTTTGGAGATGCTTTTCATTTGTTGCAGTTTCTCACACGATAACATGTAGTTCAAGGAAGGGGATCCTTTTCCAATCAGGAAGTATAAAAAAAGCTGGCTAATTTTCTTTAATATTTTGCCATGTTCTTAAAGATATGCTTATCTAAGTATTGTGGGGATGGACAATATGTATTCTGTACAATGAACTCTGACAACTTCTGATTAGAAGTTCACTTTGTCCTCTAAACAGACGTCCTGATGATTAAACTCTCCATTCTGTTAGCTATAACACTTTTCATCTAGATCCACTGCACAGGTTAACTGAACTCCTTTTCTTCTGGAGGAAAAAAGTGTCCCCCAAAATGCATTTATTTTTGCTACACATTCTGAAAGGCCTTGTGCGTCTGTAAATTTCCCTCTTGAAAGGATCAAAAACTAGAGCTGGTTAAGATATTTTCTGACCAAAACAAACAAACAAACAAACAATCAATTCATCAAAACTGAAATTTCTGATATTGTTGAAACATCCCATTTCAACATTTTTGAAACAGTTCTGGGGTTTGGGTCAAAACAACTGTTTAGAAACTTAAGTTAATTTATGGAAAAATGTAAAAAAGTCAAAATCAAAATGAAATGTTGTGAAATTAACAAAACAAACATTTCAAATGACCTAATTAGAATTTTTTTTCCAGAATTTTGGTTCACAAAAATTGTGAAGATGTTGACTTTTTGCCCTGATTCAGGATGGCAAAATTTTCTGAAGTACTGAAAATTCTCATGGGTCAGGAAAACAGTTCCCCACCTATCTCTACTAAGAACCTCTCATGGCTACTGTCAATGACTGTGTGTTGAGAGGGAGAATTATCAGCTCCCTCCTTTCACAGGCTGAAGGCACTAGCTTTGCTGCACTCTTAGTTCCTGAGAGCTTTGGACAACTCAGAGACTGTAAGACAATCCTTTATATTCCACCGTACTGGGGAGCTCAACAGACAAGCCAAGCGTTCATATTTAAAACCAGAAAATAATTAATCTAATAGCAGCGCCTAAAAACCCCAAACAGAAGGGGACCAGAGCACCGCTGTGTCAGGAACTTACTCGGCAAGGAAGCTCAAAACTGCCCTTTGGAAAAATAGTATTTTAGCTAAGAATGGCAGATCACTCTGCAATATAGTTTCTTAACCTTTTAGAATGAAAATAATCATGCCTATCCCATTAAAACTAAAAAGCAACAAGCCCACTGTGTCTCAGAAAAGCTTCCACACAAAATGGCAGGAAATAAGTGGCAAAAAATGCACAATAGTTATAAATCCTTCAGTCTTAATTATAATTTGACTTGCTAGAAAATGTACCATTTCTGACTGAAATTCAGAAGCAAAAATCTTGAGTGAAAACTTAAAATGTAAAAAGATTGTCCCCACTTTCACACAGTTCTAGTCACCACTCTTGACCCAATTAAGTGAGAAGTATTTGACAGTCAAGACATGAAGCCTTTTATGATTTTCTTGAGGAAGTAGAGAATTTCAGAAACAGCTAAAACTCCAGGGAAAGGCTGTGCAAGGGGGGGAAAAAAAAATAAAAAAAGAGTAATCCTGAACTTGGGTATGGTCAGGCAAGTGAAAGAAACTGTCTTTGAAATACTGAGGCATGATGTTTTACATCCTTGGCTCTGAACACTCTGGCACTGCTTTTTCTAGAAAGTTCTTGAAGCTCAGATCACCAGAGATGCCTATTCGACAAGGCGGAACACACAGTGACCACCTCAAAGAAGAATCTTATTTGTAATGTTGGGGACTTTATGAAACTAAATTAAGGTTCTATTTCAGATGTGGGTAGTTCTCTAGAAAAAGGGGAGAATTTATGTGGTTGGGGGGGGCTGGTTATCAGCACATGCTAGTGGCTCCCTTGTATGTTATGAATCTCCATCTAATTTTATGTTGACAGAGACAGAGAGAGTTGCATGTATTTTTCTCAAATGATCAGTTGGGAATTACATTGCTTTATTTAGTACATGCCTGGGTTTGCCTACACCCTGATATCACACATGAAAGCAAGGAACTGATATGTATCTACTTAAAAAAATATTGTTGAAGACCTCTTGTCTTGTATGTATTACAAATATCTTTAGTTATATTAAAAGATGAAATGCTGAGATAAGCCTCTCTATGCATGTCAGAGAAGTGACAATTACACACTTCACTGTATCTCCTCAAGTTGTGAAATTTTAATTACAAATGATGTGCAAAAGCACAAGATACTTCAGAACGCAAGAAGCTATAAGTGAGAAACTGATCCATACCATTAACATAACATGAAACAAGAAAATGGTAATTTAACTATTATATCTCAAAATGGAGCAAGTGAGTTATGTCCTTATATATTATGCATTCAGTTGCTACTTATGCATGACAGCGAATTTAGCACTCACATTAGCATGCACACCAGTAATACCACAAATGCCAAACACTGATGACAAATACTACCATATACCTCTGCTATAGTCATTCTCATAGCACTGACAGGTGAAGGCTCAATATCCACCAGCTGAACTGCATTAAAACTCTGAATGATAAAGATTGCACAAGGACAAAAACACAGAGCATACAATTAGAATTACAATGCACACACAAGTGAGGAATTCAGCACACAGTACTATGAACAACCTAGCACTCTTATGTAAACAATTTGCTCTATGGAGAAGTTAGGGAAAAATTAAAATTGCTTATCATTTGTTAAGATGGAAAGCCAAAAGATAACATTTTAATTTCAAGGGCGATTTTGTTACAGCTGTTAGTGTTTATTTCTGGCAAAGTTACTCATACAGTCCATAACATATCCATTAATACAGTTTCTGGATTTAAACATTCAATGCGAGGGCCCCAAGCAGGATTTACCCGCTATTTTCTCTCTTTTTAAACCTAAACTTAGTTCAAAATAGTACTTATACCTAACTCTAGGAGAATGAAAAATCAACAGACAATTTCTATTTTTAAAAAACCTTTCAGGAACGTATCCATTATACTGTGATTTACTCAACTATAATTTCACTAGTGATTTTTCTGCTTTAAAAGTGGAATATGTCAAAAGACTGCATGTATTTAGAAACCATTTTGGAATACATGTCAACTGTATCCTTTTTATTTAAACCAAAAAGTGTATACATTTCTCCAGTAAACTGAACGGAATAGGGCATTTTATTTGGCAAATCATTAAATTGTCTATTTGTAACCCTACCTTTATGGATGTTCGGAGAACCTCACCAGAATATAACAGAGTTAAATAGGTTTAGCAAAAACTGTTAGCTCAAAACAGAAATCCAGGATGTTAGTCACACAAGCAGGAGGCAAAAATAGTGCAGTTCTTTTGCAGGTGACAATACTGGCATCTTTTCAGAGCTTTATTGTAATTACACACCTATTGTAAGCAAAGTTGGTGAAATCAGGTCAGTGACCTTTACCTATTCCAGGAATATCAGCTGTGTTAGTGAACACTGACAGATTAGCAAACAAGGCTAGCTTCTTACCAGTTTACCCCCAAAAAACCTTGTTAAGAACAGAACTGGAATAACTGAATCATAGAATTTACGAATGCCCTTACGGTGTCGCTGTCACTAGGCTGGAACTGGAAGGGTTGTGGTCTGTGAAATACAGAGTTCTCCTGTAAAAACAGTTGAAGATTGTAATCCCGTACCACCTGAAAAGAGAACAAATTCCAATTTAGACTTTTTTTTTTGTTTTGTAGAATTGGGACATATATTTAGTGTTGCAAGGATAAAATTAACACACTGTTCTTCAAATAGGGCCCAATTCTTCAGCTGCTCCGTGCATGGAACTCCCATTGGTTTCAACGGGAATTGTGTCCAGGAACAAATGGCAGAGTCAGGGCTTAAGGTAATGACCATATAAATGATTGCTTGCAAGGGCTCTGTGGGGTGCTATCCAGTGCAGGACTAAGTTCTAAATAAGTATCTATCCTTGTATTTAGATAAGTATCAGAGATTATCCAACGGCAAATATCACTGCAAAAGGAAAAGTGGGGAACAAAGCAAAGAGACAAATATATAACATTTCAGTTACACAAACACTTGACCGTTTATGGACAATTCTCCAAATACAATTCATATTTTAACAAATTGAAATGCTATAATATTTTTCCATAAACAGTCAAACTTTGATGAGCCATAGGATCCCTAGAAACCATTTGATAAAACATTTGAAAAATGAAGCTTTAATTGAGTTCTTTATAACTGAATATATATTATAGATGGAAAAATTGTCAGATAAAACGTGCATATCTTTTACACCACTAGTAGTGTGCCAATTAAAAACTGCTTTAGCTACAGTTAAAGACATACCACTAACCCATAGTTTCCAAAACATTAAACAAAATATTTACATATCACAGTCAGTGTGCATTCAGACAAATACTCAGCAATTTGATTTTAAAAAATATTACTTGCTGAACAGAGCTTTTAGTACTTTAACTAGTGGAAATAATGTTTACCACATTTATGTTTAACTATATGGCCAAATATACATTACTAAGGTTGACAATTTAAATGCAGATTTCTATCTGGGGATTCAAAATATGTTTACACAGTTAATATTCATTTGGCCACACTGCAAAAGAGAGAGGATTTTGGATGATAGTTTATGCTGCTAAGTAGGATGTATTCCATAATATATTAAAACTCAGAAATTTATGTTGCTGAAAGGTTGAGTGGTTAAAAAATTAACTAAGTCAAGAAAGGTAAGTAAAAGTATTCCTTATTATGAATAACTCAATCACATTTGATAATAAGGTACATGTTTACTGCAACTGTGTACCTACTAATCTCAAATATACCCTATGTGAAGTGCAGATGACAAATTCAATTTGTGACCCCTATGTTTCCTGAGAAAAGTGTTTAATAAGATTTTGCATTTCATTTTCCTGGTTTTTTAACATGAGATTAAGACACTAAAATGTATTTATTTCACTTTGTACTGTTGAAAATATAGGGATCTTTACACTGACACCAAAACCTAATGTGTTCAGACAGGGAAATAGAGAAAAATTAAAAGGACTATTATACTACAATGTAGTTACAATGCTCCAAAGTCCCATAAAAAAGTATTTCACCTCTACATTTAAAAGAAATTTCATACTACATGTATAAAAAGTGATTTTACATTTCTTATAACTCAAATATTTCAATTTCTTTTTCAGATTAGTCTGAGACTAGTCCTTGAAGAGAATTTACTCATCTAGAAATTTTCCATTTTTGTAATTTTTGAATGAGTTGACTATAAAAAAGTTTTTATAATTTTTCATGCTTGGATAACTAAACCAGCCAAATAGACATTCCTTAAACTAACTAAAATATTATCTTTTAGTCTGAGACCAAAGGAAGATTTTTTTCAGAAATGTATTATCAGGCAAACAAAGGCTAAAAAGGGAAGCCCGTGTTGTTCCTTAGTTAGATCGTTCTATATTAGAAGGCTATAGTGCAACATTAAGATATGGTCTAGTGAATGCTTCTGTTTTCTGAACCATCCTTTTTTAAAATTTTTGATTTTGGGGTGATTATATTCTCAATCTCAAAGTTACATGAAAGAGAAAACATTAATGAAATTTCCTTACTTAAAAAAGGAAAGAAAAGAATTAAAGTGACAAGAGTTCTCAACCCAACCTTCCCTAGTGACAAGGGCTCAATCTACCCCTTCTCCTGTGGCCAAACCCTTTCCCAATGGAAGTCTTCTTCTAGCTCCAGAAACCTTCCACAATCCTCATTTTCTACTGGAGCCAAGTGCACTAGTATATGTCAGTGCACATATTTGAACATGAGAGTGAGTCACACGTACATACACGTGTACATTTTAACATCTGAATGTGTGATCAGATTACATAATTAAATGCATTCAGTTTAACCTGAACACATTAAAACAGGGGTGGCCAAGCTGAGCCTCAGAAGGAGCCAAAATTTACCAACGTACATTGCCAAAGAGCCACAGTAATATGTTAGCAGCCCCCCTTCAGCTCCCCCTGCCACTCCCAGCGCCTCCCACCCACCGGCAGCCCCGCCGATCAATGCCTCCACCTCCCCATCTCCCGATCAGCTGTTTCGTGGCATGCAGGAGGCTCGGAGGGTGAGGAGTGAAGGCATAGCAGGCTCAGGGGAGGGGATGGGAAGGGGTGGAGTCGGGGCAGGGCCTGTGGCAGAGCCAGGGGTTGAGCAGTGAGCACCTGCTGGCACATTGGAAAGTTGGCGCCTGTAGCTCCAGCCCCGGAGTTGATGCCTCTACAAGGAGCCACATATTAACTTCTGAAGAGCCGCATGTGGCTCTGGAGCCAAAGGTTGGCCAGCCCTGCATTAAAATATATGTATGTTCTAGCTTTCTCGGCCCTGAAAGGAGCTGAGTGTTTTAGTTAGGGCTTCTATTGCTGAGAGGTGTTGGTAGTTTTGAAACTGGAGAATGAATAATTTGCAGTTCGGGGAGGGGAGATGGGGGGCTGAGTATTCGTCACTGGGGTGAGGTCATTTACATGGCATGTGATATTGTGATCACATAATCAGACTAACAGTATTTATCATTAGCTTGCACATTTAAATATAACGTACTGGGTATCCTGAATTCAGAGATTCAACAGGCATTGGATCCTTTAAAGCACAGGCTTTGCAGAAGATGGCAGGAGACCCAGCCAAAAGGCTGCCAAGGCCCATTCCTAAGGTGGTGAGGGATGGGGAGGCAAAGTACTAACCTTTCACTCTCACCTTTCAGATGGTATCAGAAAGAGCCAAGTCTGGCATGTGATGGGGTACCCTAAAGGGGTTAATGGAGGCCAGATGGGCCAATTACTAATCAAGCAGCAAATGAGGGAAAATGTGTTAGAATGTGTTAGCTTAACCTGACAGTATGAAATACCAATTATATAATGCACAGTTACTGGTGTACATTATAAAACTGACACTGCAATCTGGGTTGGTGTAGCTTCTCAGTAGAACTAGATCTCAGAAATTTAGCAGTTCAAAAACAACTAATGGGATTTTACCAAAGTGTTCTAAAGAAAATTAACCTTTAAAATGAGTTGAAGTTTCGAAAATTTAAGTCCAAAAAGTAAAACTCTTGAGTAAGAACAGGCAGTTAAAAAGCAAGTTGAATTACAGGTTATGCAGGTCTCTCCAAATTAGCATGAATAAAACCTCTGTAACAAAACACATCACAGCACCATGAACTATGTATAAGCTCCATTCTATAGAAAAACATTTTAGCAGGAAAGGTATAACTAATAAATTTTAGAAAACCTCTACAAATGACTTAAGGTATCTTTTCCATGTGTATGTTTAAGGTCTGGTATTTAGAAAATTACCAAGAAGGAAGGATGGAAGGCTAGGAATCTCTTCTTTTTCATCGTATCTAGACTTGATGGTCACAAGATATGGAATCCTAAAGTTTCCACTGCTCCAGAATTAAATAGCAGTTTTAGGTGGAGGAGGAATTAAACTTTTTTTTAAGCAGATTTTGCTTTTTGTTTTAAAAAATGGAAGCTGTTTAAAGCTGCTCAAAGGTCTAGAATATTAGTAGTAGTTCCAGCAAAGATGGATTAGTGGGCAAAGGGCAGGTGAGGCAGTCAAAGTACACAATAAATGGTTAAGGTCTTGACTACTTAAGAGGTGATGGCAGGCTACTTTTATTTATTCTGATGTATAGAAATGCTAAAAATGGTGCACTTTCATATGGTCTCGGTCTGGGGTTCTCAAGCTGGGGGTTGCAAGGTTCTTACATGGGGGATCGTGAGCTGTCAGCCTCCACCCCAAACCCTGCTTTGCCTCCAGCATTTATAATGGTGTTAAATATATAAAAAAGCATTTTAATTGATTGGGGGGGAAGGGGGGCACACACAGAGAGGCTTGCTATATGAAAGGGGTCACCAGTAAAAAAGTTTGAGAATCACTGCTCTAGGTGCTCTTGATATCTTTTAAAAATACATCCCATTGCTTTTGGTTAAATGCCCTCAGCTCTGGAATTCACATCTTCGGTCTGTTCGAGTCCTGCCAGGACCCCCGTAAAACACACTGAAGGGCAGAGAAGAGAGGATGGGGAGCAGATAACTTTAGTGAGTTTGGAGGGTTTTTTAAACTGTCATTCTGACCTGCTGAGTTTTTATATCAGCAGAATTTTAATAACTGATACAGGCCTTTAATATTGGATAGGTTCTTGTATAAATGTAAAGAACAAACATATCACATGGCTGTGCATTTTCACACCAGCACATACACACACAAAAAGCAGTAATGTAATACAATCTTTCTGTTTAAGCATAAAGTAAAGGAAGAGAGAAAAGAATGAGTTAACCCCATGCAGCTGTAAAAGTTATTTTCAGACATGACTGCTGTGGTTACTTTTTTGTTGCTTCTCCAGGTGTTGTGATAGCTTGGAGAGGCTGAAAACAGAACTACTTATTCCAGATACAATGCAGAAAATGGTTACTGTACAAAATAAAATGTATCCACAGACTTCTGGTTGAGTAGAAGCTTGCTGGCACAAGCTCTCAGTCTAGCTAAATTCCATAAAAAATACAACAAAGGTATTTTCTATGCAAGCAACCTTTAGAAATGACAGTTTAGACAGTCAATTCAAAGAAAAAAAGCAAAGTATTGCACCCTGCATTCTGATTACGAAGCATTAAAATACTGTAAAAATGAATTAATATGCACAAACTCTATAAACATGTGGCCACTATAAACTATTATACTAATTTTGGAGAGCATCAACAACAGGTCAACTATCATGTCTTTAAGCAACACTATGATACATACAAAACAAATGATTAAAGTAAACTCCTTTGTCTGCAGAAGGCTAAATGGTATTTTCATCTTCTACCCTGAAATTGCCAAATAAACTCAAAACTGGCTAGAATATAGCAGTACATTTTAATCTGTCCATTATACTCTACAGCTAATAAAAAGTAAGTTCCCTACTCCAAAACTACTAGAACAAGATGAATGGGGAATGATTTTAAAGAAATATGTAGTTTGACTTCTATCTGAGTCAACATTCAGAGGTACATAAATAATATGCTCTGTTCCTGTATGAGTGATCATGGCTCACACAAGGAATATTACAATTATACCATAATATCTGAGGTCTAGTTGGCTTGGGTTTTATTGGAATCTTTAATAGTACTCAGGATTTGCAGGAGAGGAGGTTATGCAAGTTGACATGCCACAAAATGAATCTGTAAAAGACCCAGACCTATTTCTGATTTTGGTTACTTGGGATAAAGAAACAAAGATGTGAATTATAAGATTCTAATCTGTTTTCTATATTGGCCAATTTCAAATCCAAAAAAGAATCCCAGATGATATAGTGTTTTGTTTTTTAAGTCGATAGTCAGTGACCAAAAAAATGATCCAAGCAGTTTCATACTGCTATTTTTTCAGAAATGACTAATTCTGCTACAAAACCTACATGTAGAGTGAAGTGCAGTTTCTCTTTCTAGGCGTGTAGAGTGAACATAATTTGACACTTCCCAATTGCTGCTGCAGAACCTAAAGAATATGTAGAATGCAAATTCACTCAAGAGAATGCAGTACTTTTGCAGCAACAGGGAAATTTCCCAGAAATTTTCCTTGAAGTTTTGTCAAATTGAATGCAATACAAGGATGAACAGAAATATAATACACCTTAAGAATTCCATGTATTTGTCAATATATTTTGGGAATGAATCTCTAGTGCCCAAAAGATAAGACCAATAACTTACTTTATGTTTTAACTATTCAGCTATAAAGGATAATTCAGTTAAAAGGCTTACCCTGCTGGAAGTTTCCAATAAAAATTGGAATGTATTCTGTACAGCTTGGCATGTCTCTAGCTCAGTCCTGCTGAATGCCATTAAATAATCCTTAAAGTGATCATATACATTCCCATCAAGAGCCTGTATAAAGAGAGGAAGAAGTATAAAATAAAAATAATTAAAAAGTGTGCAGGATAATTTGCTTTACATTCATTTTTTTAGATTTATAATCCAAATTCTTTAAACACAATAATCAGAATGGCCTGGAAGGGTGAACATCTTTCACTAGCCATAGTAGCAAAGTCATTGTCTTAATTCCACTAGATGGCACCACAGAGCACTATAACAACAAGTGTATTTCAATAAATATGTTTTCCATCCAGTTATGTAATAGTATCCATAGCAGAATGCTGAGGTCAGGTTTGGATAAATGATTTTGCTTAGAGATATGTTCTCAATGAGAAGTAAGTGACCTTGCAAGTAAAAGGATATGTAGCTTCTACTGCAGAGGATGTACTTTTATTGTGAAGCATTCTAAATTTTGTCATGGGGCGATTAATAAATAAAGAAGTCCTAATCTGAAATATAGATAATATTGACTACAGCAAGAACTACCAGGTGTCCATTATTTTTATATTTTGAGAGCACGCACACACACACACACACACACACACATATATACACCCCCCCCATCCATGCACACAAATATCAGCTGCACAAAAGCACTGCTTATCATTCATGTTGCAAACTATTATTAATTACATTAAAGCTCACCTCAATGGCTATATTGTGTTAATTGCTGTAAAAATTACATTGTAAAACCTAATCCATACCAAGTTGTGCCAGTTTAACTTAACATATGTTGGCAAATTGATTTAAACCACTGCAACTGTGTGTGTACAGACATTCTTATATCATCTTAAAACTGGTGTATATTCTTTAAGCCGATATAAATGTATATGCCCACACACAAAGTTTCATCGGTTTAACTAAATCAGTCAAGAAAAATAGTGCCTGTTTTCAGATTTCTTTGAAAACAGTTTTCGATTAGTGTGGTTAGCGCAAGTATTTGATTGCATGTGCTTCAACCTCGTCAAAAGCCTGCTTGCTTGACATTCAAGATGTTCTCCACCTCTGGTGTAATTTGCTGTAAAATTAGGTGCTCTAGGACCTTGAGACACACAGAAAGCAGTGATATTGGGAAGTAGCTTGATGCCTGGTTTGGGTCTTTATCAGGTTTTGTGAGGCCGATGACTTTTGACATGAACCACATTTTTGGCAGTCTTCTTTCATTGGTGGCCCTTGCGAAGAACTGAGCCGGCCAAGATGTTTCAGGAACTCTGGAAGAATGTTGTCACAGCCAGCAGCGGTGCCAGACTTGATGTTATATAGCACTCTGTCCATCTCTGGAATTGTGAAAGGTTCAGGGCAAGCTCTGGATTTGTGTTGCCTGCCTCTACTCCATCTGGACTTGACTCTTCACTTCTTTTTCGAGGGTGTCTTTCCCATGCAAAACAGGAGACTGTCTAGTTGGTTAGCACTCACAGATGATCAGCTTGACCTCACTGCAGCATATGATACTGTGTGGCACATGGATCCACTTGTTAAAATATTAAGAGTCCTCCCACCATGGATTACTGATGCCATCGAACTGCTACTCCAAGACAGATGGTTCAGGGTGCATGCGGGTCAACGAACAAGGTGGAAAAGCTGGAAAAACAGATGAATGGGTTACCCCAGTGGGTCTGTTCTAGCCCCAATCTTGTTCAAACTATACATCAATGACCTGCCACCAACCCAGTCACGGAAGTTCATCTGTGCAGACGACATCTGCTGCAGGCTACAGGCTCTGACTTTCTCTGAGCTGGAGAACACCCTGAGTGATGATGCTGCAAAGCTGGCTGACTAATGCAAGACATGGTGCCTTCAGCTTAGTACCAGCAAAACAGCCTTTAGCACATTCCACCGCCACCATGAGAGAGCTAAGAGGGAATTAAATATCATAATGAATGGCCAGAGGCTGAAGCACGAAGCATACCCAGTTTACTTAAGCATGACCATCAACTGAACACTGACATACAAAAGCCACCTGAACAAGATACCAGCAAAGGTCAAGACATGCAACAACCTTCTCAGCAAACTGGCAAGTTCTTCATGGGGAGTGGATGCTCCAACCCTAAGGACTTCAGCTCTTGCCATCCTGTATTCAATAGCAGAGTACTGTGCACCATTATGGAGTTGGCCAGCACACGCCACACATGTTGACTGCAACTTAACTCAAGAACGTGCATCATCACAGGAACTCTTTGACCGACTCATTTCCATGGCTTCCACTTCTGAGCCACCTTGCTCCCCCTTACACCAGGAGGGAGATTGCAGCTGGCAAGCTTCTTGAGAAGATATGTGTCAACCCAAGCTTGCCCTTGTTCAACAAGCTTTTTATCCCCCAGCGACACGTTTTTCATCACAACACCCACTGTGGTCAAGGCTGCTATGCCAGGATGCGACAGTGGAGTCCCTGTGGTGTTCCACATCAACAATCCATCAGTTCCTTGTCTCAGACCCTACTGCTTGCCCTGCCATATCATGAGTAGGCCCTTCTTAACTGATTCTAGACTGGGCAAGGCCTCTGTGCAACCAACCAGTACCACTGCGGTCTTTGAGACAATACAAGCTGCAGCGCAGATCAAACAGTGACACACACTGTTTTGAGAGTGCCAGATAACCAAACTCAGCAGTGAGCTCCAAGACTTCCACTTGGCCCCTAAGAATGCTATTGCTTGGCTCAGCTAATATGCAAACACTAAATCAATCAACCAATCAATTAGTTTCAGACAATAGTTTCAGCCCACCCCCTAGGCAGGGCTCAGCTGCTCTCTCAGCACAAAGCCCCACCCCCTAATCAGGCTCAGCTGCTCTCCCAGCACAAAACCCCTACACACACACAAATACAAATACAAATACTAAAAATACAATACCAAGTACAACTACCTTCTCCTCCAACAGAACTCCCACTCAAACTCCCCTGTTTAAAGCTCTGTTTGCTAGCTCCTGTGCCGCTGCAGCTGTCTGTGCCGCTGCCTGACTGGCTGGCTACCTTTATAGGGCCCCTAGTCAGAAGCCCCACCCCCTAGGCAGGGCTCAGCTGCTCTCTCAGCACAAAGCCCCACCCCCTAATCAGGCTCAGCTGCTCTCCCAGCACAAAACCCCTACACACACACACACACACAAATACAAATACTAAAAATACAATACCAAGTACAACTACCGACAGCTGCAGCGGCACAGGAGCTAGCAAACAGAGCTCTAAACAGGGGAGTTTGAGTGGGAGTTTGAAAGGGGAGTTTGGCTTGTGGTGCTTGTTTGGGCTTTGCTTTTGCTGGGGGGGTGTTCTTTTTGGTGTGGCTTGTGTTTCCCAGATTAACAGGATTTAGGTGGGAAGGAGATGACAGATACAGAGTGACTCCTGCAGTGAAAGACACATTGAGGATGACTGGATGTGGAAGCTGTGGTATGTACATGATCCTGGAGGGGGGAACCGGTAAGAGTTTTGTCTGCATGAAATGCCGTCTGATAGAGCTGATGGAGGAAAAGATCCGAGGTTTGGAGATGCAGGTGGAAAGTCTCGTTGAGTTTAGGAAGGGGTTTGAGCAGATGATGGAGCAAAGATATGAGGTATCTGAAGGGAAAAGCTCAGACTCTCGGATGGAAGCAGGGCTGGGGAATTTTGAGGAGAGACTGGATGAGGAAAGTGGTCAGTGGAAACATGTGACTCAAAGAACCAGGCAGAGAAAAAGACGGGCTAGTGAAGGAGAAATAGAGCTTAGGAACAGGTTTGCAGAGTTGGAAAATGAAGAAGGGGCTCAGCAGGTAGTCGCTGAAGGTGGAAGGGTAAGGAAGAAGAGAAGAGAGGCTAGCCCTATAGAAAAAGGGGAAGAGTCAAGGGAGACTACACCAATTATGAGCCCCAGGAGGATACAGGATGGGTTGAAGAGAATTGTAAGGGAAAATAGGAATGGAAAGAACTTGCAGCCAGAGGGAACAGGGGAGAGACTGGAGAATAGCACTGTCACCAGGAAAAGGCAGGTCTATGTGATCGGGGACTCTTTATTGAGAAGAATAGACAGGCCTGTAACTAGAGCTGATCCTGAGAATAGAAGGGTGTGCTGTCTTCCGGGTGCTAAGATAAGGGATGTAGACCTGAGGTTGAAAAGGATCCTCAAGGGAGCGGGAAAGAATCCCCTAATTATCCTTCATGTGGGAACAAATGATACAGCCAGATTCTCGCTGGAAAGTATCAAGGGAGACTATGCTAGGCTGGGGAAGACGCTTAAGGAAATTGAGGCTCAGGTGATCTTTAGCGGGATCCTTCCTCTTCCTAGAGAAGGGCAACAAAGGTGTGACAAGATTATGACTGTCAACAGATGGCTTAGGCAGTGGTGCTATAAGGAGGGCTTTGGGATGTATGGCCACTGGGAGGCATTCACGGACAGAGGTCAGTTCTCTCGGGATGGACTTCATCTGAGTAGGGAAGGAAATAGACTTCTAGGATCGAGGCTGGCACAACTGATAAAGAGAGCTTTAAACTAGGAATTGGGGGGAGATGGATGGGAGATGTCCGGAAAATCTCCACGCCAGATTTTAGCATTGAGAGGGAAGAAGATGAAGTAAGAAAGGATACAGCCATGGGTAGGAGAATGTATATAAGGAGCGAGGGCGGTGTGGATACTAGTCTAATAGGTTATAATGGCTGTAGAATGACTGTGCCTAATAGGGTACAAAATGTGAGCGAGGCCAAACAGCAAAAATTAAGATGTTTATACACCAATGCGAGGAGTCTAGGTAACAAAATGGAGGAACTAGAGCTACTGGTGCAGGAAGTGAAACCAGATATTATAGGGATAACAGAAACAGGGTGGAATAGTAGTCATGACTGGACTACAGGTATTGAAGGGTATGTGCTGTTTAGGAAAGACAGAAACAAAGGTAAAAGGGGTGGAGTAGCATTGTATATCAACGATGAGTTAGAATGTAAAGAAATAAGAAGCGATGCAATGGATAAGACAGAGTCTGTCTGGGCAAAAATTACATTGGGGAAGAAAACTAGTAAAGCCTCTCCTATGATAGTGCTTGGGGTGTGCTATAGACCTCCGGGATCTAATTTGGTTATGGATAGAGCCCTTTTTGATGTCTTTAATAAAGTAAATACTAATGGAAACTGCGTGATCATGGGAGACTTTAACTTCCCAGATATAGACTGGAGGACCAGTGCTAGCAATAATAATAGGGCTCAGATTTTCCTAGATGCGATAGCTGATGGATTCCTTCAACAAGTAGTTGCTGAACCGACTAGAGGGGATGCCATTTTAGATTTAATTTTGGTGAGTAGCGAGGACCTCATAGAAGAAATGGTTGTAGGGGACAATCTTGGCTCAAGTGATCATGAGCTAATTCAGTTCAAACTAAGTGGAAGGATTAACAAAAATAAATCTGCAACTAGGGTTTTTGATTTCAAAAGGGCTGACTTTCAAAAATTAAGGAAATTAGTTAGGGAAGTGGATTGGACTGAAGAACTTATGGATCTAAAGGCAGTTGAGGCCTGGGATTACTTTAAATCAAAACTGCAGAAGCTATCGGAAGCCTGTATCCCAAGAAAGGGGAAAAAATTCATAGGAAGGAGTTGTAGACCAAGCTGGATGAGCAAGCATCTTAGAGAGGTGATTATGAAGAAGCAGAAAGCATACAGGGAGTGGAAGATGGGAGGGATCAGCAAGGAAACCTACCTAATTGAGGTCAGAAGATGTAGGGATAAAGTCAGAGAGGCTAAAAGTCGAGTAGAGTTGGACCTTGCAAAGGGAATTAAAACCAATTGTAAAAGGTTCTATAGCCATATAAATAAGAAGAAAACTAAGAAGGAAGAAGTGGGGCCGCTTAACACTGAGGATGGAGCGGAGGTTAAAGATAATCTAGGCATGGCCCAATATCTAAACAAATACTTTGCCTCAGTCTTTAATAAGGCTAAAGAGGATCTTGGGGATAATGGTAGCATGACAAATGGGAAGGAGGATATAGAGGTAGATATTACCATATCAGAGGTAGAAGCGAAACTGAAACAGCTTAATGGGACTAAATCGGGGGGCCCAGATAATCTTCATCCAAGAATATTAAAGGAATTGGCACCTGAAATTGCAAGCCCATTAGCAAGAATTTTTAATGAATCTGTAAACTCAGGAATAGTACCGAATGATTGGAGAATTGCTAATATAGTTCCTATTTTTAAGAAAGGAAAAAAAAGTGATCCAGGTAACTACAGGCCAGTTAGTTTGACATCTGTAGTATGCAAGGTCCTGGAAAAAATTTTGAAGGAGAAATTAGTTAAGGACATTGAAGTCAATGGTAAATGGGACAAAATACAACATGGTTTTACAAAAGGTAGATCGTGCCAAACCAACCTAATCTCCTTTTTTGAAAAAGTAACAGATTTTTTAGATAAAGGAAATGCAGGGGATCTAATTTACCTAGATTTCAGTAAGGCATTTGATACCGTGCCACATGGGGAATTATTAGTTAAATTGGAGAAGATGGGGATCAATATGAACATCAGAAGGTGGATAAGGAATTGGTTAAAGGGGAGACTGCAACGGGTCCTACTGAAAGGCGAACTGTCAGGTTGGAGGGAGGTTACCAGTGGAGTTCCTCAGGGATCGGTTTTGGGACCAATCTTATTTAATCTTTTTGTTACTGACCTTGGCACAAAAAGTGGGAGTGTGCTAATAAAGTTTGCAGATGATACAAAGCTGGGAGGTATTGCCAATTCGGAGAAGGATCGGGATATTATACAGGAGGATCTGGATGACCTTAGAATCATAGAATCATAGAATATCAGGGTTGGAAGGGACCCCAGAAGGTCATCTAGTCCAACCCCCTGCTCAAAGCAGGACCAAGTCCCAGTTAAATCATCCCAGCCAGGGCTTTGTCAAGCCTGACCTTAAAAACCTCTAAGGAAGGAGATTCTACCACCTCCCTAGGTAACGCATTCCAGTGTTTCACCACCCTCTTAGTGAAAAAGTTTTTCCTAATATCCAATCTAAACCTCCCCCATTGCAACTTGAGACCATTACTCCTCGTTCTGTCATCTGCTACCATTGAGAACAGTCTAGAGCCATCCTCTTTGAAACCCCCTTTCAGGTAGTTGAAAGCAGCTATCAAATCCCCCCTCATTCTTCTCTTCTGCAGACTAAACAATCCCAGCTCCCTCAGCCTCTCCTCATAAGTCATGTGCTCTAGACCCCTAATCATTTTTGTTGCCCTTCGCTGTACTCTTTCCAATTTATCCACATCCTTCCTGTAGTGTGGGGCCCAAAACTGGACACAGTACTCCAGATGAGGCCTCACCAGTGTCGAATAGAGGGGAACGATCACGTCCCTCGATCTGCTCGCTATGCCCCTACTTATACATCCCAAAATGCCATTGGCCTTCTTGGCAACAAGGGCACACTGCTGACTCATATCCAGCTTCTCGTCCACTGTCACCCCTAGGTCCTTTTCCGCAGAACTGCTGCCGAGCCATTCGGTCCCTAGTCTGTAGCGGTGCATTGGATTCTTCCATCCTAAGTGCAGGACCCTGCATTTATCCTTATTGACCTTGTAAACTGGAGTAATAGTAATAGGATGAAATTTAATAGTGAGAAGTGTAAGGTTATGCATTTAGGGATTAATAACAAGAATTTTAGTTATAAGCTGGGGACGCATCAATTAGAAGTAACGGAAGAGGAGAAGGACCTTGGAGTATTGGTTGATCATAGGATGACTATGAGCTGCCAATGTGATATGGCTGTGAAAAAAGCTAATGCGGTTTTGGGATGCATCAGGGGAGGCATTTCCAGTAGGGATAAGGAGGTTTTAGTACCGTTATACAAGGCACTGGTGAGACCTCACCTAGAATACTGTGTGCAGTTCTGGTCTCCCATGTTTAAAAAGGATGAATTCAAACTGGAGCAGGTACAGAGAAGGGCTACTAGGATGATCCGAGGAATGGAAAACTTGTCTTATGAAAGGAGACTTAAGGAGCTTGGCTTGTTTAGCCTAACTAAAAGAAGGTTGAGGGGAGATAGGATTGCTCTCTATAAATATATCAGAGGGATAAATATAGGAGAGGGAGAGGAATTATTTCAGCTCAGCACCAATGTGGACACAAGAACAAATGGGTATAAACTGGCCACCAGGAAGTTTAGACTTGAAATCAGACGAAGGTTTTTAACCATCAGAGGAGTGAAGTTTTGGAATAACCTTCCAAGGGAAGCAGTGGGGGCAAAAGATCTATCTGGTTTTAAGATTCTACTCGATAAGTTTATGGAGGAGATGGTATGATGGGATAATGGGATTTTGGTAAGTAACTGATCTTTAAATATTCAGGGTAAATAGGCCAAATCCCCTGAGATGGGATATTAGATGGATGGGATCTGAGTTACTATAGAAAATTCTTTCCTGGGTATCTGGCTGGTGAATCTTGCCCATATGCTCAGGGTTTAGCTGATTGCCATATTTGGGGTCGGGAAGGAATTTTCCTCCAGGGCAGATTGGAGAGGCCCTGGAGGTTTTTCGCCTTCCTCTGTAGCATGGGGCATGGTTGACTGGAGGGAGGCTTCTCTGCTCCTTGAAGTTTTGAACCATGATTTGAGGACTTCAATAGCTCAGACATGGGTGAGGTTTTTCATAGGAGTGGTGGGTGACATTCTGTGGCCTGCGCTGTGCAAGAGGTCGGACTAGATGATCAGAGTGGTCCCTTCTGACCTTAGTATCTATGAATCTATGAATAGTTAAACTGGCGCAACTTTGTGTGTAGACAAGTTTGGGACTAAGAGTCAGTCCCTGCGAGAAAGAACTCGCAATCTAATTTAAGACAATTAATGAAGGGAGGAAAAGGGGAACAGGAACGTATGGTTATGCAGAGTAGCTTTGTGAACAATAATTACAACCTTTTTTCACAAAATTTTCTGAAGCATTCACCATTTGGGCTGAATTTTCTGTGCTTCCAGTCATTTGTTAGTTATGGAAAACTAGAAAAAAAAGCCTTCTCTGTTGTGAAAAAATTCTCACTTAAAAAACTTCCACACAGATACAGCAAAAATAGGTGAACTTACAAACTTGACATGGAGCCTACCCTCAATAAAAACTAGTTTTGGAGAAAACAATAAAAATAAAATTACAGTATTTTAGTATAATGATTTGCCCAGGGCAGAGGAAGTCCATGTCAAATTCCAGATATCCAGTCTCATGATCAAACTATTGAATGAGATTTCCTTTTCAAAAATATCATATTGATGTTTTAATACCTATATATAAGGATTCCTATATATTTATTTTAAAACAGAAGAGACTGTTATACTTGAATACTGCAATTCAAATCTGGCTAGATATTTATAAAAATGTCTACTTTACAGCTTCAAGAGGAAGATGAAAAACCAACAAGGCAGTAATTGCACAATCACAGTGTTCATCCCCCCTTCTGTATCTCAACAGGCTACTATCATATTAAAACCACACTAAATATTGTGTACAAAATGAGGATACCCATGTAAAAAGAGATCAGGTGATTCTTCCCACTTAATCTTTGACATCATCAGGGCTCAAGACAATACCAAGTTATAGAACACAGAATTAAGTTTTCCAAGAAAGCAAGCGATGTTTAATATAAAATCTGTTCCATTAAGATGAACTGCCATCTTAAAGATGAGAAAATTTAAACCCTATTAAATATCACTGAATCAGACAATTTAAAAACTGCTTAACTAAACTCTATATTTTTTTAATTTAACAGATGTTTAAACAGGTTTGAAAAATAGAATGTTTTGAATGTTCTGTTTTTGAATAGACTTTAGAATGTTTGATTCTAAATGGCTTCCTAATAAAGAGGATATGAATTTTCTTAGTTCTAATTTGCTTCATGAGTTTGTCAATATCATCGCTTCCTTTTAATTCTTCTCTCTCTCTCTAGTTAGAAGTTGTAGTGGTTTGAATAATTTTATATTACGTTATAGATTTCCCCAAAGCCAAAGATTTAAGTGGAACTGAACTTCAGATATTTTAAGTATATTTGTATGTTTGCCTGCTATAGCCATTCAAAAATGTAACAGAAGAAATGACATATCATGCACTGAATATCTCTCATGTTCATTTAAGTAATTATTCATTTAGTGGTCTCTTTTATTGTAGTATTCATAAGCCTCAATTATATTAGATATGAAAACTAGTATTTAAGTATTAAATCATGAACCAGAAACATTTAAAAAGTATTAGCATTCCTAGAAAGCTCAGAAAAGCATATCCTGATTTTTTACTCTCTCTCTCTCTAAAATTCCAAGAGACAAATAGAAAGTGTTTGAGCCAGGCATAATGTGAACAGGTGCAATACTTGGCTTCCCAGACAGTTCTGCCGGTCCATTTCAATCCTTACTTGAAACATTCCTGCTATTATAATTACGATCTTATCTTGAGCAGAGATTGCTGAAAATGTGTGTGTTTTTGTAATATGAACAAGCTTCCGCTGATGAAAATTTAGTGTATTAACCTAATGGACCATATTAGCTTCCCCACCAAGTAAACAACATTTGCAACACACGCCTGCAAGCTTGCATAGCACCCATTGACACTAGACTGGTTTACAGTGTTGAGTCCTCTAATGAACACTGAATATAGCTTTTCTTTTTTAAAAGAAAAATCTTTATTTTTTTTCCTTTAATACAGGGTAACTATATGACAATACCTATTGTAGGGATTAATGGTATGATTCATGGATGGAATGCTAGTTTAAATTTGTAATTGCTTATTTTTGGCTGTTGGAGTCACATACACAATACTATTCAGCAACTTATTTGTGCTTTTTTTTTTTTTTCTTTCCCTGTTACAAAGTTCAGGAAACAATATAGTTGATGTTGGTGGCTAGAATTTCCTTACATTGGTGGAAGTAATGTAACAAAATTAGACCTGACCTTGACCTGCCTTATCCATTCATTTTTGGAATGCAGTTTAAGGAAAAGTTTTAAATGAACTAAACAAAATTAATTGTGTTTGTACATTATCTATTACCTCAATGGTATTACATTATGCTGGTATAACAGGTTATCCTGTTTAATAACCAAGAAACTATAAAGGTACTTTCATATAACAGATGCCCAACTCTTTCTTCTTTAGGTACAGTGTATCAAAAATTACCAAAGCTAAGTTCTTACATCACCCTCCCGCTCAGATCAGCGCATCATATGTATATGTGTCTGATCTGCTGTTTGTATCCGAACTAAACTGTAATTCATCGGAATACAGGGACTGTGCCTTTTTTAAATTATTTTTATTAGTGTAGCACCTAAATACCCCATATGAGATTGGGCCCTACATTGCTACGCACTGTACAAAGACTTAGTTGGAGAAAGTCCTGCCCCGACGAGTTTACAGGAAAAATAGATAAAACAAGAAAAAAGTGGAAGGAGAAACAGGCACAGAGAGGAGAAGTGGCTTGCTCAATGTTACACAGCAGGTTAATGAACACGACAAGAACAGAACCCAGGTTTCTTGACTCAGTCACATGCACTATTCACTGGGCCGTGCTGTTTTTCTTTATGTTTCTTTGAGTACAAGCACACTGTTAGCACTTGATAAATAACTCACTTCCTATGTTGTGCCACAAACTTACAAATATTATTTTCATCATTTTCCATCTAAATTTCTCAAGTTAATACTATCCTAAACCTTTACTTTCCTAACAGTTTTAAAACGGTCAAACCTCTTTAAACTGCACAGTGCAGAAGCGGGACAAAAGTTTCTCAGTGTTTGGATCAAAACAAAATATACATTTACCCCATTAAATATATGGTATAATTTGGATCATGCAAATATTCTGGCGGATGTTGTAGTTCTCAATAATCAAAGGAATTTTCAACATAATGTCTTTGGGAGATGAGACCCAGTTTTAGATATATGGGAGTTTCAGATAACCAAGGTTAAACTGTATTGCAAGAAGCATAGAAGTTTGTGATCAGCAAAACGTAAGATGAGAATTCATTATACATATAGTAAGAGCTAGAACTGCTCAAAGCAATATGCACATTGATTAAGGCACCAGTTAATTTTAGCACCACACTTCAGCTCCTTTTGTGAGAAGTCTAATATAAAAAAGGCAAACCCTGTTTTGTGTTTTTTTATGTTAACGGTTCTTGGTGCTGGTGGCTAGTTTGTACTGTATCTGATAGAGAATTTCTCAAAATTTTATCACCTAACGATTAAAAAAAATAAGGATGATCAAGTCATCATTAAAAAAATCCCCTAACTCACTCACCAGTAATGAATTCAACACAACTCAATGGGGTTGGCTGACAGCAGCAGTATTCTGATTAGCACTACATGAGAACGTTAGCCAAAGACAACAAGAAAGAAAGGAAGGAAGGTCAGGAAAACCCATCCTTTTTAGTTAACAGTTGCATTCCACAATTTTTTTTCCCCTACAAATATTGGTCCAACTCTTTCAAAAACTGCTTTAGTTGCTATTCCTGGAAGTTGTTTATTCCACGGACTAACTTTTCTTTACATAGACAAAGAGCCATTTCTTCTCATAACATGACCAGTAATGCAGTATTCCCAGAGTGTTCAGCTTTATATAAAATAATGCAGAAAATCATGTGTTTTATCCTCTTTCCCTGATACTCCTTTACCTTTTAATGTTTATGCTATTCATTGGACTTATTCCATTTTAATGTATGTTTTCTAGTCTTATCATTGTGCATTTCTGTAAACTGAACTGTAGAATCCACCCACTACCATGAACTTCTAGTCTGTACAAGTAATTCCTCATTTTTTATACAAAGGAAGGCATGTAACAATAGAATTTGGCTCTGCAAAAACTGGAAGTATGGCAATAAAGTTAACACAATTATTCTTTGATTCTCATTGCAATCCATTCATTTTCCTCCATCCTAAACCACTTTCCCTCACAACAGCTCTCTTCTCCCTCAATACCAAAACCAACTTTTATCCACTCTCTAGGTAACACTTCCTGATAGCTTCAGTTTACTATGGTATTTAAGGTTTTTCTAAAGTCAAATGAACATTATTTGTCTTATCTGAACTTTTTCAGAGCCTCAGAGTAGTCATAAATTTCTATTCATGACTATCCTTATATAAAATATTAACTTAGGTATAAATAAGGAATAATTCAATTAAAGTTAATGGAGTTACACTGGTATAAGAGTAGAGACTCAGGCCTTCTAGGTTCAGTTTCTTAAGAACCTCTTTTGAATATATGGGTCATCTTAGCTTCTTTGGAGTACATCAGTACACCTGTTGTTTCCAAAGAGGACATTGTGTACTGGCAGTTCTTGGGTCTATTTTACCATTTTGGAATAAACCTGATGGACCAGGACTTTTGTCAGTTTTCAGACTTTTAAAAAATAAATTATTCTGGTATACAAATCACAGAAGTGTAGGGCTAGAAGGAACATCAACAGGTCATCTAGTCCATCCTCTCATGCTGAGGGAGGATTAAGTATATCTAGACCAGCTTGACAGGTGTTTGTCTAACCTTCTCTTAAAAAGCTTCAAGAACATGGATCTCAACTTCCCATGAAGCCTATTCCAATGCTTAACTATCCTTATAGTTAGAAAGTTTTTTTTTAATAAATCTCCCCTGCTTCAAACTAAGCCGACTACTTCTTGTCCTACCTTCAGTGGACATGAAGAACAATTTATCACTGTCCTCTTTTGAACAGCACTTAACTGATTCTTATAGCATGCCCATCACTATAGTATCTGAGCTGCCTTCTGGTAGCGCATTAAGTGATGTGGCTAACATTTGTCATTTGTAGTTTGTTCTCTCATTCTCTGCTGAGTGCAAATTGTGCATGCAGTGAGTGTTCTGTTTTGGTAAGTTTTTTGTTGTTGGTTGTTTGTTAATACAAATTATTTAATATATATGCTGCCATATGTTTATACTAGAGAAGGCAGGTTAAAGAAGTGTGTCTTGCACTGAGAGTGGAAGGTGGTTATGCCATGATAATCAGAGCCACAAAGGTTTTGTGGGGCCTGGGAAAAAATCTGGAACGGAGGCCCCCCAGCCCATCAAAAAAACCCCAACCCACAGCAAAAAACAGGTGCAACAACAGAAGGGAGGCCACAGGGGAGTGGTGGGGGATTTGGAGAGTGAGCACACCCTGCACTCATCCCACAGTGATGGCTCCTGTGCCGCGGGGCTGGCTCCAGCTCCTCACCTGAGTATTGTGACCTGGCACACCTACCTCACTCAAATTTGGCCTGGCCTGGCCATTCCTCATCATGACAAAGGATAGCTGGGCAAAACCCAAATGGCACTGTGACCCGTTCACCAGAGTCAAACTGCCACTAGGTTTGGGAGCCCTCTCAAACAGGGGGCCTGAGACAAAACTGTCCCTCCCCATCTTCCCTCCCCCAGGACTGATAAGTCCCCAGTTCCTATGAGAGCTCATTCTACAGTCTCACACCAGCCCCAAGAAAGCCATTTCCCACATAGATGAGCTTTCTGCTTTATTGTAGAGGACCATTATGGAGTGGAGCTGTCAACCATAGTTTTCATTCAGGAGCTTCAGGTGGTCTTTTAGATATCCTGGGCCCAAGACATTGGTGCCTTGAAGATAAGGACCAAGACCTTGAACTTCACTCAATAGTTTATGAAAAGCCACACACCCACACACGATATGTCATACTTACCAATTATATGTTTTTTTATTTCCCTGTTTTCTTTTCTTTACCCCTATGCATATTTCATTTGTTAACAGAAGGAACCCAAATACTGGTCACTGTAAGTTTACAATCTATTTTATTTACTCTTAGAGATTTTGTAAACATGCTCCCTTAATCTGTCTAGTTTGGGAATAAAGGATTTAAGTTGCAATATTTTTTTAAAAAAATACAAATTATTTAAATTCCCATCAGTGGGGTTTCTTCTAAATTGTACATATTATCTTTTTAAGATTTAAGCATACTAACGATATATAAAAATACATATAAATATAACGATGTTTCAAAGTATCCCACAGACTTGACAGTTACCAATCTGATTCAAATCACACAGGGCCTTTTCAAAATAATAAATTCATGCTAAATAACAGATAGTTAACAGAATTAAGTGGGTATAGTTAATGTGCACAACTCAGCTTTTTAAAAAAAATCTGTTATAAAACTATGCTAGTTTTACTAAAATTGAAGAGTGCTAAGGGGAAAAAAAATCAATTTAATACTATTTTTAGCTACTTCTGCTGTTCACACAAATGATCAATACGCCCGTTAAAGGAAAATGGTTTGAGCCCCATGGTACTGCAATCACTATAATAGCTGAATAATGAAGAAAAAACAATATAGATGCATGCCAAGGTATAGCAGCTGCACTGCAGCATTAAAGATTAAACTCTATTTCCCAAATATCACTTGAGACTTCGGCATGTCAGTGATAACTTATTCTTTTTTTTATTAATGGGGGAGTAATGCTAATGAGGTACATATGCAATCCCTCCGAGCACCATTGGAAGAGTTGACAAAGACATTTTACAATGTACTACTCGGTCTTTCTGGTCAAAAAAATTGGAAAAGGTGTGTCCCCTTTTAGATATATCCATTTTATCCTACCAATGGAGTTCAGAGATTGCTATAAAGGAATCTTCATGAAAGCAGTTTGCCTTCATGAGGTCACTCAAATGTGTTTGCCTTATCAAGTTTCCATAAACTTGATTAGTAAAATTTGCCCCCTCCCACGACTTTTCGCCTTTTGTCATGCTCTTATCATCTGGGAACTTAAGATACTGTGGTGATGTGTGGCAGTACGAGTTTCTTGATATATAGCAAACGCACGTCAGCATGTTTTCATTGTTAACTGTGGGGCAGGGAAAAATAGGAGTGGTGGGTAGATGGGTGGATCAACCAATTAATTTAATAAAATTCTTAGCTGATGTGAACAAATTAATGTTTAGCAAGCATAAAAAAATACTTATGGTTAGAAACTTCTAAATATATTTTGCTCTGATGACCACATTTCATGAGTTAAACTACATCCAAGTGAGCTCACTGTTATTTATATCTTGAGTTAGCCAATTTGACTGGAGAAAAGAGAGGATGTTATTCACATACCTATCTGATAAGGCTGGATCGACTTAATCAAACTGGTGCTGAACTGGTTATGAGGGAACAATGTTTAAATACTGGACATTTACAGTAGTGCCTGGAGGCCTCGAAAGAGACTGGGGCACCACTGTGCTAGGAAACATATAAACATGCAGCACGTGACAGTCCCTGCCCCAAAATGTTTACAATCTACACAGACAAGACAGAAATCATGGGAAGAGAAACAGATGCACAGAGAAGTGATGTGACTTTTCAAAGGCCACAGAGGTGGTCAGTTAGTGGGAGAGCTGGGATTAGAACCAGGTATCCTGACTCCTGCTGTAATGTCTTATCCATTGAGAATCTGTTACAACTTTTTGGGTGCCTGTAGCAGTACCTCTTTGCCAACAAACACATACCCACATTCACTGTATTAACTTTTATTTATCAGGCCCATTTTTTTTTGATTGCTAAACATGATTGCTCTACTTCATTTCAAAGACCACAACATTTTTAATACACATGGACATCCACACAAACATGCACAAAAGGTGCACCAGGGTTGTCATCTTGTTATCTATTGAATACCCAGCTCCACTGTTTTAGGAAGGAGTATAAGAGATAAGGTTCCACTGATATTTTTTCTAAAATCATAACCTGATTAACATTCAAAATTTAGTTATTCCAGAAGCACATACTGATCACTTTGTTACACATTATGCTTAATCCTAAAGATATAGGTTTGACATAACTACAATCCCAGTTTAATGGAGGACATGAGAGAAAGTAAAAAAAAAAAAAAAAAAGAAAAGTCAGGTGGATAGGAAAATCAGAAGTAGAAATGAGCTGGGTGAGGAGTTGGATGTCTGCACACTAAGTCAAATGTTGTTAGTAGAGAAATTCAAATACTGACAAAACTTATCAACATTTTGAATTTAGATTAAAAAGACTTTTTGAAAATCTCATTGTTTTTTGACCATCTCTAAATCTCATTTAAAAGTGATTCCCCATATACTCTGAAGATAATTTTCTCAAGAATGAATCTGAATGTCCATGGATCCAGCATTCAGACTAGTTTCCTCACCTCATGATTGTATCTTTCGAACACATTTAACTGAAACAGTAGTTTCTCCCAATTTTTTTTAGCTGTGGAATTTACCAGAACATGGGCAGGTGTGTTCCTAAACCTTTTGAGCACAGCTAGATTAGAATCCGTAAGATGTAGACTCTTAAAATCATGGAGCTAAGTAAAATTTGTTCAGAATTTTAAAATGTATTAATTTCAGTTTGGAAACTAACAATACTTTATGGACAGTTTAGCAATTAATTCTGAGTTTAAATAATTATGTAAAACACTGTGCAATATTCTCAGTCAATCTGACTACATCCTGTTCCAGTGAGGTGTAGTAACTGGACGTTCTACATCTACAGAATCCGAGAAGGAATATTTGTTTTCCTTCCTGAAAATGGGATTCCCCCTACCCATAAAATATGTCTAGCAGCGATGACAATTTGAAAAGATGTGCATTTCTTCTGTATGAAGACTGGTAGGCAAGTGGACAAATCATACTGCAGAATATTTTCCTGCCAGAAGGCTCTCTTCAGCCAGCTTTCCAAACGATTATCTCAGCAATTTGTAAATACTAAAAGCTGATGATTCCTTTCTGTGGATCAGTTCCACTGGTGGAGACCAGTTGCATTCAGCTCCCCTCATAAGAGGCCACAATAACAATCATAGAATATCAGGGTTGGAAGGGACCTCAGGAGGTCATCTAGTCCAACCCCATGCTCAAAGAAGGACCAATCCCCAACTAAATCATCCCAGCCAGGGCTTTGTAAAGCCTGACCTTAAAAACCTCTAAGGAAGGAAATTCCACAACCTCCCAAGGTAACCCATTCCAGTGCTTCACCACCCTCCTAGTGAAAAAGTTTTTCCTAATATCCAACCCAAATCTCCCCCACTGCAACTTGAGACCATTACTTCTCGTTCTGTCATCTGCTACCACTGAGAACAGTCTAGATCCATCCTCTTTGGAACCCCCTTTCAGGTAGTTGAAAGCAGCTATCAAATGCCCCCCTCAGTCTTCTCTTCTGCAGACTAAATAATCCCAGTTCCCTCAGCCTCTCCTCATAAATCATGTGCTCCAGACCCCTAATCATTTTTGTTGACCTTTGCTGGACTCTTTCCGTTTTTTCCACAGCCTTCCTGTAGTGTGGGGCCCAAAGCTGGACACAGTACTCCAGATGAGGCCTCATCAATGCTGAACAGAGGGAAATGATCACATCCCTCGATCTGCTGGCATTGCTCCTACTTATACAGCCCAAAATGCCGTTAGCCTTCTTGGCAACAAGGGCACACTGTTGACTCATATCCAGCTTCTAGTCCACTGTAACCCCTAAGTCCTTTTCTGCAGAACTGCTGCCTAGCCGCTCGGTCCCTAGTCTGTAGCGGTGCATGGGATTCTTCTGTCCTAAGTGCAGGACTCTATACTTGTCGAACCTCATCAGATTTCTTTTGGCCCAATCCTCTAATTTGTCTAGGGCCCTCTGTATCCCATCCCTACCTTCCAGTGTATCTACCACTTCTCCCAGTTTAGTGTCATCTGCAAACTTGCTGAGGGTGCAATCCACACCATCCTCCAGATCATTAATGAAGATATTGAACAAAACCAACCCCAGGACTGACCTTTGGGGCGCTCCGCTTGCTACCAGCTGTCAACTAGACATGGAGCCATTGATCACTACCCGTTGAGCCTGACGATCTAGCCAACTTTCTATCCACTTTATAGTCCATTCATCCAGCCCATACTACTTTAACTTGCTGGCAAGAATACTGTGGGAGACTGTGTCAAAAGCTTTGCTAAAGTCAAGGAACAACACATCCACTGCTTTCCCCTCATCCACAGAGCCAGTTATCTCATCATAGAAGGCAATTAGATTAGTCAGACATGACTTGCCCTTGGTGAATCCATGCTGACTGTTCCTGATCACTTTCCTCTCCTCTAAGTGCTTCAGAATTAATTCCTTGAGGACCTGCTCCATGATTTTTCCAGGGACTGAGGTGAGGCTGACTGGCTTGTAGTTCCCCAGATCCTCCTCCTTCCCTTTTTTACACATCTTCCTTCTCTGGAAGGAAGACTCTGGACTCTACAGCCTTCTTTCCCACAGATCTTGAACTGCTCAGTGACTTCCAAAGAGGAAGCTATACCTTATGTCATGCGTTAACTCTCAAATTTGAACAGCCAGCCATTTGAGCAACAAAGGCTGACTGGTAGGCATCTACATTAGTGGATCTTATGGAAATAAATACAAGGTAAGAAATTCTGCTTTTTAAGGACCAATTTCCATCAGTACAGATTAAATGGGATTTGAATAGCAGTATCCCAAATAACAGGGTGGCAAAGCAAATGCCTACATCCTAACAAATCCACCCACCCCAACTAGGGGAATAAACACTAAACCACCTCTGATGGGAACCTGCCAAGCAATCCTCAAATAGAAAGTCAATAACTTTGATGAAGGGAAAGTACAAAATAGTGTAAGAATCCATGGACCCCTCTGAAGCTTCTTGTCTCACAGGGGTTTGGGGTACCCCTCTTCTGCTTTCCACCCAAATCTTTCTTGAGTCGTTAAAACAGGCTAGGAACTTCATGAGCTTTTATAAGATTTCTAATCCGTCTCACTCTGGTCTCACTAAAATTGTGTAAATGTCGAGCCATTAAGAAAAAAAACAGTACACTACAAGCCATTTTTACTTTAGCACTTCTTAAGTTATAACCGTGGTTTATATCCAGCGTGATGCTCTACATAGTGTATTCTTACTGTTACTTTGTCCATACTGTAATATTGACCATTTGCCTTTCTAGATTTTATCTCCCGCCTATTGTCCCTCTCCAGCTTTCTTCTAAGTTTCAAGCCCCTAGGAAATGTTTTCCCCTGCTGTCCAAAAAGAAGTCACAATTAATCCTTACAATCCCCTTTCTTCAGACAACAAATGATTCATGAAACCCAATATTTGTCCACCTCCTCAGCCACTAGTTTATTTCCTTGGTCCTTGGAAATGGCAGAAACTCTAGAAAGATTATTCTACAATCCTATTCAAATTCTCTACCAAGGTCTCTGGAGTCATATAAATGCTAAAAGGAGGACTTGTGGCACTTTAGAGATGAACAAATTTATTTGAGCATAAATAACAATGAATAAATAAATAAACAGCTGTAGCTCACAAAAGCTTATGCTCAAATAAATTTGTTAGTCTCTAAGGTGCCACAAGTACTCCTTTTCTTTTTGCGGATACAGACTAACACGGCTGCTACTCTGAAACCATATAAATTCTAGTAAGTTGATTGCTGTGCCATTCATACCAATGTGGACAATGTGGAAAATGTTTTCTCCTGCAGTCATAAATACTAGTCAGCCACTATAGTACCTTGAGATTTCATTCCTGTTATATACCAAACATTCTCCTGCTGCTTGCGGAACATTTGGTCTACACTCCTTCACCCTGAGTCAGCCAAACAACTATATGAAGATTATAGTTATCAATCTCACTATGGCTTGTGTGCTAAGCAACCACCCAATGAGCAAATTTCATCCCAGTTCTCATACAAAGAAATTCTACTAACTACCATTAAAGTGTATAAATTACTAGAATTTCAACAATAAATTTTAAAAGGACAAGGCAATAATTTCTGATTATTCCTTTAGGGTGAAATCCACAAGTACCACTTAAGTAACACTGAAGTAGTGGTGCATAGATTTTGTACAGGCTCTCTGCACAGGGTAAAATTTCATTGTGAATGAATAGCCGCAAGTTCTAATTGCTGGCCAGCCGTTAACAGTTAAATCAAAGATATCAAAATAACATCCAAAGCCACGATGCTAAGAAAACAATGAGGATATTTCAATATAGTTTCTTTTTTCTGTCACTTGTTTTCAGCAATGGATTTAAAATTCAACCAAAAAAAAAAAAGAGTATTGCAAAATGAAAAGCTGAGTAATCTTTTCTGGATGTCTGTTTACATGACTTCTAATCCAGGAATGTTGAATGTTTCCAGTCAAAATCTGTTTTCAGATTCAGCCCCACCTGCCTCCCAAGTGGAGCACACCCAGGTGTTTCCTGCAGTTGGATATTTCTCTGCATTAGCTACAGCTCCAAGAAGCACGGGCTAACTGTGGGCAGAGCAAAGCGCTTTGGTAACTGCTCTTAACACATTTCAGTGTAATTTTAAACAAGCTGGTAAATTCCTATTTTCAACTCAGAATGGGCTCTTTCAACATGTTTCACAGACACACATTCAAGCCGTTTTCAAATTCTGCCTCCTCTTCCTCCAAATTTTTTTTTTTTAAGATCTGTCCTTTCATAGATTCATAGATACTAAGGTCAGAAGGGACCATTCTGATCATCTTGTCCGACCTCCTGCACAGCGCAGGCCACAGAATCTCACCCACCCACTCCTATGAAAAACCTCACCCATGTCTGAGCTATTGAAGTCCTTAAATCATGGTTCAAAGACTTCAAGAAGCAGAGAAGCCTCCCTCAAGTCAACCATGCCCCATGCTACAGAGGAAGGCGAAAAACCTCCAGGGCCTCTCCAATCTGCCCTGGAGGAAAATTCCTTCCCGACCCCAAATATGGCAATCAGCTAAACCCTGAGCATATGGGCAAGATTCACCAGCCAGATACTCAGGAAAGAATTTTCTATAGTAACTCAGATCCCATCCATCTAATATCCCATCTCAGAGGATTAGTCCCATTTACCCTGAATATTTAAAGATCAATTACTTACCAAAATCACATTATCCCATCATACCATCTCCTCCATAAACTTATCGAGTAGAATCTTAAAACCAGATAGATCTTTTGCCCCCACTGCTTCCCTTGGAAGGTTATTCCAAAACTTCACTCCTCTGATGGTTAAAAACCTTCGTCTGATTTCAAGTCTAAACTTCCTGGTGGCCAGTTTATACCCATTTGTTCTTGTGTCCACATTGGTGCTGAGCTGAAATAATTCCTCTCCCTCTCCTGTATTTATCCCTCTGATATATTTATAGAGAGCAATCCTATCTCCCCTCAACCTTCTTTTAGTTAGGCTAAACAAGCCAAGCTCCTTAAGTCTCCTTTCATAAGACAAGTTTTCCATTCCTCGGATCATCCTAGTAGCCCTTCTCTGTACCTGCTCCAGTTTGAATTCATCCTTTTTAAACATGGGAGACCAGAACTGCACAAGTATTCTAGGTGAGGTCTCACCAGTGCCTTGTATAACAGTACTAAAACCTCCTTATCCCTACTGGAAATGCCTCTCCTGATGCATCCCAAAACCGCATTAGCTTTTTTCACAGCCATATCACATTGGCAGCTCATAGTCATCCTATGATCAACCAATACTCCAAGGTCCTTCTCCTCTTCCGTTACTTCTAATTGATGCACCCCCAGCTTACAACTAAAATTCTTGTTATTAATCCCTAAATGCATAACCTTACACTTCTCACTATTAAATTTCATCTTATTACTATTACTCCAGTTTACAAGGTCATCCAGATCCTCCTGTATAATATCCTGATCCTTCTCTCAATTGGCAATACCTCCCAGCTTTGTATCATCTGCAAACTTTATTAGCACACTCCCACTTTTTGTGCCAAGGTCAGTAATAAAAAGATTAAATAAGATTGGTCCCAAAACCGATCCCTGAGGAACTCCACTGGTAACCTCCCTCCCACCTGACAGTTCGCCTTTCAGTAGGACCCGTTGTAGTCTCCCCTTTAACCAATTCCTTATCCACCTTTTGATGTTCATATTGATCCCCATCTTTTCCAATTTAACTAAGAATTCCTCATGTGGCACGGTATCAAATGCCTTACTGAAATCTAGCTAAATTAGATCCACTGCGTTTCCTTTGTCTAAAAAATCTGTTACTTTCTCAAAGAAGGAGATCAGGTTGGTTTGGCACGATCTACCTTTTGTAAAACCATGTTATATTTTGTCCCATTTGCCATTGACTTCAATGTCCTTAACTAATTTCTCCTTCAAAATTTTTTCCAGGACCTTGCATACTACAGATGTCAAACTAACGGGCCTGTAGTTACCCGGATCACTTTTTTTTCCCTTTCTTAAAAATAGGAACTATATTAGCAATTCTCCAATCATTCGGTACTACACCTGAGTTTACAGATTCATTAAAAATTCTTGCTAACGGGCTTGCAATTTCAGGTGCCAATTCCTTTAACATTCTTGGATGAAGATTATCTGGGCCCCCCGATTTAGTCCCATTAAGCTGTTTCAGTTTCGCTTCTACCTCAGATATGGTAATATCTATCTCCATATTCTCATTCCCATTTGTCATGTTACCATTATCCCTAAGATCCTCTTTAGCCTTATTAAAGACTGAAGCAAAGTATTTGGTTAGATATTGGGCCATGCCTAGATTATCTTTAACCTCCACTCCATCCTCAGTGTTTAGCGGCCCCACTTCTTCTTTCTTAGTTTTCTTCTTATTTATATGGCTATAGAACCTTTTACAATTGGTTTTAATTCCCTTTGCAAGGTCCAACTCTACTCGACTTTTAGCCTGTCTCACTTTATCCCTACATGTTCTGACCTCAATTAGGTAGCTTTCCTTGCTGATCCCTCCCATCTTCCACTCCCTGTATGCTTTCTGCTTCTTCTTAATCACCTCTCTAAGATGCTTGCTCATCCAGCTTGGTCTACAACTCCTTCCTATGAATTTTTTCCCCTTTCTTGGGATACAGGCTTCCGATAGCTTCTGCAGCTTTGATTTAAAGTAATCCCAGGCCTCCTCTACCTTTAGATCCAGAAGTTCTTCAGTCCAATCCACTTCCCTAACTACTTTCCTTAATTTTTGAAAGTCAGCCCTTTTGAAATCAAAAATCCTAGTTGCGGATTTATTTTTGTTAATCCTTCCATTTAGTTTGAACTGAATTAGCTCATGATCACTTGAGCCAAGGTTGTCCCCTACAACCATTTCTTCTATGAGGTCCTCGCTACTCACCAAAACCAAATCTAAAATGGCATCCCCTCTAGTCGGTTCAGCAACTACTTGATGAAGGAATCCATCAGCTATCGCATCTAGGAAAATCTGAGCCCTATTATTATTGCTAGCACTGGTCCTCCAGTCTATATCTGGGAAGTTAAAGTCTCCCATGATCACGCAGTTTCCATTAGTATTTACTTTATTAAAAACATTAAAAAGGGCTCTATCCATATCCAAATTAGATCCCGGCGGTCTATAGCACACCCCAAGGACTACTGTAGGAGAGGCTCTACTAGTTATCTTCTCCAATGTAATTTTTGCCCAGACGGACTCTGTCTTAGCCATTGCATCGCTTCTTATTTCTATACATTCTACCTCATCGTTGATATACAATGCTACTCCACCACCTTTACCTTTGTTTCTATCTTTCCTAAACAACACATACCCTTCGATACCTGTAGTCCAGTCATGACTACTATTCCACCATGTTCCTGTTATCCCTATAATATCTAGCTTCACTTCCTGCACCAGTAGCTCTAGTTCCTCCATTTTGTTACCTAGGCTCCTCGCATTGGTGTACAAACATCTTAATTTTTACTGTTTAGCCTCACTCACATTTTGTACCCTATTAGGCACAGTCATTCTACAACCAGTATAACCTATTAGACTGGTATCCACACCGCCCTCGCTCCTTATATACATTCTCCTACCAACAGCTGTATCCTTTCTTACTTCATCTTCTTCCCTCTCAATGCTAAAATCTGGCGTGGAGATTACCTGGACATCTCCCAACCATCTCCCCCTAATTCCTGGTTTAAAGCTCTCTTTATCAGTTGTGCCAGCCTCCATCCTAGAAGTCTATTTCCTTCCCTACTCAGATGAAGTCCATCCTGAGAGAACTGTCCTCTGTCCATGAATGCCTCCCAGTAGCCATACATCCCAAAGTCCTCCTTATAGCACCACTGCCTAAGCCATCTGTTGACAGTCATAATCTTGTCACACCTTTGTTTCCCTTCTTTAGGCAGGCAGAATCCCACTAAAGATCACCTGAGCCTCAATTTCCTTAAGCGTCTTCCCCAGCCTAGCATAGTCTCCCTTAATACTTTCCAGCGAGAATCTAGCCGTATCATTTGTTCCCACATGAAGGATAATTAGGGGATTCTTTCCCGCTCCCTTTAGGATTCTTTTCAACCTCAGGTCTACATCCCGTATCTTAGCACCTGGAAGACAGCGCACCCTTCTATTCTCTGGATCAGCTCTAGTTACAGGCCTGTCTGTTCTTCTCAATAAAGAGTCCCCGATCACATAGACCTGCCTTTTCCTGGTGACGGTGCTATTCTCCAGTCTCTCCCCTGTTCCCTCTAGCTGCAAGTTCTTTCCATTCCTATTTTCCCTTATAATCCTCTTCAACCCATCCTGTATCCTCCTAGGGCTCATATTTGGTGTAGTCTCCCTTGACTCTTCTGCTTTTCCTATAGGACTAGCCTCTCTTCTCTTCTTCCTTGCCCTTCCACCTTCAGCGACTACCTGCTGAGCCCCTTCTTCGTTTTCCAACTCTGCAAACCTGTTCCTAAGCTCTATTTCTCCTTCACTAGCCCGTCTTTTCCTCTGCCTGGTCCTTTTAGTCACATGCTTCCACTGACCACTTTCTCACCCATTCTCCCCTCAAAATTCCCCAGCCCTGCTTCCATCTGTAAGTCTGAGATTTTCCTTTCAGAAAGCTCATGTCTTGGCTCCATCATTTGCTCAAACCCCTTCCTAAACTCAACGAGACTTTCCACCTGCATCTCCAAACCTCGGATCTTTTCCTCCATCAGCTCTATCAGACAGCATTTCATGCAGAAAAAAGTCTTACCAGGTCCCCCCTCCAGGATCATGTACATACTACAGCTTCCACATCCAGTCATCCTCATTGTGTCTTCCACTACACAAGTCACTCCCACAGCTGCCTCCGTATCCGTCATCGCCTTCCCACCTAAATCCTGTTAATCTGGGAAACACAAGTCACACCAAAAGACTACCCCACACAGCAAAAACAAACCCCAAACAAGCACCACAATACAAACGCCCCTTACAAACTCCCACTCAAACTCCCCTGTTTACAGCTCTGTTTGCTAGCTCCTATGCTGCTGCCTGACTGGCTGGCTACTTTTATAGGACCTCTAGTCAGAGAAGCCCCGCCCCCTAATCAGGGCTCAGCTTCTCTCCCAGCACAAAGCCCCTACAAGCCTCTACACACACAAATACTACAAATACAAAACCAAGTACAAATACCTTCTCCTCCAACAGAACTCCCACTCCAACTCCCCTGTTTACAGCTCTGTTTGCTATCCTCCTAGTCAGTCATTTTGACCATGTCACTTCCCCAATAGTTCCCCATCCTTTATTGCATCAAGTTCAAGATTCATGCCCTGCTTAACTTTACTCTATTCTACTTATTCACCTTTGCCTTCCCCCGCCCCCAACGTCACTCTCATTCACCTCAAAATTATGCCAGCACTTAAACCCATTTGTCGGCTTCTTAGACAAACGTCTCCATTCTTATTCCATGCCTCCTCCTATGCAGAAAATGCCCTTCCTGAGTACATCTGTGAAGTCTTTCCTGCATTCAAATCCCTCCTGAAGACCTACTTTTGTCAGACAATTTTGCATAGGTGTCATGACCAGTTTCAGGAAGAACCTAGGAATAGTTTTAATATCCTATTAAAAATAACCTATTACATTGTCATAACATTACTTCGTGACATGATCAACCACCCTGACTACTTGATGTATGTGTTATACTCCTTTGCTCTATTTTCTGTAGATCTATCGCCTGTACACTGTGAGCTCCTCAAGGCAGGGACGATGTATCTAACATTTTCGGTGTTACTGAAATAGACAGTAACAAAAATAATTCTTAAAAATAGTAGATAATGAAATATGTCTCTTCTTTGGGACATACTGTTAGGTAAGGTTTCAGAGTAGCAACCGTGTTAGTCTGTATTCGCAAAAAGAAAAGGAGTACTTGTGGCACCTTAGAGACTAACAAATTTATTAGAGCATAAGCTTTCGTGAGCTACAGCTCACTTCATCGGATGCACTGTTAGGTAAGGAATGGTCTTGTGCTTAAGACAATGGATTCTAGAGAGATCAGATTTATTAGAGCATAAGCTTTCGTGAGCTACAGCTCACTTCATCGGATGCACTGTTAGGTAAGGAATGGTCTTGTGCTTAAGACAATGGATTCTAGAGAGATCAGATTTATTAGAGCATAAGCTTTCGTGAGCTACAGCTCACTTCATCGGATGCACTGTTAGGTAAGGAATGGTGTTGTGCTTAAGACAATAGATTCTAGAGAGATCAGATTTCAGAGTAGCAGCCGTGTTAGTCTGTATTCGCAAAAAGAAAAGGAGTACTTGTGGCACCTTAGAGTTAGTCTATAAGGTGCCACAAGTACTCCTTTTCTTTTTTAGAGAGATCAGAGTTCAATTCCTGATTCTATCAAAGACAATCCGTGCCTGCGGGGGGGGAGGGAGGGGCGTGACGGACAATTCCAGAACAGCCTGAGTCATGCCCCCCTAAGACAGCCCTTCCCTCCTGGAAAGCAGTAGCACCCCCCCCAACAAAGCAGCAGCCTCTTCCTGCAGCTTCCAGATGTTCCTTCTGCGTCTGCCTCTCCCTGAAATCTGTGGGGGTGCGTAAAACAAGGATAACAATACTTATTCCACCCCACTTTGTCTTGTGCATTTGCTTTTATTATGAAAATTGAGAACTTGGTAGCTATGCAGACAAGGTGCTGTGTAAATTTCCATGCATAGCTCTGCTTATTCACTGCAGTCCTGTTATTCCAGCTAATGAACAGAAGTGCAGAGTGCATGGCTGCATTTTGTAATGTACACAAATATCTACTAGGCACTAAAATGAGACTAAGCTTGTGGAGGTCTGCACTGTGGCTTTGGTTAAAAGTCAGAGGTGAAAGGACAATATAATCCCCCAGTCCAAAACAGAGCAGTTTCAACAGACTCAGTCATACAGAGTGTCTCATGTCATTAACTCATCTAGTGATCATAGTGACTGGCACATTATTTAAATAACACTAACAAAAGTCTTCTAAATTATCTGAATTCAGATCACGCAGTATGGAACATTCATTAACAGCACAACAGGCATTCTAGAGGCTAAATTACTTGAAAGAACAACTATTAAAATATCAAAATTAATATGAAATGTTAAGTTTTGAAAGCAGCTGCAAAAAGCTGTTTGTGAAGCAACTTCCCTCCACTTGCACACCCAGGCAGTTAACGGAACAAACGAGCAAATTTTGAAATATATAAGTAATATGCACTGTGGGACTGCAGCTCTCTCCAAAAAACTACAAAAATACCACTTAATTTTCCCTTAGGTGCTTTCACGGAGAACCATAGGACAAGGCTTACATGAAATGAAATAAGAATAACTAACAGTCATTAAATTTCTTTGGAATATAGGAGGACTCTATGAATTAGTCTACATGAGCACTACCCCCTCTTTAAAGACCCAAATCTACCGTGATGCCCACAAAAAAGTGTCAACTTACACTGGCTTAAGTAATGGCCAAGTTTGGGATGGTGGATATTTAAACTAGAAATGGACAGCAAGCTATTTCACCTCTCTTCCTTCTTTTATTTCTCATTAGTCTTGTTAGATTGTGAGCAACTTGAGACAGGTACGGTGCCTCACTATCTATCTGGACAGTGGCTAAGCTTGTGGGTGCTATCGTAATACAAATAAATAATAGGCCTGTCAAGTGATTAAAAATTAATCTCAATTAATTCTGCGATTAATTGTGTTGTTAAACAATAATGGAATACCATTTATTTAAATGTTTTTGGATGTTTTCTACATTTTCAAATATATTGATTTCAATTACAAGACAGCTCACTTTATATTTATTTTGATTACAAATATTTGCATTGTAAAAAAGCAAAAGAAATAGTATTTTTTAATTCACCTCATACAAGTACTGTAGTGCAATCTCTATCATGAAAGTTGAACTTACAAATGTAGAATTATGTACAAAAAATAACTGCATTGAAAAATAAAACTATGTAAAACTTTAGAGCCTAGAAGTCCACTCACTCCTACTTCAGCCAATCGCTCAGACAACCAGATTTGGTTACAATTTACAGGAGATAATGCTGCCCCCTTCTTATTACAGTGTCACCTGAAAGTGAGAACGGGGTTCACATGGCACTGTTGTAGCCGGTGTTGCAAGATACTTATGTGCCAGATGTACTAAAGATTCATATGTCTCTTCATCTTCAACAACCATTCCATAGGACATGCGTCCATGCTGATGATGGGTTCTGCTCAATAATGATCCAAAGCAGAGTGGACCCGATGCATGTTCATTTTAATCATCTGAGTCAGATGCCAACAATAGAAGCTTGATTTTCCTTTTTGGTAGTTTGGGTTCTATAGTTTCCGTATCTGAGTGTTGCTCTTTTAAGTCTTCTGAAAGCATGCTCCACACCTCATCCCTCTCAGATTTTGGACAGCACTTCTGATTCTTAAACCTTAGGTTGAGTGCTGTAGCTATTTTTAGAAATCTCACATTGGTACCTTCTTTGCATTCTGTCAAATCTGCAGCAAAAGTGTTCTTAAAACGAACATGTGCTGGGTCATCATCCGACTGCTATGACATGAAATAGATGGCAGAATGTAGGTAAAATAGAGCAGGAGACGTACAATTCTCTGCCAAGGAGTTCAGTCAGAAATGTAATTAACCCATTATTTTTTTTAACGAGCATCATCAGCATGGCAGCATGTCCTCTGGAATGGTGGCTGAAGCATGAAGGGGCATTCGAATGTTTAGCATCTCTGACATGTAAATATCTTGCAACGCTGGCTACAAAAGTGCCATGTGAACGCCTGTTCTCACTTTCAGGTGACAATGTAAACAAGAAGTGGGCAGCATTATCTCCTGCAAATTTTAACCAAACTTGTTTGTCTGAGAAATTGGCTGAAGTAGGACTGAGTGGGCTTGTAGGCTCTAAAGTTTTACACAGTTTTATTTTTTAATGCAGTTTTTTTTGTACATAATTCTACATTTGTAAGTTCAACTTTCATGATAAAGAGATTGCACTACATTACGTGTATTAGGTGAACTGAAAAATACTATTTCTTTTGTTTTTTACAGTGCAAATATTTGTGATAAAAAATTAATATAAAGTGAGCACTGTACACTTGGTATTCTGTCTTGTAATTGAAATCAATATATTTGAAAATGCAGAAAACATCCATAAATATTTAATAAATTTCAATTGGTATTCTATTGTTCAACAGTGCAATTAATCACGATAAATTTTTTTAATCATGATTAATGTTTTTAGAGGTAATCGACTGAGTTAACTGCAATTAATTGATGGCCCTAATTATAATTAAAGCTGGTCAGAAAAACTTTGATTGAACCATTTCCCATTGGAAAATGGAGTTCCATCGACACTGTCAAATTGCAAAAAGTGCATAGATTTCACTAAATTTTATTTAGGAGAAAAAAATGGAAAAAAAGTTCCAACAATGTTGAAATGTCCCATTACAAATGTCCCATTAATGTTTGGTTTTTCAATTTAAAGCTCCTTTTCATTTTGAAATTTTATTTTGTATTCTATTATATTTTACATTTGTTTTGCAACATTGTAGTAATCATGTTGGTCCCATGATATGAGAGAGACAATCTGAGTGAGGTAATAAGAGCTATGTGTAAGCTCAAAAGCTTGTCTCTTTCATCAACAGAAGCTGACTCAATAAAAGACATTTCACCCATCTTTAAAAAGTCAAAAATCAAAATGAAATGTTTCTATTTAGTTCAATCCAAAATGTAAAATGTTTAGGAATTTTTCTTTTCTGGAATTTTTGAAATTTTTCAGTTTTCGTTCCAATTTGGAATGAAGCTAAATTTTGAAATTTCAAAATCCTTTGTGAAATGGAATTTCAACCCCCCACACAGCTCTAGTTAAAATGCCCGGACTAATCTAGCGACAGCTGCTCTAGGCATTACTATTTAAATGGTTTAGTTTCAATTACTATAGTTCCCTAGAACTTCGGTCATCAGGGCCTGTGAATGGGGGCCTTGTCCCCACAGAGCAGGGATTATCTTGATCACTAGTGAGTCACCTGGCTGATCAATCAGAACTGAAGGGTTTCCCAATCAATCATCTTCAGATAAAATAAGGATGGGTGCCCTGTCAGTCTGAAGAGGAAAAGCTAAGATTGAAGATTCCCTCAGTTTTCTCAGAGGGACATCAATGACAGAGTTCACAGGGCAAGTAAGGAGAAATTATGGGAGTGGGGAAAAGATGTAGTGAACAGTGGGGAAGGGGTGCTCAGCTGCACAGCCACTCATTTCTCTGTAACTGTGTGCAATGGAATAGTGTACATTAACATGCTGAGGAGGAGACTAACCGACCCTGGCTAACTTTTCAACTGCCCCCTCCAATCCAATCAATATAGCAATCTTGTATAATTCATTAATTTTGATATTTTCCTTAATTTACATCTCACTGCTCCAAATTTTACAATGTTAAATACACTGCAGATTTTTGCACTGAACCAAGTAACTACCTTGTCAAATGGAGAAAGGTGGACATTTTGGTAGAGTTTGGTAGAGGATACTCAGGAAGGAATGGGAGCTGGTTTTGCAGAAGGCAGCCGAGGCTTTTGGAACTGAACTTCCTTTTTAACTCCCCTCTAGGATATGGGCAGAGATTACTTTAAATTTCAAATGGGAGTCTTTACCCACCCCAGCATCTCTAGACAGTGAAAAGCTGCATAGTCCATTCCACCCAAACTCATACCACTACCTCCAAAAGAGACAAAGAAGTAAATTGATCTTGATGTTTGTGTTAAAGTGATTGTCACTGAAATAGTTAATGTTGACATTTAAATTGTCATCTCTTCTTATGGTAGGGAAGGCATGTTTATTATTTACCTCTAATTGAGAAGAAATTATACCCTGATGATCACACTAGCCTTAACACATGATGTCGTTTCACTCAAATTTTTCTTCTATCTCAGTTCACCAAACTATGCAACAAAGGTACTTATAACTATCTTCACAGTCACAAGGGTTAGAAATGTACATTTACATCTTCAAATGTGAGTGCCTAAAGTTAGGGTCCTAAATCCATATTTAGGCATTTATATGAAACCAGCTTGAGGACTTGCAGGGGTGCCTGACTTCAACGGGATTTGTCGGTGTTCAACACTTCTAACATCAAATCACTTCTATTTAGGAACCTAAATATGGATTTGGTTTTTTGTTTTTTTTTTAAATGAAAGCTTAGATAATGGCCCACAATTACTTGGTAATTTGAAAATCTTCAATTATGCAACATTTTATGCAGATAAATAACCACATTATAAACGGGCAAGTTAAAAAATTCCACACACGAGCATGTGGAAGTTGATCACAGGGATGACTACTGGAAAGAAACACAAATTGTATTTTTGTCTATCCACTTTTACTGGAATGCTAGTGCATTTTAAAACCAGTCCACCTGGCACTGGTAGAGAACTTATTGCATGATTGTGGCTTAACATCTAGCTCACAGCTGGAAGTAAAGGGAGGAAATGAAAAAAATAGTTCTCTCTTTAGTTACCCCTTTTATAATTGAGAGAACTTAGGTATCCTAATACTGGAAGGGAATAGTAAGTGCTGAATTTATAATAGCAATAATTATACCAAAAATGTGAACTTTTCCTGGTGGTGTAATATTTTTCATACTACTACTTATGACTTAGCATAGCATTAGTTGTGTACCAGAAGTACACTGGAAATTTTCTACTTTTAACCTAAATTTTAAAAACATAATATGATGGTAAGAGTATGTAAAAGAATTTCTGGCAGCAACAACATGGTGGTATACCTAGTCATAGTGCTTGCATGTGTGAATATATACATTCAAGCAAGCCCTACATCTTTTACTCAGTTAGTCCATATACTGAACATCTACAATACAGCATTGGTGGTAAAATACCTGAAACCACTTGTAAGCTGCACATATCGCAGAACGTGCCAATTTATCATTTAAGTAGGATGGACTGACCAAAGCCAAGCAACTGTCTGACACTGCACAGGCAGCCAAATCATTTCTTCGTGTAACTCAAGGCATTAGCGAGCCAGCTGAGCAGCGAATAGCAGAGAGGCTAACAGAGGGAGTTTGCCTGGGATCTGCATGAGAGGCGGTACGCTAAGGGCTGCATTAAGGAGGCTGTGTTGGTGAGTATCTGAGTGTCTGTTGTGAGGACAGTTTGACCGTGTGCTTGATTGGTTGTTTGAAAAGTGTGAATTGGGAGTGCTTTGTTCCTGGTGAGCCTTGAGGGGGCCTGACTGTTATAAGAAACCAGTCAGCTGCGAGCCAGCTGAGCAGCTAACAGAAGAGAGGCTAACAGAGGGAGTTTGCCTGGGAATTCGCCTGGGGAGAGCCCACTGAGGCTTACATCTTGCCGGCTTCTCTGAGTAGTTATACTCCTCCTGAGGAAGCTCATGGAAGGAAGGTAATATGGATGGGGAGTGTTCATCTGTTGTGACCTGCAATGGATGTGCCATGTTTGTCTTTCTTCCACAGGACAGAAGCAACTTTGTCTGTATGAAGTGCAAGCTGGTCTCCATATTGGAAAAGAAGGTTCAAGGTCTGGAGAAAAAAGTATCAACCCTGAGCTGCATAAGAGAAACTGAAGATTTCCTGGACAGACCTCAGGATATGCTTCTACAGACATCACGTTCTGAAGATTCAGAGCAGGCTGCACTGCGGGGACAGGAGGACAGTGAAGAAATTTGGCAGCATGTGACCTCCAGAAGAAGAAAGGGGAGCGTCCATGTACCAGCAACACAGATACAGGTAAGTAACTGTTTTCATGTTCTTTCCACAGGTACTAATGCGGAGAGTGGACTGGATGATACATCTGAGGGAAGCGAAAAGAAGGAGACTCCGCCGATTGGAAGGCATGAGATGCACTGTCCCAGGGTTGGGGGTTCCACGACCACCACTCCCAAGAGAAGGAGGCGGGTGGTGGTGGTCGGGGACTCTCTCCTCAGTGGGACTGAGTCATCTATCTGCTGCCCTGACTGGGAAAACCGAGAAGTCTGCTGCTTGCCAGGAGCTAGGATTCACGATGTGACGGAGAGACTGCCAAGAATCATCAAGTACTTGGATCGCTACCCCTTCCTGCTTCTCCACGTGGGCACCAATGATACTGCCACGAATGACCTTGAGTGGATCACTGCAGACTACGTGGCTCTGGGAAGAAGGATAAAGGAGTTTGAGGTGCAAGTGGTCTTTTCATCCATCCTCCCTGTGGAAGGAAAAGGTCTGGGTAGAGACTGTCGAATCGTGGAAGTCAACGAATGGCTACGCAGGTGGTGTCGGAGAGAAGGCTTTGGATTCTTTGACCATGGGATGGTGTTCCAAGAAGGAGGAGTGCTAGGCAGAGACGGGCTCCACCTAATGAAGAGAGGGAAGAGCATCTTCGCAAGCAAGCTGGCTAACCTAGTGAGGAGGGCTTTAAACTAGGTTCACCCAGGGAAGGAGACCAAAGCCCTGAGGTAAGTGGGATACCGGGAGGAAGCACGAGCAGAAGCGTGCGAGAGGGCAGGGCTCCTGCCTCATACTGAGAAAGAGGGACGATCAGCGAGTTATCTCAAGTGCCTATACACAAATGCAAGGAGCCTGGGAAACAAGCAGGGAGAACTGGAAGTCTTGGCACAGTAGATCGTTCCCCTCTATTCGACATTGGTGAGGCCTCATCTGGAGTACTGTGTCCAGTTTTGGGCCCCACACTACAAGAAGGATGTGGAAAAATTGGAGAGTCCAACAGAGAGCAACAAAAATGATTAGGGGACTGGAACACATGACTTAGAGGAAAGGCTGAGGGGACTGGGATTGTTTAGTCTGCGGAAGGGAAGAATGAGGGGGGATTTGATAGTTGCTTTCAACTACCTGAAAGGGGGTTCCAAAGAGGATGGATCTAGACTGTTCTCAGGGGTAGCAGATGACAGAACGAGAAGTAATGGTCTCAAGTTGCAGTGGGGGAAGTTTAGGTTGGATATTAGGAAAAACTTTTTCACTAGGAGAGTGGTGAAACACTGGAATGTATTACCTAGGGAGATGGTGGAATCTCTTTCCTTAGAAGTTTTTAAGGTCAGGCTTGACAAAGCCCTGGCTGGGATGATTTAGTTGGGGATTTGTCCTGCTTTGAGCAGGGGGTGGGACTAGATGACCTCCTGAGGTCCCTTCCAACCCTGATATTCTATAATTCTATGATTCTATAAAGCCCCTAGATGGTCTTTCAGGTCCCTTCTACAATTGATAACACCAGTTCAGCTCTACTGGTGCTAGCAAAGTCTCGAGTCCGAGAGTAGACTAAATGACAGTTGCTGATGCTGTTTTAAACACTGACAGTTAGAACTGCTGTGAACTGGGTTAGATGACACAATGTTGAAAATTCAGGACTCCCAAAGTTGCTAACAGTGATGGAGACACACTGGTGTTCGCATTGGTGGGAAATTTTTGAAAAACGTGTTTAGTGCAGACAGCCACAGAAGCTGCCTCTTCCCTTGTGGCCCATCCTAGCATCTTTGGTTAATGTAGTTGCTCCAGTTTCAGAGAAGTGAGGGGTAGGCAGGAGACCTATCTACACTGTATGGAATTTTGCCTTTTCAAACTAAAGCAATGGTACCCAAACACACTGGAGATAAAAGAGAAGTAAAAATATGACGTTCAAGGAAAATTATGTACAACTGGTTTCTTATTTAAGTCTGCAACACCACAAGAAACTTAATCAAGCACAAGACAGCCAGTCTAAACAATTTTACTTCCTCATACCAAAAATAAGCCAGAAAGTACAGAGTAAATAGGGAAGGCACGTAACAGGTGACTGATACACAGAAAACTCCCATAAAGTAAACCACAATGACAAAGAATATCAAGTATTCTGTCTATTGACACTATCAGCGCGCTATGGAGGCTCTGACGAGAGGGAAAAGGTGCTTAAGTTAGTAATGCTACCTAGTGAGGTTTGTCAGGCTGAGAAAGGAATTTTTTTTTTATAATGAAAGGTGCACAAATATCTTTAAATAGTTCCTTGCTATTAAACAAAGCACAACTGGTTTTCATTCTGATATACATGCTCAAAAAAATCACAAAGAACAAGTTAGAGCAGTAGGGATATGTTACTGACCACCTGACTAAGATGGTGACAAGGACTGTGAAATGCTCAGGGAGATTAGAGAAGATACAAAAGGTAAAAAACCACAATAATAATGGAAAATGTCAACTGTCCTCTTACTGACTGGATATGTGTCACCTCAGAAAGGGATGCAGAGATAACATTTCTAGATACCACAAATGACTTTCCTGGAGCAGCTAATTCTGGAACCCACAACAGGACAGGCAATTCTTGATTCAGTCCTAGTAAAGCACAGGGTCTAGTCCAAGAGGTTAATAGAGCTGAACAGCTCAGTAATAGCAAATATAACGCAACTACATTTCACATCCATGTGGAGGGAAAAATATATAAATACCACCAGAGCAGCATTTAATTTTAAAAAGGAGAACTAGTTAAATGGAAATGAAAAGAAACAGTCACAAGGATGAAATGCCTATGGAGACTATTTAAAAACACCATAATAAAGGCTCAAACTAAATATACACCCCAAATAAAAAAAAACACCAAAACAGCACTATGGCTAAGAATCAGCTTAAAAGAGGCAGTTAGAGGCAAAAAGGAATCCTTTAAAAACTGGAAGTTAAATCTTATCGAGGAAAATAGAAGGGAGCATAAACTCTGGCAAGTATAAAAATATAATAAGGTAGGCCACAGAAGAATTTGAAGAGCAACTACCTAAGGACACAAAAATGAATAGCAATTTTTTTTAAGCTCATCAGAAACAGGAAGCCTGCCAAATAGTCAGCAGGTCCACTGGATGATTGGGGTGCTAACGTAGCATTCAAGGAAGACAAGGCTGTTATGGAGAAGTTAAATGAATTCTTTGCATTGTTCTCCACTGAAGATGATATGGGGGAGATCCCCACACCCAAGCCATTCTTTTTAGGTGATAAATTTGAGCAACTGTCCTGGGCGGAGGTGTCAATAGAGGAAGTGTTGGAATAAACTGATAAACTAAACAGGAGTAAGTAACCAGGACCAGATGGCATTCATCCAAGAGTTCCGAAGGAACTCAGATATGAAACTGCATAACTACTAACAATGGTATGTAATCAATTGCTTAGATCACCCTCAGTACCAGATGACTGGATGATAGCTAACATAACGCCAATTTTTAAAAAGGCCTAACTTCACTACCAGGCAAACAGGTTGAAACTACAGTAAAGAACAGAATTACCAGGCACATAAACAAACACAATATGTTGGGGGAAGAGACAACATGGCTTTTGTAAAGCGAAATCATGCCTCACAAATCTATTAGAATTCTTCAATGGCGTCAACAAGCATGTGGACAAGGGTGATCCAGTCAATATAGCTGGACTTTCAGAACACCTTTGACAAGGTCCCTCACCAAAGGCTTTTAAGCAAAGTTAGCAATCATGGGATAAGAGGAAAGATCTTCTCATGGTCAGTAACTGGTTAAAAGATTTTCGCAATGGAAAGAGTGGGGTATCCAAGGATCTGTGCTGTTCAATATATTCATAAATGATCTGGAAAAGGGGCTGAACAGTGAGGTGGCAAAGTTTGCAGATGATACAAAATTACTCAAGATAGTTAAGTTCAAAGCTGACTGCGAAGAGTTATAAAGGGATCTCACTAAACTGGGTGACTGGGCAATGAAATGGCAGATAAAATTGGATCTTGGTAAGTGTAAAGTAATGCACATTGGAAACAATAATCCCAACTATACATACAAAAGACAGATCTTGGAATCATCAGATAGTTATCTGAAAACATCTGTTCAATGTGCAGCAGCACTCAAAAAAGCAAATAATGTTAGGAACCATTAGGAAAAAAGAGAGATAAGACAGGAAATAGCAAAATGCTACTATATAAAAATCCATATAGTACCTTGAACCCACATCTTGAACATTGCATGCAGTTTTGGTCACCCCATCTCAAAAAAGATATATTAGAATTGGAAAAGATGCAGAGAAGGGAAACAAAAATGATTACTAATACAGAACAGCTTCCGTAAGAGGAGAAATGTTATTTACCCTTTCACATAACACAAGAAACAGTGGTCTTTCAATGAAATTAATAGGCAGCAGGTTTAAAACAAACATAAGGAAATACTTCTTCATGCAATGCACAATCATCCTGTGGAACTCGTTGGCAGGGGATGTTGTGAAGGTCCCAGGTATAACTGGTTTCAAAAAAAGAGTGAGATAAATTCATGGAGGATAGATCCATCAATGGCTATTAGCTAAGATGGTCAGGGTCACAACCCCAAGTTCCTGGTGTCCCTAAATCACCAACTGCCAGAAGCTGGGACTGGATGACTGGTGATACATTGCTCTAAAGCAGCAGCCGTGTTAGTCTGTATTCGCAAAAAGAAAAGGAGTACTTGTGGCACCTTAGAGACTAACAAATTTATTAGAGCATAAGCTTTCGTGAGCTACAGCTCACTTCATTGGATGTGAGCTGTAGCTCACGAAAGCTTATGCTCTAATAAATTTGTTAGTCTCTAAGGTGCCACAAGTACTCCTTTTCTTATTGCTCAAAAGAGTCCTTTTCTGTTCATTCCCTCTGATGCATCTGGCACGATCCACTGTTGGTAGACAGGATAGTGGGCTATATTGGACCACTGGTTTGACTCAATATGGCTGTTCTTATTTTCTGTAATATGATTCCTGACTCTATTGTAGATCTATTCCCAATCTTGTTTCCAATATTCTTTTGCACTCTTAAGGCAGTTCTTATTTAAAGACCTTACTTTAAAACAGAAGCATTCAAAAGCCATCTTCTGTGAATGAGGCACACATTTTGAGTAATTTTTTGTAAAGAGTAAAATAGCTTACAAGAGTACTTGCTTCTTCAGGTCTGGGAAAGATACACAAGATGGAACAGATCGTTTCATGTAGGTAGCTAATGCATATTCTAAGGAACCATTCGAAGTGGAGTGGCCCATTAACACCTCTGTGGTCATAGATCAAAAGGTGCAGGGCTAGTGGGTTACAGATTGTTGTAATAAGCCATAATTCTAGTATCTCTGTTCAGTCCATGATTTTAGTGTCTGGCAGAGTTATGAATTTAAGATCCCAGGTTCATCTTTTGATAGTGTTGTACAGGTTTCCTTTGAGGATGAGGACTGAAAGGTTAGATATAAAGTGATGGCTTTGTGAAGTGTTCACCACAGGTGATAGGGTGTTTTTATCTTATCTTTTTCTTGTGAGTGTCCATTTGAGAGCATAGTGATTGGTTTCACGCATGTAGTTGTTATTGGGGCTTTTAGTGCAATGGATGAGGTATACCTCATGTTGTGATATGCATGTCTAGGAACCATGAATCTTGAAAGGTGTGTTGTGCGGGATGTTGATCACTGTAGCAGTGGAGATACACTACAGGTTTTGCAAAAGAAAAGGAGTACTTGTGGCACCTTAGAGACTAACTACAGGTTTTGCATCTGTTCTGGCAGGGTCTGGTGATGCTTTGAGTTGGTGTGTCCTAGTCAGTGGGGAACTTGTGTCTGGTGATAAGCATGGAGAGGCTGGAGTGTTGTTTGAAGGCTGTAAGTGGGGTTTCAGGAAAGATTTATATCAGGGTAGGGTCCTGTTGTGTGGTATGCACCCCCCGTCCTCTTTTCGGGCGGGTTGGAGTTGTGATACCACCATGACTACAGTCTACCAGACTATCCCTAGTCTGGAAGCAGCATGGCTCAGTGGCCGGAGTCAAGATGGCTGCCCTTGGATGCAGGGCAATGAGGCCTAATGGCCAGAGTCAATATAGATGCCCTTGTGTTCGGGGCCGCATGGCCTAGTGACCAGAGTCTATACAATTGCCCTTGGAGTCAGGGCTGTACAGCCCAATGGCCCAAGTCAGTATGGCTGCCCTGGGGATCAGGGCTCTGTGGCCTACTGGCTAGAGTCAGTCCACCTGCCCTTGGACTCAGGACTGTTTGGCCCAACAGCCAGAGTCAGTACAACTGCCCTTGATGTCAGGGCTGTGCAGCCAAAGGGCCAGAGTCAGCGGCCGCCACCCGGAGTGGTGGGGGTGGGGGCGGGGGACCTGGACCCTCCCTGTGGTGAGTGTGGTCACCACCCGGTCAGCGGGGATCCTACCGCAACACGCTGACTCTCCTCAGGTGGGAGATACCACTGACCCTGCCTCTCTGGGCCACTTCCTACCGTGTGTCCTGAAGCTGGGGTCTGTTAGTCATGAGGGTTCCGAGCTCCTCAGTGAAAGTAGCTGGGTGGGTTTCCGACTCCAGTCGGCCGGCCATAGGCAACAGGTCTGCAGTCTGGGCCTCGGGATCTCTGGTTCCTGCCGTCAGAGGCTGAGGCAGCTCCTGGGCTGGAGTCTCCACCAAGTGTCCTTTCTCCTCAGCAGTCAGTCTAGAATGAGTTGGTCTGCTCCCTTTTATATTGAGGCAGCAGTTGGAGTATGCCCAGCACAGTTTGAGGGGCGGGACTTCCACTGTCCATAATGTGTAACCCTATCTTGTCTAGTGCGGAGTATGCACACCCCGTCACAGATCCCCATCGAGTATGTTTGATGATAACCCGTTTGTCAGTCAATCCAAAACATAGGAAAAAAAAGTTTAACGCGGTAAGAAGGAGAAACTTAGGCAGAAATTTATAAACTCTAAGATTCTACAACAGTGAGTTATAAATGAAAATCAGAGACATGGTAAATTAAGTTATATTGGAATATTTCCGGTTTTTCTGTATAGAAAAAGTCTTCACACTTGCTGAAAGATTGTGGTGGATGTGATGCTTCTTAAGGTCAAGTGTTCATACTTGCTGAAAGATTGTGGTGGATGTGATGTTTGTTAAGAATTTCACAGCCAGTTTTTTCCCTGAAGCAATGTAATGATCAAGATTGTGGTTTTGTCCACTCTGTGGGGTCCAGTCAGATGATTTTTTTTTCTTATAATCGTCAGCAGGGATGTAGTAATTGTGAGTAGTGTTGTCATTATGAAAGAATTCTTTGATGTGGAGTCAGTGGAAGAATTTTTCTAGTTCTACACGTTAGCATTGTATCAGGTTTGGTGGTGGGGCCTGAGAGAGTACAAACAATTCAGCTCCAGTGAGGGGTAGTCTAGATAAACCAATGATGTTCAAATATTGTGTGGTCTCCATGTGCTGGTGCCCTGGTTTCTCCCGGAGGCGGTGTTCTGTGGGTAGTAGAATAGTTGTAGTTGGTTCCACTTTTTTGTTTTTGTGTTGGATGGCTGTCATCAGGTTTTTCTGATAGTTGTTTTGGATTTCTTGAATCATTTCCATGCAACTTTCCTGGTTTTCCTTTCTTCTCACATACTGGAGGAATGCACCAGAGCTGAAAAAGCACCCATATGAAATATAAGGTGCAATGTCAGCTGGGACAAAACACAGCATAGGGAGGGATGGTGTTGCTCCTGGGCATTTGGATCTGACATAGAAAAATGTGGAAGGACCAAAATCTCTTCTTAATGATATCTATATGCTACATATCTTACTCATCAGTACTGAAGTATAATGGGGAAAACAGGCCAGAAGACAGCAATGAAGCATAAAAAATTACAAATGGGATACTGAAAAAAGATTAAAGCAGAAGGACTTAGAAGTACTCTGATGTTTCTTCATGACCATAAGGAGAACAGTTTTAGGGGTTGTATTTCCAGCACTCTGCATACTGTCTTAAATATGCAAGCCCCGTTAGCGAGAGCTGGGACTCCAGTCCATGATGCAAGGTAACAAAAGATTACCCTTTGAGACTTGCAATACGATGAATATGCGCACTACAATGAAAATATGTACAGTGTGACAAAGTTCCTCCTCTACCTTGGTGAGTCCTGCGCTTATTGGTGGATTTTGCTCGCCTCAGAGACTCACAGTAGCCCTCAGTTTGGCCACTTTCGTAGCTCAAATCTGCCGTTCACTCAGATAACCTCATCACTGGCCAGCATGGGGAAAAGGAAGGAGAACAATCCCCACAGTCTCTGCTGGTCCACCTAGTGGGTCAGGGGACGGGCCAGGGACCTTCCCCTCTGGTGGGACCCACAGTCCAAGTCAACTCCTCCTATATCCAAGAGGGAGTTGGGGGAACCCGGGCCTGCCCTCTACTCCGGGTTCCAGCCCAGGACCCTGTGGATCACAGCTGTCTATAGCGTTTTGTGTAACACTTGTATGACAGTTACAACTCCCTGGGCTACTTCCCCATGACCTTCTCCCAACACCTTCTGTATCCTCACCACAGGACCTTCCTCCTGATGCCAGATAGCGTTTGTACTCCTCAGTCCTCCAGCAGCATGCTCTCTAACTCTCAGCTCCTTGCGTGCACCTCACTAACTGGAGTAAGAGTCTTTTTAAACCAGGTGTTCTGATGGGCCTTAATTAATTCTAGCAGCTTCCCAATTGGCTACAGGTGTCCTAATTAGCCTGCCTGCCTTAATTAGTTCTAGAAAGTTCCGGAGAGTTCTGGAATAGTCCCCATTATTTTACCCAGGGAAAAGGGACCTGCTTAACCTGGAAATAATGTATCTACCTTCAACCACTCTTTTGTAGCCATCTGGCCTGACCTTGTCACAACAGCCAACGTTTAATAACTATCAACTTTAATAAGGATCTTAACCAAAGACTCATTGACTTGTCCACTGAACTTGTTAACTCTCAGAAGTTTTATATAAATTGTATTTTGAAAACAAACTATTCTTATTAGAGATAATCTTGTGGTTAGGCACTGGACTAGGAGACATGACATCTTCATTCTGTTCATGGTTGTCAGAAACTTGTGTGACTGCATGAACTCACTTAACCACTCCATGTCTCTGTTTCCCTGTACCTCATAGGAGTGATGTGAGACATCGTGCGAATGAACATTTTTATTTAGCTTAAGCCAACTACCACAGCAATGTTTATTTCAGATTTTTTCACAGCAACAGGTAACCTTTAACAGTAAAAGGAGTATCCCTCTGTTGTCTTTGCTTATTTTTGAATGAGCAAACAATGGATTCATTGCTTAATCAGCAATGTGTGCTGATTAGCCTGGTAATCACAGAATCATAGAAGATTAGGGTTGGAAGAGACTTCAGGAGGTCATCTAGTCCAATCCCCTGCTGAAAGCAGGACCAACACCAACTAAAGCATCCCAGCCAGGGCTTTGTCAAGCTGGGCCTTAAAAACCTCTAAGGATGGAGGTTCCACCACCTCCCAAGGAAACCCATTCCAGTGCTTCACCACCTTCCTAGTGAAACAGTGTTTCCTAATATCCAACCTAGACCTCCTTCACTGCAACTTGAGACCATTGCTCCTTGTTCTGACATCTGCCACCACTGAGAACAGCTGAGCTCCATCCTCTTTGGAACCCCCATTCATGTAGTTGAAGGCTGCTATCAAATCCCCCCCTCACTCTTCTCTTCTGCAGACTAAATAACCTCAGTTCCCTCAGCCTCTCCTCATAAGTCATGTGCCCCAGCCCCCTTAATCATTTTTGTTGCCCTCAGCTGGACTCTCTCCAATTTGTCCACATCTCTTCTGTAGTGGGGGACCAAAACTGGATGCAATACTCCAGGTGTGGCCTTACCAGTGCTGAATAGAGGGGAATAATCACTTCCCTCGATCTGCTGGCAGTGCTCCTACTAGCACACTATGTCGTTGGCCTTCTTGGCAACAAGGGCACATTGCTGACTCATATCCAGCTTCTTGTCCACTGTAATCCCCAAGTCCTTTTCTGCAGAACTGCTGCTTAGCCAGTCGGTCCCCAGCCTGTAGCGATACCTGGGATTCTTCCTTCTTAAGTGCAGGACTCTATACTTGTCCTTGTTGAACCTCATCAGATTTGTCTAGGTCACTCTGGACCCTATCCCAACCCTCCAGTGTATCTACCTATTCCCCCATCTTAGTGTCATTTGTGAACTTGCTGAAGGTGCAATTAATCCCATCATCAAGTTCATTAATAAAGATGTTGAAAAAACCGGCCCCAGGACCGACTCCTGGGGCACTCCGCTTGATACAGGCTGTCAACTAGACATCGAGCCATTGACCCCGACAATCTAGCCAGCTTTCTACCCACCTTATAGTCCATTCATCCAATCCACACTTCTTTAACTTGCTGGCAAGAATACTGTGTGAGACCATATCAAAAGTTTTGCTAAAATCTTGTTAACCAGTGGTAAAAATGACAGATAAGATTTTATACAAAACGATTCCCTGGAAAAGAAATGAATCTTAAAAGAGAAATGGAATTTATAAAAAAAAAATACATTTTTTGTCTTCCATTTAAACAAATGGGAATCGTGTTCATTCTAATAATATAGAGCAGTGGTTCTCAACCAGCGGTCCGGGACCCCCTGGGGAGCCGTGAGCAGGTTTCAGGGGGGCCTCTAAGCATGGCCAGCATTAGATTCGCTGGGACCCAGGGCAGAAAGCCGAAGCTCCACTGCATGGGGCTGAAGGCTGGGGCCCTGAGCCCTCTCACCTCAGGCTGAAACCAAAGCCTGAGCAACTTAGCTTTGCAGGGGACCCTGTGGCATGGGCCCCAGGCAATTGCCCTGCTTGATACCCCCTAACGCCAGCTTTTATATGCAGAAAACCAGTTGTTGTGGCATAGGTGGGTCATGGAGTTTTTATAGCAAGTTAGGGGGGCCTCAGAAAGAAAAAGATTGAGAACCCCGCTATAGAGAGATTTCCCAGTGATTAAAAATTAGGCTTGGAAAAAGGCTTATGGGAACTGGGAGGGCACTGTAGTAACAAGTTTTGATTCCTGTCATGAACCCTGAACTGTTTCACCATTTTATTTATGAACTCTTCCAAGCTTTGTCCACACAAAGTGGCATTCTATCAAAAAACAAGCACTACACATTCCACATCATCTTCCTCATTCTCCCATAACTTCTGCAGACTCTACTAATAAATTCTAAACTATACAAATGACCCATCGATAATTATATGACATCACAGACTCCAATGACAGAAAATGCTGATTTATTGCCAGAGTTCAGTAACTACTACACACTATGATACATACTGGTGGCTCAAGAGCAGGAGGATAGCACAATCCTAGCCTTTCTGAATCAGATATAATGAACTAAAAGTATAACTACTCTAGACCAAACTTGAATTAACTAAATTCCAACATTTACTTTCCTTCCTCTTCCCATCCCTAACAGTTTAAAAATGATAAATGATGATGGCAAACACTAGCCCTTATGATTTCAAGGCTGTATACAGTTACAGCTAAAGTTGAAGCTTCATGAAATGCTTACAAGTAGTAGTAATATGGAACCTAATTGGAATTTCTTCCAATTTTAAACAAAAGAATAACAGCTAAAAAGTATTTGCAAAATTGTTAAACAAAATTTCATTTCTAATCCAATTAAAGAATACTAGCTAAAACATTTTCTGTTCACTTAAATAAGGTCACAGGGTTAAAATTCAAAAGATGTACAAATATTTTCCCTTCACTCAGCTGAAATGGAAACCAGCCTGCAAAGACATACTACATGAATATTCAAACTACGTAACATATGGACACTTCTACTTGAAATTTAAAAAAATTATATTAACCTAAAATCCTTTCTATTCAGCAAGCATGAAGACTTGACCTATACAGACAAACAGGAAATCTGCCAATACAAATTAAAAATCATATTAAATTATTTATAACTCACCGTAGAACTCTTAGAGTTTATAAATTTCTGCCTATATTTCTCCTTCTTACCCTTTTCAAACTTTTTTTTCCTATGTTTTGGATGGACTAACAGTTTCCAGTTGTACAGTATGTAGTCTGTCTTCTGCCAAAAATTCTTTCTGGAGTGCAACAGTATCATTTATTGTAGAATACTACCTCTAGGACTAATATTTGGTATTGACAGCAGCAGTAAAACCAGCAGAGGGAACATGATTGTGTTTTGAAGGTCTTAAGTTTCTCAAGACCCAGTTCTATGTAACACATTCAACCTAAATTATGTAGCAGAGCCACCAGAATGAGAGGTTTCAGAGTAGCAGCCGTGTTAGTCTGTATTCGCAAAAAGAAAAGGAGTACTTGTGGCACCTTAGAGACTAACAAATTTATTAGAGCATAAGCTTTTGTGAGCTACAGCTCACTTCATCGGATGCATTTGGTGGAAAAAACAGAGGGGAGATTGATGGCTTATCTTAAGCGATCACTCTCCTTACAGTGTGTATGATAAACCCATTGTTTCATGTTCTCTGTGTGTGTATATCAATCTCCCTCTGTTTTTTCCACCAAATGCATCCGATGAAGTGAGCTGTAGCTCACGAAAGCTTATGCTCTAATAAATTTGTTAGTCTCTAAGGTGCCACAAGTACTCCTTTTCTTTTTACCAGAATGAGGTGTATTTCCCTACCTTCTCCGTTTCAGTGACACCCCAAATCCGTTCTGATCTGTGCAGTACCCTGGTATAACGTATTTTGATGTTAAATGCTATTTGATTTACACTGCTTTCATTTTTAAAGATCTGTGCAACAGAGCTTTTTCTGTTATTTTTATTTTTAAACACTACAATGCAATTACTCATTGTCAGAAGCTGTCAGTGGGGAAAGCTTGAGGTTTTGAGATCTGGGTATGGAGCTAGATTTTTTAGCACCTGAGAAGGTGTGGGAGTTAATACTGGACACAGCAAAGGCTTTTGGTTCTAGCATCTCTTCTTTCCTTCTCTGTCTTTTCTTTGGTGTAAAACTGATTCTAACGTTAAAGAAGGAGGATTAAATTCCTTGTTCACTATCTATTGAAAGTCACTAGTTATACCACCACCCCATCCCCATCTCTGCCACTACATGTAACGTTAGCCTGATATTTCTACTTAAATGATAAGCATTTAATATTGGCATTTAATTTTTTTCATCAGATTTCATTATTAATACCCAGTGGGATGAATGAGATACTTTGGAGGCTATTGGCAGACCCAGGTACACATTACTGTCATCAGTTGACATTCAGTTCACACTTTTAAGGCAACCAAAAGGGCCAGAGACTAATTTAAAAAAAAAAATTAGATTCTAGAGCATAACCACCTAGCTTTTTTTAAAAAACTGCAATTTTGTATCAATTAAAAAAGAAAATATTCAGTGATTCAGAGTCATACATATAAATGTTCCCATTCTCTCCTTTCATTTGTGACATCTACTTTCCTCTTGTCTTTAAATTTGTAAACTCTTCAGGGCAGGTAGTACAGTACGTGTTTCAATATCTTTGTACAATGGCTAGTACATAAGCTCCTCGATCCTTACTGGTGCTTCTAACACAAAGAAGAAATAAGCATAATTACACACGGTGCTTTCACCAACAATCATTTGTATATCTTTGTAGCAAGCTTAAGCTAAAAATGTATTTATTTTATGAAATTTGTGTGTCAAATTGTATGTGCATCTAGAGATCTTTGACAGGTACATTGCATACATTCGCAAAAAGAAAAGGAGTACTTGTGGCACCTTAGAGACTAACAAATTTATTAGAGCATAAGCTTTCGTGAGCTACAGCTCACTTCATCGGATGCATTTGGTGGAAAAAACAGAGGGGAGATTTATATACACACACAGAGAACATGAAACAATGGGTTTATCATACACACTGTAAGGAGAATGATCACTTAAGATGAGCCATCACCAGCAGCAGGGGGGGGAAAAGGAGGAAAACCTTTCATGGTGACAAGCAAGGTAGGCTAATTCCAGCAGTTAACAAGAATATCTGAGGAACAGTGGGGGGTGGGGTGGGGTGGGGGGGAGAAATACCATGGGGAAATAGTTTTACTTTGTGTAATGACTCATCCATTCCCAGTCTCTATTCAAGCCCAAGTTAATTGTATCCAGTTGCAAATTAATTCCAATTCAGCAGTCTCTCGTTGGAGTCTGTTTTTGAAGCTTTTTTGTTGAAGGATAGCCACTCTTAGGTCTGTAATCGAGTAACCAGAGAGATTGAAGTGTTCTCCAACTGGTTTTTGAATGTTATAATTCTTGACGTCTGATTTGTTTGCATTCATTCTTTTACGTAGAGACTGTCCAGTTTGGCCAATGTACATGGCAGAGGGGCATTGCTGGCACATGATGGCATATATCACATTGGTAGATGCACAGGTGAATGAGCCTCTGATAGTGTGGCTGATGTGATTAGGCCCTATGATGGTGTCCCCTGAATAGATATGTGGACAGAGTTGGCAACGGGCTTTGTTGCAAGGATAGGTTCCTGGGTTAGTGGTTCTGTTGTGTGGTGTGGGGTTGCTGGTGAGTATTTGCTTCTGATTGGGGGGCTGTCTGTAAGCAAGGACTGGCCTGTCTCCCAAGATCTGTTGAGAGTGATGGGTTGTCCTTCAGGATAGGTTGTAGATCAGAAACTCCCTGAAAAAGCACAAGAACAAATCCGCACAGACACACCCCTAGAACCCCGACCTGGGGTATTCTATCTGCTACCCAAGATCCATAAACCTGGAAATCCTGGACGCCCCATCATCCCAGGCATTGGCACCCTGACAGCAGGATTGTCTGGCTATGTAGACGCCCTCCTCAGGCCCTACATTACCAGCACTCCCAGCTATCTTCGAGACACCACTGACTTCCTGAGAAAACTACAGTCCATTGGTGATCTTCCTAAAAACACCATCCTAGCCACTATGGATGTAGAAGCCCTCTACACCAACACTCCACACAAAGATGGACTACAAGCCGTCAGGAACAGTATCCCCGATAATGTCACGGCTAACCTGGTGGCTGAACTTTGTGACTTTGTCCTCACCCATAACTATTTCACATTTGGTGACAATGTATACCTTCAAATCAGCGGCACTGCGATGGGTACCCTCATGGCCCCCCAGTATGCCAACATTTTTATGGCTGACTTAGAACAACGCTTCCTCAGCTCTCGTCCCCTAATGCCCCTACTCTACTTGCGCCACATTGATGACATCTTCATCATCTGGACCCATGGAAAAAAAGCCCTTGAGGAATTCCACCAGGATTTCAACAATTTCCATTCCACCATCAACCTCAGCCTGGACCAGTCCACACAAGAGATCCACTTCCTGGACACTACGGTGCTAATAAGCGATGGTCACATAAACACCACCCTATATCAGAAACCTACTGACCACTATTCCTACCTACATGCCTCTAGCTTTCATCCAGATCATACCACTCGATCCATTGTTTACAGCCAAGCTCTACGATATAACCGCATTTGCTCCAACCCCTCAGACAGAGACAAACACCTACAAGATCTCTATCATGCATTCCTACAACTACAACTCCCACCTGCTGAAGTGAAGAAACAGATTGACAGAGCCAGAAGAGTACCTAGAAGTCACCTACTACAGGACAGGCCCAAGAAAGAAAATAATAGAACGCCACTAGCCATCACCTTCAGCCCCCAACTAAAACCTCTCCAACGCATCATCAAGGATTTACAACCTATCCTGAAGGACGACCCATCACTCTCACAGATCTTGGGAGACAGGCCAGTCCTTGCTTACAGACAGCCCCCAATGAGAGACTGCTGAATTGGAATTAATTTGCAAACTGGATACAATTAACTTAGGCTTGAATAGAGACTGGGAATGGATGAGTCATTACACAAAGTAAAACTATTTCCCCATGGTATTTCTCCCCCCCACCCCACCCCACCCCACCCCCCACTGTTCCTCAGATATTCTTGTTAAATGCTGGAATTAGCCTACCTTGCTTGTCACCATGAAAGGTTTTCCTCCTTTTCCCCCCCCTGCTGCTGGTGATGGCTTATCTTAAGTGATCACTCTCCTTACAGTGTGTATGATAAACCCATTGTTTCATGTTCTCTGTGTGTGTATATAAATCTCCCCTCTTTTTTTTCCACCAAATGCATCCGATGAAGTGAGCTGTAGCTCACGAAAGCTTATGCTCTAATAAATTTGTTAGTCTCTAAGGTGCCACAAGTCCTCCTTTTCTTTTTGCGAATACAGACTAACACGGCTGCTACTATGAAACATTGCATACATTGAAAGACTAAATATAAAAACCACAGCCTTCTTAAAATCATGCATTTAAAAATATTTAAAATTACACCTTGGGCTGTCATATTCAGAATGGTATGACTTAATTATTGATATTCTCAGTAGACAAAACTATGCATGGTAAATCAAAATAAATATAAATGAATGGAATAGATAGCAAAGATAACTGGCCATTTATTTTACATCTCTACCAACTAACGTATGGAATTGATTTCATATAAAAAACAAGAACAAAACAGCAAGCTTTCAAAGCAACACAATAAAGCTTCAGAAACTGCAAGGTCACTGCAATGGGAGTTGCACAGAGTTCTATAGTAACGACTATAAAAACTGTAAGTCGGCAGCCATCAGCACTTAGTACAACAGACTGGATGTGTTCCAGCCAAACAAGTTGGGCATCAAATGAGTGCACTGTGAAATAGATAAGTAGACCACTGTCCCACCAATAAAAATACACAGTGCAAATTCTTATTCTGGAAACAATAAACTGATTAAAGCTAAAAACACACAAAAAGCCAGTATCACACACCAAAAGAACTGCAGTTTTTGAAACATTTGCAAATAAATTACAAGCTTTACATTCTTACATAGAAATAACATATAATTAACCAACATTTTCAAGCCATTTTTGATTTGTAAGGAGTATCCATTTGGTTAAAACATTGGGAATTTATACCACTTTAGAATAATATAAATAGAAAATGTGTAAGCATCAGATAGAGTAGGCACATGATGGCTATTAGCCAAATGCATATAGACAAATTCCAAAGCAACAAACATTAAACCAAATATGAACTATTTTTATACCTGAATACTGCTTTTTAAAAATATCTCTGCTAGAAAAAGAGCATATAAGACCCTTTGCATTTAAAAAACCCATAATAGAATGAGGATGGCCAACTAGTGAGTTTTCCCCACTCTTAAAAGCCCTACTTTAAAAAAAAGAAACAATAGATGGCTCAGTTAAGTGTTTTGAGTTTTTATGGATTTTTTTTTAAAATCTGAAGATTAAAAACTTTCCCCAAATAAACAAAGTGTTCAAAAATGCCATTTGTTAAATTCATAGAGACAATATACTAGTAGCTGAAGCATACAAAATAGGACATGGATAATATTTTAGATTACATAGGATTAGTAACAATTCATGTTATTTTATGTCGTCAGGCCAGTTCTCAAATCTGGATGTATTTGGTGTGCCTGTTGGAGAGTGTTAATGCCCACAGGTGTGTTTACTCTGGTAGCTTTTCCTGGATGTCTAATAGACCATATGTGTTTAATTTCCACTTGAGACAACAAAGGTCTAATCATTAATGTTTTCGCAAAAGATAAATACCTGCCAATTTTTTTATTACTGTCATATCCAAGAGGCATCCTTTTAAAAGCAAACTATGAACATTACGTCCCATAGCAATGTAGATTGGAAACTTAGCTAGGAAAGGAAAAAAATTATAGATTCATAGATTCTGAGGCCAGAAGGGACCATTATGATAATCTAGTCTGACCTCCTGTGTAACCATAGAACTTCCCCAAAATAATTGCTAGAGAATATCTCTAACCTCTGAGGATTGGACAAAAAGCAACGGGCTTAAATTGCAGCAAGGGCGGTTTAGGCGGTTTAAACTTCCTAACTGTCAGAGTGGTTAAGCACTGGAATAAATTGCCTAGAGAGGTTGTGGAATCTCCATCAGTGGGGATTTTTAAGAGCAGGTTGGACAAACACCTGTCAGGGATGGTCTAGATAATACTTAGTTCTGTCCTGAATGCAGGGGACTGGACTAGATGACCTCTCGAGGTCCCTTCCATTTCTATGATTCTTTGATCTATTAAAAAAATCCGATCTTGATTTAAAAATCATCAGTGATGGAGAATACACCATGTGTCTGGGTAAATTGAACCAATTGTTAATAACCTTACTGTTAAAAAATTGCCCCTTATTTCCGGATTGAATTTGTCTAGCTTCAACTTCCAGCCATTGGATTGTGTTATACTTTTCTCTGCTGAACTGAAGAGTCCATTATTAAATATTTGTTCCCCATGTAGATACTTACAGACTGTAAACAATTCATCCCTTAATATTATCTTTGTTAAACTAAATAGATTGAACTCTTTGAGTCTATCACTATAAGGCATACTTTCTAATCCTTTAATCATTCTTACTTCTCTTCTCTGAATCCTTTCCAATTTATCAAAATCCTCCTCGAGTATGTGGATACCAGAATTGGACATGGTATTCTAGAACTAGACGCAACAGTGTCAAACAGAGACTCTGTTTATGGATCCCAGGATTGCATTAGCTTGTTTGGCCACAGAGTCACACGGACAGCTAGTATTTAGTTGATAATCCATCACCATCCCCAAATCTTTGTTTCAGAGTCACTGCTTTCCAGAATAGAAGCCCCTATTCTATAAATATAGTCTATATTCTTTGTTCCTAGATATATACCAAGCGATCCAGGTTGCTCTGATTCAGTAACCTGTCCTCTTCATTATTTACCACTTTCCCAATTTTTATCAGTGATGATTTTATGTTTTCTTCCATTCACTGATAACACTGGGTAACACCTGATCAATAATGATTTTCCATTTTCTATTACATTTTGAGACCTATCAGCTAGCCAGTTTTAATCCATTTAATGTGTGCTTTGTTAATTTTATACAGTTTTAGCTTATTAATAAAAATATCATGTAGTACCAAGTAAAATGCCTGACAGAAGTCTAAGAATATTATAACAACACTATTACCTTTATCAATCAAATTTATAATCTTATCAAAGAGGTATCAAGTTAGTTTGACAGGATCTATTTTCCATAAAGCCATGTTGATTGGCATTAATTATATTACCCTCGTTTAATTCTTTAATTGAGTTCCGTATCAGCCACTCCATTATCTTGCCAGGGATTGATATCAGACTGACAGGCCTATAATTACCAGGTTATCCTGTTTACCCTTTTTAAATATTGGCACAACACTAGCTTTCTTCCAGTCTTCTGGAACGTATGCAGTGCTCCACAACTTTTTGAAAATTTACATTAATCATTCAGCAAACTCCTCCGCCAACTATTTTAAAACTCTTGGATGCAAGTTATCTGGACCTGATGATTTAAAATGTCTAACTCTAGTAGCTTTTGTTTAACAGTCTCCAGAGATACTAGTGGAATGGAAAGAGCATTACCAAATTCTCTTATTTCGGGGTTGATGGTGATCAGGAACATAGAGGAGAGTTAGTATTGTGACCTACCCTGGTATACTGGGATAAAAGTACATGGATGTCAACATATGTATTTCATGAAAACAATATTTGTATCTCATGAATCCTCATCCCCACCCCAATAACGAAAATCAAACTACATTAGCTCCCTTACCTTCATAATGTTCACTAAGTCTGTCTGATAGTAGCGATCCTGGTGTGCATTAGCAGCTGCTAAAGTGAGAAGGTAATCATTCCTTGCATGGGTAGCCTTTGAATTACACTCGGACCGTCGTGCTTTTAACTATATTTAAAAAAAAGGAAATCAAAATATAAGGCAGCTGATTTTGTACTTTTATACTATGAACAAAGCATTAAAATATATATGGCTTCAGACGGGTTGTTATATTTGTTGCTGCTTTGAAGAATATTTCTATTATTTGTACATATACTTCATACAATTTTCATTAGGCAAAATTCCAGCACAAATTAGTGAATGGCTGAACAGATCCATCATGTGCTTGTACTTGATTCTGGGGAAACATTCTGTACCAACTGGTCAGTCGTTTTAAAGACAATATGCCTTATAAAACATGAGGCCTCTCTAGATTTCAAGATAACATTAGTTATGTGTCCCATGAAAGTGACATAATGCTTTACTATAGTTTTACTGAGAAGATCATTTATTTTTAAACTCACCTTTACACTTGCCTTCTGTAAGCTTATCCTTGACTGAAAAAGACTAAGCTTGGACCTGTATTAAAAGTCAATAGAATAGATTAATATCAGAAGTTGTCTCTGGGACAGATAGGGACATAAATAGGCTATCTGATAAGGGGGAGGTTTCCTTTGGCGTTAAATAAAAGCAGTAAAATAATTCAATAGCAATTTTTTCAGCTAAACATTTTATTTTTATATTCAAGAGTAAAAATTAACGGTTTTAGGAAGTGGTTACACATGTTGAACAAACTCATTTGTATAATCAGCTATCTTCACTGCATACTCTGAAATGTTTTGCTCAGTCTTACACTAATTTTCAAACATTGATTAAATACAACACAGCAGAAAGCTCTGGTGGCAACAGGAACTCGCAAAGTTCTTTTGTTGTTTGTTGCTTATTGGCTATTTGAAAGTCTTCCATTTGACAGCCAGGGTTGCAAACTTGAGCTACTTGCCTTTTAATGGGTTAGCAATGTAAATCACCAGCAATCAATTCAGGTAAGGTTGAGTGAGGTCTGCTCACAAAGAATTTTTTAAAAGCAGGTGTTAGTCTAATTTTGAAACTTTGATCAGAGGGTAGGAATCAGTTTGTGTGTTTTTTCCAGGTTAATCATTTAAAAAAAAAGCCAGAGTGCATACAAGCAGCTTAAGAACATCAGGCTTATTCGCAATGAGGTATGAAGGAAAACTTAACTAAAATCATGAACACTTGAATTCTGAAACTTTATTCTGTTTATACTATAGGGAGAAAAAAATTGTGAAGCAGACACTATGAACCAGTGCTTTAAATCAGATGATATCTAAGCTTTCTGAAAACATATTAACCCTGAAGAGGTCAAAACAACCAATGTTCTCAGAAATAAAACATTATCCAATAACTGTAAATTTTACTTTGTGTTTTATCTCACTTTATAAGCAACAAGCATCCATAAATACTACCCAAGAAGATGGCATTTGAAATGGAGTAAATAACAACAGCTTTAAACAACTGTTGTACACAAAGAGAACATTACACATTCTTTTTTGGTAGGACTGGAGCATCCTTCCATGGACAAAATTATTCCTGGTTAAAAGAACTTTGTTCAATTTTTTAAAAAGCGTTCTAAAATTTCATATGTAAAACTGATAAAAACATCAACTTTAGCTACATTTGATTCTGATGATATGATATATAACCATACCATCCCCACTGATAAATACATCCACCCTCATTTAACTTCAGTACAGTTTTCCCACTAAGTCTACATTAGAAACTGGGTCTACATTAGAAACTTTAGCTGGGATAGTAATGTTGGCTATTAATTTTTAAATTATTTTAAAATATTGGCAAAAGCCCTACAGTATATAAGGTGAGAGCATAAGAGGGCTTTTGCTTTAAAGTAAAACAGGATAAGCTATACTTTTGCCAAGATAAGTGTTGTGTACACTAGGAGGATTTGCCGATATAGCTATATTAGTTTATACCTGGCCTAAGTCTATTCTAAAGAAACTGGCAACTACTATGATGCAATGTTACCACAAAAAGCCAATGGGCATATATTGACTGTTTGGTGTGTCAGGTGGAGAATAGAAAAGTAAGCAAAAGGATTCCACAATGACTGGTAGCTTCTATACTGGTTTTAAGAAGACCTCCATCCCCAAGACACAATAGCTGTTCTATTCTGAGTGCCAATCGAGGCCACGTAGACCCCTCCCCCCTGAGCAGGCCTGCCAATGGGGATGGGTGGGGGGGCAAAGGGCACAATTGCCTAAGGGTCCGGGTGATTTAAAAGGGGCCAGGAGACCAGGGTGGGCCGCAGGGCTCCTAGGCGTGTGAGGAGTGGTACCAGCAGCAGTGAAGGCAGCCAAGCGGGCATGTGGCAGCCCTGGCCATGCCGGAAGACGGTGCCCAACAGCTCAGGTGCAGCAGCTCACTGGGCACCAGCCAGCACAGATGCAGCACTGCCCAAATGTCAGAAGGACCTTTCTAGGGGGCCCATTGACTGTTCTGCCCTGGGCAGAACTGTCCCTAGGGTATGGAGAATTGAGGTGACCGCTCCAGGCCCCTGCTTTGGGGGCCTCCGCCAGCCAGTGCGATTGTCACAGATTCGTCACTTCCACCCCAGGCCCCACGCCCCCGTAGGGAAGGCCCTGGAACCTGGAATTGCTGTCGGCAGGCCTGCTCCCAAGTACGGGGCAGGAGAAGGAAAGCTCTATAAAGAGTGTTGGGCTCCCTATTGAAAGACCATGTAATTGGCCTCCAGGATCCAAGGAGATCTGACTGAGACCTGCCCATTCAATTTGAATGCCCGCTGTTTCCACAGCAGCTTCAGGGCCCCTGGAGCTCCTTCCAGCTCTCTGGCAACACGGCTGTAGCCTGGCTTCCTCCACCCACCATGGTCTCTGGAATCCCTCTCAAGGGAACTCCACATTAAGGAGAGATTTCTGTGAAAAAATTAAGATTGCCTCAGGCTTCATTAAAGCCCTATTGGGCTTTCCACAAACATAAGAATTCTTGGATTCATGGAAGGCTCTCTAACTATGCCCTTTTACAGCCCACAATTTGGTACTGTTATTCTTATTTTTGGTAGTTACTCTTATTTTTATTTTTTTAAATTAACGTGTTGCAAAAGGTATCCACATTAGTTAGCACCATCTCTGAACTCCCAGGTGAATTAGATTGTCCCAAGCTGTGTTTTTTTCTGTAAGATTTATAAATGGAGAAGGATACAATCCCTTATTTGTGGTAAATAAAATATTTTACATTTTTCCTGCTTTTTCTAAGATTTACACTTGATTTTTAGTTAACTAATTGCATAAAGCTGTTTATAACATTCATTATAACATTTAGTTGTTTATAACATTCATCCAAACTTAGCTTTCCAAAACCCTCATATCACCAATATTTTGGATAACTTTCTAGTTCTAATTAGAAAACTAAATGTGCACCCGAAAAACTGAAAACTTATGTCAGTAAATTCTAGTATAAAAAGGATATCTAGAATTTGATAGTGTTTATGTTATACTCCCAGCCTTCATAAAATGCTCAATTAAGAAACTGGAGGAAAATAGCACTGTATACACAAGGCCAACTATTTGTACAAATCTAATGCAAACTGGATTTTATCTGCCTGCAGAAGCAGGCCTTCTGCATACCATCTGATAGTCTGTCATTTTAATCTTTACAATACCAATGCGAGACCGGGCCAAATTCCCCTAGCTCACCCTTTGATCTTTTGAGGAAGTGGGTGGATAGTGTATGATATTCCCACCCCCTCCAGCCAGTTGTATGTCACCACCTCCAGAACTTTCCAGTTCCTGAATTGTGTGGAAAGAGCTCTTCGAAGAACATATTTTTCTAAATAACTTTTTCTTAAAAATGAAAAATAATAAAAGAAAATACTTCAAACTTTAAGGAGAAATGAGTGGGCATCCTTTTACATTACCTTATAAAAATGCATAACATTTAATTACTTTCTTTTTTAAAGATGCCATGTACACAACTTTGCCATTCTTGGAGAACAAGTTTGAGGGATGTTTAAAAAAAAAAAAAGTGATAAAATTGCAACAGGCAGTGAAAAAATACAGGCCAAAGCCCAAAATTGAAACATGCAAGTTATGTTTTTTAGTAAAAGGAAGGGTAAGATTACCTCCACAGGACAAGAGGTATTCACAAGCTACAGCCTCAAAGATATAACCTCATAAAAGCAAAACAAACACTTCCCAAACAATACTCAACTGTGAAGCAAGATGCATGCTTGATCAACAGGATATACGAAAGCAAAGTAAGGCAAACCTCAACACAAGCTTATTCAGAGCTAGCATCCTGCTCTTACAACAAAACTGAGTGTAATGATTAAGACAAACATGATATTTACACACACACAATTAATTATAGAGTTGCTATTATAAGTACATACTTGGCCTCAATATCGGCTTTTTCCCGCACTGCATGAGCCATCTGTTCAGTCTCAAAGTACTTCTTCTTGCTCTTAGCTAATTCTTTTACTGTCTCTTGTAATTCAGCCTGGATCTTTGTCAACTGGTCTACACACTGCAAAACAGAATACAACAAACAAGCTTATAATAGAATTAATATAATTGTACTATTATTGTTCAATAAATCTTGCACAGATCCATATGCTCTATAAGTTCTTCTAGGTTAACTATAGATTCAGTCCACCTTTTAAAATAAACCAAAACAAAGAACCAACATCTTTTTATCTTAAAATATGCAGTGTTGTTGTAGCCACATTGGTCCCAGGATACTAGAGAGACAAGGTGGGTGAGGTAATATCTTTTATTTGATCAGCATCTGTTGGTGAGAGTGACAAGTTCTCAAGCTCACACAGAGCTCAAAAGCTTATCTCTGAAAACCTAAATAAGAGCTCTGTGTAAGCTCGAAAGCTTGTCTCTCACCAACAGAAGTTAGTCCAATAAAAGACATTACATACCTCACCCATCTTGTCTCTCTGTTTATAATGTAATACTTTCAAGATTTAAAAGCTCTTAATGGGGAAATCAGTTGCAATAACCTAGATGCAGTATGGAAATGCTAAAGGTACTTCAGCCAGAAGGGATATGGAAAATGACTTAGAGACTAGTGACTTCAAGCAAATAAGCATCACTACACTTGTACTTCTGTAGCTTAAGCAATCCTCTACTATTTCTAACATTGAGGATAAGCACCAAAGGTAGCACTAACAACTGTAAATTAATGCAACTATTCTATTTCATCTTAATTTTTAAAAGGTCACAAAGGCATTTCATACTTCTACTGTACATTCTTGTTCCCAACTCAACCAACATTCATTTAAAACCATGCACTGCAGTATAGAAAATATTTTTACAACAAAAGCCATTACAGAGTACAAGATGGGTGCAAGTATCAGTCTACTTGACAGAACACAGTGAAACAACTTGTTTCAAAAAGTTAGCAAAAAAAAAAATCATACTAGTAGAATACCTGCAAAATTTGAGAATCTCTTTCCTTTCCCCCCAAACTGAAAGCAGAGAAAAAATATACTCTCTTTGAATCCAAGAAAGAAATACAATGGATTAATTCTGAATTGTTAAATACTATTCTAAATGTGGTTGTTTTTTTCTGTTCCAAGCTGCATGTTAAGAGCTTTCCAATGTGAGGGTTAAATCAGAAATTAGAGTCAAGCACAAAGGCAATTTTCTTTATACCTAAAGCTTAAAATTCATAGCTTTTCATGGAGAGGTGAAATAAAAATTTCATCCGTTTGCATGGATAAAATGTAAGAATATAATCAGTATTGATAGTGTACATTTTAATCTGACAGAAAACAGCGTGTGGAAAAAAGCAGAAATAGCAATGAAATTGTTCAATAGGAGAAAACACATACTGCCCCAGAAATAACTTAGAAGACATCAATGCCCAGAATTATATCTTGCTTCATAACATAATAAATCCATGTTTTTATTTTTGTTTAAACTACCTGTTCAACTTCGAGTACGCAAGATTTGCACACAAATATTACAGTATGTGGGTTCAAGTCCACGGATATCTCAGAGTCTTTTCACTGGTTTCAACAGATTTTTGGATCAGACCCTATATGAACAACCCTATTATAGTAAAGCATTATGCATCTTCTCATTTATATGTAAACATTCTGACTTGTCCTTTGAATGCAGAAAAACCTGTTAGAACATTAATATCTGAATTAAAGTTTTGATGCCGCAGTAGGACAATCTTAAAAATGTATTTTTCTAAGACTCATTATTGCACTCAAATGCTTTCTACATTTCCTTTGTCACTATACTAATTACCAACAGGCTGTTTTGTAACCCATGTTCTTTTCTTTATAATCAGCCTTTATAATCATCATACTTTAGTTACATATTGTTAAAGGCACAACAGTTAACCATTTAAAATAACCAAAATCTATTGCCTGTCACCTGTAACAGTTACTTGTTACAGCTTTCAAGATCTGCAGTTATTAAATGTTAAAATATCATGTATCCTAGTATAAAGTTTTGTCAAATTATTCCACCTTCCTCTTAGTACTGGCAGTTTTTAAATTCAACTTCCTTTCTGGTTCAAATCTGCACTGAATACGGGTGTAAGGAAAAAGTTCTATCAGTTCAAGAGAAAATATCCAACAGCAACAAAAATCCCAGGATATGTACAATTCTCTCTTCAAAATCTGCGGAGAATTCAAGTGCCTAGCAAGGGATTTATAATTTATCCCTTCTTAACAGAAACCTGTTCTCCCACTAATAAACTAAGATTTCCTTCTGGCTAGTGGAAATGAAAATCTAGTCTGTTCAGATTAAAATCATCACCTCATATAAGCAGACCAAATGAAGTACAGGACTTAATACAAGATTGATAGAATTTATGGAGAGTGCTGAGGGTGGACACCCCGGTATGAAAGGGAGGAGGAGGAACTTTTGTAGGTGGCTGGCTGGCAGAGTTCCTGTCTGAATGATTATTTTAAACTACTGGGATTTTGTTGCAATAATGATTAGGGTTAAGGTGACTAGACCCTTATATAGGCAGTTTTTCTTTAAAATATTTAAATCAAAATGCAAATATGTAAGACTTGACCATGTTTATACCTATATAGATACAGATAAAAATCAAATGAACTGGAATGTGTAAGGGGCCTTTATTGCTGAAGAGTAAAAACTTCACAGGAGAAAGAACTCCAAGAGCATTTGTTTGGTTTGGGTGGGGTTTTTTTTTGGGGGGGGGGGGGGAAGGGTGGAGGGGAGTTGTATAGTTTTAAAAAATTCTTTGATTTTAATATGTATTTGAACTTTACTGCCCAGAAATCCTAGAGAAAATCTTTGAAGAGTAATGAAAAATGAGTTTATCTAAATTAAAATCTGACACTGTATTATGTAATCTCAGAGGAACAGAAAAACAAAAAGGCAAAGGTACTTAATCAGCATCTCAAACTGCCTCTTCAGGGGGTTTAATGAATCCAATGTAACTAACTCTATCCTCACTAGATACAATATAATTTCCTCTAGTTATAGAGGATCCGATGCAATGCATCCAATGAAGTGAGCTGTAGCTCACGAAAGCTTATGCTCTAAATAAATTTGTTAGTCTCTAAGGTGCCACAAGTACTCCTTTCCTTCTAGTTATAGACTAATTCAAACATGCGAAAAACTTTTTTTTACATTTGGGAAGACGTGTTTACATTTGGGAAGAGATGTGCGTTTTTGTTTCATTTTCTCTGTATTAATGATTTTTACCTCTATGTATATATCTTTGAGACTCCTGCATCTAACCTTCTAACTATTAAACTTTACAAACTTTTATTTGAAGTTGCCTGCAGTTGCTCTAATTTAGCATGATCAGGACGCAGAAAAAGCTGAGGTGAAGTTTCTTGTTGAGGGCCCCATTATCAAGGAGGTAGAAGCTTGAGGGAAAAGATGTGGTAGACAAGACAGCATCTCAAGTGTCACTGTTTCAAGTTGAAGTTTACTTTGATGCCTTCCAGTATGGTATCAGAAGTGCTTTACCTGCTCCAGGTCTGAATTTCACTAGGTTTTTTAACCAGGACAGAAGTCAGAAATATCATAAGAACAACTGTGTGTTTAACTCTGGAAATCCAAGAAAATAACTGGCTCCTAGCATATTATGCTGTACTTTACTCTCACTTGCACTGTTTAAAACATTAATTTTGTTACGAAAATATTTAATTATGCTCCATAGTAGATGATTATTTTGAGCTATACAAAAAGTACAGTGATCCCAGGCTAGCTCAGACTGGAAGGTCTGCATCGTTCCTCCAAGGACTTGTCCTGCAAATTCAGAAGTGGTGAATAAATTCCAGAGGGAGCGAGAAAAACAGTTATCATGGCTTAAGGACGAATGGTGAGGAAGAAGTGATAGAGAAAGGGAACTCCTAAAAATACTACTACAAACTTTTAAAATAAAATAAAATAAAATAAAATAAAATAAAGACCTCCTTTCCTACCTCTGCCATTGATTCATAAACTCCCTGAACTTCCAGTATTTAAGGAAGCAGTAGCAGGAGCCATTTACCGAACTAATTAAAACATGAGAAATTACCATAATATTTATTGGAAAACTCCACAGAAAAATAAACACATGCAATAAGAGAGCTTGAGCTCCAGAAAAATCTGTGTCTCATATAGTGGGTGGACCACTACAATAATCTCCCAAGGAATTGGCAACTGAGCTTATGATGAGACATACATAAGTTTATACCCTGCACATCTGGAAAAGTTACAACATGGGATGTCAGCTCATTTCAGCTAAGAACACTACAACTCTCATGTCTTTATTTGAGAGAGAAAGATACAGGCTCTGGAGTACTCCAAATTGAACATGACAAACACCATATGATCAAACTCTGGGTACAAAGTAAATAAAGAACTTACCTGTAGTCCCCTCTAAATAAGCAACATTCTTGTTAAATGGCAGACTAAACATTTTGAACCACAAGCAGTTTTTTGGACAGTTGCAGTATGTGTTCAAAAGGCACACCCTCTACTTGACCTCCTGCCCTCCCTTCCCCCCCCGGCCGCCTTTGGCCTATCTTATATAGAGAGCATCAGCAGGTAGCATTTTTTGTAACTTCTAGACACAAATTCCTCATTCCAATGCTGATATTTATACTCTGTGCTCCCTCTTTAAAACTTCATTTTAGCTGTCCTCAAATTACAACTATGCTCATCCCAAACTCCACTGAGATCCATAATTAACTTCTCTTCATAATACAGAGCTCATTAGAACATGAAAAATATTCAGCTTACATGAGCAAGAAGCCCTGTATTTAAAGAGACATTTTATAAAAACAAAAAGAAAAGGAGTACTTGTGGCACCTTAGAGACTAACAAATTTATTAGCGCATAAGCTTTCGTGAGCTACAGCTCACTTCATCGGATGCATCCGATGAAGTGAGCTGTAGCTCACGAAAGCTTATGCGCTAATAAATTTGTTAGTCTCTAAGGTGCCACAAGTACTCCTTTTCTTTTTGCGAATACAGACTAACACGGTTGCTACTCTGAAACCTTTATAAAAACAGATTCCACATAAGGTTTGATTAAAAATATACTGAACTGTTCTCACTGCTCATGTTAAGGTGTAGATCACTTTAAAATTACTAGCTGAAAGCCTGTGCGTTACATAGGTGTAATTTGTAAAGTCGTGTGTATAAAAAAGACAAAAATGGTTGATAATGTAAAAACTGGATGATAACAGACTGTGAATCCCAGTGATGATTGAACCTGGTGATATTCTAAACAAAAAAGAGCTTGCAACCATGCTTGTAGCTGTTTCCATCACATCACTCTTACTTTACAGACATTTTAAGCTTCAGAGTGACACAGTGACATTCCTGGAATCTTCTTATATCGCTGTAGTTAGTAATAAAACATTTTAAAATGAAAGTCAATTTATTTTCTCTCTTAACTGTAAGAATTTTTCTGTACGGATTAATGCATGAGACTGCCTCTTGTACCAACTTTTACAGGATGTGACTGAGTCTTCTCCAATTCCACAACATCTTTAGAGACTGCATGTGTCACTCCCTCAGGTTTAAAATGCACTGCAACTTAAAATCAGAGCCTATTCTACTGAAAACTCATTTGGAAAAAGTCAACACCACTTCCAAAGCAGGCTACTTTTTCTATATTTGTGTCACCATTGGATCAATTCAATCTGATTGCCAAAGCATGAAATTAGATTTGCAAAGGAGTTTCTGACCCTCTTTAATTGAGCCTCAAGTCAATTAAAAAAAGTTCAATCTGGAATATTTAGTTCATTATTATGAACAACTGGTCCAATACAAACTAATGGTTTAACTTCTACAAAGGAATACAGCTGAACAGGCAGAAAAAGGTATACAGATTCTTTAGAAATATTTCTACTGCTCTACAGTCCCTACTAGTCCTGAACAACACACTTATAAAAGCAATAACTCTCAACCAAGAAAAAAAAGAGAGAAAATACCTTCTTTAACTGTTGTTCCTTAAAGCACCTGACTGTCCTGGCAGGTTCAGAAATTAGGTTTTTGTAATTTTCACAGATAGTGAGCCTGGATTGGGCCACCTGCATTGTACCTTCTAGAAATGATTTCCAAACTGGATACATGCTCCTACAAACAAACAAACATTAAAAGATGGTGAGAAAGGGAAAAAGGGAGACAGGAATATTTTACTTTTACTGCTACTAATCATTTATAAAACACTGTTAATGTATGGACTGCTTTACAGAGTCGGACACTCTTAGCGGCTGGCTTGCCCTCGCAGGGAGCCTTTGCTGCTTCCTGCAGCAAATGCGGGCAGAGGCCTGTGTTCTCTCAGCGCCGGGGGAGCTTGGGAAGGCATCAGTGCCACCAGAAGTTTGTGTCCCCTACTGCTCCTGGGAGTCGGTGGCGGATCCTTTAAGGGGCTAAGGGCCCCGACTGGGGAGGCACATCCACATGGCTTCAGAGTGGCAGGGCAGCCCAAACCAGGCCCCCATGGCCTTTCTTGCCCAGTGCCGGGCAGCCGTGCTTCTTCCTTTTCTTTCTGGGCATTGGTGATGGGGAGCGAAGCTGGGCGGAGCCCAATGATGGGAATGTGCTGTGCACCGAGACCGAGGTACTAGGCAAGTCTTGGCAGGACAGCTCGGAAGTCAGATGAAGGGCAGCCTCCATGAGGAGAGCCCGAAAACTAATATCCTGCTCCTTCTGAATCCTGAGTCAAAAATGTTTACAAATATGACACTTGTTCTTCACATGTGATTCCCACAAGAAGTCGGACTTGAGGCAGTCGCTATGGGGGGTCACTTATGGGCATAGGCCTGTTACAGTTCGCGCAAGGCTTAAATCCCGGAGACCAGGGCATGCCCCACCTGGGACGAAGTCCCCACTGGGACTCTAATTTCTGACTCTTAACAACTATTTATCACAAACTACTATAAACAACTATTTACAAAGCCCTAGGCTTGAAGTCAGAAGAGACTAAACCGTTAGCCACTGCTAGCCCTTGCTATGTAAGGAAAGGCGCTCTGACTAACCATCACAGGCGGAAAGAAAGAACTGAGAGCACATAGGGCCAGGAGTGCCTGATATAGCAACGCATGAGCGCAGCACTCAAGAGGGCACCACAGCTGGCCCTATGGATACCGCTAAGGCAAAAATCTCTGACAACCGCGCATGTGGGCACGTGCACACCTACAATGGAATCAACATGAGCAAGCACTCTAAGAACATTAATTTCAGTTACAGAAGAAAGGGTTCTTCATTGTTGTGTAGAATAATTACACAAATTAGCAATGTAAGAACAGCTATTTAAAAAGACCCAATTGTTAAATTACCTATAGTCACTTCGCTCATCTGCTTTTATTCCAGGCCAATCCTTCTTTAAGTATTGACTAGCCAACTTCTGAATGCCCTATAAAAATAAGTAAAAAGACTGTGTTAAAAACAAGTAAGAGAATGTACTATAAAAAGGAGTTTCACTACAATAATCTCATACACAAATAAAAAAATCTGACATTTTAACAAACAACCCAGTAATCTATCATTTTAATAAACTAATGTAATACAAAATGATTTCTCTTTCCCCATATATCTTTTTATATTTTTGCTTTGTACTGAGGTATTCACTTTATTTGGTTTTATGGTAATGTTATTAGCTTTGTTTTATATATACGATCCTAATCACTCTGTAGACAAACAAGAATTCATTAGAATATTCAACATGGAGAATGTGCGTGACCAAAATAAGTAGCATGAAGTTCAGATGTTAGATTAATAAAAAATGTCTACTGTAATTATATATGTATAAGTTATCCTAATACAATAACAAATTTCTTATAGAAAATATAATAAAAAGTACACTACAACAAATATGTAACTAAACAACCTTCAGCTTAAAATCGGATACTGGAAACAAATTTCTTTAACTGAGTTCAGACCTGCAAGACACTGAATGCCCTCAACTCTCATTGAAGGTAACGGGAGTTGAGGGAGCTCAATTCCTGACAGGATCAGGCCCTAATTTTCAGTATCAATTTAGATGCCTATAAACTGGAGACAAACATACAGTTTACTTTTATTTATTTATGCTGTTTACTTTCTGGAACACTCATCTTGGACATTGCACATCAATGAAATCAGTTTCATGTTCAAGTTCTCAGTGCAGTTATGTTTGGTTTGCAAACACTCTGGTATAAAAAATAATCACTTCCCTTATAATTTAAAAACATATGGAATCATTTATATAGGTCTTATTGCATTTTTTTTTAAATCCAATCTAATTTTTGGACCAAATTTGATTCACAGTATCCCTTTAAATGCAGAAGTAGTCAACAGATTGGGGGAAAGCAGCTAGAGAGAAGGTTTTCTTTCCAAGATTTCCACCCCTCAGCTTCTGAACCTGCTCAACAGAATGTGTTGACTTTTTACTTGATTGATTTCATGAGTTGAGTGCCATAGGAAGAGTGCCATAGGAAGAATAAAGTGGCAAACAGGATACATGCCAACTCTGTTAGGATGTACAGACAATGGGTTTAATGAAACTAGTGGCAAAACTTCCTGTAGCAGCTGACATCCAGCATGATAAAGGCCAAATTACTGAATGAATGTTAAAGATAAGAGCACAGTTAGCTGAAAATTTATCACCTACTTAAGGCAATTCATGCATACGTTAAATGCAACAAATTATTTTGGATGCACAGGTAAAACAGAGCATAATCTGGCTTGCAGATATTCTATTGCTGGTGATGCATGAGATAGAAACAAACGTGAAGGTCAGAGAGCAGCATGAGGTTGTTGGGCTGGTGATTCATTTCTGAACTGAGTCCACATGACATGGAAATCAGTGAGGCAATATAAATATAAAGCTTCCACAGTTTTGAGCAGGGCTGTCAAACAATTAAAAAAATCAATCAAGATTAATCACAAGATTCAAAAAATTAATTGCAATTAATCACAGTTTTAATTGCACTGTTAAACAACAACAAGATACCAGTTTAAATTAATAATAATTATTTTTGGATGTTTTTCTACATTTTCAAATATATTTATTGCAATTACAATGTGGAATACAAACTGTAAAGTGCTCACTTCATTTTATTATTTTTGATTACATATATTTTCTCTGTAAAAAAAGAAAAACTACAAGTCGAAGCAGGAAGGGGCATACGGACGTTTACAGTATCTGGCACGTAAATACCTTGCAACGCTGGCTACAACAGTACTATGCGAACACCTTGTTCTGACTTTCAGGTGACATTGTAAATAAGTAGCAGGCAGCATTAGCTCCCATAAATGTAAACAAACTAGTTTGTCTTAGCGATTGACTGAACAAGATTTAGGACTGAATGTACTTGTAGGCTCTAAAGTTTTACATTATTTTGTTTTTATTGCAATTAGGTAAAAAAAAGTAATTCTACATTTGTAAGTTGCACTTTCATGATAAAGAGATTGCACTACAGTACTTGTATGAGTTGAATTAAACAATACTATTTCTTTTGTTTACCTTTTTTACAGTGCAAATATTTGTAATAAAAATAATACAAAGTGGGCACTGTACATTTTGTATTCTGTGTTGTAACTGAAATAAATACATTTGGAAAACATAGAACATCCAAAAATATTTATAATTATTTTAAATTAGGATTTTATTATTAACAGTGCAATTAAAACTGCGATTCATTACAATTAATTTTTATAATCGAATTCATTTTTTAGTTAATTGCTTGAGTTAACTGCAATTAATTGACAACCCTGTTTTTGAGTCATTTTTCAGGATAGAGCCACGCTTAAACAATATGACCGCTGCAATCTTTTCGCAAGTTGGTCTTTGTCAGGCTAGCTGGAAGAAAAGGGTTCCCTGACAGCAGGTGGGGAAGAGGAATATTTATAGGGATGGACAGGAAGAGCAGGAAGTGGTTTGGACCAGGTCAAGACAAGGTCATTGCATTTTGCCCTTCTGCTGACCAGAAAAGGGGCAGGTATTTATATTCTATGCAGCCACAAAAGGGCCCACTTTTCCTCGATAAGGCTGGCTGTTGGCAAAATAGGATATCAAGTCAGTTTTTCTACTACTGCCAATTTTAGCCTGTTGGGTTTCTGTTTTGAGAGCCAGTTTTATTTCGATAAGTCACTTCCAAGGTGATTACCCATCTCCAGCTCATTATTTGAAAAATTCAGTACCATACAGAAATGGGCAGTGGTACAGGAGTCTGGTTTACACCAGGCGATTCCATATATGGATGACTTTTTGTTTGCAGGCAGGGGTACCGATGAAAAAACACAGGGGCCCTATACCAAGCTGACCTATCTCAGGATTGAGTTAGAGATGGGGGTTGGTATATCTAGACTCCTCCAGAATAAGCTGGGGAACTTTGGGATTGATTATCAAGACTAGAGCAGCAAAGGAGGTTACACTGCAGGAGCTACAAACTGTTGCTGGGCATCTTAATTTTGTATGCTGAGTGGATGTTCAATGGAGGGCATTTTGCACCAGTCCGTCAGGTGCAACTGTGGGAACAGCAAAGTCCAGCCATTTTATAAGGGTTAATGAAGCTATAAAGGCAGATTTGGGGGAAGAGGAACAGTTTCTTGATCAATTTCATGGAATGTCTTTTTGAAGTGAGAAATGGATGATAGAGGCAGATTTAAAGGTTCATTCAGATGCATCAGAAGGAATAGGTTTTGCAATATTTTGCAAAGACAAGTGTGCCCAGAAATGGCCCTCAGATTGATTACAAAGAGGTAAAATGAAGAATACAACATTCCTGAATGTTTCTCTCATTTTGGCAGCATAATTATTTGGGGAACAGATTTTTCAGACAGAGTACAGTTTTGGAGTGGTAACATAGAATTGGTATGTTATCAATCACGAGTAGAATTGTAGAAGAAATTTATGTCTCACGTGCTAATGGACAAATTGCTCTCTTATAGTGACTCTGCTGAAAAGCAGTGGTTCTATGCCTCGAGAGCCATCACTTGTATGTGAACTGTTCTTGTAAGGCTGACGGCAGAGATTTGTACATCATGTTTTTTATTGTGCCCAATCCTTGCTGTTCAACTTATTTGCCAATGATGTGAAATTATGTTTATTAACAAAATAAGTACTCTGGCAGTAATTTAAGTCTTTAGCATCTTTCAGCTCTTGAATAATAAAGATCTTGGGATCCCCTTGAAAGTAATTGTTTACATTTGTGTTTAAGATCATCTGATTTCTTCCCAATATTCTTTTGGGGGGGGGGGAGAATACCAAAATAAATGTCTGAAACGTCTTCTTTTCCTCCTATGTTACCCAGTTTATTCTAATTGGTTTATTTCTTTAATATGGCAAAGTCTGGTTAATGTCCAGCCTTTTGTTTTTATGACAAATGGTTTCCAATTATTTTTCTGTCTCCTTATGTGGCCAGTCTTAGCCTCTCTGTGGAGCATTTAGATATTCTTTAGATAGTTCTATATAATTCCTTAGATAATATAACTCAAATAGTGGTGACTGCACCGGAAACTTATTCCGATATAGATTAAACATCAGTTTGCCTTTCTATTTTGTAGATATTCTAATGTTGTTTTCTTTAAGTAGAAGGAATTTTGCACTGAGCTCTTAACCCGTAATATGCCGACTAGAACAGGCATTACCCTGGGTAACCTCACATGGTTAATCCACATTGTTCATACTGCCCTCTGGCTAATAGATGACAATTTTTTCAAGCTCTGTACTTCATAAAGCCTTAAAATTTCTCCCAAAGGGAAGATTGGCATATTTATGATGTGAAGAACTGAAAAATGGTATTATCTCCATTTTACAGAGGGTGAAACCAATACACAAAGAGGATAAGTGTCTTGCTAGAGGGAGCCAGTATTGAAAACATACATGGGATTTCCTAGCTTCGAAATCTAGGCTTAGACAATTTTATGTTTTTCGTTTTAAAAAAAAAATTTGCTTTCCTGGAAGTTGAAGTTGGAAGTTGAAAGTCACCAGGCACTGCACATTTGAATCTTCAACACGTTGCAAGCAGAGGTTATTCCTGGTTTTTGTTGTGCTCCACTATATACTGACACCATTACAATGTTTTTAACTCTCCCATATTAAAAATTGTAATCCTTGCTCATGAAACCAATGCGTTTTCTTAAGGCTTTTATGAATAAATGGAACTGACTCAAATTTTATAGCCATCTAAAATCTACTGAAAATCTGATTCAAATACTATGATAGATACTACCCTGGTAGAAATGGACTGTATTCCAGTCATAATCACTGTGGGACAGCAGATTAATTTATGGATCCAGTAAACTTGGATTTTGTTAGCTAAACCTCTTCTGTCTGCGAAGCCTTCTTCATGAAAGATAGCAGTCACTTTTTTTCTGAATAGCTTTATTGTTCTTTATATGCAGATTGGGAAGTTCAGTCTTGTAAATATAGACTTTTATAAATATTGTAAAATATTTAAAAATATTGTAAAAACTTGCTTTGATAGTTCTAAGATTGTAAGATGTATTTGAAACAAGAATTATGGCTTTCACGGTGTGTGTTTGTATAATACCTGCACAGTGTTGTGGCAATCCTAATAGGGCTTCTCGATACTTTGATTATATAAATATGAAATAATATTTCAGATACTATTGGCTTTGGTCAGTAGAATTATGAACATGACCTAATGATCTTAAGTAGGCTCTGATCAAAGTTAATTGAGTCAATGGGGTCATTTAGTTCAACAGGCTTCAGTCCTTAGATTGTAAACTGTTGTAGAGAATCTCTATTTGTCCAGTGAAGAGCCATCCATCTTCATGAAACTATATAAAAATGATAAATAATTAACCTTTTGAGACATCATTTACAAGTCAGACAATTCTGTAGACTTCAGTTATGACGTCTCAATGGTTTTTCCTGCATTTAGACATTAGAATCTCAACTTCTTCAATGAAGAGAAGAGCGCAGTGTGACCCGTGAGCAAGCGCTGAGCACACTCCTAAGCAGCATACCAAGTCTAACTGGGCCAAAGGTTAAACAATCAGTAGGTTTCCCAGCTTGAGCTGAACAGTGGTATTCTTTGTTTTGGCGATCTTTTGAGAGGCAAAACAGCAAGTGTCATTGAGAAAAGAACAAGGAGGATCTTGCACTATTTACTGAATGTGTCCTTTTGAATAGGAATGTGAATTTACTGTACTACTTTAGCTGAAAATAGTACATTTGCTTACAGCAATTACTGTTTTTATATGAAATGTTCAAAAAGGTATATTATGTCACATTTATTTGAACTGCTAGTTTATAATTTTTTGTAAAAGAATTATGAATTGAGCTGACATTGTCCATCCACATCAGAAGGAAGTCAGGAGTATCATGAAAAGGATAATTGGAAAGAGAAGGGAAAAGAGTCAGGAAGCAGCATGGAATGCTATTTTAGTTCAATAATCTCTAGCACCTAGTGATCCAAGCACTGGTCCTGAATCAGTAACTGTAAAGAAAATAATCCTGTCTCTAAGATGTATGCATGCTAGTCAGTTTAGTTGGTCCTTAAAAGCAATGTCAGTCAAAGGACTTACTTGCAAAATATGTGACCTTAAACTACTTTGGAATCATGTGGCACCATCTATTTATCAAACACTGTACCTCAGGGCACATACTATTTCTAATCTTGAGCTCTCCTATGGCAGGAACAAGGCTACTCCCAATGCAACTCACTTCAGTAAACACTAGAAAAGTTTGAAAGAAAGCTGTACTTCTCAAAGACTACAATTTAAGAGCTTTCAGGTAGAAGCATCACTAGAAACATGCAATCTATTATGCAATGAAGTCACTAATATTTTTACTGAATTAAATCCTTGTTATCAGGCATGGTCATTGCTTAGATAGTTGACTAAAAAGATTCTTTACAAAAATTGGGTCAGTTAGATGTTGGAAAATGCATCTGTCAATAAACATAAATATAAAGCCAAGTAAAACTAACTCAGCTTCCATAATCACAGAAACAGAGTGCCAGTAAAGGAAGGCTCCACAACTAAATTCTACTATTAACTATTTAGGAGTGAAAAACACATGTGGCCAATTCCGAGGTTAATGAAATAAATAAGAGGGAAAAAACTGTATAAAAAACAAAAACATAAGGGGACTAAAACTAGCTGTCAAAGCTTGCAGATGTAATAGACACTATAATGAAAAAAAATCTAGTCAGAGCAGTTGCCAGAAAGGATTCTATATATGAATTCAGAGCGAAAAAATTAAAGGCAGGGAAGCATATGAATATTTTTTACCTATATTTTAAATAGCCATCTTTTATCAGTTTTCAAGATGATATATAAGGAACGTAGAAAAATTTGTGCAGGAAGAAGAGAAATTATTAACATTACTAATTAAAGAGACCCAAACTACAGAAATGACAATAGTACCAGACAAAACTAAACATGCTCTATTATCAAATTTGTCTTAAAATACACCAGACTTTTAAAAGCTACAGACAGACAAACTGAAAATCTGCAATGAATATAGAAATGTACTAGAAGGAAAAACGAGGAAACTACTGTCTAGTCAGTCTGATGTCTAACCTAAGCAAAATATTCATGACATTTACTAGTAAAAGAGTAGATATATTAACATTTAAAGAATGGTGTATGAGAGTCCAATACCACATTGTCTATGAAAAATCAGCCAAAACAAGTCAAATAGTCTTCTTGGAAGCAATTTCTAATTCAGCAAATACAGCAGATTTAGTACAGTGGACAGCAACAAAACATTCAGTATAGTGCGGCGCAAGCTTAATGAATTGATTAATTAGCAATGTTGGTTGACAAAGAAAGAACTGATAGTATTAACTATTAAGAACTTCAAGAGGGATCAGTGAGTTTAAAAATAGGTTAGATAACATTAATGAGAATGATACAGGGAATATACCCGAAAAATACAAGATGCAAACTGAATGACAGATGTGGACTTTTGGCTCTGAGAGACAGTGATGTGTCAGGTAACGATCAAAATGACCTATGGTACTAAATGCCTTACGTTTATAGAGTCCTTTATACAGCGTATTGCACTTTCCACAAACAATTAAATAAGTCATTAAATCCCAAGAACACACAAAAGTGCACACAAATTGATGTTTGCCTGCATGTACTGACCTAATGTTGAAACTACTTTCTTTCTTGCTAGGTAGGCATTACCTAACACTAACCATGGTCTAATTAGTTTACATACACCATAATAACATCAAGGTCCATAGCCACACATGAAGGGTGGCTTGCCAAACAGTGCAGTACAGTTAAGTTTTAACAGCCTAAGTCAGAGGTAGGATCAAGTTGATCGTGCTTATCATCAGAAAAGAATGGGAGATAGGCTTAGTAAATGCTAAGTAAGCAGACGTGTGGAAGGATTTGGCTAGGGATGTGTCATGGGGGTATGCTTCTTCATTTTCTACCTCTCATCATAATACTAAAGAAATGTATGGTTGACTAAACTAATTATGCTCCTGTTAAGAGGGTGTGTATAAACTGTTATATTTTTAAATTACAATGTATTTTGAACATTTTTGTGAATCAATATACTTTTTAATTACGATGGACTTTGAACATATTTGTTCACTTTAAAATTTAGTCACTGTAACATACATATCACTGAAAAAAGGAGGGGAGTTTGAACATAAATAGGAGTTAACTTAAAGTGATAGTGTGGAGGAATGTTGGCACTAGGCTTATTGTGTAAAATTTTTAAAAGGGACTATGTGACTGTCAACGATGTAAGTCAGTTTTTGAAAACTGAACCTACCATTCTTCAAGGGCAGTATGGGGGGTCAATTCAATAATATCCTGAAATTATGACCCTCTTAGCTTACTTATTTGACTTGTTGTGTTTGCTTTACTATTTTTATTTAAATATAAATCAAAAGTCTCAAGACAATAAAGATTGATTTAAAAAGACTTCTCTGGAATCTCAGGACATGAGGACTATTCCATTATTTAGTGAGCATTTTGCATGGGAAATATCAAACATTAAAAAAAAGCAACAACTATTTTATAAAGGCATTATTACAACAAATGCGAGAGAATCTTAAATGTCATGATAGGTATTGGAATTATGCCAAGTCTCCAAATGTGAGGTACTCACAAAATATTTATGGAAGCCTGTTCTTATAAAGCTTAAAGCTTATGCTCTAATAAATTTGTTAGTCTCTAAGGTGCCACCGGTACTCCTTTTCTTTTTGTTCTTCCAAAAGTTAGCAATATAGTAATTCTTGAATCTGAATGTAATAGTCTAAAAGAGGTACAGTGTTCTGTAGAATGGACTAAACTATTTTATAGCAGTAGAAATAATGGCTGGAAGCAATGCGATTTTCTCGTTCTTCATAAATTGTGTTAGAATAAATATTTTCCACTTCATTTTATATTGCAAAAAAAAAACTGAACTTGTTTTATTCTGTAAAGATCAGTTGCTAGTTAATTCTGCAGGTGGCTTGCTATTATTCACCTTTTGGCCTTTTCAAAACTGAACAGGCTGGTATTTTACATCTTGTGAACCTTTAACTAAGTAGTTCCCACAGAATTACAAATCATTTATGTAGCCTCATGTTTTATGTGGTCCACGCCTTATTTTCTTTCCATTCTAAAATGGCTGGCAAACAAGTTTTGCATACACTGCCATCATGGAGAGGCTATCGAATTGGTTAATACATTTAAATTTCATTATTTAGAGGTTATTTTATCAGTTGCAATACATTTTCTGCTAAGTAATCAACCTCAGAACTTCTCTATTTTTAGAGCTAGAATCAAATTAAGACTAGAGCTGGATGAAATGTTTTGGACTAATACTTTATTTAAAAAAAATGCAGTCTTGGGTTGACAAACTATTTGCAAATTTGATACGAATTTGTCAATAGTTTCAGCCAAAAAAAATGGGCAGTGGGTTCGGAGGGGGCACTACATTCATGAAGGACTTAGGCACCATTAGGCACTGATTACAATATGAACAGGGGAATCCTTATGCCCACTAGCTTAGTCGTTAGGGCACTCACCTGTGATGTGAGACCCCCAGGTTCAAATCCCCACTCTGGAGCACAGACTTGAACCTTCCTATCTCCCATTTGAGTGTTCTAACCATCAGGCTATAGAGTCATTTTCAGGATATATCTACACTTAAAGCCACAGTAGCACTTCAGTATAGACACTCACTGCAGAGACAGAAAGGATAGTAGAGGCAGTAGCTAGGTCGAACAGGGGTTAGGGCTGCGTAGCTGTGTCTCTCAGGGGCATGGATTTTGCAGTGTAGACCAGCTCTCATTCTCTCTCGCTGGCCCAATGACTATTTCAGTATTTTATACCAAGTGGAACAGCTTCTGCAGGAGAGATTGAGGGAGACACCTCAGAATACCCTACAGTGGTCAGGGCACTCACCTGGGAGGAGGAGACATGGGTTCAAGTCCCTGCTCCAAAGCCACCACAACCAATTCTGTGAATCTGGCCCTTTGCTTTCATTAAAGAAGTTTTAATTACCCAAAATTGAAATGACACTTTTGTTGACCGAAAACAAAGTTTTTATACTATCTTGATTTGTTGAATTGTTGGTTTTTTTTAAAATCAGTTTTGGTTAAACCCAAACAGAATTTTTATTTTTCACATCCAGCATACCAAAAAAATCCCAATTATTCACACAGCCCTAATTAAGACATCCATGCTCAACAATATACTTTCTTTCCTTTGACTTTGCCATTTATTATTACAGTCAGACGAAAACACCTGTCAGGGATGGTCTAAGTATACTTAATCCTGTGTCAGGATGAGGGAACGGATTGGATGATCTTTTGAGGTCCCTTCCAGCCCTACATTTCTATGATTCTGAGATTCTCAATCAAGATGAAACACGTAACCAACCAAAATGTAATGTAAAGGGCTAGCAAGTCATTGTTTGAGGTGGTTTATAAGATTACAGCATGGCTGGATCAGATACTTTGACTTTTAAAATCCAAGTACAGCTGCCGTTTCTGAATGCAAATGACATGTCTTCAATCAGTTTTACTGTTCTCCACATGGAAGTATTAAGAGGCTATTCAAACCTTGTATTTAAGTTTTTTCCCCTTCTTTCTTAATAGTTGATTCTAAAAAGTCCTTTCTTTTCTCAACCATATCTTTATGCACCTAACTTCCAAAAGATCTTATTTTGAACACTGTTGAAAGAAGTTAGATCCTATACTATAAATTCTTTCACACATTATTAAAAAATAATTCTTCTCACTCTTAAGTGATTGCTTCTCCAACTATATGTGCTGACCCAATTGTTCTCCATCTCTAGTTACTATTAAATAAAGTACATATTTTCATCAGTACCTCATAAAACATGTAATAAAATGAGAAGAATTCATCTGCATACAGAGTTCTCTAATCTAGTGAACGTTATCAATATGACAGTTCCATCACAGTGCCATATTAAACCAACATATCACAAAGTAGCCTAAGAGAGGTGGCATGCTATATGTGTCCTAATACAGAGTTTTGTCTATGTAAGCTACAAATTTAGCAGAAAACAGAAATAGTGCAAATAAAACATCCTCTGGGTCAAACTGCTGTGTAGCTCGCTGAAGAAAAAGATATCCTGTTAAGACCAAGCTAAAATGTTTAAATACAATACAGATGTTGACAAGAACACTTAAGTACTTTATATAATAAATTTAAATTATCATGTGGGAGGCACAAGACCAAATCTATCAAATGTAATAGTTGAAATGACAGTCATTTCCATGTTTTGTTCAATGACCTCCCCCGGCCAAGACAGGCTTATTTTCTTCAGACTAATAGAATGCTTGCAGAGGCTGAAAGATTCTCTGTTTATTCCCAAGCCAACTTTTTGCATATTTAAATAAATAAAATAACTGTACTTTACTAATACAGCCTGGTTCAACCATTAAGTTTAAAAGTTATTAGTTCAGTAGTTTCATTTTCTATTTTTATGACATGAACATATACATACTAAAACTAGCATTACATGGATCATGAAAATTTGTTAGACCAAGTACAATATCTATTTACACACTTTTGTGTGTATGTGATAATGATGATTCTATTTAGCCAGACATCGGTCAGGATTGCCCAGTAGCATTAGGAAGGAGACACCGAGCGCATGGGCACGCACATGTGGAACTTCTATGTGCCCTCCTTCCTTGTGGGGAATTTTCCTGGCTTCTGCACTACCCCGGTGAGATCGACTAGCGAAAGGATCCGAGTCCTCGCTCCCTCTTCCTTTACCCTGAGGCCTCCCTGCCCTTGAAGACTCACCTTCCACTCTCCTGTCTGCGTACACAGAATCATAGAAGATTAGGGTTGGAAGAGGCCTCAGGAAGTCATCTAGTCCAATCCCCTGCTCAAAGTAGGACCAACACCAACTAAATCATCCCAGCCAAGACTTTGTCAAGCCGTGCCTTAAAACCCTCTAAGGATGGAGATTTCACCACCTCCCAAGGTAACCCATTCCAGTGCTTCACCACCCTCCCAGTGAAATAGTGTTTCCTAATATCCAACCTAGACCTACAATTGCAAAGTGAGACCATTGCTTCTTGTTCTAAAGGGGTGAAACGAATCTGCAGGCCAATTCCATTGGCTAAAGAGCTGCGAGACGCCACTTGCCTCATTTTTTGATGCCTCTGTACCTGAGTCATAGCCTGCAGCGGTTTACCTGTTCCTCCACAGGGTTGAAGCCCCATAAAACGGCAACATCTCTTATTTTTTGCCTTCTCTTTGCTAGTACATTTTGTCCTCATAAAGGGGGATTGGAGTGCTCTCTTTCATTCATTCCAAAAAACAAGCAGACAGAACAGAGGAGTCCTGCTGTGTCAGGCAGCATAGAGGCTCCCTACATTTACAGTACTTTAAACATCTTCTGGGAAGTTTTTCTGACAAAGTGGGATTAGTGTAAACACTAACATGACAGGAGAAATCCAACAGAGGGCACCAAAACTCTTCATGATTTTGATTGGCCAGCTTCTGCCCGCAGATCTGCAAGTCCTTAAGACAGACCTCTCTGTAGTGAACCTTCGTCTGGGAATGCAGAAAAAAAAATGTACTTATCCTGGGCGAGCAAAATTTTACAAAGATATTCCAAGCAAGAATGGAATTTAATTGAAATAGCACCAATTCCACCTTTCCCAGAGTTTCACACCCCAATCTCTACCACACACTTCACAGCAATATACATCTAGTTACCATGAACAATTCTGATGTTTGAAATTAACATTTTTTAACTATGACAGCGATTTGTTTGACATTCCAGTTGAATTGGTACTAAAATTTAACATATTTTGAAGAATCTGTAACCCAATGATCTGCTAACCAACATAAGGGATAAATCAGTGTCACACAAATTACTACAACCAAGATTCAACATTTCTGTTCATTTCATGAAACAGTCTATTCTGATCTAATATTTCAGGTCCAATTAATTAAATGTCTATTGAATTGGTCTTACAATAAAACCACTGACCATTCTCAAAACAGGTGGAACTGTATCATGGAATGGATCAATGGTCAAATTAGTGCAACTGTACCTTTTGTGATTTCCTGTCCAGACTGAGGAGAACCATTGTAGTCTGTACCAGTTCAGCCAGACTTGGCAGGAGATGATACTCCAGGGGTTGCAGATACCAACTGGTGCAGTTAACACTCATAAAAGACCTGGCAGGATGTTGTTCAGGTGTTTCAAATTCAATATTTTGTTTTGCAATGATTTTTCTCCTTATGTACACAAGTCCAGAGACCCACAGAACTGATGTGTTGTAATAAGTTCAAACCCATTTTAAGTCCATTAAAACCATACGTCCTCCTTAAGATCCCTTTTAATAGCTGCACAGGCCATGGTTAGGAGAAATAATACGAACACCACTGACAATACTGTAAAAGGTTTGTACTGAAAAGATCACTAGCGAATGTAAAATTCAAACCACCTTTTAAATCATTTAAAAATCTGTCAAGGATATTTACATTACTGATACCAGTATTCAACTAGGCAGGTCAAAGGGTTCATTGGCTCTGAAGTTTATTTCCTGTTTTTTAAAATCAGCAGAAGGGCTTTTAGAGTCTGGATTCTCCATAATTCCTGTCGCCAGATCCTTACCACAGGGGATCCCACCTCCTCAAATTAGCCACTCTAATATTAGCTCAGGTTGCAAGAAGGAGGTTGAAAGTAAGGTGCATCTTTGGAATGAAGCTATTTATTTTGTACTTTTAAAAATATGTTGTTTTAAGTGAAGGGTAGTCCTTCAACACTCCTCCCTCATAGAACCCATGGTAACATATATCATGCAGTAATCCTTTGGAGAAGACATCTTACACCTCCACCAAAAACCCCCAAACATTCTTTTAACTTCCCTCAAAACAGTTACCAGATTCTTCAGTCTTGTAAGTCCTTCTATCACAAACAGTATGAGTGGACAGGTTAACAGTGTACACCATAAACTTAAATATTTAAACTATGTAAAAGTTTAAGTAAGGGTTGAACAACTTGCAAAACTCCTTTTACAACATCTGTAGTCAAAGAAACCCTGGGGTTTTCTCTTAATAATGAAAACCCACTCTGTTTCTCTCAGACATTACCGAGTAACAGGCAGTTGCAATTACTGCAGATGTACTGGAGCTTGTGTTTGCATCAAGTACCAATGGTAATGAGCTCTACACGCCAGGATACAGAACTGTTAGGTGCCAAAACATTCACTGAGAAAAAATCTGTTTGAAAATGTTTTTCTTCCAAAGTTGCAAAGTCAGCTAAACTCATGTGAGCTGCCAAGAGAATCTAGGTTCAGTTTAGTCAGTCTTTAGTCACATAAATACATTTAAAAAAATAAACTTACAATAAGCATATCTTAAATAAAATTACTACACAATAATTACACTGGTAAAAACAGCTTAAAGAGGAAAAAAGTTTGTGTTCAAATTTTCACAATGCAAAATTATTTAGCCTCCTTTGCAATAAACTTACAAATCTGATCATAGGAAGTCTATGCATATTCACATATGAAACTACATTTAAAGACTCAGGATTGTGACAAAAACTGAGAAAAGCAAGGAAATGCACATTTACAAGGGATGTGTACCATATGTTCTCTAACACCCCAGCACAATAGGGTACATAAAGGAAGCTGTTTAAAAGTGGTGCCCTTACTGGATAGGTATTGGAAGACATATGGTACATTTCCCCTCAGCTGTGTATTTCCTTGCCCTTCTCTGTTTGTGTCACAACCTTAACAGCCTTGTAGTGTAGCTTGTGTGTGAACTTTTTCTCATATTGTTCCAAAATGAAACCCAACCAAATCTTTCAGAATTCTTTGCATTGAGACTGGATTGGCTCTGAAAGAGAAAGCGGGGCAATTAAACCAAAGCAGGCTTTGAAATGTTTCAACAGTTTTTTGGTTAAATCTTCCAAAAAAGATTTTCTTACTATTTCTGCTTTCAAAAACTAACTCTGTTCTCACACAGCAGAAAAAACAAATTCCCCAATTTATTTTCAAATTGGGTCAAAAGAAAAAAAATAGCGATTTAGCTGGTTCTGAAATAGTTCAACAAAATATTTATATCCTTTAAAGAGAACACTTGTCAAGTTTCAGAATTAGTTTCTTGTTGTTAAACCAACATTAACCTTTGTCTTTTAAAATTTATGAATAACTAAATACAATGTATATACTTTTTTCATTTTCCAAACATTCAGTTTACTCATGACTGAATGGAATGACAAGAAACCTCACAAAATATCAATAGGGAAATCTGAGGTCATGGTTAAAAAGTAAAATAATTTGAAAGCCACTACTTGTAGCATGTATGATGCTTTATTTTAAATTAAAGAAGAATTTTTAGCAAAGGACCAAAACCAGCTACTTGAAAACAGATTCATATTTCACAGCTATTATTCTTGTATTGCTATAGAAGATAACCACTTCTCGGATGTTTCAGTGAAATTAACTGTTTTAAAAGTAATGGCAGTATAAAAACAACAATTATTTCTCCTCCACCCTCCTGGTTCCAACATGCAAGTTCTTCCAACTAAACATGCTTTCACTTTTCTCTACACTAGCACAGTCCTTACTGTCTTTCTGGCTAAGGAGGGATCAACATGGCTCCTGAAATCAACTAAGAGTGGGAATGAAGGGGAAATTGCTAGATGCAAGAACTCCCCCCTCCCCTTAACTAGTTTTGAGCATTAGCACATTTCACTGTAATTATATTACCATTAAAAAAGGAGGTGGGAGAAAGGACAAAGAGATTTTACATTTAAAAAAAAAAGTATTCCTGGCTATCATCTACAGCACATGCTTTCTTCACCCACAAAAATATCGTTTGGCACTATGCCTATAATACAACTCTGGCTATCCCCGCCTTAACCCAACCCACTCCCACAAGGAGAACATTCCAGGCAGGAAGGTTTAAACTAAACTGTGAAATCCCCATGTACAGCTAAACAGTAAGGTCCAAACTATACTATGAAAATTTCCCTCCACTTACTATCTCTCCTACTCTAGGCCTCATGTCAACAGAACTAATTGACCAGGAGGCTAAACTGAGCTCTTTTCAAAACTCCACCAGTGCGGTGACTATTTTAGGGAATAACGAAGCTTAACAATTTTAAATTGGTCACTTCTTCACTTGATGGTGCCTGGCACACACGAAGTTTGTCATTTTACTGGTAAACATGACTGCTCAATTCTACCTACAAAACAGAGAAATCAGCCATTATCAGCTTTTGACCCATTCTGCAGTTGACTTAAACTTTACTTAAAACTTTTAAGATTATGCAATAGTTACTTGTAACTGCAGCATCTCAGACTATAGCATGTTCCTTTATTTTGTCAAAGGTACAATGTTCATTAATGTTGAGCTTTTTCTTACACTATTTTTGTATGCATTACCAACTTCCAGAAGTAGGTAATATTCCTAAATGGAAAAGATAAATGTTAAAGATATAGTGAATCTGCAACTTTAAGGAGTACTTCATATATCTATTAGCGCTAACTACTACTGTTTATCCCCTCACAGTAATCTGGTGCAGATGAGTTTAGGGAACCACAAACAACTAACTCCCTTCCCATCAAAAATATGTATATCCACTGTGTGGCAAAGGTTGTGAAAAGGATTTACACATCTGCCCAAAAAGTACGGTCAGTATAACCAACTGGTCCATCAAAGTGCTAACAAAGAATGAACTTCTTAGTCACTTCTTTACCCATAATTAAGACATTTCACTGATACTCCTATGCCATGATCAATTCAGAGAACATTACCTTTAACTAAACCATTCTACTAAGACTGTATGGTGATTTCATTAATCCATATACCAAATATGTCAATGGAAGTGACCCGTAGTCTTGTATTTGCACTTTAATGCTTTCAAAAGACACAGTGCAACGCAAATGAAATGTTCTGCACATTAAAATCCTAATTATACTACAGCATTACTCATATATAATACCACTAAATACAGAGTCAATCAATCAAAGAGAAAAGGAAGTCTAAAGTGAGATTTAAAAAGAGGCATTTATTCCCTACCTCACAACGGGCAGGAAAAAATTAGGTATTTCAAGATATACTTGCAAGCAGCACAATTCTAAGACCAGTTCACAAATATGGAAAGTCCCAGGAAGGAGAGAGAGGGAGGATAAGGTTGAAGATGATGATTAGAGAGTAGGTGGAATTAAAATAAGAAAAGCTGAAGTTAGTCCATGAATAGTTCTGAAAACCAGGAAGCCATACAAAGATGTATGGGATAGGTAGGCTTAGAAGGATTACATTTTCATCAGTAAATGCTGGGAAATGTTGCTTTCACCATACACACACAAACCAGTGAAAAATGTTTCCCTCAATAACTGAAATTTACAGATAGGAAAAGTAAGAAAAATGCTTCTTGAGAACTTGAAGTTTGATTTAAGGATATTTACTTTGTATCTTGTGATATGTGATGTTGACAATTAGTGTTTTAATTGCTGTAAAGCTTTAATTTTTTGAATCCGAACTTCTGCTGTCATTAAATAATTACTGTCGGACTCCCCTCCTCCCCGTAACTTCCCACAACTGTGAAAATTGAAAATGATAAAAACTGAAAAAATGCTTAAAAAACAAACAGATATCCATCAAAATTATAAAAAATAAAAACTGAATTCTGCGAAGACTAAGGCAAAGGACGATGGAGGAAATGATGCTTTGCTTCTGGAGAAAACAGTCTATATACAGAATTCTGAGTCAGCTGAACATTAGACAGATTTAAGATAATAAAATGTGCACTTGGGGTCAGAGGGTCATATATTTTCAATTGTTATAATAATAGAAGTATCTTCTAAATTTGAATTCACATAACAGTACCTACTCATTAAAGGGCAAAGGAAATATACAAAAGTTAACTAATTTTCAAATATTTTTCTCGACATTGTCAATGATAATATTTCATACAAGTTATTCACCACATTTTGTTACCTGTAACTTTTGTATATAATAATTATATAAAGAATAACTGATTAAAAAGCCCAGGTAAAAAATCCCTTTAATGTATTCTATTGTGAAGGAAGTTAAAAATTATGGACTGGTATTGTGCATGAAGAGTTCTGGATTCTATTTCCAGTTCTGACACACACTGTGCATCTTTGGGTAAGTCATAATCTCTCTCTCTCTGCCTCACTTTCTCCATCTGAAAAAATGGGTGTAAAATTTACATACCTTGCATGGGGAGCTGAGATTTAATATTTGTAAAGTAATTTATGATTCATGGCCAAAAGCACGTCATAAATGTCATATGCTTATAAGCACAATTGCTCACACTATTGAAACTCTCAATATCTAGGCACAAAAGTCATGAGATATAAACCACAACATCACTGCTTTTTTCAGTCTAGGTAAAACTTTACATTTTAAAGTAGTATTTTGAGATTTTTTTTTCATGATGTATCAAAGGAAAATTACTATAAATATAAAATAAGAACTAATGAGTGCAGAAGTCAACTAAAAGGAAAGCAATTAAGAACTGTCCCTGCCAAGTAATATTTTTTTCAAAAATATGTTGTATTCATTTTTTCTTAATCATGGGTAATGTCTTCTTTTTGATTGTTCACACAATATTAAGTAATGTAATCCTAAAAGACATGAGTAAATTTATATTTATGTGCAACATAATCTTGCCATTTATTATTTTTTATTGTATCTGGGTCTGTATGCTCAATTACTCTTCACCAATGGAAAGTTAATTTCTAAACTAAATGTGGGCTTCATAGAAAGATCTGAAAGATTAGACAAAAACCTTTTCAGTCAGAATGCTTACATCAACTCTTAAGACAGCAACCTATGAATTAAGTAGCTTGTCTAATTGCCCCATGATGGCATCCAAAGATTCTAGCCTCCCCACCCTCATACACCAAGATGCAATTCCAGTTGGCCGCACTTTGAACACCGGCCATTATTCACAAGAGTCCGCCCTAATGTTAAAATGAGGTACCAAAGGTCAGGCTCCTAATAATAAAACAAAGACCAAGGTTCTCACACTCACGTAAATTCCTAAATCTAGAGACCACATCAGCAAGTGCATATCGAAAAACTTAGGAAACTTCATCAATAAGTAATGGAGGAAAGAATCAATCGAATCAATATTGAACTTTCAGATTCTATATCCCCCAGATTCTAAGCCTGAATATGATCAGAATGCATAATAGCACAATAAAAATCAATTTCCAATCATTCTGGAGGGGACAGAAAAAGTGTTCAAAAGCACAGGCTAAAAATCCATATACGCTTGATGATTAATAAGTATAATTTTCAGTTCAGAAATCACTACTTTACCACTTTTTAAAAAAGAACCTAACCCTCCCTTGCTGCAGGTTAAAACCATTACTTCTTGTCTTACCTTCAATGGACATGGAGAACAACTGCTCACTGTCCTCTTCATAACAGCACTTAGATTTGAAGACTTATCAGGTCCTCCCTTTATAAGTCAGGTTTTCTAAACCTCTTATTTGTATTGTTCTTCTCTGGACTCTCTCCAATTTATCCACATCTTTCTTACCATGTGGTGCCCAGAACTGGAGACAGTACTCCTGCTGTGGCCTCACCAGTGCTGAGCAGAGCAGGACAATTACCTCCCAATTGTTTTACATACAACATTCCAGTTAATACATCCCAGAAAGATATTAGCCTTTGTAGCAACTGCAACACATTGCTGATTTATATTCAACATGTTTATTATATTCACTATAATTCCCAGATCCTTTTCAGCAGTTTTACCACCTAGCCAGTTACTCCCCATTTTGTAGTTGTACATTTGATTTTTTATTCTTAAGTATAGATTTTGCATTTGTCTTTACTGCATTTCATCTTGTTGATTTCACAACAATTCTCCAATTTGCCAGGGTCCTTTGGAATTCTATTCCTGTCCTCCAAAGTGCTTGCAACCCCTCCGAATTTAGTGTTATCTGCAAATTTTATAAGCATACCCTCTCCTCCACAATCCAAATAATTAATGAAAATATTGAATAGTATCAGACCCAGGACAGAGCCCCACAGGACCCCACTAGATACATCCTCTCAGGCTGACATTGATAACTTCTCTGAGTACAGTCTTTCAACCAGCTTTGCATTCCACCTTACTATAATTTCATCTAGAATGCATTTTTGTAGTTTGCTTATGAAATGTCATGTGGGTCTGTATCAAAAGCCTTACTAAAATAATGATGTATCACGTTTAGAGCTTCCCCACTATTCACAGTAACCCTGTCAAAGAAAAAATCATTAACTTTAAGAAACCAACAGATGTTTAGAAATGTTAATAATTTTTCAAAATGGACACATCAAGGTTTTGTACTTCCCCTCTTGTTAACTAATGGTAGTTATCAATTCCCTACATTCTTCCAGATGTGTTTCATGGTTTGAATTCTCTGGAGAACACCAAACCCCACAGGACATTTGTGTTCCTGCTTAATAGTATTTTTTTTTTACTTTTGTTCTGAATTATCTTTCATTGTAGCAACATTTAATTTAAAAATTTTACTTTCTTTCCTGTATGAAATAGGGTTTTCAAAGAGGAAAGAAAGTAAAAATTAATTATATCATATATATATATATATATATATATATATATATATGTACACACACACACACAAATCTAGTTTTCTCCTTGCCACTATTACTGATTTACAAAAAGATTTAAGGAATGCATCAGCCAGTCTCCTAATGCAACTTTCACAATAAAAATCCACAATCATCCAACTGTATTGCACTGTATTAGCAAGATATACTATTATTTGTATACACAGAACTACAACATTCATCTTAAATCTATTTTACACCAGATTGTCAGATAATAACTAAAAAAAGACTAAGGTTCCCAGACCTGACGAAGAGCTCTGTGTAAGCTCAAAAGCTTGTCTGTCTCACCAACAAAAGTTGGTCCAATAAAAGATATTACCTCATCCACCTCGTGTTTCTAATATCCTGGGACCAAAATGGCTATAACAACACTGCATAAAAGAAGAACTATAAGGCCTGGTCTACACTGGGGGAGGGGAATCGATCTAAGTTACGCAACTTCAGCTATGTGAATAATGTAGCTGAAGCTGACGTACTTAGATCGACTCACCCGGTGTCTTCACTACAGTGAGTCTACTGCTGCCGCTCCTCCGTCGACTCTGCCTGCACCTCTTGCCGAGCTGGAGTACAGGAGTCGATGGGAAGCGCTCGGGGGTCGATTTATCACGTCTAGACTAGACATGATAAATCGATCCCCACTGGATCAATCGCTGCCCGCCGATCCTGCAGGTAGTATAGACATACCCTAAGGTAGCCACTCGGTCCCATCACCACAAGTAGTCATTAGTGTATAGCAGTAATTGACTACCATTCTGCTGAAACACAATACAAAAAAGTGAAATGTGAATCAAGTCTAAACTACTTAAATGTAACTCTAATTGACGCAGAAGGATGTGATTCCTCTCTCTCCTCTACCCTCACAAAAAAAAGAAAAAAAAAAAAAGAAGTAGTAATCATAAATGTCAAGTCAAGGGTTCTGAGCCTTTCCTTCCAGAGAACACAGAGGAGGATTACAGGTTCATAAATGAAAGTTCAAGGAAAGCCTGTAGCACAGTGCTTCTTGATTTCACACCATGCCATTATATTCCCTGGAAGCAATTCTGTTATCCACAGCTGGTATTGAGAAGAATTGAGAAAACAAGGTTTGTTTGTTTTTTCGAAGAGTGCATTTTTATTTTAACCAAATATTTTCAATGTTGCTGATTTTACTGTTTTTAAATATAGAAAGAAAATAATGAAAGAACACTTATAAGATATAATAATTATTAAGATCAACTGGAAAAAAAGGGATGTAAATACCAAAGATATATTTAGGGAAATCTTACCATCAAGGCCTGCCTGCATTCCTCTGTTATAGAAAAAAGGAAATGAAGCTCAGAGGATTTTTTGCCTTGAACAGTATTTTTAAATGTGAAATTCACAGAATAGTTTACACTGTGTATATCTTTCACTAGAGAATGTTAATACAAAATGGTAAATATAGTAACTAGACAACAGTTCAGGTCATTTAAATCTAATATAACCTGGCTGGCTACCAGCTACATCAAATCGCAATGAAATAGTGTACCTTTAATTTTTCCATTGAAAGTTGAAAATATTTTGTCACTGTTCTGATTTAATAGAGAATACAGAACAGTAATAGCAATGCTATATGCACTCTCCAAAGAAATGTGTGAAGCACATAGGATTAACTTTTGTGGTAAAGCACTAGAGAGGGCAACTATCTTCAGTAACCTTTGTTACCCTCCTCTACTTCCTTTGCTAAGAACTCAATTGTTTAATTAATTGTTTTACATAGGTGAAATGGACCATTAGAAAACATTAGACAACACTTAATTTATAATTTATACAGGGGAGAATGCCAATCATTTTGAGGTTTGAGTTTTTATTCCCACACCCCTAATTAATATTCATGAGGATAATTTCACAAAGGCAGTTATAAAACTATGTCAGAGGGGGCCTGAAAATATAGTTATGGTAGCACAGAAAGAGGAAATTCTTTTTTTGCCTTGAAAGGGGGATTTAAACCCAATACAAACATTTACTGAATGATGGGTTTTATAATATTTTAATCAAGTTATTCATTACACAGAAATAACACTGTGGAAAACCAGATAATGTTACACAAAGGCTAAGTTCATTTGTTCTGGACAGGTGGCCAGTCTGCATCTCTGTGCCGGCATCCAAAGCCCGCCCACAATAGCACTAAAGACGATTATGCAAATGCTCACTATTCCCTGCTATTTTCCCAGGAATGGGAGAAGGGCTCCATGTGGAAGAAGCAATTGTTTCCCAGTCATGTGGAAAAACAAACCAAGCAGATTTCCCTCTGCCCAAAGGGGAGAAACAAGAGAGGGAATGTGCACAGGAGATAACTATATACACTCACACACTTACTTACCAATCCAGTCTTCTGCTGCTGTGCTACATTTCAAGCATTTATCATCAGAGAAGGAATCATAAGAGAAGTGATGCTTGGTATTTCCATATACGAGTGCTGATACTAGAGGTCAAAGGGAGTGTTCCGACCCCAGGAAATGCATCGTTCATGCATAACTATTAAGCCTTTTCCCTTTGGATTCCACTGAGGAACAAAACAAAACCATGTAAAGATTGTAACCCCCCCCCCTTCCTTTGTTGTACAATACTAAAATGTGAAAACTGTGTCTGTGACATTTTCTTGTACTGTGTGTAACGTACAACATTAAACCTATGTAAAATGTTCACCTAAACAGTTCGAATGGTCCTTATGCATCATATAAAATGCTTCAAAATCTTGTCCAAAATCTTTAAAGAAGGATTTTTCTCAAGTGACTTGATGAAATACTTTCTACTTCACACAAATGTCAATCATTTGAAGATTTTCTCTCACAGGATTCATCGGGACGCAACTTTATACAAAAAGATGCAATTAAAACAGCAGAGCGCAGCTTTATTAATTTTAAATAGACTAATGAGAGGGACAACCTCCCTCCCTCCCACAAGCCACCAGGCATTAAGTAGACCCAGTGTGGAGATAAACTGGCCATAAGCCATAGCAAATGCAAATGACAGTCTGCCCCCTTCAGCATAACCTTCTTTAAATGAAGACCAGTCAGCCCAGCTACAGAACACCCCCCAACTCCCCAGGGGAAATAAGGGTACAGAAAAAGGGATGCCTCAGTCTGGGTGAGACTTACGACCTTCCTATACTTCACAGGCTAATGGGAGCTATACCAGCTGCCTCCGGCAGAAGTTTAGCCCAGCACTGGCCCACAAATCTCTCACTTGCACTGGATGCATGCCCCAAGTTGCAAAGGTAGTTACTCCATTTATTAGCCCTTTGTAAGTTTTCTTCCTTCTTTTTTCAATTGCTATCCCTTATCCTTCTTATCCTAATCAAAGAGGTCTGTGAGATGTCATGAAGGTGAAAAAAAACCCAGACACCTTGTCACTTTTGCCCAGAGGCAAAAAAAAAAACAACCCTTCCTGACCTCAAAAAAAGCAATCTAATCAGATTCACAGCACGCCTGGAAACCCATCTCTGACAACTAAAACAACCTGCAAGGCAGGAATAGGCAGCAATTGAGCACTCAGATGGTACCTCAGGCCAAATGGAGCCAATCTGCTCCCTCGCCTCCTGCAAATCAGCCAGCAGGTGGTGACAACATGCAGAAATTCCTAAATCAACATATAAATCCTGCATGTCTTCCGGGTTAGAAGGAGGCATCCAAATGGTGGAGGACATACCCCCTCAATACAGACAAGGGGCTGAAATTGGGCATCCCTCTCCCAGGCACATCAAGTACCTTGCTCCCTCAGAAATCATTTAACAAGTACCTTAATCACCACACCAAAGTATTAGATGAGTACATCCAAACTGTAATCTTTTCTTGCACAGTGAAATAATTCCGTATACCTCTAACTAGACAAATATCATTAGTGACAAAGCATAAGACTAAACAGAGTCACAGAGTTTAAGGCCAGAAGGGACCACTAGATATCTAATCTGACCACCTAAATACCACAAGACTCCACCACCACCCAGCATCCTCACACCAAACCCAACAACTGAAATTAAACCACAGAATTACTGCCATCAGGAGACTAGACTATTCTATGCCACAAGGAGAGAATAGGAGGGACAAAAATGCACCAAGGCCTCTGCTTTGGCAGAGAAATGATTAAGTGAGATATAGCCAGATAATCCTGGCAAGTGACCTGCACTCACATGCTGCAGAAGACGATAAAAATAACCCAAAGATTATTCAATCTGTCCTGGGGGCAAATTCTTTCCCAAACCCACCTACGGTAATCATTTAGACCCTGAACATGTGAGCAAGAACCAGTCAGCCCAACACCTGAGAAAGGGAATGCTTAGTCCTGCCTCAGATCACTGCCCACCCCCGCCCCCATTAATACTTCAGAGGATGGAGAACCCCCTACCCCCCAGAAAACCCAGACAACATTTTGGGGACATCCCTTTCTGACCCGTGCAGGTGGCCAGCTGAAGCCTTGAAGCATGAGTTTTAAGGAACACAAGACAAAATCAGAAGTGAGCCCCAGGTCTGCTAAACCCTGCCCTTTACCATGATAAGCCAACCCCATCATATAGTCACACTCAAATTTGTCCAAGTCTCTCTCTCTCTCACAACACTAATTAAGTTGTTTGCCCCCACAATTCCCACTGCGACACCGTTCCAGAATCTCTCTCCTTTGGTGGTCAGAAGCCTTCTTCTAATTTCCAGCCTAAATTTGTTCATACCTAGTTTATATTCATTTGTTCTTGTACTAAAGGATACTATCCTTTAGCTTAAATAGTTCTTCACCTCCCTGGTTTACCTTTTCTTAACCCCCACCTCCCATGCATTTTTAAGGAGCAATCACATCCTCAGCCTTCATTGTGCTAGGCTAAACAACCCAAGCTCTTCCAGTTTCCTCTCATAAAATAGGTCCTCAATTCCCATGATCACCCTAGAAGTTTCTTCGCACTTGTTGCAGTTTGAATTAATCTTTCTTGAACACAGATGGCCAGAATTGTATACAATATTCCAAATGAGGTCTTATCAGCACCTTGCGTAACAGCATTAATACTTCTCTCTCTCTACTGGAAATGCCTCACCTGATATATCCTAGGATTGCATTTGCCTTTTTCATAGCCACATCACATTGGTGGCTCATAGTTAAGGCTCCATTTTAGTCCTGGGTATTTTTAGCAAATGTCATGGACAGGTCATGGGCAGTAAACAAAAATTCACGGCCCATGACCCGCCATGACTTGTATTATATACTCCTGACTAAATCTGGGGGGGACGGGTGGCCCAGGGTTGCTGGAGATGATCGGGAAGGGGCAGCCCAGGAGTGCCATGGGTGCTCAGGGAGGGGAGAGAGGGCATGCCACAGGTGCTGTGGGGAGACAGCCTGGGACCGCCGCAGGTGCTGCGGGGAATGGAGGAGAGGCAGCGCACAGCCCCAAACACCTGCTGGTGCTGGGGGGGGTTGGCATAGCTGGCAGGCTCCCTACCAGGCTCCGGGCCTCACTGGAAGCAGCGACATCTCTCAGCTCCTAGGCAGAGGCGTGGCCAGGCAGCTCTCCGTGCTACCTCCACCCCAACCGTCAGCTCTGCAGCTCCCACTGGCCAGGAACCGCATATCTATGTATCTAAGACAGTTTATTAAAGATCAATAATTATGTTATTTTAGTTCATTGACTGTGCCAATGACTGATGGCTGATATTTCCATCATGAGTTTGTTTTAAATCAAGGTATATTCCTTAAAGTCATCAGAGGCTTCTTCCCTCATAAAACTGCCTCCAGAGTAAAACTTTGCCAATTAGAATATGGCTATCATGTGAATACAAGATATTTGTTGATGTAGAAAATACTAAATTAGCCCATTCTGTATTCACCACCCTGCCACCCAGGGAGAATTTGATCCCCCTCACACACACTGAAGAACTGAGACATATTTATACCACCACAAAATAAAATAAAAATATCCAAGGTCTTTCTGACTGATGAAAATTAAATGTAGAAAATCGTCTACTGTTTTCAGAGAAGTGAACCTCCCATCTTCCCCGAAAAATGCAATCGTACATCTAATGTCAAAAAGCTGACACACAGTGCAAAAGACATTTTCAGCTACTACTTGATTTTGAAACACACTGCTTGGCAAAATCATTGAGAAAATAGTGACAATCAACGTTGAAGAACATATCTGCTAACATCATGGATGTTGCAACCAGGCTTCAGATCAGATCAGAACATGGAGGAAGTACTAGGAAATCAGCACCTAGTTGAAGAACAGGTACCACAAGCTAAAACCAATCATAAATAAGAAAATGATGATTGGAACTGGAACGTGCTCCAGAACTTTGTTCTGCCCTTCCATCAAAGGCACCTCCATCCCCAGGTACCCGACCCACTTTCTCAAAGTGGTATGAAGCTTCAGGATCCTGTTGGACTCAATCCTTAGACTAGGTTTCAGAGTAGCAGCCGTGTTAGTCTGTATTCGCAAAAAGAAAAGGAGTACTTGTGGCACCTTAGAGACTAACAAATTTATTAGAGCATAAGCTTTCGTGAGCTACAGCTCACTTCATCGGATGAAATTTGCAAATGCATCCGATGAAGTGAGCTGTAGCTCACGAAAGCTTATGCTCTAATAAATTTGTTAGTCTCTAAGGTGCCACAAGTACTCCTTTTCTTTTTGCGAATCCTTAGACTAGATAAGCAGATAGTATGAGACCTGAAAAAAGCTACTTCCCACTGGGGAATTCACCCCTTCCGCCTACGTAAAGGTTTGGTCACAGTGGTCAAGGTGTCTTAGCACTTCCAAGTTATTTTACTGAAATCTGCTGTATTTGACTTTTCCCTATTTCATTTATTTATATTACTTTTTAATATGGATAATATAATTTTGTGATCTGACGAGTTATGAAAGGATAATCAAAACTAGATCAACTATGTTTTTTTATTTTAAAAGGGCAGGTTTGGTAAATTAAGGGAATTAGAGAAATTAGAGAAATCAAGAGATATCATCGGAACTGAAGAGCTCAAGGAGGAGGGTTGGAATTTCTTCAAGTCAGTTGTACAAAAACTATCTGGATATTAGCATTCCACGCTAGGTGGAAAAAATTGTAGAGAAAGGCTCAAGACTCAGATGGATGAATAACCACCTCAAAAATTGTATTAGCAGTAAACAAAGAGTCTATAGGGCATGGAAGAAGAGATTGATCGGGGGGGGGAGGGGAGAGGAGGAAGCCACATCTTGGAGGTTAGAAAATGTAGGAATAAAGTGTTGAGAATTTCTAAAAGTCAAGATGAATTACCTCCTGCCAAGGAAATTAACATAAATAGGAAGAGGTGTTTTAACTATATAAATAAATAGAGAATAGGGAAGTATGCAGTTGGGCTGCTATACAGTGTGGATGAGAAGGAGATTAAAGATAATCTACATATAGTGCCAAAACTATATGAATACTTTGCCTCAGTTTTCCATAAGTATGATAATATTGAACATGTGCACAATGGCAGGACATCTGATGGAAATGTGAATAGAAATGGAAATTACCACACCTGAGGTGGAAGAAAAGCCAAAAGCTCAAATGAGAGGGACCAGGTAATATCGATCCTAGAATATCGAAAGAACTAGCACATGAGTTTGCTAGTGTGGTACCAGGGATTTTTATTAAATCTGTGTATTCCAGGATAGTCCCAAATGACTGGAAAATAGATAATGTTGTGCGTATATTTAAGAAAGTGATCCAGGCAGCTACAATCCTGTTAGCCTAACTTCAGTTGTATGCAATGCTTTAGAAAAAACTGTGAAGGAAAGAATAATTAAATTCATGGAGGGAAATGATAAAGCGGTTGTACTGCCACGTGAATTTACCCAAGGAGATAATTCCAGACTCACTTGATTTCCTTCTATGAGAAAATAACTGTTGAAATGTTATTAACAGCCATACTGGGTCAGACCAAAGATCCATACAGCCCAGTATCCTGTCTTCTGACAGTGGCCAATGTCAGGTGCCCCAGAGGGAATGAACAGAACAGGTAATCCATCAAAAAGAAAAGGAGTACTTGTGGCACCTTAGAGACTAACAAATTTATTAGAGCATAAGCTTTCGTGAACTACAGCTCACTTCATCGGATGCATTTGGTGGAAAAAACAGAGGGAAGATTGATATACACACACAGAGAACATGAAACAATGGGTTTATCATACACAATGTAAGGAGAGTGATCACTTAAGATAAGCCATCACCAGCAGCGGGGGGAGGGGGAGGAAGGAGGAAAACCTTTCATGGTGACAAGCAAGGTAGGCTATTTCCAGCAGTTAACAAGAATATCTGAGGAACAGTGGGGGGTGGGGTGGGGGGGGAGGAGAAATAACATGGGGAAATAGTTTTACTTTGTGTAATGACTCATCCATTCCCAGTCTCTATTCAAGCCTAAATTAATTGTATCCAGTTCGCAAATTAATTCCAATTCAGCAGTCTCTTGTTGGAGTCTGTTTTTGAAGCTTTTTTGTTGAAGGATAGCCACTCTTAGGTCTGTAATCGAGTGACCAGAGAGATTGAAGTGTTCTCCAACTGGTTTTTGAATGTTATAATTCTTGACGTCTGATTTGTGTCCATTCATTCTTTTACGTAGAGACTGTCCAGGTTGACCAATGTACATGACAGAGGGGCATTGCTGGCACAGGATGGCATATATCACATTGGTAGATGCGCAGGTGAACGAGCCTCTGATAGTGTGGCTGATGTGATTAGGCCCTATGATGGTATCCCCTGAATAGATATGTGGACAGAGTTGGCAACGGGCTTTGTTGCAAGGATAGGTTCCTGGGTTGGTGGTTCTGTTGTGTGGTGTGTGGTTGCTGGTGAGTATTTGCTTCAGATTGGGGGGCTGTCTGTAAGCAAGGACTGACCTGTCTCCCAAGATCTGTGAGAGTGATGGGTCGAGAGGATAGGTTGTAGATCCTTGATGATGCGTTGGAGAGGTTTTAGTTGGGGGCTGAAGGTGATGGCTAGTGGCGTTCTGTTGTTTTCTTTGTTGGGCCTGTCCTGTAGTAGGTGACTTCTGGGTACTCTTCTGGCTCTGTCAATCTGTTTCTTCACTTCAGCAGGTGGGTATTGTAGTTGTAGGAATGCATGATAGAGATCTTGTAGGTGTTTGTCTCTGTCTGAGGGGTTGGAGCAAATGCGGTTATATCGTAGCGCTTGGCTGTAGACAATGGATCGTGTGGTATGATCTGGATGAAAGCTAGAGGCATGTAGGTAGGAATAGCGGTCAGTAGGTTTCCGAAATAGGGTGGTGTTTATGTGACCATCACGTATTAGCACCGTAGTGTCCAGGAAGTGGATCTCTTGTGTGGACTGGTCCAGGCTGAGGTTGATGGTGGGATGGAAATTGTTGAAATCCTGGTGGACTTCCTCAAGGGCTTCTTTTCCATGGGTCCAGATGATGAAGATGTCATCAATGTAGCGCAAGTAGAGTAGGGGCATTAGGAGACGAGAGCTGAGGAAGCGTTGTTCTAAGTCAGCCATAAAAATGTTGGCATACTGTGGGGCCATGCGGGTACCCATCGCAGTGCCGCTGATTTGAAGGTATACATTGTCCCCAAATGTGAAATAGTTATGGGTGAGGACAAAGTCACCAAGTTCAGCCACCAGGTTAGCTGTGACATTATCGGGGATACTGTTCCTGACTACTTGTAGTCCATCTTTGTGTGGAATGTTGGTGTAGAGGGCTTCTACATCCATAGTGGCCAGGATGGTGTTTTTAGGAAGATCACCGATGGACTGTAGTTTCCTCAGGAAGTCAGTGGTGTCTCAAAGATAGCTGGGAGTGCTGGTAACGTAGGGCCTGAGGAGGGAGTCTACATAGCCAGACAATCCTGCTGTCAGGGTGCCAATGCCTGAGATGATGGGGCGTCCAGGATTTCCAGGTTTATGGATCTTGGGTAGCAGATAGAATACCCCAGGTCGGGGTTCTAGGGGTGTGTCTGTGCGGATTTGTTCTTGTGCTTTTTCAGGGAGTTTCTTGAGCAAATGCTGTCGTTTCTTTTGGTAACTCTCAGTGGGATTAGAGGGTAATGCCTTGTAGAAAGTGGTGTTGGAGAGCTGCCTAGTAGCCTCTTGTTCATACTCCGACCTATTCATGATGACGACAGCATCTCCTTTGTCAGCCTTTTTGTAATCCATCAAGTGATCCATTTCCTGTCGCTCATTCCCAGCTTCTGGCAAACCGAGGCCAAGGACACCATCCCTGCCCATCCCGGCTAATAGCCATTGATGGAGCTATCCTCCATGAATTTATCTTGTTCTTTTTTGAACGCTGTTATAGTCTTGGCCTTCACAACATCCTCTGGCAAGAGTTCCACAGGTTGACTGTGCGTCATGTGAAGAAATACTTCCTTTTGTTTGTTTTAAAACTGCTGCCTATTAATTTCATTTGGTGACCCCTAGTTCTCGTGTTATGAGGAGTAAATAACACTTCCTTGTTTATTTTCTCCACACCAGTCATGATTCTATAGACCTCTATTTTATCCCCCCTTAGTCGTCTCTTTTCCAAGCTGAAAAGTCCCATTCTTGTTCATCTCTCCTCATACGGAAGCTGTTCCATGCCCTTAATCATTTTTGTTGTCCTTTTCTGAACCTTTTCCTATTCTATTTTTTTTTTTTAAGATGGGATGACCACATCTGCACGCAGCATTCAAAATGTAGGTATACAATGGATTTATATAGAGGTAATATGATATTTTCTGTCTTATTAGGGCTGTAAAGTGATTTAAAAAATTAATCACAATTAATCGCACGAGTAATAATGCTGTTAAACAATAATAGAATACCATTTATTTAAACTTTTTTTTATCTTTTTTACATTTTTAAATATATTGATTTCAATTAAAACAAAGAATACAAAGGGTACAGTGCTCACTTCATTTTTATTACAAATATTTGCACTTAAAAAAAGAAACTAAAGAAACAGAATTTCAGTTCACCAAATACAAAGTACTATAGTGCAATCGCTATCATGAAAGTTGAACTTACAAATGTAGAATTCTGTGCAAAAAATAACTGCACTCAAAAATAAAAGTGTAAAACTTTAGAGACTATAAGTCCACTCAGTCCTACTTCTTGTTCAGCCAATTGCTCAGACAAATATGTTTATTTACATTTGCGGGAGATAATACTGCCCACTTCTTGTTTACGTCACCTGAAAATGAGAACAGATGTTCGCATGGATCAGTTATAGTTGGCTATATTCACCTCTTGGACCAGACCCTGTGCTCCACTTAGGACTAAATCAAGAATTGCCTCTTCTCTTATGGGTTCCAGTCATTTAAGCACATATACAAACAGGGTTAAAAAAATAACATTTCCAAATTTTAATCAACATATTTATGTAACATTTTGCTCTTCCACATGAACTGCCCAGAAAAATGTATTAGTATAGGATCTCTACCTTCCCTGGATTCTGAAGGCAGAAAAGCATCTGATGGTGGTGACAATGGAGTTGTAGGAGAGGTTACACTTCAAAAATTACTTTCATGCAGACTGGCTGAAATGTTTTTGATACATAAATGAGTGCTTCTACATGTACAGTGGAACATTTTTGGTGAAGTTGCTGAGCTTCCAGATACATAGATTTCAGGGATCTATGACCACTGGTACCTCATGACCAACTGGGACATTTACTAAGATTTAGCAGATTTTATTGCAGTGTCATGAAGATTATACTGAAAAGGACCATATGTAATATTTTGCTTAATGTATTGTACATACAAAAAGAACTGAGCTCCCTTATTGGTATCTTCACTCATGTTCTCCATCTCTTCTTGCCCTCTTCTAGGTATCTTATTACTTTAGCCAAGCCCCAAATTCTCCTGTTTATATTCTGATTTATCAAACTATTACTACATACTTAGCTCTCCTCAGCTGGAAGTTCTACTGAATCCTACTGCATAAAATAGCAACAGCAGTTGTAAGTTCCAGACATACTGTCTCACCTCAGTGAAAAGCAGTGCCAAAAAGTAGAAAAGCTCACAAAATGCTTTCTTCACAAAGGTTGTTTTAAGCAAACTGCCTTCTTGTAGACATTTCCCTCTAAATTATGCTCTTTACTCAAAGTTAGCAGATAGGCGGAAACAAAACTATGCCCAATTCAAAGAAAGGATTGGACTGAAAATACATTTTCTATGAGCCAACTGGAAAAGCCAACTTTAGGAAAGGATATTTTATCTTCTGAAAATTTCAAATCAGTTGGTCATCTTTCCTTGTCTGTTCTCTCTCATACATGTATTATATATAATATGCAAACATAAAAGACTAATAAAATGTATTGTACATTTGTAGTTGTGCAAAAATCCCTACAGTTCATTTAGTGTATAATTAATGTACTCTTGTAAACTCTTCTTGTTCCATTCTAGCTCCCTGCCCCAATACTTTCATTCTAATATATAGATTATGGCCTTATTCTTTATCATTCTAAGGCCCAAGATACCAGTACATTTCTGGTTTACATTTTTGGACAAGTAACAGGATAATTCATCAGTTCACATCCGAATGTCTGTTGTTACTGGTAACTCAGATATTCATTCCTAAAATATTTTTGCTGCTCATATATTACTTGTAACAATGTAGATAAATTATGTTAACTATAAGCCAATGGGAGAAAGAAAAAAAAGAAGAAATTCATTGTAAATAATCTTGTCTTGCAAGACAGACATTGGAATATGCCAGATCAAATTAATCCCAGATACAAAGATCTGAATAAAGCTTTCAAACTGAAATAAAGCAGGGAAATTACAGAGATCACTTAGAGAAATAAAACTAACTTCATTTGGTACTGCATCTTACACACTGGCCAATGTGTGGCTAAAATTTTAAGTTTCTGCAAAGTAAAATGCTGTTCACATGAATGCCCAAAGCCAGAAAGAAAAAAATACTGTATATACATGACTGAAAAATGCAGATTAGCTTTCTAAAGCTTTGTTTTACACTAACACATTAAGAATAAATTTCTCCTAAGAAAAGGCAACAGATGTATTTTTAAAAAGATTTAAACAGAAGATTTAAACAAAATCAGAACCAAAATGAACTACACTCATTAATATCAACATGGCTCGGTAACAGATTTTAAAATAACCAATTATTTCCTCTACAATAAGTTTCAAATTTGTAGTCAGGTCTCATACTCTCCACTCAAATCTTTCTTTACTCACATTTTTCATTTTGACTCCTACTTTGTTAAATACATTGTGTTTTTCTGAACATAATGGAACAAATTCATCCCAGTGTGTAAGTTAATTAACCTCAGTTGGTTTCACACTATTATAAAATACGTATATAGTGTTTTCCAAACATAGAACAAGACATGTTCCCTGCTCAGAAGCACTTACCATTTAAATCAGGGTGAATAAAAATTGGTGAGTTAAAAAATTAAAAACTGATTTTATTTAAATTTGATTTTTTTTATTTACCATTAAATACATTTTTAACCTAAAAATGAACTTATTTGGAATTATGACAACCTATATTAAGGCCTAAACTTACTATAATTATTACAATCATTTAAATTAAAAATATATATTCCAGCAGTACATATTTACTGCTGAAGTTTAAAGAAAGCCAAACCAAGGAACTGGTGGAAGTGACTAGCTTAAGCACCTATATCCAGAGTTTGTTGAAGTACTAAACCAGCTTTTGACAGCAGTTGCAGAGAATATTTTCTTCATTTCAATTTAATGAGTTCAATTCAATAGCTAATTTGTTAAAAGTTGAAAAACCAACTGGGAGTTGAAAAAACAGAAAAGCTTATTTTCTTCTTCTAATCTACAGAAATGAAGTGTCAGAGGATAAGATCTACTTGTTCTAACATCTTGAAGGATAAGGTGAGCAGAAACAATCAGTTCAGTTTACTAACTACAGATAATACATCTTTCATTTAAACAATCAGTTTTAAATGCAAAACATGTTTTGGTAAACTTACCTTTTCTTCTTATGTATCCAGTATACTTAAGGTGATTTAATAAATAAAAATAATATTAAAAATGCTGTTTCTGCTTTTTTAATTAATTTCCAATTTCTATTCAAATGCAGCTTGACACAAACGGCAAGTAAAAAAATTAATCATCTAGTAAATAAAAGTGCATCATTCACCATTTTCTAACATCATATAAAAAGGTAAAAGTTAAGAATCTGGATAAACGTATTTTACGCTTTATAATTACTTAAATGTATATAGATATAGTGTATCCTCCTGGTTAGCAAAAAGAAGTACCAAATTTAGAGTAAAGGTAATATTTAGCTCTAAATGCACATTTGAATATCTATCAGCCAATCAGAATCAACCTTTCTTTATGAAAATAACTAAAAAATATAAATGCAAAACAAGATTAAAATTATTAAAATCAAGGTTTCCAGCTTGCTGATTTAAATCCATCCACCTTGACTTAAATAAAACAGACAAACGTAAGTAAGACCCAGGATGACAGCTCATGAGATGGAAAGCGTGGAGACTGAGAAGAAAAGACTACTTAAAGAGGAGACTGTGTATGCTAGGAACTGGGAGTAGCACGACTGAAGGTAAAAAGCAGAGAGTGATAAAATGAGACACAGAATACATCTACACAGCATTTTGGCGTGAGCCTCCCAGCCCACATCGACAGACTCAGGATAGCGGAACTCATGCTAATGCTCTAAAAAAAGCTGTATAGACAGCGCTTTGAAGTTGTGGCTCAGGCTCTAAAATTCACTCCCACTCCCTAGGCTTCAGAGTCCAATTTTAGAGCACTAGTGTGAGCCCCGCTAACCCAAGAATGTCAACCCAGGCCAGGAGGCTCGCTCCAAAATGCTGTGTAGATATACTCTCAGCGCACAGGAAGGTGAGAAGACTGTGAAGAAGCTAGGAAATGTGGATAGTAGAGAGAAGTGAATATAAAGCAGATGAGGGCAAGATTATGTAAAGCTTTGCAAGTAAGGAGGAACTTGATTATTATGCTGTAAAGGAGAGAAAGACAATAGGATTCAATGGAGGGGGGATAATGCAGTTGGAGAAGAGAAAGATGACATCAGGAAGCAGCACTGTGGACGGAATAGTGGCAGATGTTTGCCATACCATGTTACCCAGATCTAGAAGTGCCTCACTGATGGGTAATATCACACTGGAAGGTGTTACTGACTGCAAGATATCAGCACTTTATGCTACAGACCCCTTGACCTCTTCAAGAGGAATCTGAAGAGTGTGAGCTATCCTCCTAATGAGGACTTGAAACTGTCTGAAGTTGTCAGCTATGAAAGGTGGTGGAGGCATGACCACATCATGTGGCAACAAAGATGAGATGGGTGTTTCAGGGGTGATCTTCTAGCCTAGCCTCCTGTTCTTCAAATTGTCCTGTGTGGTGCTGGTTGGGGAGGGGGAGGTTGCACAACCCTGATTTCCCTATGAGACAGTACGGGTGGTCTTGCAAACTGCTGTCAATAAGCCACCCAGGGGTCCCAGAATGGCCACTATGGTATATATGGAAGTGGAGGTGGCATGCAAGATTGATTCCACCACCCCCCGTGACCAGTACAATACTGCCTGTGACTAGCTGGAAAGGGATTCCTGAAGGGCTATGCTGGGAACCTGACCAAAATAGAGGAAACTGAGTGAAAGTCCCCTTCATCCTCCTCCACATCATAGAATATCAAGGTTGGAAGGGACTTCAGGAGGTCATCTAGTCCAACCCCCTGCTCAAAGCAGGACCAATCCCCATCATCTCATGGAGAGGCACCCATTGAAAACGGTGGAGAGTCCTGCAATGCCAAAGGATAATAGCCCAGAAACTGGGGCCTCAATACCAAAAAAGCGCTTAGTACCCATAAGAAGCGTGGAGTCAGATTCATCCAATACCAAAAGGTCCTTAAGAGTATTGGAATTCCTGTGGTACTAAAGGGATCCAGTACTGATGTGGCAGCCGAGGCCACGGTTGCTGAAGCTGATGGTACCAATGATGAACACACTGCAGTTGAAGATGGACTGCTGGGCCAGATGCATTCATGCCCTATGCTTACTCTCCTTGCCGGTAGAGGTTACTGTGACCCTTTCAGAGCCATGTCTCTTCTTGGAGCTCCAGGGCTTCATGGCCTGCCCAGTACCAGTGGTGAAGTCCTTGGCCTCAATGGTATCCTCAGAGACAGCATATTAACTGGGGACCTAGTGCTTTTTGGAGCTGGCTCTTTGCAGTGAGTCCACACTCCTCTTTTGGGGAGTCTTCCCAGAAGCCCCCAAAGTCTTCCCTTCCTTAGGGGAAGCTTGCCACAAGAGGCAAGAAGAGGCACTGGATCCATCCAGGAACAATGTACAGGGTGAGGGGTCTCTTGACCTGGTTATGGTCGCAGGGAGTGTTCCATCGCAAACAATCTTAGTTTGATCTTCTTCCCTGGCCTAGACTTGAGGACCAAGCAGAAGTTACATTTCTAGGAGATGAGGGACTCCCCCAACCAAGAGATGTTTAAAATGTTCATGGCTTACAGGAATAGCCCCTTGGCAGGAGGGAAAGTGTTCGAAGCCTGGTGAGCCAGACATGCCCTGCCAGGTAAACAAGTTTCCTAGAGGGACAAAGAAGCAGAGAACAAACAATCCCCTCAATACCTATGCAAACCAACTACTAACTATACTACCAACTACTAAGTTGCTACCAGACTAAGTAGCTAGCACTAAGGAAAAACAGAAAGGTCAAGGCACGCTCAAGGTGGACATGTTATGGTTCTGTCTCAGGCCGAGGTGATTGAGAAGGAATATGGGGGAGGGATAGCTCAGTGGTTTGAACATTGGCCTATTAAACCTAGGGTTGTGAGTACAATCCTTGAGGGGGCCATTTAGAGATCTGGGGCAAAAATTCTGGATTGGTCTTGCTTTGACCAGGGGGTTGGACTAGATGATCTCCTGAGGTTCCTTCCAACCCTGATATTCTATAAATCAAGGTGCGAGTACTAACCTTGGGGTGAGTGTGTTTGTTTGGCTGTTTGTGTTTCTCTCTCTTTCAGGTTATTTCAGTTACTGGGTGAGTTGGAATTGTGTGTCTGGGGACTGTTTGAGCCTTTGTTCCCTGGATCATCCTCAATCAGCCTTGTGATCACCCTTCCCTTGTGCAATTAATGAAGGGGTAGGGCTGACCTAGGAGAGAAGGCCTTAAAAGCCAGAGGCTCAGCTACCAAGGGGAGCTAGCGAACAGGGGACTGTAAACAGGGGAGTTTGAGAGGGAGTTGTAGTATAATCTCTTATGGTTAGGAAGGGCCGCATCGCCAGTGCCAGCACTGCTCCTGTCTCCTCCTCCTGCACCTATATCCAGACAGACAACCTAACCACGCATGCCTCTACCCAGATCCTGGTGTGAATTTGCAGAGAAAGCCAGGCTGGGGGGACCATCCACTGTGAAAGGTGTCTGCTGGTGGAATCTCTCAGGAAGCAGGTGAGAAAGCTACAGGAAGAAGTGGCTAAACTGAGGCACATCTGTACCCACGAGGAATTCCATGAGAGTATTCATGTGGAGACATCCAAGACAGAGGAAGCTACAGAGGATTGCTGTCACACCACGGGGGAGGAGGATATGGCTCTGTCACAGGGAGGACACTGGCAGCTGGTTACTTCTGGCAGCAGGCAATGCTCCACCCCTACTCCCAACCCACTCACCACGGTAATGGAAAATTGATATGCTGCCCTAGCAACAAGCTATGAGGAATCACCCCCAGAGAAAGAGGAGAAGCCATGCACCCCCAAGGCTAGGAGGATTGCAGCCACCACTCCCAGGAGGAAACGTAGGATACTGGTGGTTGGTGACTCTCTTCTGAGGGGGACAGAGGCACCCATCTGTCACCCTGACATGGCATCCCGGGAGGTATGCTGCCCTGCAGGGGCCCATATTCAAGACATTACAGAGGGATTGTTGAGGATCATCGAGCCCTCTGAGTACTACCCCATGCTACTCATTCATGTGGGCACTGATACAGCAAGGTATGACCCTCAGCAGATCAGAAGTGACTACAGGGGAGTATAGGTGAAGGAGTTCGGAGCGCAGGTGGTATTCTCTTCGATCCTTCCAGTCCAGGGTAGGGGCCTAGGCAGAGACAGATGCATCCTGGAGGTGAATGCCTGGCTGAAAAGTTGGTGTCGCCAGGAGGACTTTGGCTTCCTTGACCACGGAATGCAGTTCCAGGAAGAAGGACTGCTAAGCAGAGATGGGGTTTACCTATTGAGGAAGTGGAAGAGCTGTGTGGGTTCGGTCACAGAGACCCCCTTGAGGCTGTCACCTGATGTGCTGGAATTACCTCTGAGCCCATTTTCCATTGCCAGCTGGGGCTCCAGAACCCTGCCTTGTTGAGCCAGACACACTAGTCTGCTGCAACACAGACCCAGGTCTAGTCCACACCCCCAAAGCTGCAGACTTTAACCAAAAACTGCTCAGCAAGTCACCTATCTCCAGCACCCAGACACCCAGCTCCCAATGGGATCCAGACCCCAAATAAATCTGTTTTACTCTGTATAAAGCTTATACAGGGTAAACTCAAATTGTCCACCCTCTATAACACTGATAGAAAGATATGCACAGCTGTTTGCTCCCCCAGGTCTTAATCAATCACTTATTCTGGGTTTACTAATTAAAAAAAGTGATTTTATTTAGTATAAAAAGTAGGATTTAAGTGGTTTCAAGTAATAGCAAACAGAACAAAGTAAGTTACCAAACAAAATAAAACAAAACACCCAAGTCTATGCCTAGTACATTATGACACTGAATACAGGTAAAATCTCACCCTCAGAAATCTTCCAATAAGCTTCTTTCACAGACTACACTCCTTCCTATTCTTTCCCCAGTACAATTCTTGTTAGTTCCAGCTCAGGTGGTAATTAGGGGATTTCTCATGACTGCCAACCTCCTTTGTTCTGTTACACCCCCTTTTATATCTTTGGCACAAGGTGGGAATCCTTTGTCTCTCTCTGGGTTCCCAGCCTTCCTTCTAAATGGAAAAGCACCAGACTTAAGATGGATTTCAGTATCATGTGACATGGTCACATGTCCTGTGAGACCCCAAGCCTCCATTCTTCCCAGCCGGACTCACAGGAAGGCTTACAAGTAAACAGCCATTTACAACCAACTGTCCTAGTTAATGGGAGCCATCAAGATTCCCAGTCACCATTAATGGGCCACACTTTGCATAGTTACAATAGGAGTTCAGAGTTATATTTCATATTTCTAGCTTCAGATACAAGAATGATACATTCATACAAATAGGATGAACACACTCAGTAGATTATAAGCTTTGTAATGATACCTTGCAACAGACCTTTTGCTAAAGCATATTCCAGTTACATTATAGTCGCACTCATTAGCATATTTCCATAAAACATATGAAATGCAATATCACAAGAGCATATTTGGATAGACTGGCTAACCTAGGGAAGAGGTCTTTAAACTAGGTTCAAAGGGGGCAGCTGACCAAAGCCCACAGGTAAGTCAAGAACATGGAGACCTGGGAGAAGGTTCAGAATTTGGGGGGAGCATGGGCTGTTACAGCAGGGATAAAAGAGAACTGGGGTCAGGGGTGGGGGGGGGAAATTAAATCAATATCTTAGATGTCTGTATACTAATGCAAGAAGTATGGGGAATAAGCAGGAAGAACTCGAAATGCTAGTAGATAAACACAACTATGACATAGTTGTTATCACAGAGACCTGATGGGATAATATGCATGACTAGAATACTGGTATAGAAGGGTACAGCTTGCTCAGGAAGGTCAGGCAGGGGAAAAAGGGAGAAGGTGATGCCTTATGTATTATAAACGTATTCACTTGGACTGAGGCTGAGATGGAAATAGGGGAGAGACTTGTTGAAAGTCTCTGGGTTGGGAAAAAAGGGGTAAAAAAACAAGGGTGATGTCATGGTAGGGGTTTACTACAGGCCACCTAACCAGGAAGAAGAGGTGGATTAGGCTTTTTTAAACAACAAACAAAATAATCCAAAAAACAGGGCGTGGTGGTGATGGGGGACTTCAACTACCCACATCTGTCAGGAAAACAACACAGTAGGGCACAGTTATCCAATAAATTATTGGAATGTGCACTGGAGACCATTTTTTTTATTTCAGAAGGTGGAGACAGCTACCAGGGGAGAGACTATTCTAGATTTGATTTTGACAAGTAGGGAGGAACTGGCTGAGAATTTGAAAGCGGAAGGCAGCTTGGGTGAAAGTGATCATGAAATGATAACAGTTCATGATTCTAAGGAATGGTAAGAGGGAGAACAGCAAAATAAAGACAATGGATTTCAAAAAGGCAGACTTTAGCAAACTTAGGGAGTTGGTAGGTAAGATCCCATTGGAAGCAAGTCTAAGGGGAAAAACAATAGAAGACAGCTGGCAGTTTTTCCAAAGAGAAATTATTAAGGACAGAAGAGCAAACTATCCTACTGTGTAGGAAAGATAGGAAGTATGGCAAGAGACCACTCTGGCTTAACCAGGAGATCTTCAATTAGCAAAAAATTATAAAAAGAGACCTATATAAAGTGGAAACTAGGTCAAATTACAAAGGATGAATATAAACAAATAACAAAAGTACGTAATTCTAAGAGAATTAGAAATGCCAAGCACAAACCGAGATCAAACTAGCTAGAGACATAAAGGGTAACAAGAAAACATTCTACAAATACATTAGAAGCAAGAAGACGACCAAGGACAGGGTAGGCCCATTACTCAATGAAGGGGGAAAAATAACAGAAAATGTGGAAATGGCAGAGGTGCATAATGACTTCTTTGTTTCGGTTTTCACCAAGAAGGTAGGTGGCGATTGGACATCTAACATAGTGAATGCCTGTGAAAATGAAGTAGGATCAGAAGAGGTTAAAATGGGGATAGAACAAGTTAAAAATTATTTGGACAAATTGGATGTCTTCAAGTCACCAGGGCCTGATTAAATGCATCCTAGAATACTCAAGGAGATGACTGAGGAGATATCTGAACCATTAGCAATTATCTCTGAAAAATCATGGAAGATGGGAGAGATTCCAGAAAACTGGAAAAGGGCAAATATAGTGCCAATCTATAAAAAGGGAAATAAGGACAACCCAGGAAATTACAGACCAGTCAGTTTAACTTCTGTACCTGGAAAGATAATGGAGCAAATAATTAAGCAATGTGCAAACATCTAGAAGATAATAAGGTGATGAGTAACAATCAACATGGATTTGTCAAAAACAAATCATGTCAAACCAACCTGATAGCTTTCTTTGACAGGATAAGAAGCCTTGGGAATGGGGGGAAGCGGTAGATGTGGTATATCTTGGCTTTAGTGAAGCTTTTGATATTGTCTCGCATGATCTTCTCATAAACAAACTAGGGAAATGCAACCTAGATGGAGCTACTATAAGGTGGGTGCAAAACTGGTTGGAAAACCATTCGCAGAGAGTAGTTATCAGTGGTTCAGTCATGCTGGAAGGGCATAACGAGTGGTGTCCCGCAGGAACTGGTTCTGTTCAACATCTGCATCAATGATTTAGATAAAGGCATACAGAGTACACTTATAAAGTTTGAGGATGATACCAAACTGGGAGGGGTTCAAGTGCTTTGGAGGGTAGGATTAAAATTAAAAATAATCTGGACAAACTGGAGAAATAGTCTGACATAAATAGGATTCAATAAGGACAAATGCAAAGCACTCTATTTAGGAAGGAACAATCAGTTGCACACATACAAAATGGGAAATGATTGCCTAAGAAGGAATACTGTGGAAAGGGATCTAGGGGTCATAGTGGACCACAAGCTAAATATGAGTCAACATTGTATTGCTATTGCAAAAAAAGCGAAAATCCTTCTGGAATGTATTACCAGAAGTGTTGTAAGCAAGACACAAGAACAGGTTTCAGAGTAGCAGCCGTGTTAGTCTGTATTCGCAAAAAGAAAAGGAGTACTTGTGGCACCTTAGAGACTAACAAATGTATTAGAGCATAAGCTTTCGTGAGCTACAGCTCACTTCATCAGATGCATTTGGTGGAAAAAACAGAGGAGAGATTTATATACACACACAGAGAACATGAAACAATGGGTTTATCATACACACTGTAAGGAGAGTGATCACTTAAGATAAGCCATCACCAGCAGCAGGGGGGGAAAGGAGGAAAACCTTTCATGGTGACAAGCAAGGTAGGCTAATTCCAGCAGTTAACAAGAATATCAGAGGAACAGTGGGGGGTGGGGTGGGGGGGAGAAATAACATGGGGAAATAGTTTTACTTTGTGTAATGACTCATCCATTCCCAGTCTCTATTCAAGCCTAAGTTAATTGTATCCAGTTTGCAAATTAATTCCAATTCAGCAGTCTCTCGTTGGAGTCTGTTTTTGAAGCTTTTTTGTTGAAGGATAGCCACTCTTAGGTCTGTAATCGAGTGACCAGAGAGATTGAAGTGTTCTCCAACTGGTTTTTGAATGTTATAATTCTTGACGTCTGATTTGTGTCCATTCATTCTTTTACGTAGAGACTGTCCAGGTTGACCAATGTACATGGCAGAGGGGCATTGCTGGCACATGATGGCATATATCACATTGGTAGATGCGCAGGTGAACAAGCCTCTGATAGTGTGGCTGATGTGATTAGGCCCTATGATGGTATCCCCTGAATAGATATGTGGACAGAGTTGGCAACGGGCTTTGTTGCAAGGATAGGTTCCTGGGTTAGTGGTTCTGTTGTGTGGTGTGTGGTTGCTGGTGAGTATTTGCTTCAGATTGGGGGGCTGTCTGTAAGCAAGGACTGGCCTGTCTCCCAAGATCTGTAAGAGTGATGGGTCGTCCTTCAGGATAGGTTGTAGATCCTTGATGATGCGTTGGAGAGGTTTTAGTTGGGGGCTGAAGGTGATGGCTAGTGGCGTTCTGTTATTTTCTTTGTTGGGCCTGTCCTGTAGTAGGTGACTTCTGGGTACTCTTCTGGCTCTGTCAATCTGTTTCTTCACTTCAGCAGGTGGGTATTGTAGTTGTAGGAATGCATGATAGAGATCTTGTAGGTGTTTGTCTCTGTCTGAGGGGTTGGAGCAAATGCGGTTATATCGTAGAGCTTGGCTGTAGACAATGGATCGAGTGGTATGATCTGGATGAAAGCTAGAGGCATGTAGGTAGGAATAGCGGTCAGTAGGTTTCCGATATAGGGTGGTGTTTATGTGACCATCGCTTATTAGCACCGTAGTGTCCAGGAAGTGGATCTCTTGTGTGGACTGGTACAGGCTGAGGTTGATGGTGGGATGGAAATTGTTGAAATCATGGTGGAATTCCTCAAGAGCTTCTTTTCCATGGGTCCAGATGATGAAGATGTCATCAATGTAGCGCAAGTAGAGTAGGGGCATTAGGGGACGAGAGCCGAGGAAGCGTTGTTCTAAGTCAGCCATAAAAATGTTGGCATACTGTGGGGCCATGCGGGTACCCATCGCAGTGCCACTGATTTGAAGGTATACATTGTCCCCAAATGTGAAATAGTTATGGGTGAGGATAAAGTCACAAAGTTCAGCCACCAGGTTAGCCGTGACAGTATCCGATGAAGTGAGCTGTAGCTCACGAAAGCTTATGCTCTAATAAATTTGTTAGTCTCTAAGGTGCCACAAGTACTCCTTTTCTTTTTGCGAAGACACAAGAAGTAATTCTTCCACTCTACTCTGATTTGGCCTCAACTGGAGTACTGTGTCCAGTTCTGGGCACTACATTTCAGGAAGGATGTGGACAAATTGGAGAGAATCCAGAGAAGAGCAACACAAATGATTAAAGGTCTAGAAAACATGATCTATGAGGGAAGATTGAAAAAAATGGGTTTGTTTAGTCTGGAGAAGAGAAGACTGAGGGAGGACATAACAGTTTTCAAGTATGTAAAAGGTTGTTACAAGGAGGAGAAAAAAATTGTTTTTTTTAACCTCTGAGGATAGGACAAGAAGCAGTGGGCTTAAATTGCAGCAAGGGAGGGTTAGGTTGGACATTAGGAAAAGCTTCCTGTCTGTCAGGGCAGTTAAGCACTGGAATAAATTGCCTAGGGAGGTTGTGGAGTCTCCATCTTCGGAGATTTTTAAGAGCAGGTTAGACAAACACCGGTCAGGAATGGTCAACTTAGTCCTGCCATGAGTGTACAGTAACTCCTCACAAAGTTGTCCCAGTTAACATTGTTTTGTTGTTACATTGCTGATCAATTTGGGAACATGCTCGTTTAAAGTTGCGCAATGCTCCCTTATAACGTCGTTTGGCAGCTGCCTGCTTTGTCCACTGCTCGCAGGAAGAGCAGCCCATTAGAGCTAGCTATTGGGGCTTGGAACCAGGGTGGACAGGCAGCCTCCGTATTCACTCCCAGCTCCCCTAAGTTCCCTGTGCAGCAGCCACCCAGCAGGCTATCAATTGCCGGGCAGTTCAGCTGTCCCACCTCCCACTGCCACATGCTGCTCCTGTCCTCTGCCTTGGAGCTGCTCCCGGGAGCCTCCTGCTTGCTGTGCGGAGGAGGGAGAGATGGAAGAAGGGGCTAATGTCAGGGTGTCCCCCTCCCCTCGCTCCTGTACCCCGCTTACCCCTTCTCCATATGGAACGGGGGGAGACACGACAGGACTCACGACAGGATAGCCTCAGCTGCTGTCTCAACTTCCTGATCGACTTAAAAAGGGAATGTACTTAGAGTGGGGTCAGTGTACTTAAAAGGGCAATGCTTGTCTCTCTCACACTCACACACGATGTGTGTCTCTGTCTCTCTGCCACGCTGTCTCCCCTGTCTTGCAGAGCGTGAGGCACATTAACAACATGTTAACCCTTGAGGGCTCAGCCGAGTGCTAGTTCATCATTTAGCAATAAGGCGTTCCCTGGAAATATCTCACCCTCTTCCACCTCAACCAAGTTTCACAATCAGCATTGCTGTGTACAGTTTTAAATTGTTTGTTTAAAACTTATACTGTGTGTGTGTGTGTGTGTGTGTGTGTGTGTGTGTGTGTGTGTGTGTGTGTGTGTGTGTGTGTGTGTGTAATACAGTTTTTTGTCCGGTGAAAAAAATTTCCCTGGAACCTAACCCCCCATTTACATTAATTCTTATGGAGAAATTGGATTAGCTTAACATCGTTTCGCTTAAAGTCGCATTTTTCAGGAACATAACTACAACATTAAGCGAGGAGTTACTGTAGGGGACTGGACTAGATGACCTCTCAAGGGCTCTTCCAGTTCTATGCAGAGGGCAGTTTTCCCACACGCCCCTACATAGCCTGTGTGTCTGACACAAGGAGGCTTAGAGCACATGCGCAAGCCACATGGTCACTGCTAATTGAAAATCTCCAATCAAGAGCTTCAGAGGTACATGCGCACCTGAAGTGGAGCACCCACTGGGACACTAACCAAAGAAGAAGGGAAGTTAGGACTGAGATCAGAACCCTGTGCACACTAACAGATAAGGGAAAAAAGTGTGGATCAGAAGTCATTAAATGAAATGCTCAAGGTAGGGCAGAATCAAGAGAACAGAGTCATACAAGCTAAAGGAAGAGAGAAACCAGATTGATCAGCTGTGTAAAAGGTACCAGACAGATCAAGTAATATGAAGATAAGGAAGTGACCTAGCAGGTCGTCACTGGTGACTTTGGGGAGCCCAATTTTTTGAGGGGGAGGGGCGGGGTGTTTTTAAGAAACTCAACTGCTTTATGAGAATTCAGAAGTAATTAAATGTTGCAAAGAAGGTAGTTTGGCTATACAGAATAAGTCAGGGGTGGATAACCTGACCCTGAAAAGGAGCCAGAATTTACCAATGTACATTGCCAGAGAGCCACAGTAATACGACAGCAGCCCCCCATAAGCTCCCCCACTGCGCCCAGCACCTCCCACCCACCAGAAGCCCCGCTGATCAGCGCCCCCCCCCCACACCCCAGGATCAGCTGTTTCATGGCGTGCAGGAGGCTCAGAGGGAGAGTAGGAGGAGCGAGGGCATGGCAGGCTCAGAGGAGGGGGACGGGAAGGGGTGGAGTGGGAGCAGGGCCTGTGGCAGAGCCAGGGGTTGAGCCGTGAGCACCCCCCAGCACATTGGAAAGTTGGTGCCTGTAGCTCCAGCCCCAGAGTTGGTGCCTATACAAGGAGCCGCATATTAACTACTAAAGAGCCACATATGGCTCCGGAGCCATAGGCTGGCCACCCCTGGAATAAGTCAACAGGACTCTAATGGTTTCTTCTCCTGTGCTTTTAAGGAAATTCTTTACACAGATTTTGACATTTCTTTGTACCACACGGATATACTGTTCTCTGGTTATGTGGCCTATCTAGCAAGATAAAGATTTATTCTTTCAATATTATAGGATTATAACTCCCTCTCAAATTACGAAAAGTACTTACAACAGGTAACTTTTAAACAGCACTACCAGTGGCAGATATTTGGCCTGGTATTTTCCAAGACTTACACATTCAGGAAAAAATTGCATTGCCTGGAATCTGAAATGCAGCAAGGACAACCGTTTTCATTACTAGTTTTCACCATCCATCTTCTCTCCCCACTGTCCCATTTCTGGGCACCTTGCCAATTGCCATTTAATTAAAATTAACTCCGCTTTTGATTCTTCCTCAGTAACTCAGTTACCAACTACATTGGCCACTTATGCAGTGAAAGGAATTTAATAAGATAAGCTATTCTCTATTGCATTTGCAGAATTGGCAGTGGTATAGTTTTGATGGAAGAGCCAGCCCTAGCACAGTTTAGTTTCCTAAAAGACCTAGAGATGAAATTTGTAAACTTGGGGCAGAAAGGGAGCGTGGGGAAGCAGTGGTATATTGTGTCCAATGACACTGCAGAAATGCAATTACATTTATTTGTTACAATTTAGGATTTAACATTTGGCAATGAAATAAACTCATAACTTCTTGCAAAGGTTTCCTTAAGCAGAGTTGCTGTCTTTTCAAAGAAAACACAAAACTAATCAAATCCTAGCACTGAAGTTTAATATCTGAAGATGAAAATATTTATCATTAAGATTGATTTAAACTGAATACGCTCTGGGTCCAAAGAATACCAAACATGAAATATAAAGCAGTACACAAATGAGGTCAGAATTCTTACTTGTATAATGAAACGACAAAGTGCCTGACTGAGCAAAGCACTAGCTTGTCACCTCCAGGCCGAATTTGGCCCAGAAAATGTCACTGAAACTAAAACTATAATCAGAGGTTGATGATTAAACACATGCTGTGAAATCCTGGCCTCACTGAAGTGAGTAGCAAAACTCCTGAAGTGAAGACTGAGGCAAAGAAATCATTTAATCATGTGTGTATTTTGTAGACCTATGGATTATCTCTCAGGCTTCCTGCTTCTGATTCAATTAAAGAATTTCATAATTATTTCTGTCTTTTAGCTAGTCGCTCTTCACAATTCTTCTTAACTTTCTAAATCTCCACCTAACAGTGGCTGCTGTGAGGCTATTTTTTCTGTTTTTTGAACGATACCTGTTTCGCTTGAAAAACCTCTTGCACAGCATTTTGCTATTTGTCCAAAGTGTGTACATTTTCCTTTGCTTTTCTGTTTCGGCTTCATCATAGCTTCTCTAGCTTAATTATTAGGTATGTATGAGTAAGCCTCCACATTTAGTTTAGAAGATTGTAATTTTCTCACTTTTGACATTATGGGGTCTTTTCACCATTTAAATAATTTTCATTAAAGTCATCCTTTGAAAAAAATTTGGTCTTGAACCATCCTGGGTTTACTCTGAAAGAGAAAAAGAATTTTTCCACAACGTTTGAGGAGAACTGATCACTTTTTTTGGTTTACCGATCATTCAAAAAATACCGCAATTTGAAATTGTATCTTGTTTGTATCCCTCAAGCTGAAAAAGTTTAACCTCTTCAGATTTTTCATGTAGTTAGACATCCTTCAAAATTCATAGGCTGTCAGGGGTGGCCAAAATTACTGGCCCTCCAAACCACATGAGACAATCTTCAGAAGTTTGAGAGCCGGGGCACACCTGCCCTCAGGGCTTCAGCCCCACTCCTGCTGAAGCCCCAAAGCCCGGCAGGTGCACCCCACAGGACTGAAGCCCTGATCCCCCGCTCCATGCTGGACAGAAGCCCCTAGCCCACCACCCTACTGCAAGGCAGAGGTCCTGAGTTCTCTCCCCACCCCACACACACATAGTCTGGTAGGCGGAGGGGGGGGACGTTGGGGAGGCTTGCAGGCTGCACTTTAATGGTAAAAGAACCGCACATGGCTCGCAAGCCACAGTTTGGCCATCCCTGCTATATATGAAGAAAATAGACTTCAGCTAAGGAAAGTTAATTGTTTAATTGCAGTGATTATAGTGTATGAACAATTTGCCTCTGATATGTGGTCGCAGCTTTCAGAAAACAGAAGCATGGTTCTATACATAACTACCATGAGATGTTTTTTTATCTCAAATAGTAGAGGGTAGTTAAGTTTTTGTAACTAAAGAACAGTGTTTTATTACCAGCTTTTGTAATATGTATGGCTTATCTGATTGCTTGTAACAATGAATCCATTGCAGAATAGCACTTAGGTCTGAGAGTCTTCATGGAATCCCGAAATTCACTTCCTTTACAACTTTGCACAGGAAAAAAATTAGTAAGGATGTTTAAAACAGTACCTTTTGAAATGTTCTTTGGTGTCTTAACATTGTGGGGTTCCTTTAGATAAACAAGAGCTTGAACGTAAAACTTCACACTTGTAGCTGTGTTGATCCCAGGATATTAAAGATAGAAGATGGGTGAAGTAATATCTTTTATTGGACCAACTTCTGTTGGTGAGAGAGGCAAGCTTTTGATCTTACACTGAGCTTTGGTAGCAGATTCTGGCCTGAGAGTGTGGTCAGCCATGTCACTGGAAACGTGGTAAGGGACTTCACTTGGAACAAAGACTAATTTAAATTTAGTAACAGGAAGCATTTTATCTTTATTTCTCTTCTAACCATTTCTTACTTGAATGCTGTGTACCTGTACTTACTTAAAACCAGAGGTTCTCAAACTGGAGGTTGGGACGCCTCAAGGGGTTGCGAGGTATTACTTGGGGGCTCGCGAGCTGTCAACCTCCATCCCAAACCCCGCTTTGCCTCCAGCATTTATAATGGTGTTAAATATATTAAAAAGTGTTTTTAATTCATAAGGGGGATAGGTCACACTCAGAGGCTTGCTATGTGAAAGGGATCACCAGTAAAAAAAGTTTGCGAACGACTGCTTAAAACCTATCTCCTTGTAGTTAAATAAACTCCTTTTATATTCTTTTTAATCAAAACTAATCCAGTGTTGTGAACTACTGTATATCGATCTGCTTAAAAGGGCAATGGAACTAATATATCTGCACTGTCCAGGAGAGGGCTGGACAGTGTAGAACGCGCTTTTTGGGTGGGTGGGGAGGGGAAATTGGGAACTGGAAGTGTGTTGGGGTCACCCTGCAAGTGGTAACCACGGCTGATAGAAGCTAAAGTGTGGCTGATGTTTGCTGATAGGCTACTGGGGTCAGAATTGCCCAAACCAGGGCTGTGGCGATATACAGACTCTTAGAGTGCGACCTGCATGCTTGCAGGCTATTTGTGTGCAGTCCATGTGGGAGCTACAGCAGCCAAGATTGCAGGGCAAGGGGGACACAGACCACCACTGGCCTGGATTGCACCTTGGAATGTCATAGTGACTTGAAGAAGAGCTGTGTGTGTGTAAGTTTGAAAGCTTGTCTCTCAAGGGACCCATCAACAAAAACAGGTCCAATAAAAGATATTATCTCACCCTCCTTCTCTCCAAACTTCAAACTGACATAGTTAAATATAAAAGTTAAATGCAGTTAATTCCAAAGCATAGGCTATTGTCTAAAACAAAAAATACCTCTTTACAAATATTGGCCTTACCACTATGTACAGTGATGCGTGCTTTATAAATCTACTTAGAGAAGAGCAGAAATGGGAACCCTGGATTCTTTTGCTGGTATTGCTTATTTCACTCGGGGGGTGGGGGGGAGAATGTTGCCCGAGCAAAGGTACAGTTTTGAAAGTACAAGCTGAGTCCACACTTGGAGCGCATTTCTTATGTAGTACACTGGTATAGCTATATTGATAAAGCTCTCCTAGTGTAGACCTGGCCTGTGATGTAGTGCTCTACGCAGTTTGTCCTTGTCTACACTTGCAGTTAAACCAGGTTCAGCACTAAGAAATTCTGGGTGTTTCGTTATAACAGGGGATTAGAAGATGCTACAGAAGTAGAAGTAGAATTTAGACTTGTTCTACAGCCTGGAATGGAAACTGACCAGGTACTGCCACCAGTGTGCAGGTTCAACAATATGGGACATAGGGCAGGACATTTTTCCAGTTTCTTGCTTATTTGACAGCCTTGATATGAGAAATTTTTTTTTAAAGTTAGCAGTACAGTGTGAAAATAATGTTGTGAGAATGATTTGGGAAGGGGACAAGGTAAGATAAATCTTGCAGATTTTGCTAATATTCTCTCCAAATGTGACCATGTATACTCTGTATTGAAGAAAACAGAAATGAAGTTCTGCAAAGAAGGAGAACTATAGAAATTATTTTGCCATCTTGAATAATAATTATTCTGCCATCTTGAATGTAATGTTAATTTGGAAGTATTAATTTTCCTCCATTCAGATTCAATCATTAAAATTAGTAAATGACACAAATTGATTTTACTAATGTAATATACCAACTCTCCTGAAGGTATTCAGTACATAATAATCTCCTCATTGTACTTGTAGTGACTTCATGTTGTTGAAATCTACGTTGCCTCACCTGTTCTTGCAAGAATAGCTTACTAGCAGTAGCAGTTGCATTTTCAAAGACAGATCTGCACACTGTCACATCTCCATGAGGCAAAAAACTGAAAACAGCTGAGATGCTAAAAACATACTGTTCCTGATTTCTTTTAAGCTCAAAGAATATATATTATATAAAATGCACCAAGAGTTGTATTGTTTTTATCATACAGAATCTTTACAAAAAAGGAGTCTCACCTTTACAAGAAAGTCAGATGAACACAGTATCAAGCATGTCCCTGCCTCATATGCACAAAGTACCTCTCCTTATACAAGAGTCAACACTATCACGGTAACTCCCCTGTCCCTTCACATGACCTTCAGTAGCCATTGGCATGTAGCTTTCGGCACTACCATAAATAGCCTTTTCCTACCTGGAACACATAAGGAAGCTATTCTTGAATTCTCACCATGCAGATCTCAAACAGGACAATTCTTCACGAAAAAGTTTCACCAGGGCCCATGATCGTGAATTTATGAGAAACTGCAAATCTACTCTGACTGATATCCAACTATGCTCATTCAGGCATTCCAGTACCCCTGCTACAGCTCAGATCTGATGTCCATTATCAAGAGGGCTCAGACCAACCAGCTGTCTCAAGCAAGGGTGAACAAAGGGCCTCCATTTCTTCAGGTCACCGGACAGAACCAGCCCAATGTTCTCATTGTAACCCAAGACTTGACTGTCAGTAGCTGAAAGAGGAGAGGGATATACTACTCCAGCACTCTTTGGAGGACTATAACACAAAATAAATACCAGACTCTTCTAGGTGGGACCCAATCTATTAAAGTTACAAAAACAAAGTTAATTACCTCCTCTTCTTCCAAAGTTTGTGAGGGACAGAGAGGCACATTGTTCAAAAACATTTCTTACAGCACAGTTCACAGATACTGTATCATTGTGAGCCTACTGCTGCTCAAATAGTTATGCTCTCGTTACTCAGAAAATAACTGATCTCCAAGAAAGACAAGAAGGGACTGACCCCCAGTATTGTTGTGTTGATCTCTCCTCTCCTCAGTTCTTGTATGCAGAAGACAACTCTCCCTCACTTTACACCTGCAAGAAATTCTCTAGAGTTAGCTTCCTTCTCCCTTATCCCTAAAGGTCCACCTATTCAGGCAAGGCACAATCAAATAAGCATCATGGATCTACAGCCTACCTTGCTTGAGCAGGAAGAGTTCTCACATTCTAAAACTTGAGAGGATGGGGAAAGAGGCTTTTCTTCTTCATGCCATAAACAGGGCGGGACAAGACATACCAGACACATGCACTCGTTTGTGGGGAGGATGCTCCCTGGAAGCATGGCATTCTACCTGCATTATCTGATGCTCTGTTACCACAGAGGAATTGGTTCTGGGCCTATGAATGGATGCTTTCCCTCTTGGAAATTCCGATAAGCTGGGCAGAACTGCATGAGGGCTTGGCTCTACTCAAGCCAAACTGCCTGTGGAGCTTGCAGAATAACAAAACCATTAGACACAGGTTCTTCTGTGCTGCTGCATTTACTTGACAGGATTTAGCAACTAGGCTGAATATTCACTGAGTGTGGTATATTCTGGCTACTGTGTGTGGGGGAAGTTGAAACCTGAGTGGCAGGCAAACAGGCCCTTCTTTATTTAGACTTCAAAATAACTAAAAAAAAAAAATCTTACAGGGAGAAAAATAATTTAGCCAACCTTTACACAACAAAAAATTGACAGCCTAAAATATCTTCTACCTGATTGAGATAGGGAACAACTGACAGCTAAAATACCTTCTACAATACTAAGTGGAGTGGCCCTTTAAAAGTCCCCAGGCAGGGCCGGCTCTAGGTTTTTTGCTGCCCCAAGCAAACCCCCCCCCCTTTTTTTTGGCCTTTTGCATGTGTTTGCACTTTGCAATTTTGGGGGGGGGGTGTTGATTTTTTTGACTGTTTAAAATTTAAAAAAAAAAAGAAAACAGAGAATTTGTAGTTAGTGAAATAAAACTATTTCCTACTAGTGTACTCATTTAATTTTAACAAAATCATAATTACAAACAATTTTGGTTCAACTAGACATTGTAATGAAAAATGTTTGTCTTTCGGTGCACCCAGTTTCTCATAAATTAAAAGAATTTATATGAACTGAATTTTTCTGGTTTTTATACTTGTGTAGTCTTTTAATAATTCAGTGAAATCTAAATATTTTGCAATGGTACTTTCAACTGAAATTAATGCGAGTCCTGACAAAAGATTTTGAGACATGGTGGACCTCAAATAATTTTTTAGTAATTTCAGTTTTGAGAAACTGCGCTCACCAGAAGCCACTGATACCAGTAATATTAAAAGAATGAGTAATGCGATAGCAGTTTTTGGAGTGAAAAAATCATTTCCTGCTATAAATTCTAATACTTTTAGAGGAGAAGTTTTAGGACTTATTAGCTCAGATAAAGCTATTAATTCATCATACAATTCTACTCCATCAACGTCAGCAGTGTTATCAGTACTGAGCACTAAATGTAGGTCTTGGCAGTGCTTCATGAGATCTTCTTTGGAAAACTGATTTTTAATATTTCCAATATGGTATAAAAATTCAAAAGAGCTTTCTCCTTGATCATCAACTTTTTTAATATACTTATTTGAAGTACTTGTGGCACCTTAGAGACTAACAAATTTATTAGAGCATAAGCTTTCGTGAGCTACAGCTCACTTCGTCGGATGCATTTGGTGGAAAAAACAGAGGGGAGATTGATATACACACACAGAGAACATGAAACAATGGGTTTATCATACAGTGTGTATGATAAACCCATTGTTTCATGTTCTCTGTGTGTGTATATCAATCTCCCCTCTGTTTTTTCCACCAAATGCATCCGACGAAGTGAGCTGTAGCTCACGAAAGCTTATGCTCTAATAAATTTGTTATTCTTTAAGGTGCCACAAGTACTCCTTTTCTTTTTGCGAATACAGACTAACACGGCTGCTACTCTGAAACCTGTTATTTGAAGTACGCGATAGTCCTTCTAACTCTTTTTGCCATTTCTCTCTTTGTTGCCGGAAGGCAGCACCGGAAAGTCATTTTCGTTTTTGTCCCGGCATTTTAGCCCTAAAACCACTAGCGACATGGAAATTGGTGCGAATGGCGCTGATAGGGTGGCACAGTACACACAAGTAATCGTGATTCCTTTTTTAATTAATCAATACCATTAACATTTACACATTTAGGCACATTCACATTATGAGTGACTGTCACGACAAGACACGATATTTTTCACGTCACACTGCTATCGCACTACTGGAGATTTTTTTGATCTTCATGTTTTGTTTTCTTGTACATTGGTGGATTAAAAAAAAAAAGATGGTTGGAATGCCGCCCCTGGACATGTGCAGCTCCAAGCACGTGATTGCTTTGCTGGTGCCTAGAGCCGGTCCTGTCCCAAGGATAGACTCAGAAGGAATGACTGCTGCCATCATCTGTGATGGGATATTAGATGGGTGGGATCTGAGTTACCCAGGAAAGAATTTTCTGTAGTATCTGGCTGGTGAATCTTGCCCATATGCTCAGGGTTTAGCTGATCACCATATTTGGGGTCGGGAAGGAATTTTCCTCCAGGGCAGATTGGAAGAGGCCCTGGAGGTTTTTCGCCTTCCTCTGTAGCATGGGGCACAGGTCACTTGAGGGAGGATTCTCTGCTCCTTGAAGTCTTTAAACCACGATTTGAGGACTTCAATAGCTCAGACATAGGTGAGGTCTTTCGCAGGAGTGGGTGGGTGAGATTCTGTGGCCTGCATTGTGCAGGAGGTCAGACTAGATGATCAGAATGGTCCCTTCTCTCCTTAGTATCTATGTATCATAAGGGGAAGAAACACAGAAAGGACTTTGGGAGCACAAAAGTCTTGCAGCCATTCTCTTCCCTCTCAGGAATACCAGTTGGGCTAGAGCCCTCCAAAGAGTTTCCATGGGGAAGTGGCCCTTTAAGAAAGCTCTAGAATCTCCAGGTAGGAAATATTCAGTAGCACTTTTCCAGCCTCAGGAGAACCAATGGTATTAGCAGTTCCAGACTCTCAGCTGTTTTGTGGGGTTGCAGGATTGATGGTTGGGTGAGCAAGGTGTGGGAGAGAAGGGGTAACAGGGTTGCTAAGTAATGACTTGGCTCCAGTGGTATTTTCACAGCCCTGGATACCAGTGGCATCATAATGTGCACTCATGACTGATCAATCGACTTTCTGCTCCCTTCATACTGACATCTGAAAGGATATATCCAGGCCTCTCATCAACATAAATCAGAGAGAACCCTAGTAGTGGACCTGCTGGTCTCTCCATTAGATTTATAGCAAACACCCCAGAGGCAGGAGTGTTTCTGTAGATGAAGGGGGCCCAATCGGCTGATAGAGCTATGGGATGGATATTTTTAAAAGATCTAATAATTCTAGGTAGAGGGTAGTTGGGGACAGGCTACATAGTAGGCAGTGGATTGCATTAACATTAGAATAATAGCAAGTGAGCCCAGGGTCACTCTTTCACAATTTTGGTGGGAAGGGACTGTTAATGGGGCACAGGTAGACATGATTTGATAGCATTTTTTTAATACTGTTCCAAAAGTTTACAGTATTCAGAACCATTAAGTTGTGCGTTTTATTCTTTGTAATCTACTGCTATTGCCCTCTGACACCCCTCCGCCCCGCTGTCCGTTTATCCATTTGTACAGTGCATCACACAATTGGGTCCCAATCCTGATTAGTGCCTTTCGTTTCTATTGTAATTAAATGACTTATAGTGATATTAATGTTTCTATATTTTCCTCTGCCTGCCTTCTGGAAACAGAGAATCAAACCCACTGTGGGGGCTGGAATAGGAATACAACTAAAATGTGCTCACCGCAACTATATGCAATGGGTCCTTTGTCCAGCTGGCACTGTGGGGGCTGGGAACCCCATAAGGGCTCCCTCTAAAATTGGTGGCAGAAGGGGAAGGAAGGGAAAGTTCACATGAATGAGGCAAGGTGGAACAGGAAGTGGCCAGACCCGGTGTGGGGGATATTACCCTTTCAGATGACCCACGGAGAGGAGGTATTTATTTCTCAGGAAGTTCTGGAGAAGCCATCTGCAACTGGGCTGTTAACACCCACCCTCTTACCATGGTACCAGAGCAGACTGGGTTTCTTCATGATCCACACTGTGGACATTATGCTAGTCACCCTTTTCCTTCAGGCTGGGAATTTTTCCCTCACCCCCAGATTGGCCATAGTGGAACGGGTGTTTATGCCTTCCTCACAGTGCGTCAGGGACCCAGTGAGGTGGGAAGGGAGGTTAGGTTTAACTGTTGCAACTTAGTAAATAAATAAATATAAATGTAGCCAAAGTCCAGCACAAGTACTTGCTATGGAATGAACATAGTGATCAGATAAAAGGGACTGGAAGAGGATTTAGAAGAAAGCATCCCTTAAGAAAACCATGGATGGGATTCAGGGCTCCTCATGTCTGGTATAACAGGGAGCTGAGCCCCCTTCCTTTTCATTCAGCCCCTTTAACTCTAGTCTGAGGAGAGGGCAGTGGGGTCCCAGCACTGGGCTGACTGGCACCAGGCTGGAAAGGGAGAGGGGCTGGCAGCAGTCCCCCCTCAAATAGATGGAAATGTTTAAGGAAAGATCATCAACCTGCACTGTACAATTTATTCTCTTGTACACTGAGATATTTTAGCTGAAGAAAGTTGTGGCCTAATTAAACTACATCTGTTGCCTCATGGCTTTCTTCTGACATGGCCTCACAATTTCCTGCTACTGTGGGGCGTATAAAGCAATCTCCAAATAGGAACATAGCTAGTCAGAACAAACAACTCTTTTTAAGGTTTCAGAGTAGCAGCCGTGTTAGTCTGTATTCGCAAAAAGAAAAGGAGTACCCGTGGCACCTTAGAGACTAACAAATTTATTAGAGCATAAGCTTTCGTGAGCTACAGCTCACTTCATCGGATGCATTTGGTGGAAAAAGCAGAGGAGAGATTTACACACACACACACACACACACACACACACACACACACACACAGAGAACATGAAACAATGGGTTTATCATACACACTGTAAGGAGATTAGTCTGTATTCGCAAAAAGAAAAGGAGTACCCGTGGCACCTTAGAGACTAACAAATTTATTAGAGCATAAGCTTTCGTGAGCTACAGCTCACTTCATCGGATGCATTTGATGGAAAAAGCAGAGGAGAGATTTATATATATATATACACACACACACACACACAGAGAACATGAAACAATGGGTTTATCATACACACTGTAAGGAGACTCTTTTTAACTCTTTTTAAGAACACTTGTCACTACAAACTGCTGTAAAACATTGAATTAATGACTTTAAACCTTTCATGGCTGAAAGATTTGCAGCAAAGCCTAGGAATGTGTTACATTAAGGTAGGGTGATGCCAGGCATGGAAACCCACAGAACAAAATTAATGCTCTGATGCCCAGCAGTGAATTCTGGAGCACTGATGGAGTTTAGGTCCCATACTGAGTAGCAGTCTCTGCTTATTAAAAAGAACCACTTTTCCTTTCAGCAATTCTGACTTTTCTATCTGTGGAAAAAAATCTTAGCAGCACTAGAGAGAGCCTAGCACTCTGCTGCAATGCAAAAATCTTATCTGGAAGTATTTATATATCAAATCTTTAGAAGAAATATCTAAACAAGATTCTTTGACAGAGAATTGTGAAAGATGACTACAAACACAAAATTTTCATTAAAATATGCCCCGCTGTTATGCAACAAGTTTAAAAGGTAGCAATTGTCTGATTCTACTGAGTCATACAGTGGGTTGCAGCGTTCATGGTTATTTTCTTCTCAAAAGCTTCCATACAAAGCTATACATTTTACCTGAACATATGCAATCTTCAGAATCCAAAGCTAGATGATTTTAAACCTAATTCATTAATAAATCAGCAAAAACATACCATCTGTGCCTACCTTAGTAAAACTGCTATGTAATCTCAAATTTTCTCAGCTTTTTAATTCTAGAAAGCTAGTTTCAAAGCACCGTCAATTGATTTTTTCTTACCTCTAGAAGTTATGTAAACATTTCAACAACCTTTTACAATAGCCAGTACTCAAATACATTTACATCAACCCTTTACAGGTTCCAGCCACAACCAACTTATCAATCACGTGGTCCTTCATTTAATCTTTAAATTCCTCTTCTGAGCTATTTGAAATATATGTAGCAAAGAATGGAACACTATACATCACTGGAATGCCTTTTATGAATATGAAAGGGATTTCTTAAAAATAGCATTTTGAAGAGTTGACATATTTGCCTATTAGCAATGTAAAATGCCATATTGGATCAGTCTGGGTCCGTTTCTTCCTTTATTAGAAAATTACCGAAGAAACATACTCTGTGATAAAAAAATTAAAATTTATAATAGTAGCTGTTTGGTGAGACATGTATTTGTCAGAGGTTTCAGAGTAGCAGCCGTGTTAGTCTGTATTCGCAAAAAGAAAAGGAGTACTTGTGGCACCTTAGAGACTAACAAATTTATTAGAGCATAAGCTTTCGTGAGCTACAGCTCACTTCATCGGATGCATTTTGCATCCGATGAAGTGAGCTGTAGCTCACGAAAGCTTATGCTCTAATAAATTTGTTAGTCTCTAAGGTGCCACAAGTATTTGTCAGAGCGTCAGAACTGCAAAGCACAACAGAAAATTGCATTTGTACCCTTCATTTCTTTTATTTGTAAAAATACATGTACAAAGTCAAAAAGGATAATTTAAAAAAAAAAGAAATAATGGATCTTGACTTTGCTTATGAAAACTGTAGACTTACGTGAATAACCAACAGAAGAAGCATTTGGTATACTTGTAAGGCAAAGCCTTTTCAACTCCCCCGCCCCCCTTCACATAACACTGGCTCCTGCCACTACAGAATCCTATTAGTCTATACCCTTTTAAAAAACATTATGGAATAGTTTGCTCTAAACAATACAGTAACAAAGATATTACAGACATCTGTTATTCTAACTCATAAGACACATTGGTGACAGGTACATATTAGAAAAATGAAATATATTCTAGAGATTGCAGTCAGGCTTTAAGAAACCTTTGGGGTGGGAATGATTTCAAGGATCATACAGTTTGGAGCATGGAGAAGCTGAGCATGGATAGGTCCTAGATCTTTAGCATCAGGAAGAATCTGGAGTAGAAACCAGAGTTTCTCCCTTTAGATGGGACCTGATTATTGATAAAAGGGAAAGGAGATGTTATTCAGTCTATAAATCCTGGTCTTTTCAGATTAGCTTGAAGGGAAATAGACAACGGAAAGTTAAGAAGGGTGGATTTTGAAAATGTATGAGGCTTTGTCTGAGAAACTCCATTAGAAGTGTTATTAGCTGAAGTTGAGAAGTAGTTCTTGAATATTCCTCACAGGGAAAGGTGGACATAAAAAAGCAGACCGTCACAGTCTTGTGGAGTAGATTTTCCAGCTTGTGTTGGGAAAGAATTTCCTAGTTTTGGTGCACTGAAAGAGGGGGAAAACTGGAAAGATTTGGTACAGCTGGAAGTTACGGTGAAATGACTTGAAGCTCCTAGAGCGTCTCTTCCCAAAAACTGGTTGGGTATATTATTATTCACATCACAGGAAACCTTAGAGCTATTTCTAAGGCCTTGCTGAAGAGTTTTACCTCATCAAAGGACTTTTGAAACAGTTTGCTTCTGGAAGTGGTGTCTATATCTAGAACCACATTTTGTTTTCCAAACAAGAGAAGAGGTCTAATACAGTATCTAGTGATGCTACAGGAATCATCAGACAGAAAGCAAACATTTTGATAAGAGTTCAGCTGTGTTTTAATCTCCCTCTTTTGATCTCTATGGAACCTCTTTCTGAGAAAGCAAAGGATAAGCAAACAACAATGCTCTTCAAGCTGACACTATGCACATCATTTAACAGCACACAAAACAACAGAAAAAAATATCAAGCCACTTATGGGAACTTTTCTTGATCTTTGGTCCACAAATCTTTTCAGGAACCCTCCTGTCTCTCTATACTGCTATCTCAATCTTTTGTTTCTGACTAAGATGAAGGAAGGACAAGTCAGTCTTTTGGGCACAAGAGAACTTTGCTGCAAGGGGATCTGCACAAGAATAAGGTTGGGTCAGCAGTGGGGAATTTGCAACTCTCTCAAGTCTCCCTCCAAAGAGAAAATAGGCTCAGAGAGGAAGTGAAGGATAATATTGGGTTAGGAATCCTGAAGTAGAGGAAGCCCTAGCATGGTCAAGGCAGGATAGGAGAAGCCAAGCATCCTTTTTGTTTTATGTATATACCCATCTTTGGAGGACTTTATTTGGCTCAGCTCTTAAAGGGGCAGGACACTATTTTGGATTCATTAGTTTTCTGTAACAACCACCGTCACCTGAAGAGCTTTGTCCAACTTTACGTTTTATTTCCCATCCTCCACATGCCAATCACCATGGTATCTAAGTGCCTTCCAAAATTACAAAAGCGCACACTAAAAGGCATTACACTTTTTTTCTAAGAAGAAAGATAGCCATTTTGTTTTCTCCTTAACCAGCTATGACTTCTACAAGTACACTACAACAACTCTGTCCCCACCTACACTAAGAGGAGGGCATTCATTTAAATAATATGGTGTAAAAATACCCTATACATTTTCAAGTGAAAGCTATAATGTCTATCTTTCAGGACACATTATTGAAACAGAAGCAAAATAATCTGGTAAGGAAATGCAATCTTCTCATGAGCACATTTGGAAAAAAAGGCCTGGAAGAAAAAGGGGAAATTTAGTTCACATCCCATTGGAAATACATCATGGGTATCCAAGTGTTTCATAAGTTTCTTATATCACAGAAGAACATGAACATCTATTTTCCTGTAATTCAGCCCTTTACACTTTGGGAAAGTAAATGAAAACTTTGAGTTGTGTTACTAATAGTTATGTTTGTACACAATCAAAGCTAGTTATGTTTGCACACAAACAAAGAACTGCTCAGCTTCTTTCAAAATCCCCAGATTTTAACTTCTTCCCATTCAATTACTTTGTTTGCAATCAATATAAAAAATGGTTTAATTCCTGTCAAAAATCTGTCAGCCACCTAATGATACCATAAATTGGAAAAGGCACTGTGTTAGGAATGCTGCTAGTAAAAAAAAATTTTATAAGGATATCTGTCAAACTTGAAAGACGAGAGTCTGTTGAACACAAACTATTAACTTACCAAAATCATACATATGTGAATTCACATAAATTATACTTTACATATAAATTAAAATACAAATCATGGCCTGTGTAAATGTTTGGTTCCTGAATACTTATGCTAGATTTAACTCTTGTGAAATAGTGCTACTCACAACCAGGTCACTGAATAACTACCAACTGATACAAAAGCATGTTTGCCTATGTAACAAAAGTGCACAGTTAATTTTTTATCTTAAAATATATGGAGTTTTCCCTAACAAATATATTACATATTTAATATGTATAAATTATAGTACAGTCACATGCCAAATTGTTATAGATTGTTAGGGAACACCTAAAAGTTAGCTCTGAATTTTCAAGTATACTAGGCACCCTAATACTATTGTGATTAGCAAGGTATAAAAATATCTACATAGAGCTGCAAATGGAGGACAAGATCAGTACATAAAGAGATGATCTTCAAAATTCTAAGAGAAAAACCTCTATTAAACCTGAAAATATTTTTAAAAATGAAAGGACTCTGAATAAGTAGATCATCACTAATTCACGCTGACTAGCAGCTCCACTGACAAATGTAGAATTCTGCAAATTAAAGAGTGAACAAATAAAATTAGCAAAGAATCTATACCACAAAATGTATTTGTTCATATAGGCTTCAATTAATCAAACAACAACTTTAGGCATATGCTTAAGTCTATCCCTATTTTTCAAAGCCCTTAAAGCACATGCTTAACAACTTTGTAGAATCTAGACTAATGTAACTTTCATTAAAGTAGATAATACTTCTAGTACAACTAGAAAATGGCCGGTAGTAGTATATTGAGTTTTTGTAATGAGTCCTCACTGAAGCATTCTAGATTTTTGTTTAGAAGTGTTTTTATCAATCTTGTAGTAATCCCTCCACAATGTTTTGACATACCTCTGGGCTAAGGAAGAAAAGGATTTAAAACACTAATGCCCTAATTATTGTAAGGCAGTCCCAGGCCTGCCAACATTGGCATTTTTAATATACATGAGCTTGTCCTCCCCCATCTATCTGTTTTATCCACCTGTCATCCCTTGTCTTATACTTACATTGTAAGCTCTTTGGGGCATGGACTATTTTTTCATTACATATGCATACAATGCCTAGCACTATAGGGCCCTGATCCTTATTCAGTGGCCTCTAGGTTTTACTACAGTACAAACAAAAACAAAGAACAACTGGTTTTTAATCTGGTCTGGGCCAGCCAGTGTACAGAAGGGCCTAAACAGTGCTAGCATTGTATTTTAAAAACCATATTCTAGACTAAAACCTGGGCTAGAACATGATTTGCATCACCATTCTATGGTCTCTCTTAGTAGAGACTGCTAGTCACGATAAACTGTGCAGCTAGCTGTCCACTATAAACCAATAAACTTACTTTCCCTTGTGACCAAACAAGATTTGAACCCAGATCTTCAGAGATCAGTAGCTAATGTTAACCCACTTCATGAACTAGCCCTCAGAGGTTGTATTGCTAAGATTCTTCTTCTTCTTCGGCTATAACTCATTATTTTTCCAACATGTAGCAAATGAAATTGACCAAGATGCCTTGCTGCCAACACATGAATCTGAAAAACAGTGAAAACTGGTATAACATTGCCAGTTTTCACAATGCCACAGATTACAGAAGCTCTCTGTAGCAGAGCAGCAGAATTGTCCATCTGTAGATTTAGAAAGGCATCAGTTTAACCTTCATTTGTATTTTGAAGATTCTTTTCACAATAACAAGGGCTACAAACTAACTTATTTTCTTAAATGAAAGCTTAGATTTTGCAGGCTTGGACAGTGGTATTTTTCTTTTTTACTTGCCCTAGAAAGTGGGTGCAGAGATTTTTTTAAACCCTGTTCACAGAGGTACTCTGTGTGCTCTGGCACTATGCAACATCCAAGTCAGCGAAAGGGTTATATAGCCTCATTTTCATAAAAGCATACCAAAGGAACTGTACACACTGTATACTACAGATGACATTTTTATATTATACTGGGTAAGAAACATACTAGCATTTCATGTATATATTTACCAGTGTAGTGACCTATACAAAGAGCATCTTACAGTATCTTAGGTCCTATAGAAACACTTCTCTGTTGATAGCAAATATTTCTCAGATGAGTAGCACATCTTTTATTACTTTGCAGCTGGCATTTGGACTGGTTTACTCAACTGGCTTGACTATCCTTACATTTCCTCCCTCTGGCTTTCTCTTGGGAGAGGAGGGCCAAACTGGCTGATAAAAGGCCTTTTATCTGTATGAAACCGAACAAGTCAACTACTGTATATTTAGGGTCTTATACTGAATAATCATTTACAGTAGATTTGACAAACATTCTCTGTTTATTTTAGCTCTCACTTTTAAGAGTGAAAAATGTTTAAAAATAGTAAAGAACACATTTATTGTACCCTTTAAAATAATCCTCAGTCTACAACAAATGGTGCTATTAGCCAAGCGGTCTTATTGTGCCCAGTTTTGCTTACATCCACCTAAGAACTTGCTACTGCCAGTTATAAAATCATGCTCACAGAGTCAGAGATTGTTTCAGATTGAAGCTGATAAAATCCCACTCAAGCAAAAAATTTAAAATAACTTTTTATGAAGTATATACTGAACATAATGTAAATTAACTATTTTTACAGAGGGTTCAATGAGCCCTACAGTGCCTGTTTACTTCCTAATTGCTAATGCCTAGCAGTGCAAAGCTTTGGCGGGGACTGACTGTTGGTATGCCTCAATGAGTATAAAACAAATTATAGTATTTGAATTTTTCCTTCAGAAATATTAATACCTCTAACACACACAACTAACTAAAAATTTAGAGAAGTAAATACATTTTTAGGCACAGTCCAAAAGCATTTTAGTTTGCTGCACAGAATGAAGACTCACTTAGGGCTTGTCTACATGGCATCACAGTATGAACTAGACTCTATGAACTGTAGAACGCTCTAACATGTTGCACTCTAACTGCCCTATGTAGACCTTGCTGGCACAAACTAAAAGGTAGCTAGTGGCCTTTAATATAGCGCTGTTTGAAACATGATTACATCCATGTGAACTAGGAACCTTCTAGTTCACACCAGCAAACTCTACATGGGGCAGTTAGTGTGCAACACAGAGTACTCTACAATTTAAATCAGTCTAGATCACAGGGAAGAGCCACATAGCGAAACCCTAAGTTCTCTGAAGTGCTACAGACAGAAAAAAAGAACAAACAGAAGTTACACAACCGCTCTCATTCTACCTGATGTTTGCAAAGTATTTGCATCAGGGGTGTACCAACATTGTTTGCTGACACTAGAAACCTAATGATAGCTTTCGTTTTCCTATTATGGGGAAACTGGCTTAGTTTACTAAGAAAGCAAATCATTGCTTTTCAAATGGTTTTTCAAAGAAAATGGCACAACTTTCAATTAAGACAGAGGGTTTACTTAGAAGAGAAATGACCAACTGGACTTCAAGATAAGCTTCTTTCACTCTGACAGGCTAACAGTGCAGCTATGTATATCTTTGTCTTTTCAGGCAAAATGAATTTTCAACTAATTAATTTCATTTTGATTACCCCTCAAGAGTGAGTCTGAAGTAACTTGGTGACTTCACTTTTCTAAATGTTGACCTTTTAATTCATTATAGAAGGTACTACTCATTATAGAAAAGAAATAGGAAGAAACAGGACTTGGGGTGGAATATGAAAGATTGTGATATTTATGATGGTTACAGAATGAACATGGGGATGTTAATTTACTTTACAAGAGGGAGTGCAAACATACATACCACAAAACAGACAAGAGCTGGTCAAAGGCCACTAGGCTTTTCACTTTCTTTGGGTGTAATATGGTGCACGTGCAAGAGGGAGGAGTGGCTGGGGACAACAGGATATGCTAAATGGTAGACTTGTCACCAAGTTTCTTCCTTTTTAGTTAGAGGTTTCAGCCATAAAAATGTCAAGAGAAATGCAGGCTTACCAATAACATGCAGGCCCCTGCATTGTAATCTACAGTACAAGAGAATATATTCAGCATAAAGCTTGGAAACATTTTTCTGCTCAGAAGCCTATTCCCCAAACAGTGTAATGAGGGATCCATCTGATACAGAACTGAAGGCAATTGGTTTGTTACTTTCACTTTTCTACAATCAGTATAATAAAAGCTGTGTGAACATGTACAGTAAAAGAATTTTCTGGTCAAATTGAGGGTGGGAACAGGAAATGCATGAGGTCAGAGGTTGTCTCCGTTACCGAATTCACTGGCAGTATAGAAAAATGCATTCCTACAGCATCTGCTAGTTGGAGTTCGTCTATTCCAAACAAGTTATACTGATGTTCCAAATGTGGAAAGAGAAAACACTAGAATAAATTGCTGAGAATAAATGTAAATCTGCCTTCAGAGCTTTTAGCTTTGTAATAATCAATCACGTTAATGATGCTACTACCTAAGGAACCACCAAAAAATGGGGCCTCATTGTGCTAGGCACTGAACAAACACATAGTAGCGCAGAGTCCCTGTTCCCAAGAGCTTACAATGTAAACAGTCAAGACTGATACCGAGTCGGGGAAAGAAGTACAACAGAAACAGAGTGAACTATGTGATGGCAGCAAATGTCATATTAGTTCCGTGATGGGGGGCAGGGAGGAAAAGCAGGTTAAGTTAGGAGGAGATAAGCTAAATGGAAAAAAATGAAGGGAGAGAGGACACTGAAGTGAAGAAGTCTAAGGGGGCAGGACAAGGGGAAAAATGGTAAGTGACAGGTGTGGAGGAGTGAAGCTAAGGGGAAGAGACTGAGAAAGGGGGAAAGAGAGTGTAAGAGCAAACAGCCACTCAGCATGGGAGAGATCAAGTCCAGTCAAAATTGTGGAAAGTTCTCAATGTCCAAAGTTGCCTGCTATGGCTGCTTCTGAAGCTGGTGTGTGGACAGGGAAGCACCACTTGGGTTATAGTGCCCCAGAGTGTGGGAGATCTTAGTTTTCTGTCTTACTCATCAATCTTACACATATGCTAGAAGATTCCATCTTTCAAACCAATCAAGATAGCATAGGGCAGGGGTAGCCAACCTGAGCCTGAGAAGGAGCCAGAATTTTCCAATGTACATTGCAAAAGAGCCACAGTAATACATCAGCACCCCCTGCCCATCGGCAGCCCCACTAATCAGTGCTTCCCCTCCCTCCCCGCACCTCCCAATCAGCTGTTTTGTGGCGTGCAGGAGGCTCTGGAGGGGGAGAGGAGGTGGAGGAGCAAGGGCATGGCAGGCTCAGGGGGATGGGGCGGGAAGGAGTGGGGGCAGGGCCTGTAACAAAACCAGGGGTTGAACAGTGAGCACCCCTCAGCACACTGGAAAGTTGGTGGCTGTAGCTCCAGCGCCAGAGTCGGTGCCTATACAAGGAGCTGCATATTAACTTCTGAAGAGCCGCATGTGGCTCCGGAGCCACAGGCTGGCCACCCCTGGCATAGGGATACATTATAGCTGTTACTAGATTTGAGACAGAAGAAATGGATATACAATATTTTGGGTTAGGTGAAAGTCAGTATTTACTTATGCGTCACACTGTCCCTTTTATGGAAACTTAAGCCAACACATGCCTACTCCAGGTTCTGGTCCTTTAAGGACCAGCATTCTAGTAGGAGTCCCCAAAGGTCATGTGACTGTAGGCTGCTGAGACACACACTGGTAGGGCATGTCAGGTAATAATAAGGAGCAGCCTTCCCCTAACAGAGTCAAGACCAGATTTAGTGGCAGTGCCACATCAGGAGAGCCGGGGAAACACACAGTTCAGGAGGGGCTGTGGAAAAGGTTCAAAGAGAAGATATATAGAAGAACCCCAGCGAGAGATGAAAAACATGAAGGAAAAAGCCTGGGGGAACACTTTCATGGTATGGGCTGAAGGATTGGTGTTGGCATTTGTCCCTATTTAGCGGCCCCAAGCCAAGACTTTCAGAGAAGGCGAGAATCTCCCCATGCTTCTCCATCTTCCCAAATCAAGGTAGAGATCAGGACAGATATGCCCACAGGAATCTGAAGAATAAGCAAAAATGAATAGTTTCAAAGAGCAAGATGTTTAGGATGGAAGTATAGCACCTAAGTTTACCAAAATGCCAAGCAGAAACAGTTTTGTGAGAGCACTAATTGGAAAGAAAAATGACTAAGGAAGGCTAAAGAAATTTTGCTTGCATCATTTCAGTATAAAATGTAGTTTCTTTATGGTTTTGTTTTTGTACAAATACTGTAGTTCTAAGTTTACATATCCCTCTATAAGGAATTTAAATGTTTTCACAAAAAATAGAAGCTGATAGTACGCCTCTGTTCTTATGGAAATATTGCTTTAAGTTAAATAATTCCACAAAAGCTGTAGTGGACAGTATGGTGTTTTGCATTTAAAAAGGTGACCTCCTTAAAGGAATTTTTTTTTAAATGGCCAAATACTTAAATGTTATACATTTTAAAATTTGGTGTAACAGTGCAAAAAGGCCCCTCTTCATGCAGACCAGATATTTGATTTAATTTTGTTTTTTTTAAAGAAACTCCTCTCTATAGCTAAGAGGAAGAGGTGATCTGTCAAAGGAGATGTGCATTTCACATAACACCAGCAAATGGTTCTTGAATTACCAATACTTTGACATTTTAATATACACTAAAATATTTCTTGATGAAGTCTTCTTCACAGAGTATAAAAATGATATGGACATGTCTGTATAAGAATACTGTTTAGATTGCCACATATGGAACTGTAATCTTTTTGTTACGTGCATAGTTTATCTTAAATTTAAACAAATTACATATACAGAGGTCTAAAGATCTTGTTTCTAAAGATCTTTTGGGGGAAACATACACTAAGCAACTGAACTGTGACAAGTGTCGAATGGTATCAATCCTACTATACTATCTGATTTGTAAAATTTGTCTGTACAAGTTATTCTAAAATTCACAATAGCACTCTTAACCATTTTATGAAATGAGGCAGATCATGTCTTTGCAGTGCTCATGGACACATTATTCATTTCATTCTTTCCAGCAAATCATGGAGAACCACTAAGGTACTAGAGTTTGTTTTCTTGAACTTCTTAGTGTTGCAGATGGTGGTTGAATATAACAGACTATAGGATGAAGGTAGTATCAAGCAAGTGTTTTTTCTGCAGCCAGTGGAGTTTTGTTGATGGACTATGAATTTGTATAATGCAACAGATCAGACCAATCAATAAGCATAATTCACACAGCAATGTAATGACTTGGAAGTAGTTTGTAGGCCCTTCATCAAAATGCTGTCAAACTAAGAAGTTTGCAAAAAGCAACCCCTGAGCAGATCTAACGTGGTCCTCGTATGTACAGATTTTTAAGAAAACTTACCTAAACCAACATTAACAATTTTTCTCAGGTACTGGTTGATACCCAACCATTTTCTCCAAAACTCATTACAAAAAAAAAATAATTTCTTCTTAGATTTCTTCCTAACCTAGATTCATTAAAAGCATTCTGCATAGATTTCCACTTCATGGATAATCTGAGCTTCACAGAGAAGTACTCTTGCACCGTGCATAATTAATCTCAATATAAAATACTACCGGTTAGTGATAATTTAAAGATATGTATTAAGTGACAATATAAAACAAATGAAACAATTCATATAACTTAGTGTCTTTTATAGAAATGGTATAACACACATATAACCCAGGACCTGGTTTTGAAGGAGCTGACTGAAAAATACTGACCTCCTGACAGAATTGCCTCTATGAAATCTTTATTAATCATTTTTTTTTAAAGAAATATGCAAATCCTACATGAAACTTTCTACAATCAGCCGTGATCTATTTCACAAGTCAGAGAATCATTTGATTTTTCCAGATACTTATACACAACTTTTAATTAGCATTCACAATTTGGAAACAAAAACAGTGTCCTAAAACTAGGGGGATTCTAAAATTAACCTCAAGTTCAGAATAGGCCAAATGTAAAGCTGCTTTAAGAGCTCAATTATTGGGTGTTGGAGGCAATTTTGAGTAATTAAATGCTGAAATGTGATTGTTTTCATGCCAGTGACATATGCAATTCACTGTCAGAGCAAGTCTCTCTGTCCTACAACAGTCCAATTCATTACCTTACTTTACATCTGTTCCGAAGTTAACATTTAAAGCGGCTTTTTTTTCAGTGCAATCTCACTGATATGGTTTCAGTAAATATTCTATAAAACTATTACAGCAAGGGAACTTGATTTTGAATGTTCGTTTATTTGGGTTGTTTTGTATCGGTTTTCATTCCCTAACTAAGATATTAAGAAAATAAACTATTTTCAAAAAAATCTAAGATTATGAATAATACATGCTTTAGAACACAGTAATTCTAGATAACTGTACAAGTTAACAGGATGAAAATTTGATCCAACTTTATTAATCTGCCTGGAACACATTGAGTATTTATCACTTCTCAAACAAAACATTCAAAATTGTTTTTTAATTGAAAAAAAAAAAAAAAAAAACTACTAGTGACCAGCAGCCCAGTCTTTGCAAAAGACACCACTAATAAAAAATCCTGTGTATGGTAACTAATAGATAACCTCTGTCTTATGGCATTTCTCACTCAGTACTGGGAGGGCCTTTCAATGAACTCTTCTTGTGCTTTGGAAGGGGTGGGAGGGCACGGCTGCAGGTCCAGACATTCGGCACTAGCAGATGAGTTGGAGATGGTCTTGAGAGAGTTCTATACAGCTTATCTTCAGCACCACAGTGTCTGAGCACCAGTTAGAAGTCACAGTAGGCCTCTGAATTGAGGCACTGACCCCAAAGTCCAGAGCTCTGGTCAGCTTTGGAGAAGGGGAGGGCTGTCAAGAACTAATTTGGTATCAACTGAGCCCATTCAGAGCAAGAGTCAAAAGCTGGAGAGAGAGCAGAAACTTGGAACTCTCCAGTGCTCAGGGAGTCTAACCAGGAGAGTAGTCCTGGAGGACTTCAGCATCCCTGCTTTTGGATTCAGAGTCTTTTCAGATCCTGTCTTTTCCCAGAGAAAGTGCCAGTGATGCTAGAATCAGTTTATGGAACTCAGAGAGGTGGAAGGGTTTGATGCCAACAAAGGCCATTCTGACTATGCACAAAAACCCCAGCCTGAACCCACGGATGGTCTGTTGATTTTGCCCATAGGGCAAAAAAGCGTGGAACCTAAGTTGAGACTTTTGGTGTAAAAGCCCAACAGATGTTACTTCTGTCCAAAGTGAGATACAAACTTCTCCTCAGCAAAAGAGGCATCATACACGGGCAAACTGACTAGGGAAATATCAATGACTAGGAGGTGGACCATTTAAAATTTTCATTAAGTTCCACCGTGGGTAACTGTGGCATTGACCTGGGAGAAGTGTGGGCAAAAATGGGCAATTTAACCTCATCTGTGCTACACTGACACTAAAACTATTCAAAAATTATTTGAAACAATATATAAAAGTATAAGACAAAGGTAAAACTGTCTAAAAGTTACACAGACAACTCTAATGCTCACAGACTATAGTGGCCAGAAAGAAAGGAAGACAGTTACGGCTTGCAACTCTTCCATATAGCCTGGAACCCAAACATCTGGTGTCGTGAGGTGGTGCTCATGCGAGGCTCACTGGGCATGGCTTTCCAGAACACCATGGTACCGGTGCCTTGAACCCCATGAGTGAGATTACACACAAAGTCCCCAGAAAAAGAAGTGTTTCGCTAAAACAATACATTAAAAATTTGTTTCGGTTTAAAAAAAAATAGACAAGAGCAGACCAGCCTTTGTAGAAGACCCCATAAATAAAAACCTGTGTATACATGCAACAAAACACTTTCAGGAACAAATGTCACTTTTAAGCTTCCAAGAGTTTATTATAAAAAGTAAAACACCAAACATTTTAAAAGGCAAGGAATATATTTTACAATATTTCTAATATGCTACGGTCAAGAGTTTCTCTCAGAGCCCAGCACTGCAATTCTTATACAGGCAAGCCTCCAATTTACTTGAGTAAGAGGCTTGCATGCATAGATTGCAGGATCATAGCCAAATTTCTTCACAACCTACAAGCATGGTAGACACTACAATTTGCATATGAATGCTCACTATTATACAGTAAACTGCTAGCATCGCTTATAAAGAGAAGTAAAAAAAAAAATCTTAATTCCTTAAAAAAGGAAGCACATGTCTGAGTCTTCATGACAGGCCATTTCCCCCACATTTTAAAATAGTGTGATATGCATGCATTTTAAAAATTATCTTCACACTAAAGTAAATTGAGCATTTAATAGACATACAAATAAAAACAAAGCAGGCATAGCTAAATTATGCTGGAACAGCCTAATGATGAATTTTCAACTGTGGTACATCCAATTCCATAATAAAATTATGTCTTTAGAGAACAAAAATAGGTAACATTACTGAAATGCATCAGTTAACATCAGGGCTATTGGCCAATGGATCCATGTCTGTTTCTTGTTTGTCCCCAGGGAGAGATCCGCCCTTATACTCTGCAGTCTTTTCCTCCTCTTTTTACAGCCACAGTAATCTTTTGTATCTTTCTCCAGGAGGAACATTTTGCCAGGACTACATGGAATGAACTAAGAGAGAAAATGTTGCTTGTAAACACTTTCAAGGAAAGTATCTCCAATTATTTTACTGACACCCCAGCGGTTAGCTAACCACTAAGTCCGGGCCAGACTTGATTTCACCCTATTAATTAATTAGTCCTGAATAGCTGTCATAAGGCATGTGTTCTCTAAGATACAGTTGTTTTATCTGTGCAGAAAGTCTGCATTACTTCTGTGTTCAGCACTGAACTGATGACATTTATAACGCCTGTTTTAAAGTGATAATCTGTCATCTACACATGGCTATGTAATTTTTTTTTACAATTCCAGATACATTCATATTCATTTCTGTAGTGTCTTCTGTCTCATTGCAGTTATCTTTATTACAATGCACCCAAGACTTAAACTACCTAAATGCTGTAAGTTATCTCAGGTTTTAGAACTTGTATATTACTCCTGCAAATGAGGGCTTTAGGATTTTTAAGCAGATTGTTCATAATCTTTTAAGTTATCCTTTGCCTGTTTCTTTCTGGTATTACAGTGTGGGCACTGTAATAATATGTACTTATACAGGGCTTTTCATCTGTATATCTGAAAGCATTTTACAAAACAAGGTAAGAATTCCCATTTAACAGATGAAACAGAGGTTAAATTACATGCCCAAGGTTTGCCTTGGGGTTAAGGAAATGTACTCAAAAGATCCAAGATCCATGCTCAGCTCCACCACAGACATCCTACCTCTGTACAAAATCATTCAGGTTTCTCTGTGACTGTATACCCTATCTGCAAAATAAAGATAATACTTCCTTACCTAACAGGGGTGTTCTGAGGTATTCAGATATTATGGTGAAGAGCACCAAAGGACATTTTAAATTCAAGTCACACAAGTTAGGGAGACAGTGGGGCACACAATTCCTGATTCCTAACACCTGCCCAAAGAATTTACAATCCAATTCAAAAAGTCAACCTGAAATCCACATTAAAAGTGCCATTGGGTTTACTCCTAGAAATACTTCTTCCTTGTCCAAGACTGATAGATGTATAAATGTAAACTTCCTTTTTGAGCTCAATTACTGGAAAACTTCTGTGGTTTTTAGATCCAGAAACTAGGCGATATAGCAAAAATCAAACAAGTATTTGGATGCAAAAGGATGAAAAGTATATAGATATGCATGTACACACAACTGCACAATGTTACTGGGGCAACTAATAAATTACTTTCAAGGGAAAATATTTATGTATTTGAATGTAATAAGTGGTTCTGAAGTTTTTTATTTTTACGTTTTTAAAGTTAATCACACTAGTTTTGCTCTAAATTCCATCTTCCCTCCCATCACTTCTATTCCTCTGCCCCACATTGTACATGTGTCTCTGGCACTTGGTCCTTCACTCTTCCCCCTGTACACACTTCCCTACCTTCTATTCCTCCTCCTCTCTGTCCATACAATCCAAATATCTACTTCTCTTCCTCTTGTGGCTATGACGACCAGCCACCTGGGTCCTCCTCTCCCTCTGGTATCCTGGAAAGGCTGTCTAGATGTCTGGTTCTCTTTTCTGGGCATTCCTCTAGAAGTGGCAGCTGCTGGTTTATCTTCTGCTGACAGCTCCCATTGGCATTCATAGCACCAGTCTCACTGGTGGCTCCAGTCTCTGAGGGATGTTCGCTTATATGTACAAACAGGCCACAGTGGAGACAAGCTAAACTGTGTCCTCTTCTTCTTTGCTTCCAGATACTTTTAGAGGTATCAATACATTTCCAAGGAGGACCAACCAACACCATATGACCTGCCAGCTCTCTGCAGACCACAGTTTGGGAACAACTGTTAGACAGTATTCATATTGCCTCCTAAACATTAATTTGGTCTTACGACACTCAGGCAGAAAAATTCATAAAAATACATTACATTTAATTAAGATCCTCGATTACAAGTGCCTCCCACATTTGAAAATGCTGGTGTAGACCTTCATGGTATGGTACTTCCTCATCTTTCTTCCATGCTTGTAATAGTTAATAATGCTGACTGTTAAAGCATTATAACTGGCATCTTAATTAGCACTCATTTAAATGGTGTAGTTTGCAGCTCAAGCTATTATTTCAGGCTCTCTACAAACTTAGGCAGATATCATTGAACTGGTTACACTATGATCACATTCTGAAGGTTTACTATGCAATTATAATGGCTAAAGACTAATTAAAAATAAGCAGATATTCTGAACAACAAATGAGGTCTGTCTGTGCAGGGTCACATGTCACAATCTCTGGGAAAAGCTGTGCTTTGGAGTTATAAATTGTAAATAATAATGAAAAGTACAGCAGAGACGCTACTATGATCTCAACAATGTAAAATATTTTTTCTTTTAGATGCTCAGAGGAATTAGTAAAGTAGATATTCTATGGATAGTATCCAAAGTAACTTCTCACTAAATTGCACTTCCATTCAGTGAAACGGTATTTGAATAGCTTTGTACTATGCAACCAGCACACCAGTCATGATTATTAGCCAGCATAGCAGGATTTCACTGCAGGGGAGTTTGCAACATTGTTGCTTCCAAACAATATCATCAGATATCTCTTTAGCAGAAAGGGTTTGTGTAAACACTTCCAGTTCTGACCATTAGGGTAAACTTTTAAATGTATATGTTTTTGTTTAGCAGAGTACTGCAGTATTTAATGCCGCAAAGTTGTAGTGACAGGACTGACCGAGCATATAGGCATTACCATAATACAAATAAATAGAAATAAAATTCTAAGAGCCCCAATAAAGGGTCCACTGAGCTAGGCATCATACAGACAAGTAATTAAGGCATTCCCTTCTCCATAGTGCTTAGATTCAAATGTGTTTCTCAAATGCGGTCACCGTGGGGCTTTTCATGTAGCCACAGGCCTCCGGGACGGTGATCGGGGGGTGGGGTTGGGGGACTAAAGCCATGTTAACAAACATACAAATATCACTTTTCACAGAAACAGACTTATTATCTAGCAAGTCTAAAAAAAAAAAGGCAAAAGAAACAGAGACAAGAACATGCAAAGCACATTATTTGTTTCTATTCTATTTAGATCCAGTAAAGAATAGAGACAACAATACATTATTTTTATTATTACGTCTGCAATAAAAATCTACATAAATAAATTACGATTTGGACATATATATGTGCATTTTTTTTTTGTTTTTCCTAGAGTTAATTAAGTATTTTAGGAAAAATTGTCAGAACGGCCACCAGCAAGATTTGGTAGCCGCACTCTGAGGCCACCAAAACATTTCTCGTGAGACCCCCATAGCAAAAGGGCAGGTATAACATGTAAACAAAAGGAGTAAGAATATTAGAAAATCAAGTTTTATGCTATTTCTATGCAGATATGTAGCATAATTCACTATACCCGCAAAAACTGCTCACCACTGCAGGACACTAAGGTGATTCATATCCTGGCTTGCTGCACAGTAACTCACCTTGTAGACAAGCCCTTCCAAGTTTTACTTAAAAAATAAACTACTGAGAATTCTCAGCTCCTTTTATAAAACTTTGTTTTAAAGACAAATGTCACATTATAATTAATGGGAGAGAGTTTATATTTAGTTCAATAACAATTTGTATTGTTGGGAAACTTTGTCAGAAAATTTCACACAGAAGAGAAATCTTTTGAAAGCTCTAAATGTGAATTATCCAGTATTTTCAGGCAATACACTTTTCACCAAACCAAGGATGCAATCCTGCAAACTTTTATTCATATGATTAGGCAGTCACTAAACCAATAATGCCAGCTGCATTACTGGAAATTTGCATTTTTTACTAAAAAGTCTGAAAACCTCAGGTGTTATAGCTCCAGAACTCTGAGAATGCAATTGTTCATTTTCCTAACTTCATTAAGATTTTACCCCATATAGAATGAATGCTAAAAATGTTCACGAGTACAAAAACACATAACTCACCATTGTGTTAAGATAACGCAGAGAAATATATTAAGATCTGAGCTCAGACTCCCTGCATCTCTTAGGCACAAAGGCCTAGATTTTTACAGGTGTTTAGGCATTGCTGCTCTCAGCATTGATTTAGGAGTCTATGACATTCCAGGGTGCAATCCTGACCAGTGAAGTCTTGCATCACCCCTACCCTGCAACTTTGGGTCCCCCACAATGCTTTGCTGCTGTAGATCCCACCTGGGCTGCTCACAAACATCCAAACAGCATGCAAGTCACACCCTGAGTGTGTGTATATAGCTACAGCCCTGGTCCAGCAACTCCGACCCCAGCAGCCTGTCAGCAAACACCAGCCACGCTTTGGCTTTCAGCAGAGTTTGACTACTACTTGCAGGGTGACCCCAAACACATTCCCAGTCCTGAACTTCTCCCCAAAGCATGCCTGCTTGACCAGTCCTGACTTTAATCAGGGCTACATGGGTTTGAACATGCTTCCAACACTATTAATGGTGAATTCATAACTTTACATCTAATGTTACTACACACATTTCATCATGATATTATTCACCAGTGAGTTGTTACTTTTCAAATGATGCCTCACAAGACATATTTTGCACAAAGATGATTACGAAGTAAGGTCTGAATACAGGGGTGCATTCCCTCACAGAGTTTAAATCTCGTTTTTGACCGTCAACGGAATTTAGCCTCCTAAATCCCTTTTGAAAAGGGGACTTAAGTTTTAAAATAGCTTAAAAACCTGGGCCTAGGGCATTAGTTAAAAATGCCAAGCCTTAAAAAAATATATATATATTGATCCTGCTATCCAAAAGTTGTTACTTTAGTGTAACTGACAAAGTGATCAATGACACAGTAATGTAAAGCCTAATGTATCAATGAATACTCAGATAGCATCAGAGTCATCTATTGGCTTTTGATAAAATCCAGAGCTATCGCATTAGTTTTCAGTGTATGGATATGCACACAGATATTGCTAAAAAATACGGCAAAAGACTGACCTAAATACAACAGTTTTGAAATAAAAAAGGCTTCACTTCCATGTAGTTCCAGGCTGAGAGAATGTATCTGCAGGATTTCACCATGAGTAAAATTTGTATGGGAAAATTTTAAAGTTTTGAAAAATTAGCCTCTGCTATTATTACAAAATTCACTCTACATAGGAATATAGCAACTTCTCCTGTTCAATGTTTCTTTATTCTTAAGATTTATAACTTTTTAAGGAGGCCAACCTAGGCTCTAAGACCTTTTGCCATAAATTAAAAAGTCACAAATTAAACCAGCAGATGCTCCTTGTCCCCAAACCAGAAGGAATCTGACAAGAGGGAGAATCAAAATCCATTAAATCAATACCAATCCCACTCCTTACCACGCCTCTCCTTCACCAAAATCATGGGTAAATAGACGGGCCTTGCAGAATGCTCTGAAGCTCACTAGGTTCGGTCTATTTCTGACCAAGGGAAGCAGAGTCTTAACAAGGCTATATTTAACGCAAGTATGCAAAGATGCTACTGCAATGATGATGCTACAATGACTTTTCCCCCGCTTCCTCTAACCAATTTGATTCCACTAATTACATGGCTGCCACTCCTACCCCGGAAAACAGTTGAAAAAAGTTGCTGTGGACCACTTCCAAGACCAACAATTCCTCCCTAGATCTTTCCCGAGTCAGGCTTCAGAGCAGGATACAGAATAGAGATTGGCTTCAGAGTGATAGCAGTGTTAGCTTGTATCAGCAAAAACAAGGACGACTTGTTGATTTTGCAGAATAGAGACTGTTCAGCACAGCCAGGGATATCTGATCCAAAATTATAAAGAGAGATATTTTGTATTTCTTGATGCACAGAAGACAGCCAATATAAAATGCAAAATAATGTTGCGGGAGATTTTCTAATCAGTTTATGTATCCTTATATACAGAGAACAATGGTTTAGACAATAAAGGCAAATTTATCCTAGGACTTACCTGTGCATACTCTCTCTCAATTGCAGCTTTCTTCTGACTGAATGTCCTACAAAAAACAGGGGGGGAAGTCCATTAACACACACAACCATATACTATAAAACGAAACAATTAAAAAGGAGTTTTATATAACTTCAGTTCAAATGCACCATCAGGCACCCTTTACAGCCAAGAGAAGAGCAAAAGAAGAGCTGAACTGTTTGACAATTGTGTATTAACTGCCTAGCAACCACTTGCATGTCGCCACCATAGATTAAGAGCTCTTTCCCTCAAGCTCCATTTACTTAATTAAAGTCTCTTCAGCTTTACTTTGGTTTATCAGAGAACAAAATTTGGCCTTCACACATCTAAACTTTTTTTTTGGGAAGTCATCTCTCCCTGACTGCATCTGAACATACCAGGCTAAGTGTTCCAGATGCAGGACTCATCTCACTTTCATGCACCATCTTCACTCACGAATGCCCTGATTTAGCAATCGGTGTACCTACATCAGCGTGGACCCACTTAGCTCAATTGGTTTAAACCCCTATATCGCTTTCTATACTTCGGGGTCAGTAGTGGTACAGCTACACCAAGTGCTTGCCGCAGACTATTGAACTAAGGCCAGTACTCAGTGTAAGTGAATGCCAAGTATTATTGATTTTAGAGATGGGCAAAATAACAAAAGGACAAGAGAAGAATCAGTATATTTCATTTCCCATGGTTTACACCAAGGCCAAATACACTGTGGGCCAAATTCTGCTCTTTGGGCATCAGTATAAATCTGGAGTAATTACAAACACTTCAAATGAGTCATGCCAAGTTTATACCAATATATCAGCAGAATTTGGCACCGCGACTTTATTCAATCATGTTCTGGCAAAAATGGGATTCACAAAGCTTTCAGGTTTCAGAGTAGCAGCCGTGTTAGTCTGTATTCGCAAAAAGAATGCATCCGATGAAGTGAGCTGTAGCTCACGAAAGCTTATGCTCTAATAAATTTGTTAGTCTCTAAGGTGCCACAAGTACTGCTTTTCTTTTTTACAAAGCTTTCAATATACTTTTGAATTATAAGGTCCAAGTCTGAAGCAATCTTGCTGTAGAATAAAAACGGATTATGCTACCCCCTTTCCCTCTAAATACAGTAGGTCTCTGTACTCTGTAGCACTAGGAGAACCAAACTACAGCAGCACAAAGAAAAGGAAGAATGGTTGAACCAGAGCTAACCCTCCTCAGATTTAGAACTATCTAGGCATACCAAGACTCCTAGTAGTGCTCTGATAGTTTAAGTAATTTTCTTTTTACGCTCAATAGGATTTTCCTTGGTCTGCATTTCCACATTTTTCTACTAAGATTAATAATGCACTATGCACAAAACATCTGACTTTAATTCTATTTAAACAGATTGAACAATTAATTATTGGGACAAGCTAGAAGTTAATGTAAATACAGCAGATGCCCGTTTGCTGCAACACCTTATAAGAGCAACAGCCTCTTACGAGCAACATTTCCCCTGGGAACACTTTCCCTACTGTAAGTTATCGACACTCCCAGTAACAGCAAAGCCTCTTAGGAGCAACATAGCAAAAGAGCACAGATATGTTTCTACTAATAATCATCTACTGCATCCTGTAATAACATCCTATAAAGTTGAAATTAGAATGTAAAAACAGAATAAGCACCAATGGTGCTTTCTATTCCTGCCCACTGTTAGAGGTTCCATATTTCAAATAAGATGTAAAACAGAGGTCCTGGCCAATTGTAGTCATTAAAGAACCCATGTAACTCTTTTCAAGAGTAAGGTTTATATTAGCTCTGCGGGCTTGGCCACATTCCAACTCTGGTTATCACATCCCGTCTACCTAAATTTCCCTGGCAGTTTCAGCTGCGTAAAAGTGACTCCATTTTAAAACTAGGTGAAATCATCCCTGCATATTATTGTTTAGGATCCTTATGGAAGAAGGATGCTACATAGTACATGTAAGGTATTGTTATAGGTAACATTGGACCAACATACTTTAGTAGTTTTCTTATCAAAGCCCAAACTTCTATCTATGATAGCAAGCATATCGAAAATTAGGGCTGTCGATTAATCACAGTTAACTCATGCAATTAAGTCAAAAAAATTAATTGCACTGTTAAACAATAGAATACCAATTTAAATTTATTAAATATTTTTGGATGTTTTTCTACATTTTCAAATATATTGATTTCAATTACTACAGAGAATACAAAGTGTACAGTGCTCACTTTATATTATTTGTATTACAACTTTAGACCCTACAAGTCCACTCAGTTCTACTTCTTGTTCAGCCAATTGCTAAGAGAAACAGGTTTGTTTAGATTTACAGGACATAATGCTGCCCACTTCTTATTTACATTTCCAGAAAGTGAGAACAGGTGTTTCCAAGATATTTATGTGCCAGATATGCTAAACATTCATATGCCCCTTCACGCTTCGGCCACCATTCCAGAAGACATGCTTCCATGCTGATGATGTTCGTTAAAAAAATGCATTAATTAAATTTGTGACTGAACTCCTTGGGGGAGAATTATACATCTTCCGTTCTGTTTTACCCACATTCTGCTGTATATTTCATGTGATAGCAGCCTCAGATGATGACCCAGCACATGTTCATTTTAAGAACACTTTCACTGCAGATTTGACAAAAAGCAAAGAAGGTACCAATGTGAGATTTCTAAAAATAGCTACAGCACTCCACCCAAGATTTAAGAATCTGAAGTGCGGTCCAAAATCTCAGAGGGACGAGATGTGGAGCATGCTTTCCGAAGTCTTAAAAGAGCAATACTCCAATGCGGAAACACAGAACCTGAACCACCAAAAAAGAAAATGAACCTTCTGCTGATGGCATCTGACTCAGATGATGAAAATGAACACGTGTCGGTCCGCTTGGCTTTGGATCATTATCGAGCAGAACCCACCATCAGCACGGATGCACGTCCTCTGGAATGGTGGTTGAAGCATGAAGGGACGTATGACTCTTTAGTGAATCTGGTAAATATCTTGTGATGCCAGCTACAACAGTGCCATGCGAATACCTGTTCTCACTTTCAGGTGACATTGTAAACAAGAAGCGGGCAGCATTATCTCCTGCAAATTGTAACCTAACTTGTTTGTCTGAGTGATTGTCTGAACAAAAAGTAGGACTGAGTGGACTTGTAGGCGCTAAAGTTTTACATTGTTTTATTTTTGAATGCAGAGGTTTTTTTGTACATAATTCTACATTTGTAAGTTAAACTTTCATGATAAAGAGATTGCACTTCAGTACTTGTATTAGGTGAACTAAAAATACTATTTATTTTGTTTTTTACTGTGCAAATATTTGCAATCAAAAATAAATATAAAGTGAGCACTGTACACTTTGTATTCCGTGTTGTAACTGAAATCAATATATTTGAAAATGTGGAAAACATCCAAAAATATTCATATAAATGGTATTCTATTATTGTTTAACAGCGCAATTAATCACGATTAATTTTTTTAATCGATTGACGGCCCTACTAAAAATGCAATATTCTTCCAAAATGACTTATGTTTCTTCAACAAGTGCCACTGGCTTCAATAACCCTATTACAGGAACTGCTGAAATCTATAAACATTTAAGAGGTAGCGGGAAACAAGTTACTGTTTTTAAGCCTTCAAAAATAAAGGGTGTAAGCTTCAAAAGCAAGAGCAAAAATATGCCATTACTAGTTTCTACTCAGGCAGCCTCATTTGAAAATTTACAGTCTAATCTAGATGTAAAAAAAGAGTATATGCACTATAGTTCATTCTAAACTGAAACCTACTGTTGTTGAATTTAGTACAAAAGTAATTTAGTATTTTTGGACTGAATTTGAGTTGTACACGGATAGAAACACTGCAGTTCGTTTTCAAATGAAATGGTTGTAATCTCTAGTTTGATGGAGAAAAAGGGTTGTACAGGAGCAAGAAACATTTAAAAGCAATTTTAGATTTTATTCAAGCCCTACCATTCTATTATTCTAAAATATTTAATTCACTTTAGTATAAACAGATTTTAGACCATCAGAGTTCAATTTACTGAATGATTCAATTTTTGCATTTCAGTAGCGTTAGTGGGAAAAGAGTAAGTATCTGAGATTATTCTTTAAAGACGGTGTTCTTAAATTTTTCGAGTGCAAAGAACTTCTGCTAGGAAACAAAGCAGACTGACTGACAAAGTATTTGATGGTTTCAGAGTAGCAGCCATGTTAGTCTGTATTCGCAAAAAGAAAAGGAGTACTTGTGGCACCTTAGAGACTAACAAATTTATTAGAGCATAAGCTTTCGTGAGCTACAGCTCACTTCATCGGATGCATTTGGTGGAAAAAACAGAGGAGAGATTTATATACACACACACAGAGAACATGAAACAATGGGTTTATCATACACACTGTAAGGAGAGTGATCACTTAAGATAAGCCATCACCAACAGCAGGGGGGGGAAGGAGGAAAACCTTTCATGGTGACAAGCAGGTAGGCTAATTCCAGCAGTTAACAAGAATATCAGAGGAACAGTGGGGGGTGGGGTGGGAGGGAGAAATACCATGGGGAAATAGTTTTACTTTGTGTAATGACTCATCCATTCCCAGTCTCTATTCAAGCCTAAGTTAATTGTATCCAGTTTGCAAATTAATTCCAATTCAGCAGTCTCTCGTTGGAGTCTGTTTTTGAAGCTTTTTTGTTGAAGTATAGCCACTCTTAGGTCTGTGATCGAGTGACCAGAGAGATTGAAGTGTTCTCCAACTGGTTTTTGAATGTTATAATTCTTGACGTCTGATTTGTGTCCATTCATTCTTTTACGTAGAGACTGTCCAGTTTGGCCAATGTACATGGCAGAGGGGCATTGCTGGCACATGATGGCATATATCACATTGGTAGATGCGCAGGTGAACGAGCCTCTGATAGTGTGGCTGATGTGATTAGGCCCTATGATGGTATCCCCTGAATAGATATGTGGACAGAGTTGGCAACGGGCTTTGTTGCAAGGATAGGTTCCTGGGTTAGTGGTTCTGTTGTGTGGTGTGTGCTTGCTGGTGAGTATTTGCTTCAGATTGGGGGGCTGTCTGTAAGCAAGGACTGGTCTGTCTCCAAAGATCTGAGAGAGCGATGGCTCGTCCTTCAGGATAGGTTGTAGATCCTTGATGATGCGTTGGAGAGGTTTTAGTTGGGGGCTGAAGGTGATGGCTAGTGGCGTTCTGTTGTTTTCTTTGTTGGGCCTGTCCTGTAGTAGGTGACTTCTGGGTACTCTTCTGGCTCTGTCAATCTGTTTCTTCACTTCAGCAGGTGGGTATTGTAGTTGTAGGAATGCATGATAGAGATCTTGTAGGTGTTTGTCTCTGTCTAAAGGGTTGGAGCAAATGCGGTTATATCGTAGCGCTTGGCTGTAGACAATGGATCGAGTGGTATGATCTGGATGAAAGCTAGAGGCATGTAGGTAGGAATAGCGGTCAGTAGGTTTCCGATATAGGGTGGTGTTTATGTGACCATCGCTTATTAGCACCGTAGTGTCCAGGAAGTGGATCTCTTGTGTGGACTGGTCCAGGCTGAGGTTGATAGTGGGATGGAAACTGTTGAAATCATGGTGGAATTCCTCAAGAGCTTCTTTTCCATGGGTCCAGATGATGAAGATGTCATCAATGTAGCGCAAGTAGAGTAGGGGCATTAGGGGACGAGAGCTGAGGAAGCGTTGTTCTAAGTCAGCCATAAAAATGTTGGCATACTGTGGGGCCATGCGGGTACCCATCGCAGTGCCGCTGATTTGAAGGTATACATTGTCACCAAATGTGAAATAGTTATGGGTCAGGACAAAGTCACAAAGTTCTGCCACCAGGTTAGCCGTGACAGTATCGGGGATACTGTTCCTGACGGCTTGTAGTCCATCTTTGTGTGGAATGTTGGTGTAGAGGGCTTCTACATCCATAGTGGCTAGGATGGTGTTTTTAGGAAGATCACCAATGGACTGTAGTTTCCTCAGGAAATCGGTGGTGTCTCGAAGATAGCTGGGAGTGCTGGTAACGAAGGGCCTGAGGAGGGAGTCTACATAGCCAGACAATCCTGCTGTCAGGGTGCCAATGCCTGAGATGATGGGGCGTCCAGGATTTCCAGGTTTATGGATCTTGGGTAGCAGATAGAATATCCCAGGTCGGGGTTCTAGGGGTGTGTCTGTGCGGATTTGTTCTTGTGCTTTTTCAGGGAGTTTCTTGAGCAAATGCTGTAGTTTCTTTTGGTAACTCTCAGTGGGATCAGAGGGTAATGGCTTGTAGAAAGTGTCTTCCTACCTTGACAAACCTGACAATTTCAATGTATACACTTGTATAAGGTCAAGGGTTATGTCAACATTGTGAGAAAAATCTTGAAAGAAAACAAGCTAGTTCCCTAAAAAAAGATAAATGTATTGTGTAGTTTTTAAAAAATGGGCATGCATTTACAATTACTATTTTTATGCGTAGGGCTATACAGAGTTTTTTGTGGGGCCCAGGGTAAAATCTTAAGTTAAAGTACTTCACTCCCTCTCCTCCCTACAACCTTCCAAAAAATTTAACCCTGAGAGAAGGCTGGGGAGGGCATGTGCTGGAGTGCAAGCCCGCACTGCACTCACCCCACGTGGCAGAGCCACGTGGTTTTGGATCAGCAGCCCCTCAGTTGTGACAGCAAGGCTGCTAGGCCAAATTTCAATGCAACCCAGCAAGTGGGGATCCTCTCAAATGGAGTCCCAGAGCAAACTGTCCCTTTCCCCCTGCCCTGTTTATGCATTTATCAAGTAATTGTTACAAAGGAAAGAAAGTAGGTTAGAGTTGAGAGCATATTTTAAAAATTTTCTTTCAATTACTTATTTCTAGATAGTGATTTCTATCTTCGACAGATTTAGCAAGTAAAACTTAACTCTGTCCTACAAACAGTAACTCTTGAAGTATGCTCACTTCTGAATGTAGTCCCATAAACGTTAATAGGAGTGTATGTAGAAGCAAGCATACACATGAGTACCTATTTCAGGATGAGGCCCTACATTTGTCAGAAATAAGCCTAGTATAAATTAATACATTCAAAATTCCTGAACATAAAATAACAGGATTCTTAGCACACCTGAATTCAGTAGATACATGGGAGCTATGCATCATAGAGTTGTGAACACTTGCAATTTTATTGCAAGTTTGATATTTGCCCCGACTGATGGAATTATGTTACTGTGTAAAACTCAGCTTTCACTTTTTTAAAAAGAAGTTTCAAGCCTTCATCGTTTCGAAGAAAAGTATGAAAACTGCCTTTTGGTTTTTGAAGCTTTCAAATTAAATAAAAGAACCCAACATTTATTCTTTTATAATTCCCATGATTTTTAAGTTAGTCTGATACTTTTTGAGATCTGACTCATGCTTTTGAATGCTTGGGATTAGCAATACTTGGAGAGTTGAAACAATCCTTCCGGTATTTTATTTTAGTCTATTTAACTTAAGTAACTGCCTCCTGTATTCATTTTCAGAGCAAAATAATATTACTATCATTACGAGAATGAAAAAGTGAAATATTCAATTATGAATCTAATTTATTGACACCAATTAAGTAACAGTGAATGTTTGACAGCAATGACTGTAGCACTGGCACCTAAAATCCACCTAAAAAAATCAGTCTATTACAGTAATAATTAAAACAAATGAACTATCACTTAAACATTCAGAGCCCTGAGATTATTCTTCCCCCAAAACCAAAGCCTGCAGCATTGCAAAGTTAACACAGGTATAGAGCTGTGCACACTCTCCAATGGATACATAAAGAGCCTCTACACTTCCACCAAAAAACTGAGTGATTTGTATGTGACTGAGTATTTGGGAAAAAACAGGGGAGAGGGAAATTACTGCTGTCCTCCCCACCCACCCTCCAAAATGTACTTCTTTCCTTCTAGGTTCCACCTTTCACACAGCTATCCTTATAAACTTCTCATGCTCCTACTGACATTTTTAATTTACTTATTTATAAAGCTAAAAAACACAGTTCAAAAATATCTCAGAATGAGGGAGAGTTGGTTTTTATTCTATTCTACATTACCTGTATTTTGCCTTCCTGATAACATTTAAACCACCTCCTTAGTATTAAAACAAACATCTATCTACCTTTTTTCTTTTGATTTTTTTTAACAATGGAATCCACCTCAAGGTAATAAAGCTACAACAATAACTATACTTTCCTCTTGCAATACTACTACACCTATGGTTTTATTTACCACATTTGAGTACCATCTGGCAATTGAAAGTCAAGTTCCAGAAATGTGAAGACAGCTAATTTAAAGTAATGGCTGCTATGCTGTATTAAGATTTATTTTAACATTTTTGTTGCAGATCAGATGAAGAGAATTAAGCAAGGAGCTGGATCAGTGGAGAATGCTGGATCAAGAAGTCTTTCCAGAACTCTTGCTTCCCAACAAGAAAGATGAAACGAAAACATTCAAAAGGTGGCTCTAGAATTATATTCTATCAGCATTACCAAAGTATCAGTCAAGCCAGTGAACCTCCTCTAGTGCTACAATATAATACATGACATTTTTAAGGCTCTAAATCCACAATAAATATGGAATTGTTCACATTTTAAAATGATTAGGCTGTATCATAACAGACATTTAAGGAATACTGCAACTGACAATGTCACCTGATCACATAATAAATGAGGGTGTGTTTCTTTCACAAACAGATTGCATAGTGAAAAAAAACTGAAGTAGTTATACAATAAGTGCTAATCTCAACTACACTGGTCATGTTTCATGATGGAAGTTCAAATATATCTAAGCACGTCTACTAACTGTTAATTTATCTGAATGCAGAAAAAACAAACATACATAGTAAATATGTGATCAAGCTCCTTCACATATAATTCTCTGTTAAAATACATAGAGAAAAATTTAAATCTGCTGTAAGTGACCGCATCTCCCATGGAAGTCTTGGACAAATTCAGAAGTGAGCTAAGCAATGGCGTAAGCTACATGTGGAAATTAAGGCCTGTGAAAGCAGGATCAGGGCCTATGCTGGTAGAAAACAGAAGCATCTAAACTAGAAAAGTAGTAGAACTTTCACTAAATTAGCATTCAGTGAGTGTGCTAAACAAATACAGCTTAATTCACATCTACGCTACAGAGCCTTAGCCAGTATAAAGAAAAGGAGGACTTGTGGCGCCTTAGAGACTAACAACTTTATTAGAAAAGGAGTACTTGTGGCACCTGAGAGACTAACAAATTTATTAGAGCATACGCTTTCGTGAGCTACAGCTCACTTGAAGTGAGCTGTAGCTCACGAAAGCTTATGCTCTAATAAATTTGTTAGTCTCTCAGGTGCCACAAGTACTCCTTTTCTTTTTGCGAATACAGACTAACACGGCTGCTACTCTGAAACCTAACTTTATTAGAGCATAAGCTTTCGTGAGCTACAGCTCACTTCATCAGATGCATACAGTTGAAAATATAGTGGGGAGATTTTATATACACAGAGAACATGAAACAATGGGTGTTACCATGGAGACTGTAACAAGAGTGATCAGGAAAGGTGAGCTATTACCAGCAGGAGAGCTGGGGGTGGGGGGGAAGAGGACCTTTTGTAGTGATAATCAAGGTGGGCCATTTCCAGCACTTTACAAGAACAGTAGGAGGGGAACCCCTCCCAGCTTGGTATTATCCGCAAACTTTATAAATGTATTCTCTATCCCATTATCTAAATCACCGATGAAGATATTGAACAGAACCAGACTGAACCAGAACCAGAACAGAACTGAACCCTGCGAGACCCCACTCGATATGCCCTTCCAGCTTGACTGTGAACTACCGATAACCAGTCTCTGGAAACAGTTTTCCAACCAGTCATTCACCCACCTTATAGTAGCTCCATCTTGGCTGCCTTTCCCTAGCTTGTTTATGAGAAGGTCATGCGAGAAACAAAGAGGACTTGTGGCACCTTAGAGACTAACATTTATTTGAGCATAAGCTTTTGTGAGCTACAGCCCACTTCATCGGATGCTGTGGCTCACGAAAGCTTATGAATCCTCCTTTTCTTTTTTGCGGATACAGACTAATACGGCTGCTACTCTGAAACCTGTCATCATGCAAGAGACAGTATCAAAAGCCTTACTAGAGTCAAGATGAGGCACTGATTCAACAACAAGGGGGAAGAGTGCCACATACTGAATTATCGTGAATTAAAATATTTGAGGCATTAGGACAATAAAAATATAGAACTCTGTACAGAGTATTGTGTTTAATGACTCCAGAGGTCTTTTCCAGCTCCATCATCTGATTCCATAGAAGTGTTTCAATGTGGTACATTGTTACTCTACAACCATATTTGCTTAAAAGTAGAAATAATTGCCAACTTTTATTGCAAGAAACACATTTGTTATTCAGTATTACCTACCGTATAATTATATGCTAAGTTTAAAGGACACCATCAGCATTAAAGCCACCTCTGTCTCAAGATTCTGTACCTATTATTGTTATAAGTGACATCTAAGATTACAATTGTTGAAAGATACTTAAGAAAAAATTGTTTATTGCTTTGCACATTTGACGCACTGTGTGCAGAGTTTCACAGTTTGGTTTTTTTGATGGTCAGTTAAGCTTCCTGTCTCACATATTATAGCAGGAGGACACTGCCCATGCACTTTTGAGGGAAGCTCACATGCACGCTCACCCTTAGTCCTGCAAGAAGACGTATACCACTAGTAGTTACAACAAAACAAACTAAGGCCTGGTCCACACTACAAGTTTATGTTGGATTTAGCAGTGCTAAATCAAATTAACCCTGCACGCGTCCACACAACGAAGCCATTTTTTTCCAACATAAAGGGCTCTTAAAATCCATTTCTGTACTCCTCCCCAGCGAGGAGATTAGCGCTGAAATCAACATCGCCATTTCGAATTAGGGTTAGTGTGGATGCAATTCGAAGGTATTGACCTCCGGGAGCTATCCCACAGTGCACCACTGTGACTGCTCTGGACAGCGCTCTGAACTCGGATGCACTGGCCAGGTGCACAGGAAAAGCCCCAGGAACTTTTGAATCTCATTTCCTGTTTGTCCAGGCGAGCTCATCAGCACAGGTGACCATGCAGTCCCAGAATCAAAAAAGAACTCCAGCATGGACCGAACGGGAGATACTGGATCTGATTGCTGTATGGGGAGACAAATCCGTGCTATCAGAACTACATTCCAAAAGATGAAATGGCAAAACGTTTCAAAAAAAATTTCCGAGGCCATGAGGAACAGAGGCTACAGCAGGGACGCAACACAGTGCCGCGTGAAACTTAAGGAGCTCAGACAAGCGTACCAGAAAACCAAAGAATCAAACGGATGCTCCGGGACAGAGCCCCAGACATGCCGCTTCTACGCTGAGCTGCATGCAATTCTCAGGGGGGGTCGCCACCACTACCCCACCCCTGTCCGTGGACTCCGATGATGGGGTTCTCTCCGCCATGCCTGAGGATTTTGTGGATGGGGAAGAGGAGGAGAAGCTTGAGGAGAGCATACAGCACACCGCTCTCCCTGACAGCCAGGATCTTTTTATCACCCTGACTGAAATACCCTCCCAAACCAACCAAGCCAGAGAATGGACCTCTGGTGAATGTACCTTTTTACATATAATACATGTTATAAAAGCAAGCGTTTTTTAATGAATAAGTAGTCCTGAGGACTTGGGATGCATTCGTGGCCAGTACAGCTACTGGAAAAGTCTGTTAACGTGTCTGGGGATGGAGAAGAAATCCTCCAGGGACATCTCCATGAAGCTCTCCTGGAGGTACTCTAAAAGCCTTTGCAGAAGGTTTCTGGGGGAGAGCAGCCTTATTCCGTCCTCCATGGTAGAACACTTTACCACACCATGCTAGTAGCAAGTAATCTGGTATCATAGCATGACAAAGCCTGGCAGTGCATGGTCCCAGTGTTTGCTGGCATTCAAGCAACATCCGTTCTTTATATCTGTGTTATCCTCAGAAGAGCAATATCGTTCATGGTAACCTGGTTGAAATAGTTGAATTTAATTAAGGGGACATTCAGAGGTGGCCGTTCCTACTGGGTTGTTTGCCTGTGGCTGAAAACAAATCCTCCCCGCAGTTAAACATATGGTGTGGGGGGCGCGGGGAGGGAAGGCATTGGCGCTGAGAGTTCACATTTGGCTAGCAGGTATCTTCTCTGATACGAGCCACGCGGTGGGGGGAGGGGTAAAGAAATCATCCCAGAGAATTGGGGGTGGAGGGGTTAGTTCGGTTTCTACTGCTGCACATTAACAGGAAAACCGCAGCATTAAATGGCCAACTCAACATGCTTTGCTTGGTATGGGAGAGGAGGGCGCTGCTGTTATGAAGGTTGCAGAAGCCAAAGGACTATGGCTTACAATGGCTGCCTGCAAGCCAAATTCTGTTGCCTGGCACTGCGTGTGAGATCTCTAACACCAAAGCCGCAGGCACTCAATATAAGATGCAAAATGCGACCTTGTACCAAAATCACATGTGCTATGTAATGTGAATAGTGTTGTTCACCGTGAAAGAGTATAACCATTGTTCTGTAAAATATATCTTTTTAAATACTTCGCTCCATTTTTTTTATCTCCAGCAGCTGCAAATGTTTCAAGCCTCCCTCCTCTGTTCCAAAAGCTATCTCAGATAAAGGCGGCGAAAAAAAACGCACGCACGATGAAATGTTCTCTGAGCTCATGCGGTCGTCCGGCACTGACCGAGCTCAGCAGAATGCGTAGAGGGATACAATAGCAGAGTACAGAAAAGCGGACGATGAACATGAGGAGAGATGGCGGCAGGAAGATCACAGGAGGCATGATGCAATGCTGGGGCTACTGCGGGATCAAACAGACATGCTCCCGTGTCTGGTGGAGGTTCATGAATGGCAGCAGGACTACCGCTGCAGCCCGTTTAACCGCCCTCCCTCCTCCCCAAGTTCCATAGCCTCCTCACCCAGACACCCAAGAACGTGGGGGAGTTTGGGGGGGGAGGCTCCGGACACCCAACCACTCCATCCCAGTGGACAGCCCAAGCAACAGAAGGCTGTCATTCAACAAGTTTTGAAGTGGCCTTTTCCTTCCCGCCTGCCCTCCTCCCAGGCTACCTTTTGAGTTATCTCCCTATTTTTATAATCAATTAATAAAGAATATATGTTTTTTAAATGATAGTGACTTTATTTCCTTTGCAAGCAAGCTTTGATCGAAGGGGGGGAGGGCAGGTGGCTTACAGGGAATTTAGATGCAACCAAGGGGGCGGGTTTTCATCAAGGAGAAACAAACAGAAGTGTCACACAGTACCCTTGCCAGTCATGAAACTGGTTTTCAAAGCTTCTCTGACGTGCAGCGCTTCCTGCTGTGCTCTTCTAACCGCCCTGGTGTCTGGCTGCGTGTATTCAGCAGCCAGGCGATTTGCCTCAACCTCCCACCCCGCCATAAATGTCTCCCCCTTACTCTCACAGAGATTGTGGAGCACAAAGAAAGCAGCAATAACAATGGGAATATTGGTTTTGCTGAGGTCTGAGCGAGTCAGTAAACTGCGCCAGTGACCCTTGAAAAGTCCAAATGCACACTCTACCACCATTCTACACTTGCTCAGCCTATAGTTGAACAGCTCCTTACTACTGTCCAGGATGCCTGTGTACGGCTTCATGAGCCAGGGCATTAAGGAATAGGCTGGGTCCCCAAGGATAACTGTAGGCATTTCAACATCCCCAACGATTATTTTCTGGTCTGGAAAGTAAATCCCTTCCTGCAGCCGTTTAAACAGACCAGAATTCCTGAAGACGCGAGCGTCATGATCCTTTCCCAGACATTCCACGTTGATATTGGTGAAACGTCCCTTGTGATCCACCAGTGGTTGCAGCACCATTGAAAAGTACCCCTTTTGGTTTATGTACTGGCTGCCCTGGTGGTCCGGTCCCAAGACAGGGATATGCGTTCCGTCTATAGCCCCACCACAATTAGAGAATCCCACTGCAGCAAAGCCATCTAGTATGACCTGCACATTTCCCAGAGTCACTACCTTTGATAGCAACAGCTCAATGATTGCACTGGCTACTTGTATCACAGCAACACCCACAGTAGATTTGCCCAATACAAATTGATTACCGACTGACCGGTAGCTGTCTGGCATTGCAAGCTTCCACGGGGCTATTGCCACTCACTTCTGAACTGTGAGGGCTGCTCTCATCTTGGTATTCTTGTGCTTCAGGGCAGGGGAAAGCAAGTCACAAAGATCCATGAAAATGCCCTTATGCATGTGAAAGTTTCGGAGGCACTGGGAATCATCCCAAACCTGCAACACTATGCGGTCTCACCACTCTGTGCTTGTTTCCCAGGTCCAGAATCGGCATTCCACAGCATGAGCCTGCCCCAGTAACACTATGATCTCCAAATTGCCGGGGATTGCAGTTTTAGAGAAATCTGTGTTCATGTCCTCATCACCGTGTTGCCATCGCCTCTTTGCCAGATTTTTCAGGTGCTGATTCTGCATAAACTGCACGATAATACGTGAGGTGTTTACAATGGTCATAACTGCTGTGGTGAGCTGAACAGACTCCATGCTTGCCATGCTATAGCGTCTGCTCGGACAACCCAGGGAAAAGGGCGCGAAATGATTGTCTGCTGTTGCTTTCACGGAGGGAAGGTTGACTGACAACACTTACCCATAACCACCAGCGACAAATTTTGGACCCCATCAGGCATTGGGAACTCAGCCCAGAATTCCAATTGGCAGCAGGGACTGTGGGATAGCTACCCACATTGCACTGCTCCGAATGTTGACGCTTGCCACGGTACTGTGGACGGACATTGCCGAATTAATGTGCTTACTGTGGACGCATGCACTCAACTTTATACAATCCATTCCAAAAAATCAACTTCTGTAAAATCGGAGTACTTTTGTAGTGTAGACATGGCCTAAGAGACAGCAAGAAGGCAAACATGCATGGAGAGGAGAGAGAAGAAGTGGGAAAAACACGTTTGGTGGTGCTGTCCTCTGGCCCACATAAAAACCCTTAAAAAAATGAAAGTTGGTTTGGAAGAAAACATTTACATTTCCTTTTAAAAGAAATTTTCAGGTAAATAAAGTGTGCTGTATAAGGAATTTTACATTTAGATTAATAGATTTCAAAAACTATCTTGGTAGTGGGTCCCTTTTATCAGCTTCAAAAGCTGGAAAATCCCACTTAGTAATATAGCTATCTTTAAATATACATTGTAATTTAAGCACAGCTTTACATTATAACATCAAAACTTATCAAAACTTTAACACACAGTTATAGATTTTTTTCATCTTCTTAATTGCAAAAAGCTTAACTGTTGCTACTTTTAAACTTTCATGATTCTTTTCCATTTTTAAAAGAAAAATAGGATATTTTTTAATTGCAATATTTTAAATACCTTTCCTCAGGATTTTGACCTCATGTATACCTTTAAAATATCAGTTTGTATTTTAATTCTTTAAATGGATCTTGAAAAATCCAGTTTTCTCTGACAAGAGGATGCTTGTTCTGCCAGATGAGAAGATGTATATATCAATTTCTGAAGAATTTAAGCCTTCTTTAGACAACAAATTTCTGCCTCTTGGATACAAAGACAACCTTCCAAACATGAAGAAATGCAGTGCTGGTTCTCGAGTCTGCATTCAGCTTCCGTGCCATTGCTGTTGCTCAGTTTCCTCAAGCCTCAGCAGTATGAAGTTAAGACAAGTCAGTTTCCACTGCTGTGATTCAGAACTGTGGGCAGCAATGAAACTGTCAAAAATCATGTCAATTTCTCTCTGCTAAAACTGAAGAAAGCTATGAATGCAACAGAGAAGACAGGCCCTATTTTATTTCATGAGAAGGACCCACCCTCCCAACCCTCCTCAAAAATGACTGAGAGAAAGTTAAAGTTGAAGAGAGCCTCCCACCTTATCACAGATAAAAGGTTTGGGGAGGGATAGAGTAGTGGAAACAATATCATTCACTGGGCAAAGTTAGGGGACTGGGGACAGAGTGAGAGAGTACTTTAACCTTTCCAGAAGTTAGATGAGAAAGTGGAGACTTCATACCTGAGGAACCCACTAGCTAAAGGCAGATACAAATACAAATAACAAAAAACCCCCACCAACACCACACTCCATGGAGAGTAGTTTGGATGGATTCCCAGCAGCAGATGGGAAGTACTGGGCTTCTCATTGGGGAACTGCCCATATAACTCATTGGTGGGCCACCCCATTCATCTTTTGTGTTTAATACTCTGGGCAAGCACCAAAATATTCCCGGCACATTTTTCAAGCCCTGCTTTTAATACATGTACAGTTTGTACTATCTCCCATATAATTATATATGATGATCTTATGACCATTAATATAAATTAGCTAGCTGTTTTGACAATATAAAAGTTATTACAGATTGATTATTTAGACCACATATCTTGATATTTTTGGAAGACTTTCCTCTTCTACAGGTACAATAAAATACTGCAAAATATACCAATATTTTCATAAAGCATTGTCCCCCACACTGTAGAAGGTCATGACTTTTTTCCTTTTTTTAAGGAAGTCTTGTAAGGCAAGACTTACAAATCCCTTTCTGGGTCCTGAGACTGCAACAGTGACATTTTATGTTCAATATTAATATCACAAGAGAAAACCTTGCTACCTCTTGTCTCCTCATTTGTGTAACATGATAGCATTTACATGACTCTTACAGTCTGCTTTAGACCTGAAAAGGCAATACTGCAATTAAAAGCTTCTAATGTACTTCCCCTTCCTTCAGCTAAACACTGCTGCTATAGGACAGTTTTGCTAAACTTTGCTATATGTTTTCCTGTAATTAGCTACTGGACATTCAATTAAGATGAAGCATTTTAATCCACTGTGACAAAGTTCCTCCTCTACCTTGGTGGGTCTTGCACTTATTGGCGGATTGGCTCGCCTCGGAGATTCACGGAAGCCCTCAGTTTGGCCGTTTTCGTGAACCCACAGTCCAGCTCAACTTCTCCTGTGTCTGATCAGGAGTTGGGAGGTTTGGGGGGAACCCAGGCCCGCCCTCTACTCCGGGTTCCAGCCCAGAGCCCTGTGGAATGCAGCTGTCTAGAGTGCCTCCTGGAACAGCTCCACGACAACTACAACTTCCTGGGCTACTTCCCCACGGCCTCCTCCCAACACCTTCTTTAGCCTCACCATAGGACCTTCCTCTTGGTATCTAATAATGCTTGTACTCCTCAGTTCTCCAGCAGTACGCCTTCTCACTCTCAGCTCCTAGTGCCTCTTACTCCTAGCTCCTCACACACACACACACACACACACACACACACACACACACACCACAAACTGAAGTGAGCTCCTTTTTTAAACCCAGGTGTCCTGATTAGCCTGCCTTAATTGATTCTAGCAGCTTCTTTATTGGCTGCAGGTGTTCTAATCAGCCTGTCTGCCTTAATTGTTTCCAGAAAGTTCCCAATTGTTCTGGAACCTTCCCTGTTACCTTACCCAGGGGAAAGGGACCTACTTAACCTGGGGCTAATATATCTGCCTTCTATCACTCTCCTGTAGCCATCTGGCCCGACCCTGTCGCATCACCTAATTAAAAGAAAGTTGACCTGTTGAGTGGAGAGTGTGACGGAAGGAGTTCCTACCATGTGGCAACAAACTTGTTCATTCTACTCTGTTCCTAGGTTAAATAAGATCTTCAGTTATGTAGCAAAGGTATTCTCTACATCTTAGAGCCCAGGTTTGTAGATGTATGTTTATGTGAAATCTACTACACAACAACACCCTCTAGCCCTGCTTGCCGGCCACCTGAGGCAGCTTGCCTTACCACTATCACTCACACTAAAGACCACCTGAACCTGATACCAGGTGAAGTCTATGTTATGATTTCATGACAAAAATCTTCTCAAGTTCCTGGCGTTTCTCCTAGGATATGACATGGACCACACTGGAACACAACTCTACCTGAACATAGCCATGAGGTTTGATAGTTCCATAACTCATAGGGTATCAGATACAGGAGAATATAAAGGTCACCCAATTCTATTCTAATGGCATGGCTTTGGATTCTGAGGGACAGTACCATGAGCGCAGTCAGTCTTCTCCTGAGCCATGGCAGCCTTAACCATCAGGCTCACATGGTAAGGGTGGGAGATGTAGCTGGTGGCATCCTCAAGAACCTTGTATTTCTTTTCCACTTTCTTCAGGACAGCGATTTAAGAAATCTTCCATGTTTTTTCATCATTCTGTCCAAAATAGGGTGCCAAGACCTTACTGGACATTTGCTCTAAAGTGGCCCTCGCAGATTCCCGGACCTGCTGAAACTCAAAACTAGCTGTATTGGACATCTTTGCAAGAAAATGGGGAACGGTAGGATAATCTGCTGAGAAGGCATTGCCCTAATGCTCTTCTGCAGTTGATAAGTATTTGGTACTGGGAGAGTGTCAGCTCAAATAGCAGCTCTCATCACCCCATTCTCTTCCTGGCCCCATTCAAATGGATGGAAAGATTCAGATGATTTTGGAAAGTAGTGTGGGAATATTGGAAAAATGTCATTACGCATCAGCTCTGGCATCGGATATTTGTGTCATCATGTATCAGCTGGGTTCTGCCAAAGAAATCCTTTTTAATAGGTGACTACAGGAAGGGTTTCTAAATGGGAATTGAACGATTAATTATATGCATAGGCTCCAAAAAAATTAGAACTCCTGGAGAAGTCAGAAACAAGCCTGAACGTGACCTTGAGCCATGCTCTCAAGAGACTCATTAGGTATAGCTATGTCTAGAACCAATGAATAACCTTACTGATCATTGCCACACTCTTCTCAGACAAAGACTTTGTTGTTCTGAACTGGATGCAGAGGTAATTAAGCCACAGAGGGTTAACACTCTAAGGGGGAATAAGTGGCAACTGTCTTAGAAGAAGCCAAAACTTCTCAATTGCTTCACTATGAAATATAACTGTCAATGAATAGGGTTTTAGAGAGACAAGGTGGGTGAGGTAATATCTTTTATTGGACCAATTTCCGTTGGTGCAAGCAAAGCTTTCGACCTTACACAGAGCTCTTCTGTGTAAGCTCGAAAGCTTGTCTCTCTCATCAACAGAAGTTGATCCAATAAAAGACATTACCTCATCCACCTTGTCTCTCAAATATCCTGGGATCACAATAGCTACAACACTGTATACAACGAACAGGGTTACAGCTTGAAACAATTTCAACACTTTTTTCAGACGGGAACTCTCGTTAATCCAAGACATTTTTCTGGTTAAGAGGTGGAAGGGACTCAGAGAATCAGTGACACCAATTGCTTCTCTCCCCTCCTCCAGGCCGTAGTAGTGGCCCAATAAACTGACTAAAAGCAGCACAAAACTGATCATTAAAAATGCCTGGTGCAAGAAAAATGGGCAAAAGACTGTGCTTCTGAATTGTCTGATGAAACAAACCTTAATTTTATGGCAGAATAAATTCTGGGAACCAAAAGTTCTATTTACACAAAAAAGTTACTAAAAAGAAAGTAAAGTACATTTAGGACCTTGCTTCAGCCACAAAATCCAGAGTCATCCTTACTCAAGACAGTCATCTATAGGTCTTCAGCTCACAAGGGTGATACAAAATGACCCTCTATTCTGAAGCCCTGTGATACCTGTCTGTATCAGATGTTACATCTAGCCACCAAATGAATTTAAGGCAGTTTCACTCCAATTCTGAATTTCATGGATTTTGGAGGTTTTCAAACACTTCATTCTTACGCGCAAGAATTATATTTCTTACTAAAAAGCTTAGACTTTTTTTTAAAAAAAGTCTAAATCACTTCCCCACTGGTGTAGTAGTTTAACTGAAATATTTACAGCATAACATGCAAAACTAATTAAAAATTCTCTGAGAACTGATATTTTCGTCCAGATAACATTTATGGGTCACTCAGAGCTGCTGCTATATAAATACTTAGGTGCTCTAACACCTGGTTATTTTTAAATGCAGAGCATAAAAGTCCATCCTATAAAAAATACTCTAAGATTTAAATGGAAAAATATTAGCGCCTACATAGTAAACAAAAGCACAAATGCACAAATTCACAAACTTCAATTTAAAATGAATTCCTTTTGAGGTTACAGCAGCAGAAAAATGCATCCAAATTCAGTAGCTTCCCTTTCCTGGATAGTCCCTTCACAAAAGTGATTAAGCAATTGTCTTTGAAATTTAATTTTAAATATGCTTCCGAGTTAAGGCTTTGTCAATTGATCTGTTCTAATCCACTCTACCCTTAATACATAGTATTTTCAGAAGATATAAGATCTCTTTATTATAGCTGCATGAACAGTGCTCCTTTAATTAATACATGTGAACACAAAGGAAAAAAATATTCCAGACAACAACAAACAGCAAGCATTGTACTCCTTGTAAATCACATTACTATATTGTTAGGGATTAGAATCAGTTGCCATTAGCAACAAAGCTAAAAAATCAATTCTGTTACTGTGTATCTAGAATTCTCTTAACACCAAAAGTAGTAAATCCTTGCTGCAATTCCAGTTTCAGTCACACAGATGTCAGTGTCCAGAACACGATTAGAGGGGCATCATACCCAGACACAATACAACCCTAAAACAACAGGCCAACAGCATTTCCTATTCAGAGAGGGGGGGAAAAAGCTAACAAAGTTGCTGGGGGGAAACAAAAGCGATTCACATCAGTTCCCCTCTTTGCTCTATACAACTGCTACGTGTTAGACATTTACCAAAAACACCAAGACTTGGTTTTCCTGATTAGGGTCATTTTAAGTATTTGAGTCATTTGAATCAGGTTTGTCTGTTAATACAAAAATAATGAACTAATGAAAATGCTGACACAGAAATTCAAAGGATTTTGTCTCAGAACAGTATACTTTACTTAACTGCTCCCTGAAGAAATCAAACCAAAGTTCTTCATTAAAAGAGTTTACTTGTACCCTGGATCTGTATAGTGGCGGGTATTTAGTGTATTTAGTGGTGGGTAGCAATATTAGAATTCTTACCTGGTTAACTTGTCACATGTTTTAGAAATACTGGAAGTGCCATCCGGACTCTATATCATGTAGATAATGGGTTTTATTTTCTTCCATTGCCCACTTTTGGTGTAGCATCCACAGATTCATTACAATGGGTACATCAGCCTGCAGTTTGGGGGCAGAACTAGACCTGTCCATCACTGGCAGCAGGGGAGTGCTCCGCCACCTGACCTTCCCTCAAGTTGAGAATTTCCACAGCCACGACAGTTCAAATCTAATTCCTAAATTATATTATGTTTAATATTCTTTGAGGAAAAATACAACTTCTCCTACTGCAGAGCATGGGAAATTCCACCTAATATCAAACCCAAATACTTGGGAATCAAATTCCAGCTATATTCTAGATGATCCATTTGTCTCTAGGATGGGCCAGGTCTATGGCCCTATTACTCGAAGAAAGGAAATTTTCAGATAAGCAGAGATACATTTTCCTATTCTTTGTGCTAAGGTCCATAGTTCCATTACAATGGGACTTTCATACAAGCACGCCTCCAGAACAGGAAGATGATCATCCTTTAAAATGGGCCTCCAAAATGAAGTAGATTATCTTGTTCATCTTCCTCTGGACACTAAGGCATAGAGAAGAGTTCTGCTCAAAATAGGAAATGGGATTGGCTAAGACTGGATAACCTACATGCAGAATTTGGTGAACCTAGGTATTCACAGATTCTAAAGCCAGAAGGGATGACTGATCATCTAATCTCACCTCCTGCATAACATGAGCATAGAACTTCTACAAAGTAACTCCTGTTTGAACTAGAACATCTTTTAGAAAAACATCTAAATTTGATTTTAAAATAGCCAGTGATGAAGAATCTCCCACAACCTTTGGTACAAAGGCATGCCTTAGTTCTAGTCTGAATTTGTCTATCTTGTTATACCTTTCTCTGCTAGATTAGCCCATTATGATCAAATATTTGTTCCCCATGTAGGTACTTACAGACTGATCAAGTCTTAATCTTCTCTTTAAGCTAAATAGATTGAGCTCCTTGAGTCTAACGCTATAAGGCATGTCTTTTGACCTTTTCATAATTCTTGCAGTTCTTCTCTGAACCCTCACCGATATAGCAACATCCTTCTTGAATTGTGGACACCAGTTCCAAACATAGAGACCTGTGCCAATGGAGGCTGAGATTCCTAGGGGATACCCAGAATTACTACACAGGTATGCATGCACAACAGGCTCTAACAACAACTGGACTTTTGTTTCTGTGGCACCACTTGTTTTCCTTTATGGCCATCTTCCTCTTCTGTTAACATTTTTATACGAGATGAGACCTTGACTATGATTAACATCCCTGACACCATGGGTCTGTGTTTGTCCTCCATCCAAGATACTCCATGAACTGTATCACTGCGTGTTTGCTTCAGCTTTCTCTGTGCAGAGAACCCTGATCAACAAAATTGTCCAGGAAGACAAAAGTGAATTTTCTCCTTCTCTAAAACCAATATTATTGTTACCATGATCCTGGAGAAAGACCTTGGCAGCACATATAAGACCAAATGGTAACAATCAAAGTTAGGAAAAGAAAAAAGTTACCAGATATCTGCAAAACTTAACCGTTCAGTATTGGTAAAATGGGAATGCTTTGAAGACTAACCTCCTTTAGGAATTTATTTAGATCAGGGATACTCAGACTGAGGCTCACAAGGAGCTCTTGAATACGTCTCCTGCAGCGCTTTGCAGCACATATTAAAACAGTGTGATTTAATTATTAACCAATCTAGGTTATTAGCCAATCAGGATGCTTTTTCTATGTTGTTAACCAATTGTAGTTGATAAAATAATACTTGGTTAGTCATTTTGCTGATCACACACATATAAAAATTTAAAAAAACCAGGAAATGGAACAATTCACACTATTGTGGCTCTTTTGGGTAATGCTGATCGCTAATTTGGCTCCTCAACCACAGACGCCTGAGTATCCCTGATTCAGATGTTTCACACAAGGCCTTGCTCTGCTTGTCCCTGATTCTGAGACTAGAAACAGGACTGAGAGCAGGTTGTAATCCTCCAATTGGAAGTAGATGGATGATTTCGATCACACTGTTATCTTCCCTTGGGTTGCTTAGACTAGGAATGGGACATAACTGTTATTGAAATTCTTGCCCAGCTCCATAGCCCAGGGGTTCTCAAACTATTTTTGCTGGGCCCCCCTTTGAAACTATTTTACGCTCTGATGATTCTCCCCCCCCCGTCGCCTTTCCTCAGGAGGTTTGCTGAACCTCCTGAGGAAACCCCAAAGACTGTAACCATGAGCTTCTGCGCATGGTAACAGCTGGTGTCATCAATCTGGCCACAGAACTGGCAGCATCCAAGGCTGCCTGCAGGGAGGCCTGGGCTACGGTCTTCCCTTCTTTGATTAGCGAAGAGAACTCCTATCTGGCCTCTTGGGAGAGCATGTCTTAAATTTTTGCATTGCCTCCCACATATTAAAATCATAGAGGCCTAGCGAAGCTTGCTGGTTCGCTATTTGGAGTTGTAGCCCACTTGTCGAATAGGTTTTTTTAGCCAAACATGTTCAGCTTTTTGGGGTTCTTTGCCTTGGGCATGGGGCCCGCTTGACCTTGACAGTGCCTCTCATTGGTGTCTGCCACCACTAGACATCCTGGAATAGGGTGTGAAAACAGAAATTTGTACCTCTTGGCTGGTATGAAGAATCTGAGCTCCGTCCTTTTGGCTATAGGAGGGAGAGAAGCAGGGGTCTGTCAGAGCGCTTTCACAGGGTCCACGATCACCTCATTAAGGGGTAGAGCCACTCTTGAGGGACCCACTGATGACAAAATGTCCAGTAAACAATGTGTCATTTCTTTGACCACTTCGGTTTGGATACCCAAGTTTGAAGCCACCCACTTTAATAAGTCCTGGTAGGCCTTGGAGCCACCACTGCCTCATCTGAGGAAGAGGCTAAGGCTGGTTGAGGGGCCTCCGCCCCTTCCTCTGTCTTGACCGAGAACCGTGGGACCTCTTCTTGAGGTTCGGCAGCAGAGTCCAGGTCAGAGGTCTTGTAGCACGGTACCGGAGGTGCCCTATTTTCCAAGGCCAGAGAATACAAATGCTTCAAAACTGTACTATGGCCTGGGGGAAACCCCAACAGGTTCCAAAAAGGCCACTTCATGGATGCCAGTCCTCATGGTTCCAGAGGTCAAGCGTTCAGGGGCACCCTCGTGCCTGAGGCCACAGCAGGGTAGGAATAACACAGGGAATAATGCAAGTGGTCCTGACGGTGGGGAGATTAGCACCCCACTTCAGACTCTGATGAGGAAGATGAGCTGCTGCAGGGAAACCAAGGTTGTGCCAACCCTCTTGGTGCCAGCGAACTGCATCACGGAGAAGTCCAACACGAGACTACCATAGGGGGTTTTCCCCTAGGGAGTGGCCATGGTGCTATGTGAAAGCTGAGGGTTGGCTCTCTGCTACTCATCAGTACCAGCTGTGCCAAGTCCTGAATCTCCAGGGACCGTAGGACAGGGAGAGCAAGCAGGTCTCTAGCAGCCGCAAATGCCTCTGGGGCTGATAGTACCATGAACTGACTGGTACGCTTGTCTGCTCTGCTGCAAGATGGCATTTCCCATGCCGGAGTTAGCAGAGCTTGAGGGGGTACCGAAGCTGCTGTGGGTGGCTGCTGAGGCACCGGAGACGGAGAGTGGCCTGACATAGGTCTCGCTCTATCCAGATCCCTTTGCCCGCTTCCTTTCAGCACTGGGAATGACTCTTCTTTCTTCTGGTGCTTACAGTGCTTCTTCTTAGGCATTATGGAGAAGGACTAGCGCCAGGACTCTCTTGGTGCCGAGTCCAAGCACGGCTCTGACACTGGTCTTAGGACTTCCTCCAAGAGAAGGACCTTCAACCTCACCTTCCAGCCTTTCTTGGTTCAGAGTATGAAATCCTTGAAGATCTGGCAACCATCTTTCCAATGAGCTTCCCCTAAGCCCTTGAGACAGCTCAAGTGTGGGTTGTTCAAGGGCATCAACTTGCCACAGGAAGTGCAGGGCTTGAAGCCTGGTGACCAAGGCACACCCTGGCACTGGGGAGCAGACAAGCCTCTCCAACCAAGTGCAGAGGCGTTCAAAACTCACTAACTACTAAAACTACTATTAACAAACTAAGTAAACTACAATAACTATATACACGAGAAAAAGAAAAAACACTGGGAGAAATTACTTGAGCAATGAGGAAAGTTCCAGTAACTGTCATGAGTGGTAAGAAGGAACTGAAGGGGTGTGGGGTTAGCAGGGCCTTTATACCGACACTATGAGCATGCGGCACCAGAAGGCGTTGCAGCCAACCCGACGGATATCACTAAGGGAAAAAATCCAGCAACTGTGCTCCAGGTGCACACAGACCTACTTTGGAATGGACATGTGCAAGCACTCAAAGAATATAAATGTATACATCTAGGAAAAATGAATGTAAGCCATATTTACAGGATGGGGAACTCTATCCCGGGAAGCAGTGACTGAAAAAGATTTGGGGGTTGTGGTGAATAATCATTGGAACATGAGCTGTCAGTGTGACACTGTGGCCGAAAGAGCTAATGAAATCCTGGGACGCATAAACAGGGGAATCTTGAGTAGGAGTAGAGAGGTTATTTTACCTCTGTATTTGGCACTAGTATGACTGTTGCTAGAACAGCACGTCCAGTTCTGGTGCCCACAATTCAAGAACAATGTTGATAAACGGGAGAGGATTCAGAGAAGAGTCAGGAGAATGATTAAAGGACTAGAAAACATGCTTTATAGCTAGGGCCCTACCAAATTCACGGCCATGAAAAACATGTGTCAGACACAGAAATCTGGTCGTCTCCCGTGAAAACTGGTCTTTTGTGTGCCTTTACTCTATACTATACAGATTTCACAGGGGAGACCAGCATTTCTCAAACTGGGGGTTGTGACCCAAAAGGAAGTTAGTTGCAGAGGGGTCAAAAGGTTATTTTAGGAGGGTCGTGGAATTGCCACCCTTACTTCTGTGATGTCTTCAGAGCTGGGCAGCCAAAGACTGGCAGGTGTTAGCCGGGCATTCAGCTCTGAAGGCAGCGACCCGCCAGCAGGACCGCAGATGTAGCATGGCAATACCATACCATGCCATGCCATGCCAGGTCCCTGCACTTCTCAGGGGCTGAGGTGGGGAAGGGGCAGGGCGGGGGCAGGGGCAGAGTAGGGGCAGAAAGAGGCGGGGTGGGGCGGGGCAGGAAGAGTGGGGAAGAGGCGGGGGCTGAAGCAGCACACAGCTGCACAGGTTTCCTGGTGCTCTATGCAGCTGCATAATTTGCGTATGGGTAAGGACAGCCAAGACTGCCATCCTTACTTCTGTGCTGCTGGTGGTGGCAGCTCTGTCTTGAGAGCTGGGCTCCCAGCCAGCAGCAGCCCTCTCCAGCTGCCCAACTCTAAAGGCAGCTCTGCCTGCAGCAGCACAGAAGTAAGAGTAACAGTACTGCAACCCCCCCTACAATAACCTTGCAACCACCCACCCCTACAACAACTTTTTGTGTTAGGAACCCTACAATTACAATACCATGAAATTTCAGATTTAAATAGCTGAAATCATGATATTTACAATTTTTTAAATCCTATGACCGTGAATTTGGTAGGGCTCTACTTATAGCGATAGGCTCATGGAGCTCAATCAACTTAACAATTAGCTTAACAAAGAGAAGATTAAGGGGTGATTTGAATACAGTATATAAATACATACACGGGGAACAAATATTTAATAATGGGTTTGTCAATCTATCAGAGAAAGGTATAACATGATCCAATGTCTGAAAGTATAAAATAGACAAATTCAGACTGGAAAGGAAGTGTACATTTTTTACAGTCAGAATAATTAACCACTGGAACAATTTACCAAGGGTCGTGGTGGATTCTCCGTCACCGACAATTTTAAAATCAAGACTGGATGATGTTCTAAAAGATCTGCTCTAGGAATTATTTGGGGGTAAATTCTGTGGCCTGTGCTCTATAGGAGGTCAGATTATATGTTCAGAGTGGTCTCTTCTGGCCTTAGAATTTACCAATCTGTGATTCTGAAAGCTGATTCAGCAGGTCACTGCAAGAAAAGACACTAAACCTTAGCAAGGACCATTGCCATACTGAGTTTCAGTATCAGCTATTTTTGTTCTAACAATACACAGAAATGTTTCCCCTGCCACAATTTACAAAAACTAAAAGGAGCCTAGGTAAAGCTCAGGACACCCTAACATAACTGAATTTCATTAAAACATTTTATTTTTATCTATTATACACACCCCACCACTGTGAACATCTAGTCTGACCTCGTGTATAGCACAGGCCATAGAACTCACCCCAAAATAATTCCTAGAGCAGATCTTTTAGAACAACATTCCATTCCCATTGAACTCAGTTGCAGTTGTTACCATTCAGCATTTCTGTAATGTAGAACCAAGGGTAACAAGGAGTTTTCCATCAACGTGCAAAGGGGTGCAGACACTGACCCTACCATGTGCCACCCACAAGACCACCCCAGAGATTCAGGGATTTATAGGATTGAGTCAAATCTGGAAACTTCACTACATGATGCCTCGTGCAACACCATCACCTGTAGTCACTCTGGCCAATGCAACAGTCCTTAGTAGACTATGTAGCATAGATTGTAAGCCCATTGGAGCAGGGACCATCTTTTTGTTCTGTGTTCATAGGGTCCTGGTCCATGATTAGGGATTCTAGGCACTAAGATAATACAAATACCACCACCAAATCCCCTACGGGAAGAGCAATTGCAGGGAAAGTCCTGCTAAGCCCTTGCTGCCCTGGGACGGAGCATGCTCAATCACACTGTGGAGACAGTGCATGTGCAGTCTGGTCACCACATAAGAGCTGTGGGGAGGGAGCATGCTCAATGCAAACAGAATCTTCTAAGAACTTAGCTAAAACTCTAACAAATCTCCACTGAGCATTTGAGAAGTGAGATTTTTCAGAGGCTTATAGTTTGGGCAGATTTCCACACAGACGGCAAAAGGCATATCCCAGACTCATAAGCAACACCCCTGCCTCTGCCAAATTTTAAGTCCCTCCTCCACTAAACAGAGGCACAAATGTTTCTCAAGAAAACAGTTGTAAAAAAAATTACATACACACATACAAATTTTTAAACATGGGCTAAATAATGTATTTTACCCTGACCTCGCTCTTGGAAAGGGCTGAACCATTTTCGTTGAAACTTGCTCAAAAAATTCAGTCCCAGGCAGAAACCCAACATGGATATTTTCAGCCTTAATAGCTTAAATCTGGCCGGTATAAGCAACTGAAAACAGGATCTTAAAATACAGAAGTGTTGGTCAACCTTAACCATTGGCACTGAAGTGCTTCTACTGTACCCTTTGGCTAAGCAGCCCGAAAACAAGAAGAGCAAACTAAATAATTAATCATTAAGCAAAAAGGATGATGTATATGAATTAGTATCTTGTACTGTACAAGTCTATTACTGGCAGAGTATGAGATTTGAAACACCTGAAACCTGTTTTCCACTCTTGAAGGTCATGATATCTTTAGACTCCTCACTCCTGCTCCAAATACATACGAGTTTTGCTAGCAAACACAAGTTAGTTTTTATTCAGAGTGCTGTAAGAGATTGTAGAAATTAAAATATTTCCCCCATCTTTTATCCACTGTGATGGTAAAGTGAGATAAGATAACTAACATAGAAACTGAAGAAAGGAATATTTTCACAAGTGACTATATGAAGAAACTTTAAAAAAATGGAGAAACAAGCTGCAGAAAAAGTGCTGCAGGTATCCTACTCCTGGCAGTGATTCAAAGTGTACAGAAGCTGGCAGATTTCACCAATTAGTGTGAGAAACAGAAGGCTTAAAGTACTCGTGGCACCTTAGAGACTAAAATTTATTTGAGCATAAGCTTTCATGAGCTACAGCTCACTTCATCGGATGCATCCAATGAAGTGAGCTGCAGCTCACGAAAGCTTATGCTCAAATAAATTTGTTAGTCTCTAAGGTGCCACAAGTACTCCTTTTCTTTTTGCGAATACAGACTAACATGGCTGCTACTCTGGAACAAGGCTTAAAGTGTCATATTCTGGTTTTATAGAAAGGAAAAAGTACATACAACTGTATTTTGATTTTTAAAAGCTGTGAAACTGGGAATTAATTGATACAATGTACTACATATACATTTAACTGTGCAAATTAACTGCTTAAGTGGGTAATCTTAAGTGTGAAGTAGTGCTTCAATGTGTCATATGATTATAACGTTTACCATGCTACTCTGAGGCTAATTCCAAGACCACAGAAATCACATTTTCCTAACATGAAATATATACCGGCCATTGTCTGGGAAGAACTAATAGTACTGATAACTATTTTAGTAACTAGTACTAAAAATTCCAACAAGATTAATCACACACCAATAAAAAAATAGTATTTCTTTAAAACCAAGTTCCTTCTGGGCCAAGATTATTATAAATGTAGATAGCAAAACGTTTGCTGCACTCCCTCCCTAACCTCTGTTCACTGCCTATTATTGTGATAGAAATTATTGCAGAGATGGTGAGAAACTTGTGAAACAACCTATGAAACTGATAAAAATACTTGTTTATGGGAATGTATGTGGGGGAAAAAGAAGATATAAACTGACTTACACTAAGAATTTGTATTACTTAATACATTAATTATAAGGATTGCACATGAGGGGAAAAAATCAGGACTATAACCTTCATTAGTTTGACTACATACTCACTAAGAATTACAGTATAGTACAGTTGTACAGTATAGATTAATTGAAAATTAATGTCAACTAGTAAAACAGAACCATTGACATTCTTCGGTAGGGACATACTAAGTTTGGCATTAGCGAAGAACCATTGGTTTCTGCTTGAAATACTTACGTTTGCTATTTGTATGTTCACAGCTATGGTTGAAAACTATAGACTGGGTAAAAACCTGAACTCTAATTTAGTAACTTCATAATTTCTACAATTCTCCGATTTACTTTAGTGGATCTAACTCATGCAAGGGGAGAAACAGCTTTAAAATTGCTAAATATTAAAATAAGTAACCAATCTTCCACTGTCTAGATTCAGAAATTAACCTCTAAACAATACAGTCGATATTCAATAAGCTATGTTAATAATCAATAACAATTTTTAAAAGATACAGGCTATTTTTGTTCAAAAAGGGAGTGCTTAAAGGTTTTAGTTAATGTTTGGTCTAGCTTAGGAGAAAACCATATTTAAAATGAAAGACTCCTGCAGTATTAAAAAAGTTTAATAACTTTTTTGTGGAAGCCTGCAAAAAATAGTGGTTTTGTTTCCTCTGCTGACTAAAAGGCAGCTATTAATTTTTTTCCTAGAACTCTAAAGATATCGGACAATGCACATCATATACCTACTAGAATTTTCCAGGCTTTTTTCTTTAGTAGGTATTGCTTTAAAAAGGATTCTCACAAGCTAGAGAGACTAACTGCTATTTAACTAAAAAGAAAAGGAGTACTTGTGGCACCTTAGAGACTAACAAATTTATTAGAGCATAAGCTTTCGTGAGCTACAGCTCACTTCATCGGATGCATCGTGAGCTGTAGCTCACGAAAGTTTATGCTCTAATAAATTTGTTAGTCTCTAAGGTGCCACAAGTACTCCTTTTCTTTTTGCGAATACAAACTAACATGGCTGCTACTCTGAAACCTGCTATTTAAGTGTATGTTTAAAACATACAACAACAACTAGATAGCTAAGTGCTATCAACACATTATATTAAGAAAAACATTTTCTTCATGTATATCAAAACAAACAACAGTTACACCATTTCTATTTTGGACAGATGCAGTAAACCCAAGAAATATCTTTACATAATTCTGACTTCATCTAGTTGCTTGCATTTCAATTTTATTTTATCAACTCTGCAAGCAACTACTTTTCAAATTTCTTATAAAATGACATGGTTTGTTGGACTCCAGTGTAGCCCACAGCATGTCACTGTGACTTAGCAATTTGTTACACATTCTCAAAGCTTCAGAGGAATCTCAGATAAGATTGGAAAAATAATTACATTTTCAGAGAAGTACTAAATATTTTGCTACAGTTTGCTTATCTAGATAGACTACTGAAATCTATTCTGCTTGCATATATGCACATTTTTCTGTTATCCCCATCACATCCACATTTGAAAAAGGAAACAATGTTGTTAGCTGAATTATTTTGTATTTGCCTCTCTGGATTTCCACAGGTTACTTTGCAAAGACAAAGTGTAGAAAGCTCACCTCTAGTATGCTGATCAGCTGTTGTTGTAAGGGCAGAAAGAGGATGAGACATGATCTAGATACAAACCCTCTACAACCTAGGGCTCTAGTAATCTCAAAGAAATTCTCTGCAACCAAGTACTGAAAAAATTCCGTTTACCCATTGCTACACACACACACACACACACACACACACACACACACACACACACACACACTCGCACCCCACATCCTCCAAAGAGCAAGTCCTCCCAGCTCAGTTGAACTTTGCATGGATATTCTGCTTGAATGCTGAACATCCAAAAACGTAGTCTATATTTCTGTCATCAGCAATGCACCAAGGGATATAATAATGAAAGGAAAGAGAAATGATTTTTTGTAGTCTTCTGCCTCAAAGTACTTAAACTGGCTTGGTATTGTCATTAATGCTATGTAAATGAGTTTGAAAATTCACAATAAGACCTCCAAGTGGAAGTGGAGATGGAGACTAGCAGGTCCAGAAATCAATTAAAATCAGCCTTATTAATGAATGATTTGGAAGTTTTATTTTTTCCAATACCACAAAGATAGAGACAAACAAAAGAAAAAAAAACTAAGCCAGTTCAATAAGCTTTGATAGTAGAACTGTGAGAGACACTATGGTTCGCATCAAACATCTCACACTCTGGGATACCACTGAGCCAATGTTCTCAGACTAATTGGAAGGGGTGCAGACTACACTGCTCTGCATGAAATACACCTTAGTGGTTAGCTGTAAAATAGCATTGTAGCCCAGATCATAATCTACCTCCTTCAACTTCATGCAGCAAAGGTAATTGCTAGGGCTGTCGATTAATCACAGGTAACTCATGCAATTAACTCAAAAAAATTAATCGTGATTAATCAGTTTTAATCGCACTGTTAAACAATAGAATACCATTTGAAATTAATTAAATATTTTGAATGTTTTTCTACATTCTCAAATATATTGATTTCAGTTACAACACAGAATACAAAATGTATAGTACTCACTTTATAGTATTTGTATAACAAATATTTGCACTGTAAAAATTATAAACAAAAGAAATAGTATTTTTCAATTCATCTTATACAAGAATCATAGTGCAATCTCTATTATGAAAGAGCATTTTTTTTTTTTAACATAACTGCCCTCAAAAACAAAACAATATAAAAATTTAGGACCTACAAGTCCACCCAGTTCTACTTCTTGTTCAACCAATCGCTAAGAGAAACAAGTCAGTTTACACTTACGGGAGATAATGAGAACATGAGAAAATGAGAACAGAAGTTCACATGGCACTTTTGTAGCCGGCATTGCAAGATATTTACGTGCCAGATATGCTAAACATTCATATGTCCCTTCATGCTTCAGCCACCATTCCAGAGAACATGCTTCCATGCTGAGGACACTCGTTAAAAAAAATAATGCATTAATTAAATTTGAGACTGAACTCCTTGGGGGAGAATTGTACATCTTCTGCTCTGTGTTCTACCCGCATTCTGCCATATATTTCATTTTATAGCAGTCTCAGATGATGACATTTTAAGAACACTTTCACTGCACATTTGACAATACGCAAAGAAGGTACCAGTGCGAGATTTCTAAAGATAGCTACAGCACTCGACTCAAGATTTAAGAATCTGAAGTGCCTTCCAAAATCTGATCAGGACAAGATGTGGAGCATGCTTTCAGAAGTCTTAAAAAAGCAACACTCCGATGCGGAAACTACAGAACCCAAATGACCCAAAAAGAAAATCAACCTTCTGCTGGTAGAATCTGACTCAGATGATGAAAATTAACATGCGTCAGTCCGCACTGCTTTGGATCGTTATCTAGCAGAACCCGTCATCAACATGGACACATGTCCTCTGGAATGGTGGTTGAAGCATGAAGGTACATATGAATCTTTAGCACATCTGACACTTAGATATCTTGTGATGCCAGTTACAACAGTGCCATGCAAATGCATGTTCTCACTTTCAGATGACATTGTAAACAAGAAGCGGGCAGCATTATCTCCTGCAAATTGTAACCAAACCTGTTTGCCTGAGCAATTGTCTGAACAAGATGTAGGACTGAGTGGACCTGTAGGCTCTGAAGTTTTACATAGTTTTATTTTTAAATGCAGTTATTTTTTGTACATAATTCTACATTTGTAAGTTCAACTTTTATGATAAAGAGATTGCACTACTGTACTTGTATTAGTTAAATTGAAAAATACTATATCTTATTTTTACAGTGCAAATATTTATAATAAATAAATATAAAGTGAGCACTGTATACTTTGTATTCTGTCTTGTAATTGAATATATTTGAAAATGTGGAAAACATCCAAAAATATTTAAATAAATGGTATTCTATTTAATGATATAAAAATAAATGGTATTGTTTAACAGCATGATTAATCACATGATTAATGCGATTAAGTTTTTAAATCGCTTGACAGCCCTAGTAATTGCTATATATTGCTGTCTTTCAGGAAAAGAAGTTGACATTAAGGGAATAATTATGGCACAGAAGATAGTGCGTCAGAATTTGAAATTCCTACAGGTTAGGTGACCCAAGGAAGGTACTACTGAAGCATATTTAATGCATATTGTAGCTACTAGTACAGTAGATTGAGTAATCTTGCCATTTGTAAACTGGATTATATTTCAATGCAACAATAGCACTGACGTATTTCAAGTAGTTATGATTAATCACTTAAAAACCAAAAGGGTCCAGAACTTTTGACTTGTGCTTACTAAGTTCTCATTACTTATATTGAATGCGTCTTTTTTGACTATTCCTTTCCCTATTGCATTTTACTTCTTTATTTAAATAAAATGATTGAAAGTCACATTTGAAAACTGTGTAACCACCTAAGAATTAACTGAAAGTAACATGACTGCTTCCCTCTCCTTTACAAAAAGAAACGGAGTACTAGTGGCACCTTAGAGACTAACAAATTTCATCTGATGAAGTGAGCTGTAACTCACGAAAGCTTATGCTCTAATAAATTTGTTAGTCTCTAAGGTGCCACAAGTACTCCTTTTCTTTTTGCTGTAAACTAGGTTATTTGTTTTAGATAACCTTTTCCACTCACATACAAACTCATCCATACAAAAGGCAATCCTTTAAGTAGTAAACACATTAAAACTACGTAACGGCTGTAAACCAGTCTTCTAAAACCTTGTTTCATTAATGAAAACACATGTAAAATAAGCAAAAGAAATTTAGAGGTCAGCAGTCTGGAAATGGTCTGGGTATACAGCAATAGGGCCAGAAAAACTGCAGATCGAGCAAGCGATGCAATACCAATATATTTCAAAAACGTAACTGTTCTGAGTTCATAGTTCAGTTTGGGGGAAAGAAAGGAAAATCTAAATGATTACCCGGAATGAAGGTGGTGTTTTGCAGGGTGGTAAGAAGGGGAACCTAAATGTGAGGTGAAGTTCAGGCAACTGTTCCTGCTTCTTACAGAATTATTAAACAATTAGATAAAACAAAAGTATAAATTATAAGATTAAGTATAATTAGATAAAAGGAAAGTATACAGCAAAAGACCTTAACTCACACAGCAACAGCTTCCAGTTCAGCTATGAAAGCAGTCACCTGCTCATTCACAACCACTTTGCTTGTATCATAAGCCAATTTACACCTTGGCATTTAGTGTAGGTAGGAAACAATTGAATTTAATTACCACAACTCCTGTGCCAACAGTTTTGCATCTTTCCTCGAGTAGCCACTACAATCCAGAAATCTTGTGTCCCCCTCACCCCCCATTCTCTTTTAGGAAAAAATGAAAGAAGATAGAGAAAACCTTACATCAGCACTAATACACATAAATCAAAACACAGTAAAAACCTCAACTCTACAACTTACATCTCAATTACTTCACCATAAGGAAAGATACACTATTTTAATTATTTTAACATGGTATCAGAAACTAATATTCTAGTGTCAATTTTAGTCTGTTTAGTCAAACTGAACTCCTCACCTCGATCTCTAGCAGATCCTCAACTCAAGCCCAATGAACACCTCGTTTACTCTTGTTTTTCATACATTTGTTTTTAAGCAATTTAATAAATGCCCGAATTTGCCAAACATTGCTAGGAAGCTCTCAGACAGCATTCATTAATTCACAAATTCTTACACTCAAAGATCGGTAAAAACATACTTTTCAACTGAGATCACCATGAGGTATTTGCTCTCAAAGGAAATTATTTTGATATGTACAGAGAGTATACCAGACCCAATAAACAACAAATTTATGTTTGGTATTATATGTATTTAAACATGCTCCCAAGTGCCAAAACATTTTATTCACTATCCTTGAATGACTTGCATCTGGCATTTGAGCTAGAAATGAGCTATATATAATGGGTCTACCACTATAAATCTTCCTCAGTCTTCTGCATGGCCAAGCTATTCTCATAAAATTAGACACTGATGCCTTTTTTCTCCCACATTAAAAGAATTCTTGCTGCACAGAGTGAAGGAGGATAGAGACTCTGTGTGAACAACTCGCTGTAGAATGTGGAGACTGAACCTAGATACATTCTCAGAGGCACCGAGAGAAGAAATACTCAGGATAAAAGATTTTACAAGATCCTTATCTGGGTTACTAGCAACCACTTAAGAGTATAAAAACTGGAAAAAATTTAAAATCTAACTTTTAAGTAACTATGTCTAATTTTCACAGTTCAGTCAGCATGTACAAGAAGAGACTGGACTCTTTAGTGAGTTTCACTTTCTAAAAGAAAAGGAGTACTTGTGGCACCTTAGAGACTAACAAATTTATTAGAGCATAGGCTTTCGTGAGCTACAGCTCACTGCATCCGATGAAGTGAGCTGTAGCTCACGAAAGCTTATGCTCTAATAAATTTGTTAGTCTCTAAGGTGCCACACGTACTCCTTTTCTTTTTGCGAATACAGACTAACACGGCTGCTACTCTGAAACCTTTCACTTTCTAGTTACTTATGCACTAATAAAGGTGTAAAATTTGGTTTACAAATATTGCAAGTGAACATTCCTTTTTCATTTTTTTTAAATTAATAAAAACTTTTCTAACATTCAGTTTGGTAACTTTGTACTAAACTTTTAAAACCTATATTGATCACTTAAACTACTTGACAGTGTCCTTTTAAGAGCTACCACAATCAGACATGCATTGCCAAGCATATTTGCAACACATGCAGCTACCTAGCTAGGATAATTTTGCCCCATACTATTGCTGAGAGCTGATCAGGTTTTGCTGTTTTGTTTTACAGTTCATTTTTCATACATTTCAGAAGATAAATGTGAAATGCAAAGTCCCTTTCATGTTACCAAGAATGACAAGAAGAGGACAAGCCATGGAAAATTGGACATACTTATGCACTTGACACAAGTTAAAAAAAACTGTATTTTATATAAAGGGCTGTCAATTAATCAGTTAACTCAATTAATCATGATTTAAAAAATTAATCACGATTAATCACAGTTTTACTCAGACTGTTAAACAATAGACTACAGTACCAATTTAAATTTACTAAATATTTTGGATGTTTTTCCTACATTTTCTACAAAACTTTAGAGCCTACAAATCCACTCAGTCCTACTACTACTACTTCTTGTTTAGCCAATCACTCAGACAAACATGTCTGTATACATTTACAGGAGATGCTGCTGTCCACTTCTTATCTACAATGTCACCAGAAAGTGAGAACAGGCATTCATATGAGGCTTTTGTAGCCAGCATGGCAAGGTATTTATTTAGGTGCCAGATAGGCTAAACATACATATGCCCCTTCATGCTTCGGCCACCATTCCAGAGGAAATGCTTCCACGCTGATGACATTCTTTAAAAAAAAAAAAAAAAAGTGTTAATTAAATTTGTGACTGAACTCCTTGGGAGAGAATTGTATGTCTCCAGCTCTGTTTTACCTGCATTCTGCCATATATTTCATGTTACAGCAGTCTCAGATAATGTCCCAGCACATGTTGTTCGTTTTAAGAACACTTTTGCTGCAGATTTGACAGAATGCAAAGAAGGAACCAATGTGAGATTTCTAAAGATAGCTACAGCACTCAACCGAAGGTTTAGGAATCTGAAGTGCCTTCCAAAATCTGATTGGGACGAGATGAGGAGCATGCTTTCAGAAGTCTTAAAAGAGCAACGCTCTGATGTGGAAACTACAGAACCCGAACCACCAAAAAAGAAATCAACCTTCTGGCTGGTGGCATCTGACTTAGATGATGAAAATGAATATGCATCAGTCCACACTGCTTTGGATTGTTATCGAACAGAACCCATCATCAGTATGGACGCATGCCCGCTGGAATGGTGGGTGAATGAAGCATGAAGGGACATATGAATCTTTAGCACATCTGGCATGTAAATATCTTGCGATGCGGGCTGCAACAGTGCCATGCAAACACTTGTTCTCACTTTCAGGTGACACTGAGAACAAGAAGCAGACAGCATTATCTCCTGAAAATGTAAACAAATTTGTTTGTCTGAGCATTTGGCTGAACTAGAAATAGGACTGAGTGGACTTGTAGGCTCTAAAGTTTTACATAGTTTTATTTTTGAATGCAATTATTTTTGTACATAATTCTACATTTGTAAATTGAACTTTCATGATAAAGAACCTGCACTACAGTACTTGTATGAGGTGAATTGAAAAATACTATTTTGTTTTACAGTGCAAATATTTGTAATCAAAAATAAATATAAAGGGAGCACTGTGCACTTTGTATTGTGTTGTAATTGAAATCAAAATATTTGAAAATATGGAAAACTTCCAAAAATATTTAAATAAATGGTATCCTATTTTTTTTAATTGACAGCCCTAATATCTATGTATGTATCAGACACCTACCAGCCAGAAAACTAAACTCACCAGCCATAAAAGAGGATTTGAGTGGAGCTATTCCATTTGAGCTATTCCATTAGGAATAGCAAAAGCAATACTGACCAGAATGAATTTAATTCAGTGGTGAAGTGGGAAAAGCAGGAGCAGCAGAGGCAGCACTGGGTTCGTCTGTTGGCTCAAGAAAACAGCCCAACATTAGAACCTTCTGAATATAAACCAAAGACAGACAGAATTTTCCCTCCCATGAAGAAGCCATACATTCTGCAGAATTTGATGCAGGTCCCCTCATTCACCAGGATGAGCTTCTCATTCATCAGCATTGAGTAGGCATGTGGATTTTTCAAGCCCTGACTAGAGACAAGGACAAATGCATTTTCTCTTTTGACTCCAAAGCTGGACTTGAACCCAGGCCAGGAATCCAAATTTTAAAAGATAGACTGGCAGAGCAACACACTGCACCATCAAGTGCCTGCATTAACCTATGTCAACCTAAAATCCACCCACATTTCTTGAAACGCTACTGAATACATACTGGTACTGTCTACATTGATCATTTAACTATTTTCAGCATCAACTCAGATACTCCAGCGACTGTCAGACATTTTACAGGTAAATTTCCTGGTGCAGAGAAGTCTTTCTTCTCTAACCCTGTAGCATAATCTACACTACGGAATTTGTACAAAAAAATTCCCACTGTTTCTAATGTTGACAGCTCTCGAACTCCAGCAGCCGTTTTCAGCACCATGTCAATTAGACTTGCTCTGACCAGGGTAGACACATTGTTTAAAAACAGTTACATTAAGTCTCCCAAGCAACAGCGGGAATTGTTTAGAAAATTTCCCTAATGTAGACAAAGTGCAAAGAGCTGAGAGCACTGTCAGTTTAGGATACAAAAACTGGAAAACAAACAGAATCTCTACCAAAACAGGAAATCAAACCAGCCTTCATTCATTCCCTTAATAAACGTGTGTGCAATTCCAGATTAAGCCCATAATAAGGATAGTGAAAAGGAAGGGTGGTGAACACCTTCAACTCCCAATGAAACAAGTGGGAGCTGAGGATATTCAGTACTTCGAAAGACTGCTTGCATCTTACAGGATCAAGTCCTTTAATTGGCAGTGGGAAAAGGAAGTTCATTTCTCTGTATCATTATTTGTGCTATGTATCCTAATTCATGTAACTGGCACCCAAACCATATTAAATGCTTCAAAGCAGCTTTTACAAAACAAAAATAAATAAATATGCTCACTTGAGGGCACTTCACATTATTATTGTGGATACTGTAACAGTAAAGGCTCTGCACAACCGCACTGGATGAAGAACAAACAAGTCAAGGAGTACTTGTGGCACCTTAGAGACTACCAAATTTATTTGAGCATAAGCTTTCGTGAGCTACAGCTCACTTCCTCAGATACAGACTAACACGGCTGCTACTCTGAAAACTAAGTCAGAGCTCCAGAAAGCTTGTAAAATAATATTTTAGGAAAAAAGGAGAATTTGTCTTACTCCTTTACTTCTATAAAGGTTAAGCCCCAAAGAGAATCAATGACTTAAGGAATGGAGAATAATTTTTTAAGAGAAGTAATTTATAGTCAAGACTGTAAATATAACCAATAGCAAAACATTATCAGTCTTTAGTAGTCTGAGTCATCTTTAGTCATTGCTCAACACAAAAGCAGACTAAAAGTGTCTTGCTCACTCACTACTAATGGAAAAATATTGAGCTTTCCTGCAAGCTGTTAGGGAAATAAATGTCATTAACCTAACCCCATTTACACTGTGTACTAGATTTAAATAAAACTTTCTTATAAAAACCAAAGTTCAAGTCCAAATGGAAGAATAAATACATTTTATTTTTTTCTCCTATAAACATAACTGTATTTTATTATTGTTTCCACTTCAGATCACAAAAAAAAAAATGCACTCCATAATTAACTAGAACTTTGTCAGTTAGTCAAAGCTATAATGATACCTACCCGTATTAAAGCAGGCAATCCATTACTGCTTTATACCAGGTTAGAACAAGAATTTTAAAAGAACTGTCGCTCATTTCACTGTGCCAAGATTGGCTTGAATGACTACACTGTTGCTATGTTTATATTGAAATTTTTTTTTCCAGGCTGCAAACCTAGATTTCCATGCCTGGTAGGCAAAATTATTTCAGTGTATTCCAGTCCTTCAAACAGTTCCAGTGCAAACATCACCAGGCTTTAATTCCTTCAAGAATGTATGTTATTAAATGACTGCCTAATTACAGATAACACACCTAGACCACAAATTCTACAGCACTTTAGGCAGAAGAATATTCAGAAGCAATAACACTGCCTTCTAAGAAAATGTTTTCATGTTAGAACACCAAATGAACAATGCTGCACCTACTGAATGATTTTAAGTAGGCACAGCTTGAAAAATATCAACACATACTCATCACTAGTGAAAAGGAATCTCTCTTGTGAGAAAAGAAATGTCATCAACAGCTAAAGACTCTAAATTTCCAGATTACATCTTCTCGCCTCATGGTGAGCTACAAGCAAAATGAAGCAACACACTCTTCCTGAGTCTGCAGTTAGCGAGCTCCAGCTGTTGTTCACTTCCCAAGCAGCAAGATAGTAAAAACTGATACTATTTGGAAACTCTGGGAACAGTGAAATTAACATGAATCTTGTCAATTTCACTCTGCTGATGCTTAGAAAAATCTATGAGTAGCAGAGGCAAGCAACAAAGCTATTCACTAGAGATGACAATCCTGGAGATGGAATAAAGTAGTCAAGATACAGCCTCCCTGCTGCAGCACTCAGGAATTTTGAGTAGCAAAGACGACAACTCCTCCTCCTTGCCAGGAGCCTTTGGGCAGCAGAGTGTCTGTGTCTATGTGAAGAACTGCTTCTCCTTTCCAGGAGTCATTCCAGGAATCAAATATCAGGAGGTAGCCTGGTAGTCTGTATCCACATAAACAACAAGGAGTCCAGTGGCACCTTAAAGGCTAACAGATTTATTTGGGCATGAGCTTTCGTGGATAAAAAACCCACTTCTTCAGATGCATTGAGTGAAAATTACAGACGCAGGCATTATTATACTGACACATGAAGAGAAGGGAGTTACCTCACAAGTGGAGAACCCAGTATTAACAGGACCAATTCAATCAGGTGGATGTAGTCTGCTCCCAATAATTGTGAGGAGGTGTCAATTCCAGGAGAGGGAAAATTGCTTTTGTAGCGAGCCAGCCACGCCTAGTCCCTATTCAAGCCCAAATTAATGGTATTAAATTTGCAAATGAATTTTAGTTCTGCGGTTTCTCTTTGAAGTCTGTTTCTGAAGTTTTTTTGTTCAAGTATGACTATTTTTAAATCTGTTATAGAATGTCTAGGAAGACTGAAGTGTTCTCCTTTAGGAGGTGATGATACATTCCTTGAGAATTTCAGAGTAGCAGCCGTGTTAGTCTGTATTCGCAAAAAGAAGAGTACTTGTGGCACCTTAGAGACTAAATACATTTTATTTATTTATTCCTTGAGAATGTATCAACTCCTAAAAGCCAGAGACTAAAGCAAAAGATGGAGCCTCATACAGGATTCGGGAACAAGAAACTAGTGGGAATCTCAGCACCATCCATCTTCCCAACAATGGGGACTGGTAGATATTGGACTTGTCACCACAGAATCATAGAATATCAGGGTTGGAATGGACCTCAGGAGGTATCTAGTCCAACCCCCTGCTCAAAGCAGGGCCAATCCCCAACTAAATCATCCCAGCCAGGGTTTTGTCAAGCCTGACCTTAAAAACCTCTAAGGGTGGAGATTCCACCACCTCCCTAGGTAACCCATTCCAGTGCTTCACCATCCTCCTAGTGAAAAAGTTTTTTTCCTAATATCCAACCTAAACCTTCCCCACTGCAATCTGAGACCATTACTCCTTGCTCTGTCATCTAGTACCACTGAGAACAGTCTAGATCTATCCTCTTTGGAACCCCCTTTCGGGTAGCTGAAAGCAGCTATCAAATCCCCCCTCATTCTTGTCTTCTGCAGATTAAATAATCCCAGTTCCCTGAGCCTCTCCTCATAAATCATGTGCTCCAGCCCCCTAATCATTTGTGTTGCCCTCCGTTGAACGTTTTCCAATTTTTCCACATTCTTCTTGTAGTGTGGGGCCCAAAACTGGACACCATACTCCAGATGAGGCCTCACCAATGCCAAATAGAGGGGAATGATCACGTCCCTCAATCTGCTGGCAATGTTCCTACTTATACAGCCCAAAATGCCGTTAGCCTTCTTGGCAACAAGGGCACACTGTTGACTCATAACCAGTTTCTTGTCCACGGTAACCCCTAGGTCCTTTTCTACATAACTGCTGCTTAGCCACTCGGTCCCTAATCTGTAGCAGTGCATGGGATTCTTCCATCCTAAGTGCAGGACTCTGCTCTCGTCCTTGTTGAACCTCCTCAGATTTCTTTTGGACCAATCGTCTCATCATTATGTTGCCTCTGGATAGTGGGCCCCACAGCACTTCCTTCTGTTTAGAAGGTTTAGCCCTCTTGCAGCTTTTTCAAGACCTGTTTTTCTCAACTTCTGTTTTGCAACACAGTATGTTATACGATTGAATTTTCCTAACTTCAGAATATTTTAGATGATCTGAGTTGTAACTGCTGTATTAGATACTCTATGTTTAAAATATACATGAAACTGCAATTAGAACTTTGTTTCTACTTCAGTAGGTTTAACTCTCAGCCCCAGTTGCCAAAAACCTTATCACGCAGCTACCAACAATCTGAGAGATTACAGAAGTGTAGCTAAGTTCCCTGGAGAGTGTGAAGTGTATTCACAGTAAAAGGTTATATGCAACTTCATTAAGCAGAACACAATTCAATACATGAATTAAAATGCCATGTTAATATCAGTGGCAACCAGACATCTACAGATATAAAACTATGTATTCATAAATGCAAATTTATCTTCTTGAGATCTGTAATGTTCAGTCATACTTAGTCCTGTCACTACAGGGGAGCATCACCATCCTCTGACTGCAGCTACTCCCTTTCCCTGTTCCCAGCCCCCAACCAGAAAACCCCCAATCAATTCCTTCTCTAGAACTAGCATGACATATGCTGTCATCACATTGTTCATTCTGCTATTTGCTATATTCCTTTCCCCCCAGCCTACATCTGTTTTATCTATTTAGATTGTATGCTCTTTGGCGCAGGGACAGCCTGCTCCATTTGTACAGTGTCTGGCAAAATGGAACCCCATTTCGAGTTAGTCTTTAGGCACTAGCGTAATAAACATGATTAATAATATCCACTTCTCTTTCCAGCCCCCAGAATCTCCTCTCCCACACCCTGTGCTATCCTCCTCCACCTCTCTTCCCCAAAGTACCCTTCCCTTTCCCCTTCAAGAATTCCTCTCTTCCCCTCCATGAGGGAGACTACCAGCCTTTACTCCAACTGTTCCCCAGTTGCGCATCTCAGTGGAGCACAAGTGGAAGAAAATCCACTGAGGAGCTGAAAGAGCAACATGTAGTAGTAAATGCAGCATCCTATATGGGAGAACAGAGCTCAAGAGGGCAGGGAATGCTCAAAAAAGGAGCCTCTTGGCCAGGAAGGGTTGAGCAAGCAGACACAAAGACCTTGTCTCCAGAGGAAGGTGGTTGCTAACACTGTTAAAATCCTAATGTAACCTGCAGCCTTAACACATATTAGCTGATTGAGGTAAATCTTTGGAGGGGAGTAGACATTAAGAATAGTGAACTCGAGTGTGGGATACCAGAACTGGATTGATGGCAGAAAAATGCAGGGTCAAGATTTGATGAACTGGGGGAAAGGACACAAATGAAACACAGATAGAACTGTGTCATGCAGAAATTATAAGTGAAGAATGGATTCTCAGTATGGAGGGCAAGTGTGATGAACTACAGAATGGATTTTGGAGAAGGGGAGGAACACAGAACATACTGTGTGAGGGGAAAAAAGTGAAAGAACATGAAAAAAGAGAACACCATGGGAGTGATGAATAAAAATGGACTAAAGAGTGGTGGACTAAACTAAGTAAGCAAGGGAAGAATAAAGAAGAGAAGTTAGGATGGAAAGACCTCAAGAACAGAGGAAGAAAGGCAATAGAGATGGAGGAAGAGGAGAACATTTTCATATATTATACTTGAGTACATTTCTGGGAAATTCTCATACGCAAACTAGGGAAATGTGGTCTAGTTGAAATTACTATAAGGTAGATGCAAAACTGATTGAAAGACCATACTCAAAGAGCAGTTATCTATGATTCTCTGTCAAAGTGGCAGGTTTCCGAGTAGCAGCCGTGTTAGTCTGTATTCGCAAAAAGAAAGGAGTATTTGTGGCACCTTAGAGACTAACAAATTTATTTGAGCATAAGCTTTCGTGAGCTACAGCTCACTTCATCGGATGCATCCGATGGAGGGATAGCTCAGTGGTTTGAGCATTGGCCTGCGAAACCCAGGGTTGTGAGTTCAATCCTTGAGGGGGCCATTTAGGGATCTGGGCCAAAAATTGGGGATTGTGCCTGCTTTGAGCATGGGGTTGGACTAGATGATCTCCTGAGGTCCCTTCCAACCCTGATATTCTATGATTTCTATGATTTCCTAAGTGAGCTGTAGCTCACGAAAGCTTATGCTCAAATAAATTTGTTAGTCTCTATGGTGCCACAAGTACTCCTTTTCTTTTTGTCAAAGTGGGGATACATATGTAGCGGGGTCCGGCAGGCATCTGTCCTTGGCCCAGTACAATCAACTAAATGGAGAGTATGCTTATAAACTTTGCAGATGACACCAAGTTGGGACGGATTGCAAACACTTTGGAGAACAGGATCAGAATTCAAAACGACCTTGACAAATTGGAGAATTGGTCTGAAATCAACAAGATTAAATTCAACAAAGACAAGTGCAAAGTATGATACATATGAAAGAATAATCAAATGCACAACCACAACATGGGCAATGACTTGATTACGCAGAAGTTACTGCTGAAAAGGATCTGTGGGTTATAATGGATCACAAATTGAATACGAGTCAACCATGTTATGTAGTTGCATAAAAGGTTACTACTATGAGGTTTATTAACAGGAGTGTGATATGTAAGACATGGAAGGTAACTGTACCACTCTATTCAGCGCTGGTAAGGCCTCAGGTGGGGTACTGTGTTCAGTTCTGAGCACTACACTTGAGGAAACATGTTGATAAACCAGAGGGAGCCCAGGAGAGCAACAAAAATGGTAAAAGGTTTAGAAAACCTAATTTATGAGGAAAGGTTTAAAAAACTGGGCATGTTTAGTCATAGAAAGGAAGACTGATGAGGAACCTGATAAGAGTCTTCAAATATGTTAAGGACTATTATAAAGAAGACAGAGATCAATTGTTCTCCATATCCACAGAAGGTAGGACAAGAAGTAATATGGTTAATCTGCATCAAGGGAGATTTAGGATACATATTAGGAAAAACTAATTATAAGAATAGTTAACTACTGGAATAGGCTTCCAAAGAGATTGTGAATTCCTGTCATTGGAGGTTTCTAAGAATGGGTTAGACTAATACCTGTCAGAGATGGTCTAGGTATATTTGGTCCTGCATCAGTGTAAGGAGCTGCACTAGGTGACCTCTCAAAGTCCCTTCCAGTCTGACATTTCTATGATTTTATGTAATACACAAGTGCATTTAGGGCCCTGTGGTTTTGGTGAATCCTATATGCTGGTAATTTAACAGAATATAATTTCTTATTCCCAGTGGCAACTGGCAAGTTATTCTAGGAAATAATTTATAATATAGCCTTACTATTTATTTAGAACAGATTCTAGTGGCAGGGGGCTACAACTGCTTTCCCCATGTACAGCCAGGCTGGAGGGCCTGAGTGTTGGGGGTGCTAGCCATTGTATCACTTGGCTCAAGATTGAGGAAATGCAGTCAAGCCCAAAGTCACCTGACTTCATAGGCAGTTGCATTTTTAAAAGGATAATCTGGGATTGTTGCCCATATCCCACAAGAAAGTTTTAAAAATGTTAATTCTGGGGCAGGGGAAAACAGAAGCCAGGGAATATAAACTTGCAAGGAATTAAGGACAAATATAATTCTCTGGAGGACATTCATCTTTAATATATGCCTGCCATCTATGTAAATCCAAAGCCATCTGTTTGATAAAACAATTGAAATTATTTTTTACTTTTTTATATATTTCTAGGAAAGAGGACTCCCAACTACCCGATTTACACTTGCTGCCAGCAAAAGATATTTCTAAGAGGGTGACATTATGCACCCTTCAAGAGATACTGAGAGCCTCTGACCTTTGCAAATTAATTTTGTATGCTGAGATTTTCCCAAAGAATTTAATAGTTCGTAATACGTTGGAGATTGCCTGAGGGGGTTGATGTATAAAATTATGAAAACATATTTTCATTTTTTAGGATACTATTTTTAGACCCTGGACCCATGGTATACTTTAATTCAGTGGTCCTCAAAGCCAGTCCGCACCTTGTTCAGGGAAAGCCCCTGCAGGGCCAGACCGGTTTGTTTACCTGCCGCGTCCACAGGTTCGGCCGACTGCGGCTCCCACTGGCCGCGGTTGGCTGCTCCAGGCCAATGGGGGCTGTGTGAAGGGTGGCCAGCACGTCTCTTGGCCCGTGCCGCTTCCCGCCACCGCATTTGCCTGGAGCGGCGGACTGCGGCCAGTGGGAGCTGCGATCAGCCGAACCTGCGGACGCGGCAGGTAAACAAACCGGTCCGGCCCAGCAGGGGCTTTCCCTGAACAAGCAGCGGACCGGCTTTGAGAACCACTACTCTAATTTGTACTGCCGATAGCGCTAAGGAAAAAATCAAACAGATGGTGTGGACAAGTGAAAGCCCTGTCTAGTACCATGGTGAAGACTGAAAGAGGGGAGATGTAGTTATTGGGTACAACATGGGAGCTAGGATTGGAGTACAAAAGTCTAATCCAAGACACAAAAAATGGACAAAATCGATTTTTTTGTAGAATGAGGAACAAATTACTTCCAATTAACTCTGATGCAGGTTTTTTCCTGCATTCAGTGACAAAATAGCCAATAGTTTCAAGGGGTTTTGGTAGTAGGATGGCATACTGATAAACCGATGAGTGTTGTCTGATCCATGTCTCTTTTGTATAAAACCCACCTGGTCCAGATGTATTGTGTTCATTATTTTTTCTAATCACTCAGCTAGGATTTTAGACAATACTTCAATATCAAAGTTGATTAAGGATATTGGTTGATAGCTAGCACATTCTGGGTCATCTGTCAGGCTTAAGAATGACTGAGATCGGGGCTTCATTCACTAAAGAGCACAGAGTGCCTCCATCAAAAGCCTCAGCCAATCTGGGAGTCAGGGTGTCTTTGAACCAGACATAAAATTCAGCTGGAAAACCATATTGCAGCTGTCCTGGGTCTGATCCAATTTCATGTCACCTAGGGCAGCCATAATTTTCACAGGTATGTAACAGGGAAGCAATTCCTTTTATGTTCCCAGAAATACATGTAAGGAAATTAGCCACAGGTACTCATAGGGGGAAGTAACCCAAAACGCATCTTATGTCATGCCACCAAGACCCAGGGGGTATAACTAGGGAGAGGAGTCCAGGATGAAGGGTATCTATGGAAATTCAAAAGGAGTTTAGGTGGAGAGGAGGGAGAAGAGAAAACAGAGTGGCAAGAGGTTAAGTGCCAAATGCACAAGGAGTTGAGAGGAGATAGGACGGTAGGCTATAAGAAAAGAAAGATGTGAGACAGCAATGCTCTCAAGTCAGAGTGAGAGAAAAAAAATCAGGTGGGGGGGAGCTCAAACGAACGTATCCTCTTTGTATCCTATTTTGCATCCATGTCAATTGCAAAATAAATGAATATTCTCCAACCCTCTACGTTACAAAAGCAGAGATGGGGGGAAGAAGGGTGAACATCTTTAGCACATTTTAAAAAGGGTTCGGGGCTAAAATACACACATCTTTGCATCAAAGGTTAGAATCATACAAGACAGATACTACTTAAGAATCTGCTGGAAAAAAATCAGAGGGATTTGAGTCTGAGTGTCTGATGGTTCCTCCTTGCTTTACATATGGGGAAGATGGCACATATAGGGATGCAGAGCTGAGGTGGGTGTTTCTCCTTTACCACTGGTGACAACAACCTGGCAACAACTGCTGAATAGCAAAGGTAAATCCCAAGGCAACATATGGTTAATGCGCTTTATTATATGGAGGCAATGCAGTTTGCTGCTTCTCTTAGTTTGGAGAAGCTAACAAGCTGGCCATCCTGCCCGACCTTAAAAATAACCGGAAAGGCGATAAAATTAGGTCACACCTTTCTTCTTCGCCAGCTTCCTTGCCATAGTAAACAGGGCTTTTTTTTTTTTTTTTAAACTACGTCCCAGCTGCAGTGGGGAAAAAAAAATCTTTATTTTATGCCCATTCCAGCTCACTTTCCTTTTTCTCGGGCTCTCTTAAAGATGGATTCTTTCACACTGTATTTTAGGAATTTGAATATAAATGCCCTGCGTTTGGTGGCTAGGAAGCAGTGGGCACTCTCTCTATCCTACTCAGTTAACGCATATTGCAAGAGTCCATTCAAGGTGCTGATCTACAATGATCCTAACAGAGCCCTCCCTGATCCTGGAGGGTAGCCCCTGCAAACTGACCTATTTGAGCTAGCAAACAGAGCTGTAAACAGGGGAGTTTGAGTTCTGTTGGAGGAGAAGGTAGTTGTACTTGGTTTTGTATTTGTGTGTGTGTGTGTGTGTGTGTGCGCGCGCGCGCGCGCTGAGTGAGCAGCTGAGCCCTGCTTAGGAGGTGGAGCTTCTGACTAGAGGTCCTATAAAGGTAGGTAGCCAGCCAGCCAGTCAGGCAGCGGCACAGACAGCTGCAGCGGAACAGGAGCTAGCAAACAGAGCTGTAAACAGGGGAGTTTGTAAGGGGCGTTTGTATTGTGGTGCTTGTTTGGGGTTTGTTTTTGCTGGGTGGGGTGGTCTTTTGGTGTGACTTGTGTTTCCCAGATTAACCTGACTTAGGTGGGAAGGCAATGATGGATACGGAGGCAGCTGTGGGAGTGACTCCTGTAGTGAAAGACACATTGAGGATGACTGGATGTGGAAGCTGTGGTATGTACATGATCCTGGAGGGGGGACCTGGTAAGAGTTTTTTCTGCATGAAATGTCGTCTGATAGAGCTGATGGAGGAAAAGATCCGAGGTTTGGAGATGCAGGTGGAAAGTCTGGTTGAGTTTAGGAAGGGGTTTGAGCAGATGATGGAGCAAAGATATGAGGTATCTGAAGGGAAAAGCTCAGACGCACAGATGGAACCAGGGCTGGGGAATTTTGAGGGGAGACTGGGTGAGGAAAGTGGTCAGTGGAAGTATGTGACTAAAAGGACCAGGCAGAGGAAAAGACGGGCTAGTGAAGGAGAAATAGAGCTTAGGAACAGGTTTGCAGAGTTGGAAAATGAAGAAGGGGCTCAGCAGGTACTTGTTGAAGGTGGAAGGGTAAGGAAGAAGAGAAGAGAAGCTAGTCCTATAGGAAAAGCAGAAGAGTCAAGGGAGACTACACCAAATATGAGCCCCAGGAGGATACAGGATGGGTTGAAGAGGATTATAAGGGAAAAGAGGAATGGAAAGAACTTGCAGCTAGAGGGAACAGGGGAGAGACTGGAGAATAGCACTGTCACCAGGAAAAGGCAGGTCTATGTGATAGGGGACTTTTTATTGAGAAGAATAGACAGGCCTGTAACTAGAGCTGATCCTGAGAATAGAAGGGTGTGCTGTCTTCTGGGTGCTAAGATACGGGATGTAGACCTGAGGTTGAAAAGGATCCTAAAGGGAGCGGGAAAGAATCCCCTAATTATCCTTCATGTGGGAACAAATGATACGGCTAGATTCTCGCTGGAAAGTATCAAGGGAGACTATGCTAGGCTGGGGAAGACGCTTAAGGAAATTGAGGCTCAGGTGATCTTTAGCGGGATCCTTCCTCTTCCTAGAGAAGGGCAACAAAGGTGTGACAAGATTATGACTGTCAACAGATGGCTTAGGCAGTGGTGCTATAAGGAGGGCTTTATGGCCACTGGGAGGCATTCACGGACAGAGGACAGTTCTCTCGGGATGGACTTCATCTGAGTAGGGAAGGAAATAGACTTCTAGGATCAAGGCTGGCACAACTGATAAAGAGAGTTTTAAACTAGGAATTAGGGGGAGATGGTTGGGAGATGTCCAGGTAATCTCCACGCCAGATTTTAGCATTGAGAAGGAAGAAGACGAAGTAAGAAAGGATACAGCCATGGGTAGGAGAATGTATATAAGGAGCGAGGGCGGTGTGGATACTAGTCTAATAGGTTATACTGGCTGTAGAATGACTGTGCCTAATAGGGTACAAAATGTGAGCGAGGCCAAACAGCAAAAATTAAGATGTTTATACACCAATGCGAGGAGTCTAGGTAACAAAATGGAGGAACTAGAGCTACTGGTGCAGGAAGTGAAACCAGATATTATAGATTTCAGAGTAGCAGCCGTGTTAGTCTGTATTCGCAAAAAGAAAAGGAGTACTTGTGGCACCTTAGAGACTAACAAATTTATTAGAGCATAAGCATCCGATGAAGTGAGCTGTAGCTCACGAAAGCTTATGCTCTAATAAATTTGTTAGTCTCTAAGGTGCCACAAGTACTCCTTTTCTTTTTGCAGATATTATAGGGATAACAGAAACATGGTGGAACAGTAGTCATGACTGGACTACAGGAATTGAAGGGTATGTGCTGTTTAGGAAAGACAGAAACAAAGGTAAAGGTGGTGGAGTAGCATTGTATATCAATGATGAAGTAGAATATAAAGAAATAAGAAGCGATGCAATGGATAAGACAGAGTCCGTCCGGACAAAAATTACATTGGGGAAGATAACTAGTAAAGCCTCTCCTACGATAGTGCTTGGGGCGTGCTATAGACCTCCGGGATCTAATTTGGATATGGATAGAGCCCTTTAATGTTTTTAATAAAGTAAATACTAATGGAAACTGCGTGATCATGGGAGACTTTAACTTCCCAGATATAGACTGGAGGACCAGTGCTAGTAATAATAATAGGGCTCAGATTTTCCTAGATGTGATAGCTGATGGATTCCTTCATCAAGTAGTTGCTGAACCGACTAGAGAGGTGCCATTTTAGATTTAATTTTGGTGAGTAGCGAGGACCTCATAGAAGAAATGGTTGTAGGGGACAATCTTGGCTCAAGTGATCATGAGCTAATTCAGTTCAAACTAAATGGAAGGATTAACAAAAATAAATCTGCAACTAGAGTTTTTGATTTCAAAAGGGCTGACTTTCAAAAATTAAGGAAATTAGTTAGGGAAGTGGATTGGACTGAAGAATTTATGGATCTAAAGGTAGAGGAGGCCTGGGATTACTTTAAATCAAAGCTGCAGAAGCTATCGGAAGCCTGTATCCCAAGAAAGGGGAAAAAATTCATAGGAAGGAGTTGTAAACCAAGCTGGATGAGCAAGTATCTTAGAGAGGTGATTAAGAAGAAGCAGAAAGCATACAGGGAGTGGAAGATGGGAGAGATCAGCAAGGAAAGCTACCTAATTGAGGTCAGAACATGTAGGGATAAAGTGAGACAGGCTAAAAGTCGAGTAGAGTTGGACCTTGCAAAGGGAATTAAAACCAATAGTAAAAGGTTCTATAGCCATATAAATAAGAAGAAAACTAAGAAAGAAGAAGTGGGGCCGCTAAACACTGAGGATGGAGTGGAGGTTAAAGATAATCTAGGCATGACCCAATATCTAAACAAATACTTTGCCTCAGTCTTTAATAAGGCTAAAGAGGATCTTAGGGATAATGGTAGCATGACAAATGGGAATGAGGATATAGAGGTAGATATTACCATATCTGAGGTAGAAGCGAAACTGAAACAGCTTAATGGGACTAAATCGGGGGGCCCAGATAATCTTCATCCAAGAATATTAAAGGAATTGGCACCTGAAATTGCAAGCCCATTAGCAAGAATTTTTAATGAATCTGTAAACTCAGGTGTAGTACCGAATGATTGGAGAATTGCTAATATAGTTCCTATTTTTAAGAAAGGAAAAATAAGTGATCTGGGTAACTACAGGCCAGTTAGTTTGACATCTGTAGTATGCAAGGTCCTGGAAAAAATTTTGAAGGAGAAATTAGTTAAGGACATTGAAGTCAATGGTAAATGGGACAAAATACAACATGGTTTTACAAAAGGTAGATCGTGCCAAACCAGCCTAATCTCCTTTTTTGAAAAAGTAACAGATTTTTTAGATAAAGGAAATGCAGTGGATCTAATTTACCTAGATTTCAGTAAGGCATTTGATACCGTGCCACATGGGGAATTATTAGTTAAATTGGAGAAGAGGAGGATCAATATGAACATCAAAAGGTGGATAAGGAATTGGTTAAAGGGGAGACTGCAACGGGTCCTACTGAAAGGCGAACTGTCAGGTTGGAGGGAGGTTACCAGTGGAGTTCCTCAGGGATCGGTTTTGGGACCAATCTTATTTAATCTTTTTATTACTGACCTTGGCACAAAAAGTGGGAGTGTGCTAATAAAGTTTGCAGATGATACAAAGCTGGGAGGTATTGCCAATTCAGAGAAGGATCGGGATATTATACAGGAGGATCTGGATGACCTTGTAAACTGGAGTAATAGTAATAGGATGAAATTTAATAGTGAGAAGTGTAAGGTTATGCATTTAGGGATTAACAACAAGAATTTTTAGTTATAAGTTGGGGACGCATCAATTAGAAGTAACGGAAGAGGAGAAGGACCTTGGAGTATTGGTTGATCATAGGATGACTATGAGCCGCCAATGTGATATGGCTGTGAAAAAAGCTAATGCGGTTTTGGGATGCATTGGGAGCGGCATTTCCAGTAGGGATAAGGAGGTTTTAGTACCGTTATACAAGGCACTGTTGAGACCTCACCTAGAATACTGTGTGCAGTTCTGGTCTCCCATGTTTAAAAAGGATGAATTCAAACTGGAGCAGGTTCAGAGAAGGGCTACTAGGATGATCCGAGGAATGGAAAACTTGTCTTTTGAAAGGAGACTTAAGGAGCTTAGCTTGTTTAGCCTAACTAAAAGAAGGTTGAGGGGAGATATGATTGCTCTCTATAAATATATCAGAGGAATAAATACAGGAGAGGGAGAGGAATTATTTCAGCTCAGCACCAATGCGGACACAAGAACAAATGGGTATAAACTGGCCACCAGGAAATTTAGACTTGAAATTAGACAAAGGTTTCTAACCATCAGAGGAGTGAAGTTTTGGAATAGCCTTCCAAGGGAAGGAGTGGGGGCAAAAGATCTATCTGGTTTTAAGATTCTACTTGATAAGTTTATGGAGGAGATGGTATGATGGGATAATGGGATTTTGGTAAGTAATTGATCTTTAAATATTCAGGGTAAATAGGACTAATCCCCTGAGATGGGATATTAGACGGATGGGATCTGAGTTACTACAGAAAATTCTTTCCTGGGTATCTGGCTGGTGAATCTTGCCCATATGCTCAGGGTTTAGCTGATCGCCATATTTGGGGTCGGGAAGGAATTTTCCTCCAGGGCAGATTGGAGAGGCCCTGGAGGTTTTTCGCCTTCCTCTGTAGCATGGGGCATGGTTGACTTGAGGGAGGCTTCTCTGCTCCTCGAAGTCTTTAAATCATGATTTAAGGACTTCAATAGCTCAGACATAGGTGAGGTTTTTCGTAGGAGTGGGTGGGTGAGATTCTGTGGCCTGCGCTGTGCAGGAGGTCGGACTAGATGATCAGAATGGTCCCTTCTGACCTTAGTATCTATGAATCTATGAATTGTGCTGCAGCTGTGGCTTTAATTTCAGAAATATCCTCTGAGATTTTTCTAAGCAGAATCTGTTTTTCTGGTACCTGCTTTAGCATTTTATAGATCTGATACAGGCCTTTCAGGGTCTCCACTGTGAGTGGTGTCATACTGCATGATACAGGGCTGTCAGAGAGCCTCTGCTTCTCTGCAATTTGTGGGGAGTCCCAGGAGGAAGGGGGGTTCAAAATGAGATCCATCTGCTACTAAGATGTTAAAAGCAGGATGAACCAGCCAGAGACGAAAACTCTGCCTTACTTTAGCAGATGTTAGCAGATTTTAGTGGAGCTGAGCAGCAGGTCCAGGTTTAGGCAGCCATCTTCCCCTGCTGCATCCGCCCAGTCCACACACATTTGTTTTGAAATGTTTTTTAAAGTCGTTTAGACTGGGACTTGCATTTAGCATTTTAAACTGTTGTGGAGAAAGTCCCCTCACATCCTTTGCCCACCATTTCACATTGCCTTTGCCTCCCCATTTCTATTTGACTAACTACAGGACTGTTTGTGTATCTGTAATAGGCTTGGAAAGATTAGGTTTTATTGGTGTCCATTTCACCATACATACACATAAACCCAGGAAAAAATATTTCCATCCATAACAGAAACGTACAGATAGGCAAAGAAAGAAAAAAAATGCTGCTTTAGAACTTGGAGTTTAAAGATAAAGATACTTTTGTATATTTTGACATGAGATGTTAACAATTTGTGTTTTAACCATTATAAAGCTTTAACTTTTTGAATCTTAATGTCTACTGTCATTAAATAGTCTGACTTTGCGCCATAATTTCCTTCAATTGTGAAAATGCAAATCAAATCATTTTAAATGGTTTAAAACAAACACTGGTGATATCTGTCCAAATTATTTAAAAAATGAATTCTCCAAGCCTAGCCATAACAAAACAATTGCGTAGTTTGCACTTGCTATTGAAGTTCTGTAGTTTCAATTACTATTTTTAATGACATCCATCTCCAAATGAGAAATTACAAATACATGGCATGAGCTGCAGAAAAGGCATTGTCCCTATAAAAGCACACTCAACTAACTGTCTTTTATTTGAAAAGTGACACAAACACAAGAATTACTTCTACTCTTGAAAAACTGGTCATTTTAATGCTCAAGAAACACAAAACCAGAAGAGAGGATGTTGCTACAAATGAATGTTCTGAGGAAGAGGTCAAAAATAAGGGAAAAGGTTAAAAGTCGCTTTATTTAAGGAATGCCTGAAGCACACAATAAGAATCAGCAACAAATTTTACACCTTGACTTGCCAGAGCTCAAGGGCCAGCTCCAAACCCTGACATTTGATAGAAGGACAGTGACAAATTCATGAAGGAGATACACGGATAACCTTCAGACCAGCTAGGCATCAGTCATTGTGCATTATTCACCATGCTTAAATTAATCTCAAACATACACCATCCCGCTATTCTAATACCAGCTCTTCTTCTGCAAAGACAGCAAAAGCTGTGTGGTGGTAATGTCAGTCAGTCAAATGCCATTAAAAGATTATGCTGAATCAAATGCACAAAGTTTTTTACCATCAAATCTAATCAAAAATTGAACCCAGACCCCAGTAAGTGAAAGGACCGAGTACTAACTTGCTGTTTAAAAACCTGTGGTGTTTGTTTTCACACATGCATTCCAATAAGACACTGTACTGTCAACTGAAACTCCAGTTTAGAAGACAACACAGAGTCCACATATTCATACTATAGGAAAGACACCTATTTAAGTCTTACATAGACAGAAAATTAGTCAAGTCACAGAATGGCAGGTGTACCCCCTTTAGGAGCTTCATTTCCATTCTTGCATGCAAACCGTAAGAGTAAAGAAAGGAAAACATTGTTTTAAAAAAAATTTTTTTTTTAAATACTATTGTACCTAAATGGTAAAAAACATTCTTTTGAAAAAAAAAACAGATTTTTACAGATAAAATGTGTAATACATAGCATATGATGGAAAGGCTCTACTATGTCTACTCAGTGACCAGACTCTTAATTCAGATTCTTAATTTGTAACACTAACATTTTAAAAATTATATTAATTCAATAAAACATTTTTGCTCTCCTGTAACTTTTCTGACAGGTTTCAGAGTAGCAGCCGTGTTAGTCTGTATTCGCAAAAAGAAAAGGAGTACTTGTGGCACCTTAGAGACTAACAAATTTATTAGAGAATAAGCTTTCGTGAGCTACATCCGATGAAGTGAGCTGTAGCTCACGAAAGCTTATGCTCTAATAAATTTGTTAGTCTCTAAGGTGCCACAAGTACTCCTTTTCTTTTTGTAACTTTTCTGTAACCAGAGACAATAAGATTTTTATGCCATGTTTCAGCAGAAAACAAGTATAAATGCTTAAACTATAAAGCCCTGAAAATAAGGGTCTAGAAAGAAAATGCTGACAGAACCTGAATTAAAGCAGTGTTACCAGGTGCAGATATAATAAAATTAAGTTTCTATCTAAGGAAAAAAATCCTCACATACCAATCTGCTACACATTAACCAGTATTTACTTTCCAAATAATGTATAGCTACTACTTGTAAAATAACAGATTGGTGATCCTTCCCATACAGAAGCTTGTTTCACTACCCATGAAAGAGAGCAGGGTTCAGACAAAGATGGAAAGTGCATGCATTTCTGAATCTGACAAGTTTTATTGACATGGGATGTAATGAGACAGACTGAAACTGTAAGAACTTCACTGTATTCTAATCTCTTATGAAGTTAAAACTTTGAGCTGGCACTTCACTTGCTCTCTACTGATAAGTAATCTTACTGGATTTTCAGTTACTGAGTGAAGCACAAGGTGCCAAAAAGAAGGAAAGCAATAGGTGTATTGATGACATTTGACTATTTCACAGCATGCCCATTGTAGAAATTGACAGTTTCTAAACAGGATTAGTGATTCATTCGCCACATAATTCCAGATGCCCATTAGTCCTGCTTTGATCATAACATACATAAATGTTAAAGACAAACATTCACATTATTTAAAGATAAATAATGAAACTACCGTATGAAACACGCAGAACTTTTCTATTGATCTCAATGTGCAAGGTTATGTAACAAAAGTGCTTTATAAGTACTAGTGCAAATATTTTTACTTGTGTTTTCTGCACAAAAAAATAAATTCATATAGTGAATGCTCTTTAAAACTTTCTATGGCTAACTAAAAATCATCACTACCTTTATGAAAGTATTTATAAAAAATGTTTTTAACACTAGACACATCACTTGAACTGTGAGTCTATCCCAAAGAAAAATAGTGCTGAACAGACCAATACTTTCTGGATTTCTTCATGACACATTTGTACACTTGCCTCATTGAAGAGAAGAAAAAACTATTTGCACTGTGTTAGTCCCCGTTATAATTCCCAGCTGTGTCAAAACTTTAACAGCCTAAAAGCAGGAAATCCAAGAGGAAATTCCATCGTCAGTTCCTGGAGTTTTGTAACCCAATGTTCTTCCAAAAGGAGATCTTACAGGAATTTGGTAGCATTTGCTGTAACCTTACCTCATATCTTCAAGTAGATCACATTCTCCCTGATGCTTGGCCTGAAGTTTTGTCATCTGCTCAATTTGAATGTTTTTTAGCTCTTGTGTAACTTTTACCTACAAAAAAGACAGATCATATATTTTATGTAGGGTCCAGCTGTCATTTCAATGGGGAAAAATATTTGATTTCCTTCATCTAACTTTATAATCTAACTGTCCATCAGAATATGCAAATTAAACATTTTCAGTATGTGTAAACCTGTTTTGCTTGGTTAACATAACCCTATGCATCTACTTAACCCAATACTGATTTTCTATATATTGTTTGGCTCTAACCCTGCAGTGTCTGCATTTCATACATCAAGCACCTCAGAGCTGTGTCCTGCTTGTTAACAACAAATATGCATGTTTTCTTCTTCCAAACCTGAGGATAAACCTGTCTACAACAAAAGAGGTTCAGCTTGAAACAAATAAGGGAGTTGGGGGAAAGAAATAATTTGCTGCAGATTTAACAGTTAATCAAAACAATTTACACATTCATGAAATGTGCATTTATTAAACACTCCTACAATGGTTTCGTGAACATGCCTTTAAACGCAGTCATGTGGTTGCCAGTATATCAGATCAAAAGTCTCCCTCCTTAACAGTATGACTTCAGAAAGGTTGTGCCTTTTTTTTTTATCATTAGTATAATATACCTGCTGTATGTTTTGAACCTTATGGCATTAAGATTTCAATAGCCTGGGAACCAGAGTGATAGCTGATAGCATGGCAGGGGGTGGGGGAGGGATTGTTGTGATAAACATTAACCCCAGAAAAGGACTGACTTGGCCGCAGAAACATGGGGTTTTTAAAACAAGAGATCTCGATCAATCAACGTGTTAAATGCCAAGATGCATCCATGTAGCAGCCTAAAAAAGAAACAGTACCCATGCATCTAAAAATCTGATGAATGCATGAAGGGGGGAAATAAATAACAGTTTCTGCTATGGGGGAGGGGAAGAGAGAAAGACAGGGAGGAGGTGAAGGAAAGGATCTACCACAAACCTCCCCTTTCTCTCAAAGCAAAACAACCTTCCAGATCTGATCTGCTAGCAACAGCTTCCCCCCTCAACACCAAAAATAATCCCCCAGCAACAAGAACCCCCAATCCCAGCACTACAGCAAGACAAGTTTCTCACATCAGCTCCTTTCAAGATACAGCAAAACATACAAACCCTATGCTCTGATTAAGCAGAAAAGGGGTTTAGGTTTTTTTTAAAACAATACAAATGTTGCAACCTACACAGTGAAAATAAAATTGCATGTAAAAAATACAATAGGCAAAGCATAAAGCATGCATGCAATATAAATGAAATGCCAAATGCAAACTAAAATCCCATGAAACATAAATAAGAATCCTTCAAAGGAAGCAGAGTCTATCCTCACAACAACAGAGGCAGAGACATTGAGTCCCCTGAAGCTGGATGCCCAGAGCAGCCAGGGAGCCCAGAGAATGACAAGAGATGGACAAACAGCAGCCTCTTGTTTACACAACACAGACATCCCCACCCAATAACCCTCACCCATATGCAACTCCCTCCACACAGGCACCCACTAACCATTTCCTACATACACAATTAACTCTCTCTCTCTCATTCCATACACTAACCCCCGTAATCTCTTCTACTCACAGAATGACCCTCTCAACCCCAATATATATAACTCCAACCCTCCACACCAACATAATCATCATCTCAGTCCCACTGTAAACTATTCCAACCCCAATCTCCCAATCTCAGCCCAAACAACCTCCTCTCCATACAATCATCAAAACACAACTCCCCCACTCCAACCACACTCATCTACACAATCCAGCCATACTCTATCACCTCAGTACCTCAATAGAGACCATTCCCTAATCCTACCCCCTTTTTCAGCCCAATACAGGCAATTCCAAATCCCCTATACCCCAACATGCATCCACACAACCAGCAAGGTGAATTAAGCTCTAAATCCTATTTGACACACCTCCAGCCCGATACAAGCCAAGCCCTACCCTAACCCTCCAATACAGATAAAGACTTACCCTCACCTACCCCAACCTCTACACACAAACAACCCCCAACTCCTCACTCCCAATACACCTGAGCCCCCAGCCCCCCACCCCAATACAGCCTGTGGCACTCCCACACCAACCCCCCACATCCCAATACACCAACCCATGTACAGCTAATGCCCCTAACCCAATACAGCCAGTACCACCTCACCCCAATACACCCAGCACCCCACATGCTCACAGCGCAGCCCCCCCAACACTAATACAGCCAATGCCACCAGTACTGCCAGGGTGACCCCACATCCATTACACCCAGATGATCCCCAATCCACCCAGCCCCAACCCCCCAGTACAGCCCATACCCCGCTCCCTGAACCCCAGTGCCACCCCCAACCCCACTCTACCCAATCCACCCAGCCCCAACCCCCCAGTACAGCCCATACCCCGCTCCCTGAACCCCAGTGCCACCCCCACTCTACCCCGATCCACCCAGCCCCAACCCCCCAGTACAGCCCGTACCCCGCTCCCTGAACCCCAGTGCCACCCCCACTCTACCCCGATCCACCCAGCCCCAACCCCCCAGTACAGCCCGTACCCCGCTCCCTGAACCCCAATGACACCCCCACTCTACCCCGATCCCCAATCCACCCAGCCCCAACCCCCAGTACAGCCCATACCCCGCTCCCTGAACCCCAGTGCCACCCCCAACCCCACTCTACCCAATCCACCCAGCCCCAACCCCCCAGTACAGCCCATACCCCGCTCCCTGAACCCCAGTGCCACCCCCACTCTACCCCGATCCACCCAGCCCCAACCCCCCAGTACAGCCCGTACCCCGCTCCCTGAACCCCAGTGCCACCCCCACTCTACCCCGATCCACCCAGCCCCAACCCCCCAGTACAGCCCGTACCCCGCTCCCTGAACCCCAGTGCCACCCCCACTCTACCCCGATCCACCCAGCCCCAACCCCCCAGTACAGCCCGTACCCCGCTCCCTGAACCCCAATGCCACCCCCACTCTACCCCGATCCCCAATCCACCCAGCCCCAACCCCCAGTACAGCCCATACCCCGCTCCCTGAACCCCAGTGCCATCCCCACCCCCACTCTACCCCGATCCACCCAGCCCCAACCCCCAGTACAGCCCATACCCCGCTCCCTGAACCCCAGTGCCAACCCCACCCGCACTCTACCCCGATCCACCCAGCCCCAACCCCCAGTACAGCCCATACCCCGCTCCCTGAACCCCAGTGCCAACCCCACCCGCACTCTACCCCGATCCACCCAGCCCCAACCCCCCAGTACAGCCCATACCCCGCTCCCTGAACCCCAGTGCCACCCCCACTCTACCCCGATCCACCCAGCCCCAACCCCCAGTACAGCCTGTACCCCGCTCCCTGAACCCCAGTGCCACCCCCAACCCCACTCTACCCAATCCACCCAGCCCCAACCCCCCAGTACAGCCCATACCCCGCTCCCTGAACCCCAGTGCCACCCCCACTCTACCCCGATCCACCCAGCCCCAACCCCCAGTACAGCCCGTACCCCGCTCCCTGAACCCCAGTGCCACCCCCACTCTACCCCGATCCACCCAGCCCCAACCCCCAGTACAGCCTGTACCCCGCTCCCTGAACCCCAGTGCCACCCCCAACCCCACTCTACCCAATCCACCCAGCCCCAACCCCCCAGTACAGCCCGTACCCCGCTCCCTGAACCCCAGTGCCACCCCCACTCTACCCCGATCCACCCAGCCCCAACCCCCCAGTACAGCCCATACCCCGCTCCCTGAACCCCAGTGCCACCCCCACTCTACCCCGATCCACCCAGCCCCAACCCCCAGTACAGCCTGTACCCCGCTCCCTGAACCCCAGTGCCAACCCCACCCCCACTCTACCCCGATCCACCCAGCCCCAACCCCCAGTACAGCCCGTACCCCGCTCCCTGAACCCCAGTGCCACCCCCACTCTACCCCGATCCACCCAGCCCCAACCCCCAGTACAGCCTGTACCCCGCTCCCTGAACCCCAGTGCCACCCCCAACCCCACTCTACCCCGATCCACCCAGCCCCAACCCCCAGTACAGCCCGTACCCCGCTCCCTGAACCCCAGTGCCACCCCCACTCTACCCCGATCCACCCAGCCCCAACCCCCAGTACAGCCTGTACCCCGCTCCCTGAACCCCAGTGCCACCCCCAACCCCACTCTACCCAATCCACCCAGCCCCAACCCCCCAGTACAGCCCATACCCCGCTCCCTGAACCCCAGTGCCACCCCCACTCTACCCCGATCCACCCAGCCCCAACCCCCAGTACAGCCCGTACCCCGCTCCCTGAACCCCAGTGCCACCCCCACTCTACCCCGATCCACCCAGCCCCAACCCCCAGTACAGCCTGTACCCCGCTCCCTGAACCCCAGTGCCACCCCCAACCCCACTCTACCCAATCCACCCAGCCCCAACCCCCCAGTACAGCCCGTACCCCGCTCCCTGAACCCCAGTGCCACCCCCACTCTACCCCGATCCACCCAGCCCCAACCCCCCAGTACAGCCCGTACCCCGCTCCCTGAACCCCAGTGCCACCCCCAACCCCACTCTACCCAATCCACCCAGCCCCAACCCCCCAGTACAGCCCGTACCCCGCTCCCTGAACCCCAGTGCCACCCCCACTCTACCCCGATCCACCCAGCCCCAACCCCCAGTACAGCCCATACCCCGCTCCCTGAACCCCAGTGCCACCCCCACTCTACCCCGATCCACCCAGCCCCAACCCCCAGTACAGCCTGTACCCCGCTCCCTGAACCCCAGTGCCAACCCCACCCCCACTCTACCCCGATCCACCCAGCCCCAACCCCCAGTACAGCCCGTACCCCGCTCCCTGAACCCCAGTGCCACCCCCACTCTACCCCGATCCACCCAGCCCCAACCCCCAGTACAGCCTGTACCCCGCTCCCTGAACCCCAGTGCCACCCCCACCCCCACTCTACCCCGATCCACCCAGCCCCAACCCCCAGTACAGCCCGTACCCCGCTCCCTGAACCCCAGTGCCACCCCCACTCTACCCCGATCCACCCAGCCCCAACCCCCAGTACAGCCTGTACCCCGCTCCCTGAACCCCAGTGCCACCCCCAACCCCACTCTACCCAATCCACCCAGCCCCAACCCCCCAGTACAGCCCATACCCCGCTCCCTGAACCCCAGTGCCACCCCCACTCTACCCCGATCCACCCAGCCCCAACCCCCAGTACAGCCCGTACCCCGCTCCCTGAACCCCAGTGCCACCCCCACTCTACCCCGATCCACCCAGCCCCAACCCCCAGTACAGCCTGTACCCCGCTCCCTGAACCCCAGTGCCACCCCCAACCCCACTCTACCCAATCCACCCAGCCCCAACCCCCCAGTACAGCCCGTACCCCGCTCCCTGAACCCCAGTGCCAACCCCCACTCTACCCCGATCCACCCAGCCCCAACCCCCCAGTACAGCCCATACCCCGCTCCCTGAACCCCAGTGCCACCCCCACTCTACCCCGATCCACCCAGCCCCAACCCCCAGTACAGCCCGTACCCCGCTCCCTGAACCCCAGTGCCACCCCCAACCCCACTCTACCCCGATCCACCCAGCCCCAACCCCCAGTACAGCCCGTACCCCGCTCCCTGAACCCCAGTGCCAACCCCACTCTACCCCGATCCACCCAGCCCCAACCCCCAGTACAGCCCGTACCCCGCTCCCTGAACCCCAGTGCCACCCCCACTCTACCCCGATCCACCCAGCCCCAACCCCCAGTACAGCCTGTACCCCGCTCCCTGAACCCCAGTGCCACCCCCAACCCCACTCTACCCCAATCCACCCAGCCCCAACCCCCCAGTACAGCCCATACCCCGCTCCCTGAACCCCAGTGCCACCCCCACTCTACCCCGATCCACCCAGCCCCAACCCCCAGTACAGCCCGTACCCCGCTCCCTGAACCCCAGTGCCACCCCCACTCTACCCCGATCCACCCAGCCCCAACCCCCAGTACAGCCTGTACCCCGCTCCCTGAACCCCAGTGCCACCCCCAACCCCACTCTACCCAATCCACCCAGCCCCAACCCCCAGTACAGCCCGTACCCCGCTCCCTGAACCCCAGTGCCAACCCCCACTCTACCCCGATCCACCCAGCCCCAACCCCCCAGTACAGCCCATACCCCGCTCCCTGAACCCCAGTGCCACCCCCACTCTACCCCGATCCACCCAGCCCCAACCCCCAGTACAGCCCGTACCCCGCTCCCTGAACCCCAGTGCCACCCCCAACCCCACTCTACCCCGATCCACCCAGCCCCAACCCCCAGTACAGCCCGTACCCCGCTCCCTGAACCCCAGTGCCAACCCCCACTCTACCCCGATCCACCCAGCCCCAACCCCCAGTACAGCCCGTACCCCGCTCCCTGAACCCCAGTGCCAACCCCCCCGCAGCCCGCCCCAGCGGCTCCCCGCGGCTCCCACCTTCCTCGGCGGGGGCTGCATGGCGCTGCCGTCGCTCTCCGCATCAATCCCCGCTCAGCAGCGGGACGCGGGGAGGAGCCGGCGCCGGGATGCGGGGGATGGGGGGGGACGCAGCGCGCGGCTCCCGGCGGGGGGGGGGGGGGGGGGGCTCCCTCACGCGGAGTCCATGGCGCGGCGGCGGCGAGGCAGCGAGCGGCTCTGGGCGGAGGAGGCGGCGAGCGGCGAGTCCCGGCCCGGGGGAGGGGGAGGGGGAGCGAGGAAGGCGGGGACGGCCGCCGCTCAGCCAGCCCCAGGCCGCGGGGAGGGTGGGACGGCGGCTGCGCAGCGCCCCGCCGCGGCCGCCGGGGGGAAGCGCTCCCTGGAGGCCGGTGGGGAAATGGCGCCCCAGCGCGGCCGAGACGCCGCCGGACGGCCAGCGCCGCAGCCCCCGCCCCCGCTCGGGCAACCACAGACAACGGTCCGCCCAGCCGGGTAGACGTGGGGGCAAAACCATAGAGAGCTGGGCGGGAAGGACGCGTCCCTGCCAGGCGGGGGCGGGGGCGGGGCTCGGCGGGTAGCGCGCGAGAGACCGCGGCCGGCTGGGGTCGTGCGCGCGCCCCTCCTTTGCCTCTGTGCCGCGGGCGCTCCGGGCTGGGGCTGCACGTGCGGCGGGCGCGCGGGGCGGGGGCGCTGCAGACGCGGCGGGGGCGCGGGCAGGTGCTGCACCTGAGCGGAGCCGCGCTCCCGGGAGCGGGGTGGGCGAGGAAGCGGCCGCCCTAGTGAGGGGATAGCTGTTTACGGCGCGACTCACCCGGTGCAAAGGGGATAGGCAGCAGGCACAGAGAGCAGCACTGGTTGCTCTCTCCCGGCTCAGCAAGTTGCGCTGCCCTTTGTCCGCTGGTGGCGAGCTGGGTTGCCCCGAAGGCAGCGCGCTCAGCTACACAAACGTAAAGATCATCCCTGGTGCAATGAGCTTTCTGGCTCAAGCGGGACGCCCAGGATGTGGGATGCAGTGGGAAACCAAGCCTTAATTGGGAAAGGTGTTTGCTTTTTTTGTTTTGTTCTGTTTTGATGTTGTGGCTTGGTGTAAACTCACTCGTAGGCCAGGGCCTTAGGGACAAAGTGTGTTTCTGGCAGGAGCTTGGTGGCTTGTCCGGTGGCGATGGGAAGGGCATTCTGCGCAAAGCCAGCGGTGTGGGAAAAGGCTGGGCAGAGAGGAAAGCAACAGGCGAGTGAGGTATTGGCACTGGTTTCCCTGGGAGGGCTGGATGGGGGCGATCCCAGGTCTAAGATATAAGCAGGAGTAGAGTTGTGACAGGCTTTTAAGGCAAAGATGCCTTTACGCTTGTGGTGCTGTAAAGGGGATTCAACAGCGGGACGTGAAGAGGGGAGTCCTGATTAGATAGCTGTGTAAATGAAAATTAGTTACTAATTCTATAAGGGGCTTGGAAGTAGGGAGGCTTTCTTACTAAATCTCTCCCAGATCTTCACCTGTCTCTGTTGTGTGTTCTCACTAGCAGGTGTCCCTGACTTCGGTGGCCCTTAGGTGGAAACAGCACATGGCTGTGATCACTTACTGGTCTTTCAGGGTGACTGAGAGAATTGCCTCCTGAACAGCAGCAGGACTAATGAATTACAGTGTTCTGCACTCAGTCCTTCCTAGCACTCCTGGCAACAGCTTCATTCAGACTGATTGGAAGGCTCCCAGTTGATTTCACTCACAGCCTCCAGCTGCCATGGAACCTTTGCCAAGGTTCCTCTGTGTCCCAGTTTGCCTCTAGTACTTGCATTGAGGTACCTGAGCTGTACCCATTCTGTGCATGAACCAAGGTTTTCATTCTCCAAGGCTATTCATCCTGACCTTTTTGTCAATATTAAATTAACTGTGCCATAATTTGCAAAGCGCTGTGTGATTCTTTACAATGAAAGTTTCTGTATAAACAGGGATTCAAAACATTGCCAGAATTAGGTATAAATGTGAGGTAAGGAGGCTCCCATCAGGAAGGTAGATGGTGCTGAGCCTGCCTCCTGCTTGAGGGCTCCATCTTCTGCTGGAATGGATAAGGAGCTCTCTACTTCCCAGGTCAGCCTTAAAACATCTGGATTGTTGGGGCTATCTTTGCTATTCTTCCACCCTCTTGAATGTTGTGATCTCTGCTACTTTAGTCTTTCCCACAGAAAAGCCCCTCAGGCACTGTTCATACCTTTCCCAAGCATCAACAGTGTGAAATTGTCATGAGCTGTGTCGGTTCTCTCGCTGTAGTTCTGAACAGCAGATGTGAACATGAGTTTTATTCATTTTACTCTTCTGCTGCCTTTCACAGGCACCATCCTGCAAGGTGCTGAGTGCCATCTATTCCCAGGTTAATCAGAACCAGGCCCCAAAGGTGGCATATTTCTCTGCTCCTTCCAACATGGGCTCTGACTTGTTGACAGTGTTAGCTCTTCTTGCTCCCTAGGTGCCATGGAGACAGCACCTGAGGGGAAATGACAGCCAGGTTGGTTAGTTTGTGGTTGTGTAAAAGTTTACTTTGGACATCAGTTTTGTCATTAAATAGATATTTTCTCTCTGATTTAGTTAAGATCACCCATACAACCTTAACTTGGCCATTTTCTGATTTTTGAGTGCTTTTCTTTGCAACCTTGATGATTTCGTACATTTTGGAGAATGGAGTTACAGCTTAATAGCTGTTACTTAAATTTGAATCGAGTACTTTACAAAATATTGAATGATGGGCGCTTTTCAATGAAATACTCGTGCCATCGATTATTACATAAGTTTCAAAGTGGGAGAATCTGATAATACCGACATAAGTTGGCAGTAAATATACCATGAATGCACTTGGATTGCTGGGCCTGACTTCATTTATCATATTAGATCCGATGATGTGAAGAACCCAATGAGATGTAGGAAATATCCATATGCATTTCATGAAAAACTTGCCTTGAATCATGTTCACGAATGCTTAACTTCACCAGTGCTCTTATCAGTCTACGGAATTCTTTGCCTCACTGTTCCCACACTGTTGAAGTTTTATTTCTATTTCAGGTTTGTTGATTGTTTATCAAGTGGGTTATTCCTACTCAAAGTTGACATCTTTATAACTTCTAATAAACAAATACCCTAGTGGATCCTGATATTTAAATAGAAGCAATGTGTCCTTATTTCCACCTGAATTATTAGTGAGTATATTTATTTTGTATTGTCATTAGGAAAGGGAATTAGCTTTCCCTAGGAGACCTTTAGTAAAGGATTTCTAAACTACAGTGCACCAGTTTGTAGTGTTAATGTTGTGGTTGAACACTGCATCTAACTGTAGTTAAACTGTCTGCAGTGTGTAATCCTACTGACCTCTAATGACTATGTAAACAGTTTTGTATCAGGATAACTAGTATTTCCTTCATCAAAGATTTAGATAGGTCAGATTATAATCTCCTACTCTGTTGGGGAGTTTCTCATTAGGGGCCGTAGTGTCACCTATAGTAGAGAAGAGGCAGGGAGGGCTCTTTTGTAATGACTATAAAAGATATTATTTTTTGTGACTAGTATGTGTGGTTCTTGCCCTCTAGTTCCTAAATCTAAATGCAGCTTATGTTGCCTAAAATCATCTCTCAGCCCTGGCCTTCATTATCACCCATGGAAGGGGTTGCTATAAAGACAAATGTGGTTCTGTTTCATGGCGTGGTGGAGGCACTAGTTCAAGGAAGCACTGCCTTCCGTTTGCTTTAGAGCTAAGATCATAGAATCATAGAATACTAGGGTTGGAAGGGACCTCAGGAGGTCATCTAGTCCAACTCCTTCTGAAAGCAGGACCAATCCTCAATTTTTGCCCCAGATCCCTAAATGGCCCCCTCAAGGATTGAACTCACAATCCTGGGTTTAGCAGGCCAATGCTCAAACTGCTGAGCTATCCCTCACCCCTGCAGTGGTTCCAGCTGTTGCAGCAGTCAGAGAGGTTTGGGGGCAGGAGAGGCTTACACAGAGAGGGGTTACTGCAGCATTATCCACAGTCTAGCGGATTTCTTTCCCCTCTGCTCTTGCAGAACTCACCAGAGCATAGTCATAATTATACCATGCACACTTCACAGGATTTGCCATACAAAAATGACTTAGCAAGACTCTCAGCCAGAATACTCCAGCCCTATTTGTTTGTGAATTTTGCTCTTCTCTCTCTGATACCAAGCTTGTTTTCAGGAGTGATGGCAAAATATTTGGTTATTCGCTACACAACCAAATGCTGCTCCTAGTGACACTTGCAGCCAGAATTCATGTGCTGTGATCATCAGATCTCTGACTAAGCAGAAATGGGCAAAATCAGCACTAGGTTGGGAGATCTCCAAGGAAAACTCTGGTGCTGCAAGAAGTGGAGTAGTCTCTCAATGTTTGGGCTGTTGAATCAATGCCCCCATCAGGATGTTAGGAGACACTGATTGCTGTTGTGTGATTGAGATGTGACATCAAAATTCCAGCCATCTGTGGTCATTAGTGATTCTGTGGCACTTTTCATGAGGAGTGGTGTTAATCTTGTTGTCTTGCATAATCCTGATTTAGGGGATTATATCCTGCCTCCATAAAACAAATTTCCTTCTATTTTTTTGTACTAGGTCTAACGTTCTTCACTTGTCCTAAACAGCTGAATACCAATGCTGTGCTCTGATATGTCTTTATCTTGCTCAATCCTGGAAGTGGAAGCAATTTAGGGATGGTTGAAGCATTTTCTGGATGTGTGCTAGGCAGTGTATAGGTTGTAAAGTGCTTTGTTGTGACAAGTGTCAAGTATAATCACTATTTAATAAATGGCTCTTGCACCACTCATATAGTGCTCCTGGAGGAATTCTGCACCACTGCATGCATGCATATTTCATGGGCCGTGCATATTTTTAATTTTTTTTTTTCAAAAAAATAGCTTCTGCTGAAAGGTTGCTGAGGTTCTGCCTTTTGCCCACCAGAGGGCACTGTGGCAGTAGAACAGAGCAGCCGCTCCTGGCCAGCCCCAGCTACGATAGGGAAGAGAAAAAGCCTGCAGTGCCTTCTTCGCAGCGCCTCTCAGGCCAGGTTGTTATGCTTATAAGAAGCACACTGGATCTTTTTCAGGGAAAAAGGCAATATGCCGCATTTATTGAAAATACAGCCATTAGCATATGCTTTCAATTACACAATACACACACACACACACACACACACACAAGTCCTGCAGATGGTCTTTTTAGTTACCAGTCTGTTGTAGCTCGAGTGAATCTAATGGCCAGTTAGATTGAGCACTAGTGAGGAGCTGGGCTCTGTCAGTAGTGATCCGATGCTCCAAGTCTTTGCAGGACTGAACCCAGAGTTTCATGGCAAAACACCCCGTGTTGATAGTTGTAAATTCCCATTTAGTCCATGCATTTTGCAATGTCATCCTGTAATCATTAGCCCTTAAGTGGTGTTAATTTTGGGGTTTTCTGCTGTTATCGTTTGATGGTTATTGTCGGGCTTCCCGTCATTCTCTCTTATTTCTTGTCTCACCGTCAGTGGTGCCTGCCTCACCTCTGAGGTCATAAATGCTAGTAACATGTTTAGCAGCAGATACAATGGATGTTTTCTGATTGTCTCCTGGTGTTTCCAAGTTTCTCACTTTTTCTTGACCATCTGCACATTTGTGATGGCTTTCACACTCATCCTTAATCATGCACATATCCTTTACTCACACCAAACAATTTTACAGAGACTTTCAGAGAAGATAACATTTTGGAAATGATTATATGGTTACTAAAGGGATTACAAAAGAACCTTACACAACTTAGTTTGCAATGCATAAAAGAAGCAAGACCTTTTAGCAAATACTGTAATGAAATCTTATCCTAAAACAAAAGGTGACCATAGTCAGCCCTAAGGACTATTCTGATCTATTTCTGCCTTGAAATCAAAAAGGGTGGCTGGCAGGATGAAATCAAGTCATACGTTAATACATACTACATTATTATAACCATCAATCATTATAACCTCTAATACAAATATAAAATCCTACTCCTACAAGGTCAGGAGACAGGGCTATGGGGAGACAGACAGCATGGGGCTGCTGGGGAGTCAGATAGGTTCATAAGGGCTAGTGAAGGAGGACATGGGAGTGGAGGCTCAGGGCCATGGAGGGAAGGGAGGTGCAGGGCGACATGGGCAGAAGGGGAGAGGGGCAGAGTTATGTGGGGGGAAAGGGGTATGGCTGAATGGGGGCGCAGACACATGGGCACAGGGAGTGCAGGGACACATGGAGATGAGGGGAGGGGGCTGGCTGAGGAGGTGCAGGGAGACATGGGGACAGGGATGGCTGAGTGGGGACACAGAGACACATGGGGATAGGGAAAGGGGGCACAAGGCCACATTGGGATGTGGGGAGTGGGTGTCAGTGGGGCTGGAGGGACACGTGGACAGAGGGTGCAGGGACACATGGGAATAGGAGCATATGTACCTGGCTGAATGGGAGAGGTTAGGGGTCAGCCAGGGTCTGCATGGAGGATGCTCCCTAATAATTCCTCCCCCCCCCCCCAAAAAAAACCCTGTTCCATACTTTTCCCACCCATACCCAACAACCCTTCAAGTTCATACTTAGGGTCTTTCCCAGAAATTACTTCCCTCTCCCACAGCTCCTTCATTATCCCTGACTACCCCAAGCCTTTGCATTGCTTCTGAGGGGTGTGGGAAATATGGTTCTGTACTGTAGTTTAAATTAATTATTACTCAGCGTTCTGTATTAATATGTCTAGTAAGGAATCTTTGTCAAAAAAAAATTCCTAAATCTTTTTTATTGTCTGTATTGTAACAGACATACTTGCAGAGAGGTATTTTTAAATAAATTACCAAAATAATTGAATCTGATGTGATTATATTGTGTTATTTTGATAAATAAAATATGCAGAATTTTAAAATATTGTGTGTAGGATTTTTAATTATTTGCAGAATTTTTAATTTTTTGGCACAGAATTCCACCCAAGAGTAATGTAGTATGGCAATTAAAATCAGGAAGAGAAAACTACAAGAACGATTTAGAGAAGGCAAAAGTATTATTTAGTTTGGATTTTAAAACAGCAACTGGCCTGGCCAACTGGGCCCTTGTCTGCATTAGAAAAGTTAGTGCCTACATTACAGCAACTACTAGAATCAGTGCAGCGGTACTACTGTAACATTGCAAGCACTAATGTAGAGAGGGTCCAGGACACTTACCCCATTCTCAAGAGCAGTTTTTCATGTCACAAGTATAAAACCATCTGCGCCCTATCTATGCTAGTATTTTAGCACTGATGCATCTACTACAACTTTGGGGTGATAGAGGTACTTATTTTTCAAGTATAGATATAGACTTTAAGAGAATCCCATCAAAGGAGCGGGAGAGATGTTAGGGAGCTAACTGGTGAAACTGTAAAGGAAATAATGGGTAATGTTAGCAGGACATCTCCTGGCCCCTGATGCAAGAGGTCACTGAGCCAAGTACAGTTGCAGGATTTTTAGAAGGGCCATGTGTGACATTCTGTACCTCATGGAAACACTCTACACCCCCATGTTCGTTCGTATAATGATTGTGTGGTACCTAATGCAAAGTTTGTCATGTCAGGTGTCTTTGGAAGGCTCATGATGTACTGAGCATTGTTGTTCTGGTGATGTTATAGTAATTGTTGTTACAGTAATGTTATAGTAATGTAATAGGTTGTAATTTCATGTATATAGTTTTGAGGCTGAAAATGTGTCATCTTGGCTTAAAATAAGCCCAGGCAAAAACTGTAAGAGCAGAGGGGCAGTTCACACCTCATCAAGGCATGTATGTGACAAATCCAGCCCAGCCTGAAAAGAACAAAGGATGCTGGCTTAGGCAACAACAAAGGATCCGTTGGATTCTCATGTGCGTCACCCCCCCTTCCTTTGGTCAATTTTGGACTGCGATGAGGTAATGCTCATCTGACTCTGAAGGGGGGGGGGCAAAGCCAAGAGATAAGAAAGGACATGATAAAAGGGAGAGACATTTGCATGCTCTTCCTCTCTCTTCCACCTCCATCTAGAGACATCACCACCAAGCGACAAAAGTGCTGATCAAAGTGGGGAGCCTGGCAGAAGGGCAACCAGTCAGCCTATGGTGGAAACATCTAAGTTTGTAAGGGCACTGAATGTATTAAGATCAGCTTGGAATGCATTTTGCTTTTATTTCATTTGACCAAATCTGACTTGTTATGCTTTGACTTATAATCACTTAAAAATCTATCTTTATAGAACAAACAAATTTATTAACTACCTGAAGTAGGGCATTTGGTTTGAAGCGTGTCAGAGACTCCCTTGGGATAACAAGCCTGATACATATCAATTTCTTTGTTAAATTGACGAACTCATATAAGCTTGCAGCATCCAGTGGGCATAACTGGGCACTGCAGGATGGAGGTTCTTAGGGTTGTGTCTGGGACTGGAGATATTAGCTAGTGTCATTCAGTTGCACAATCCAAGGAGCACATTACATGCCAGAGGCTGTGCATGAAGAGCCCAGGAGTAGGCATTCTCACAGCAGAGCAGGGTAAGGCTGGCTCCCAGAGTCAAGGATTGGAGTGACCTAGCAGATCACCGGTCCACATAACACCAAAGGGGAACGTCACACCATGTAATTTGTGACTAATACTAACCTTTGTAGTTATGCAAGCTAAGGTAAGGGGTTATCAACACGATCAGCTGTTGGGACATGAAGAAATCTACCTTCCCTACATACATGCACCCCCCATTACTGTATTCCTCAATGGATACGTTCATGAAGGTATTTTCCATCTTTTTCTGAAACATTGGTGAGTGTCAGTGCCCCAATCCTAATCTGATGGCCCATAATCCAATCAAGTATGTTAAATCCTATCTCATTGTAACATGCCTGATGACTTCCAACATGTGGGAGAGGTGAAAAATACCTTACATAGGGATTACCCCAAAAAACAAAACCCACATTCTTGTACATGACTGCTTCATCTAGGGGACATAGCCTCTGATTAAAAAGAAATCAGCCCTATTATCACCTTTTTGTGCCAGGGTCTCTCTCAGACAGCCACCTTATTTCTTTAATGCGTGAAATCATCCAATAGAGGAAATAGTTTGGGGGTTTTGGAGGATTCACATGTAAGAAATCCAAGTAGAGAAAATGAACATCCTTGTTGCTGCTTCTCCTGTAGTTCTTTCCACCTTGTATTTTACAATGATTCTCCTAATGTGTAGTGCAACTTATGTACCGTATCTATTGGCCTATGGTCTGGTATCAAGGTTTCCAAGCTGTAGCCCCAGGACTGCTCTTGGGCCATTGAACACTTCCTGATGGCCTATGGAGAGCGGACTGGTCACGTGTTGACTCTCCTTGTTTCTAGCTCTGGGGAACAAGACAGATGTGACTGGAACATGAAGAGCCAAAGTATGATCTTGCTTTTTCCCTCACAAGGAGGGCAAAGTAATTATTGCAATAAAGATAGCTACAGACAAATACTTCCCTACTATCTTTCCATGTAAGTAGTTGCTTTAATTACCCTCAGTATGTTATATGATCCCAAAGGAGAGGGGAGCTATCCGTGAGACAAATTTTCTATTTAGATAAGATCCATCCCATGAAAGAGTTGTGGAACTCTTGATCTAATCTATTTCTCATATTCGGAGAAGGCCAGGCCTCTACATAAGAGATCTGGAGTGAAAACAGTGATGATCAGTACCTCAACCTCTACATGTCAGTAATGGAGCCCATTTCCCAACAGGGACTGATCTTTATGACCAAACAAGCTTGGATCTCATGTATTTTTTTCCAGCTAGTAGGAAGCAGTTCATGCTGAAATATCTCAAAGTGTTTATATACACATTGTATATGTATATCTTTACAGGAATTGCTTTAACCATCAATAAGCCACAGCCACTTCTGAAATGGAAAGTGGCAACTGTTAAATAATTCACAGCAATGCAAAACTTGTAGGTGAGGAAGTGATACAGAAGATGTAGCCAAAATATCATTGCTATAGCTGTAGACTTTCTGCCAGTCTTTAAAATATTTTGTGCTGCAACAATTAAAGATAATACAATAGGACCAACTGAATGCTCAGTAAACCATTTGCTACGTTGTATGCAGCAAGTACTTCAGCTTCAAGATACAGCACTGATTTCTTGTTTTCACACAGCTTATTGCTACACGAGACTCATGGTTTAAAAGCTGATTGTAAAGTACTATATAAGAGATAAGAATGCTGTTTACCCTGCTCAAGTTATTTCTCATTCTGAATTGCTTTAAATAGCAAACCTCAAGATGGGAGCAAGTTCTCTTGGCTACATTATTTTTATCATTAGTGTGGCAGTTTACCAAAATGGTTTGCACCACCACAACCCCCCCCCCAAATCTAGACACTAGTGAAGAACATTTGTAAATATCAGTGCAGCTAAGGTATTTTTTTATCTGCCATCTATGACATTAGGTGACCTTTAAAAATTCTCCCCCTCGTTTTCAAATTTCCATTGACTTCCATGGAGCTATGCTGATTTGCTCTAACTGAGGATCTGGCCATGACTCCTCCCTGCTTCAGTTCCCTGTCTGTAAAATAGGGCTCATATTTCCTTTCTCTCACCCTTTCTGACTATCTAAGTAGACTGTAGGCTCCTTGAGGCTGGAGCTGAGTATGTATACCCCTCAGCACCATGAGGCCTAATCGCAGTTGAGGCTTTACAAACAATAATCAACAGATAAGAAAAGAATGTTCTGGTGTAGGATAAGAAAAGATGTTCTGGTAAACCATTCATCGCCTTAGGAGGGGTCAGCAGGATGCTGCCCAGGCTGTAGACTCATAGACTTTAAGGTCAGAAGGGACCATTATGATTGTCTAGTCTGACCTCCTGCACAATGCAGGCCACAGAATCTCACCCATCCACTCCTGTAACAAACCTCTAACCTATGTCTGATCTATTGAAGTCCTCAAATAGTGGTTTAAAGACTTCAAGGTGCAGAGAATCCTCCAGCAAGTGATCCGTGCCCCATGCTGCAGAGGAAGGCGAAAAATCCCCAGAACCTCTGCCAATCTGCCTTAGAGGAAAATTCCTTCCCGACCCCAAACATGGCGATCAGCTAAACCTTGAGCATGTGGGCAAGACTCACCAGCCAGACACCCAGGAAAGAATTCTCTATAGTAACTCAGATCCCACCCCATCTAACAGCCCATCACAGACCATTGGGCATATCTAACGCTAATAGTTGAAGATCAATTAATTGCCAAAATTAGGCTATCCCATCATATCATCCCTTTCATAAACTTATCAAGCTTAGTCTTGAAGCCAGATGTCTTTTGCCCCCACTGCTTCCCTTGGAAGGCTGTTCCAGAACTTCACTCCTCTGATGGTTAGAAACCTTCGTCTAATTTCAAGTCTAAACTTCCTGATGGCCAGTTTGTATCCATTTGTTCTTGTGTCCACATTGGTACTGAGCTTAAATAATTCTTCTCCCTCCATGGTATTTATCCCTCTGATATATTTATAGAGAGCAATCATAACTCCCCTCAGCTTTCTTTTGGTTAGGCTAAACAAGCCAAGCTCTTTCCAGTCTCCGTTCATAAAACAGGTTTTCCATTCCTCGGATCATCCTAGTAGCCCTTCTCTGTAGCTGTTCCAGTTTGAATTCATCTTTCTTAAACATGGGAGACCAGATCTGCACACAATATTCCAGATGAGATCTCACCAGTGCCTTGTATAATGGTACTAATACCTCCTTATCTCTACTGGAAATAGAGAGTCCCAAGACTGCATTAGCTTTTTTCACGGCCATATCACATTGGTGGCTCATAGTCATCCTGTGCTCTACCAATATTCTGAGGTCCTTCTCCTCTGTTACTTTCCAAGTGATGCGTCCCAGTTTATAACAAAAATTCTCGTTATTAATCCCTAAATGCATGACCTTGCACTTTTCACTATTAAATTTCATCCTCTTACTATTACTCCAGTTTACAAGGTCATCTAGATCTTCCTGTATGATATCCTGGTCCTTCTCTGTATTGGCAATACCTCCCAGCTTTGTGTCATCCGCAAACTTTATTAGCACATTCCCGCTTTTTGTGCCAAGGTCAGTAATAAAAAGATTAAATATGATTGATCCCAAAACCGATCCCTGAGGAACTCCACTAGTAACCTCCTTCCAGCCTGACAGTTCCCCCTTCAGTGTGACCCATTGTAGTCTCCCCTTTAACCAGTTCCTTATCCACCTTTCAATTTTCATATTGATCCCCATCTTTTCCAATTTAGCTAATAACTCTCCATGTGGAACCGTATCAAATGCCTACTCAGTAAGGGGGTGAAACACTGGCCTAGACTGAGGCGATCATTGAGAGGTGGAAAGAGCACTTTGAGAAACTCCTCGACCCAATGGACATGGAAACCTCCAGTGAGATCGGATCTATTTCTGATGCTCAGGCCAATACGGTGGTAAAGTACCTGCGTCGCGGTAAGGCAGCTGCGGTGGATGAGATTTGCCCAGAGATGTTGAAAGCACTGGACAATGTTGTGGTGTTGTGACTAATGTGCCTTTTCAATGTTTCATGGAAGGTGGGTGCAGTACTTCTGGACTGGCAAACTGGGGGTGCTGGTACCAATCTTTAAGAAAGGAGACCAGAGGGTGGGTTCCAATTACAGGGGGATTGCATTCCGCAGCCTCCCCTGCAAAGCCTCTTCCAGGGTGCTGGAGAGGAGGTTACACCTGTTAGTTGACGCTCAGATTCAGGATTCTGTCCCGACTGTGGAACAATGGATCAGCTCTTTGCTCTCTCACAGATACTCGAAGGGTCATGGGAATTTGCTACTCCGGTCTACCTTTGTTTTGTAAACCTAGAGAAGGCATATGACCTGTGTTCCCCAAGATGTCTTGTGGGAAATGTGGTGCTGGTGCCACTTTCCAGTCCCTCTATTCTCTGAGTGAGAGTTGCATTCATATTCTTGGCATTAAGTCGAGTTTGTTCAAGGTGGGCACTGGACTCCACCAAGGGTGTGTCTTGCCCCAACTCCTGTTTGTGATTCTCATGGAAAGAATATCAAGGCGCAGCTGAGCTGTGGAGTGCATCCAGTATGGGGACTTGGAGGTGGCACTTCTGCTGTTTGCAGATGATGTTGTCTTTCTTGCTTCTTCAGACTGCGATCTCCGACATGCACTCAAACGACCACTGCTGAGTGTGAAGCAGCTGGGCTGAGAATCAGCACCTCCAAATCAGAGGTCATGGTCCTGTCCCGGAAGAAAGTAAACTACTCTTTGCAGGTGAGGAGGGAGCAGCTGCCCTTGGTGGACAAGTTCAAGTATCTAGGAGTCTTGTTGACGAGCAATGGTAAGCGGGAGCAAGAGATCAACTGACGGATTGTTGTGGTGGTGGCAATGATGCAGGCGCTGTACCCATCTGTGGTGGTGAAGCAGGAGTTGAGTTCTTGGATGAAGCTCTCGGTTTACAGATCACTCTATGTCCCCATCCTCACCTATGGTCATGAACTTTGGGTAATGACTGAAAGGATGAGATGGCAGATACAAGCAGCAGAAATGAGGTTTCTCCACAAGGTGGTTGGTCTTACTCTCCGAGACAGGGTGAGGAGTTCAGCCATAAGGGAGGGCCTCAGAGTAGAGCCGCTACTCCTCCAGATTGAGAGGAGCTATTTGAGGTCGTTCAGGCACCTGATAAGGTTGCCCCCTGGGGGGCTTCCGTTGGAACTATACCAGGCACATCCCACTGGGCATAAGCCCCAAAGCCGACCCAGGACACGCTGGAGTGATTATATCTCCCGGCTGGCCTGGGAACGCTGGGGAATCCCCCAGGAGGAGCTGGAACCTGTTGCGGAGGAAAAGGAGGTTTGGTCCTCCTCCTCTCCATGCTGCTTCCACAACTCACCAGGAAAAGTGGCATAAAGGAAAAGAAGAAGAAGAAAAGAATTGAAACAAGGAACTAGGTCAAGCCCTTTATCTGAGATTAGAAAGTGAAAACTGGGTGGTTTAATGTGTTAAAACTCTGTTTTTATTAAAATAAATATTCAATTACAGCATAATTTATATATAAATTACATATTTTGATTCCCTTTCCCCAGATTCTGTCTTTAGATTGTGAACAACTGTAAGCAAGGATGGTCCTTAAATGTTTGGAAAACAACTAGCACAGAGTGAATGCTACTACAAATATAAAAAATCAGAACCCCAAAAGCATCTAAAGTATCTTTAAAAAAATTAGAGATAGGCCTGAATTAAAACCCCAGATCCAGACTCATTTGAATTTAGAAAAAGTTGGATCTGAATTTTACAATTAAGTGAATGTTTGTTTTGCTTCAATGGTTTTTGTCACCTTCCAACGGTCATTGTCAAACAAAAGGAACCAGTACCACAATAATTAATCTTCTCTGCCCAATGTCCCACTGAACCATCAATTGTAAGTATCCCTTCCTCCCCAATAACAAATACAAAGCTGTAACAGATGTTCCTCAGCACACAATAGCCTTGCTCACACTAGAAACATAATCAACGGTTACAGCTGACCCAGTGTTGGACATGGTTTAACTGTAAGTCAAATGGTGTTTAGTGCAATTTCAGAAGCAATGGTTAAAAAAGTTGCTTGCTTAACTCCCAGTAATGCTGGTGAGAGTTCAGCTTCCTCTGTGCATCACATGTAGAACAGATCCCTTTGTGGCCACTTTGAGGCTAATTACAGAGCTGTGACTCCATAGTACCCATATGTCATGCTTAAGGCCTGGTCTTGTGTGACCAAATGCACCGCTGTATTCACACCCTACATATTATTGTAATTATCAAACTAAAAACACACTGGTCAATAATATCATAAGAATGGCCACACTGGGTCAGACCAAAGGTCCATCTAGCCTAGTATCCTGTCTTCCGACAGTGGACAATACCAGATGCCCCAGAGGGAGTGAACAGAACAGGTAATCCGTCAAGTGATCCATTTCCTGTCGCCCATTCCCAGCTTCTGGCAAACAGAGGCTAGGGACACCATCCCTGCCCATCCTGGCTAATAGCCATTGATGGACCTATTCTCCTTGAATTTATCTAGTTCTTTTTTGAACCCTATTATAGTCTTGGCCTTCACAACATCCTCTGGCAAAGAGTTTCACAGGTTGACTGTGCATTGTGTGAAAAAATACTTCCTTTTGTTTGTTTTAAACCTGCTGCCTATTAATTTCATTTGGTGACCCCTAGTTTCTGTGTTATGAGAAGGAATAAATAACCTTTCTTATTTACTTTCTCCACACCAGTCATGATTTTATAGACCTCTATCATATCCCCCCTTAGTCACCTCTTTTTCAAGCTGAAAAGTCCCATTCTTATTAATCTCTCCTCATACAGAAGCTGTTCCATACCCCTAATGATTTTTGTTGCCCTTTTCTGAACCTCTTCCAATTCCAATATATCTTTTTTGAGCTGAGGCAACCACATCTGCACGCAGTATTCAAGATGTGGGCGAACCATGGATTTATATAGAGGCAATATGATAGTTTCTGTCTTATTATCTATCCCTTTCTTAATGATGCCCAACATTCTGTTCACTTTTTTGACTGCCGCTGCACATTGAGTGGATGTTTTCAGAGAACTAGCCACAATGACTCCAAGATCTCTTTCTTGAGTGGTAAGACCCCATCATTTTATAGGTATAATTGGGATCATGTTTTCCAATGTGCATTACTTTGCATTTATCAACATTGAATTTCACCTGCCATTTTGTTGCCCAGTGACCTAGTTTTGAGAGATCCTTTTGTAGCTCTTTGCAGTCTGCCTGGGACTTAACTATCGTGAGTAGTTTTGTATCGTCTTCAAATTTTGCTATCTCACTGTTTATCCCTTTTTCCAGATCATTTATGAATATGTTGAATAGGACTGGTCCTAGTACAGGCCCCTGGGGGAACACCACTATTTACCCCTCTCCATTCTGAAAACTGACCATTTATTCCTACCCTTTGTTTCCCTTTTGTTTAACCAGTTACCAATCCATGAGATGACCTTCCCTTTTATCCCATGACAGCTTACTTTGCTTAAGAGCCTTTGGTGAGGGACTTTGTCAAAGGCTTTCTGAAAATCTAAGTACAGTATATCCACTGGATCCCCATTGGCCACATGCTTGTTGACCCCCTCAAAGAATTCTAGTAGTTTGGTGAGACATGATTTCCCTTTACAAAAAATATGTTGACTCTTCCTCAACAAATTATGTTCATCTATGTGTCTGACAATTTTATTCTTTACTAAAGTTTCAACCATTTTGCCTGGTACTAGAGTCAGACTTACTCTAATTGCCGGGATCACCTCTGGAACCCTTTTTAAAAATTGGCATCGCATTAGCTATCCTCCAGTCATTTGGTACAGAACTGGTTACAGACTACACTTAAAAAGAAAAGGAGTACTTACGGCACCTTACAGACTAACAAATTTGAGCATAAGCTTTCGTGAGCTACAGCTCACTTCATCGGATAAACAAATAAATAACAAATAAATTTGTTAGTCTCTAAGGTGCCATAAGTACTCCTTTCCTTTTTGCAGATACAGACTAACACAGCTGCTACTTTGAAGACTACACTTAGTAGTTCTGCAATTTCACATTTGCGTTCCTTCAGAACTCTCGGGTGAAGACCATCTGGTCCTGGTAATTTATTATTGTTTAATTTATACATTTGTTCCAAAACTTCCTCTAATGACACCTCAATCTGGGACAATTCCTAAGATTTGTCACCTAAAAAGAATGGCTCAGGTTTGGGAATCTCCCTCAAATCCTCAGCCATGAAGAACAATGCAAAGAATTCATTTAGTTTCTCTGCAATGGCCTTATCATCCTGGAGTGCTTCTTTAGCATCTCAATTGTCCAGTGGCCCCACTGGTTGTTTAGCAGGCTTCCTGCTTCTGATGTACTTAAAAAAAAATTCTATTACTTTTTTAGTCTTTGTCTAGCTGTTCTTCAAATACTTTTTTGGTCTTCCTAATTATATTTTTACACTTCATTTGCCAGAGTTCATGCTCCTTTCTATTTTCCTCACTAGGCTTTAACTTCCACTTTTTAAAAGATGCCTTTTTGCCTCTCACTGCTTCTTTTACTTTGTTGTTTAGCCATGGTGGCTCTTTTTTGGTTTTCTTACTATGGTTTTAATTTGGGGTATACATTTAAGTTTAAGTATAACCAAGCAGTCCAGCTATATTCACTTCTTGGACCAGATCCTGTGCTCCATTTAGGACTAAATCAAGAATTGCCTCTCCTCTTGTGGGTTCCAGGATTAGCTGCTCCAAGAAACAGTCATTTAAGGTGTCAAGAAACTTTATATCTGCATCCCTTCGTGATGCAGATATAAAGCTCACGAAAGCTTATGCTCAAATAAATTTGTTAGTCTCTAAGGTGCCACAAGTACTCCTTTTCTTTTTGAAAATACAGACTAACACGGCTGCTACTCTGAAACCTATTATTATTGAGTTTTTTATTTTAATAGCTTCTCTAATCTCCCTGAGCATTTCACAATCATGATCACCATCCTGGTCAGGTGGTTGGTAATATATCCCTGCTGCTATATTCTTATTATTAGAGCATGAAATTAATATCCATAGAGAGTCTATGGTATAGTTTGGTTCATTTAAGATTTTTACTTCATTTGATTCTATGCTTTCTTTCCCGTATAGTGCCACTCCCCCACCAGCACGACCTGTTCTGTCCTTCCGATATTGCGAATACAGACTAACACGGCTGCTACTCTGAAACCTGGTATTACTGTGTCCCATTGATTATCCTCATTCCACCAAGGTTCTCTGATGCCTATTATATCAATATCCTCATTTAATACAAGGCACTCTAGTTCACCCATCTTATTATTTAGACTTCTAGCACTGATAAATGAGCACTTTAAAATCTTATCGCTTTTTAGCTGTCTGCCATTACATTATGTAACTGAATGGGACTGTTTCTCATCAGATCCTACCTGTATTTTCAAAAAGAAAAGGAGTACTTGTAGCACCTTAGAGACTAACAAATTTATTTGAGCATAAGCTTTCGTGAGCTACAGTTCACTTCATTGGATCATCTTCCATCCTCTCCTTCTTACTAGGACATAGAAAATCTCCATTAATAGATCCTCCCCTAAGGGATGTCTCTGTCTGAACCACGTGCTCCTTCGCATCTGTCGTTTTCCCCCCAGCCCTTAGTTTAAAAACTGCTTAATAACCTTTTTAATTTTATGTGCAACAATCTGGTTCCGTTTTGGTTTAGGTGGAGCCCATCCTTCCTGTATAGGCTCCACCTTTTCCAAAAGTTTCCTCAGTTCCTAATAAACAGAGGATGCATTCGGAGGGGCAGTTTCACCCTCACCACCCCCTGAATTGCTGCTTTGCTTGTACTGAGCATGCTCACATGGAGTGAGCATGCTCAGTAACACTGCTGAAGCCACTGCTCTCACTCCGCCCCCCCAACTATCAGCAGGCATGGGTCGCCTCTCATTCATGCATTGAGACTCTGCAGTTCTGCCTGTCTAACTGGCTTTGCACATGTAACTGGAAGCATCACAGAGAATGCTCCCATGGAGGTCCTGGACTTCAATATCTTAACTAGCAGCCTAAATTTGGCCTCCAGGACCTCTCTCCTGTCCTTCCCTATGTCATTGGTACCTACATGTACCATGACCACTGGCTCCTCCCTAGCACTATCCATAAGTCTATCTAGATGTTTCAAGAGATCCGCAACCTTCTCACCAGGCAGGCAAGTCACCATGCAGTTGTCCTGGTCATCACAAACCCAGCTATCTATGTTTCTAATGATCGAGTCGCCCATTACTAATACCAGTCTCTTCCTAATAACTGGAGTTCCCTCCCCCAGAGCGGTATCCGCACTGTGAGAAGATACCACAACATCATCTAGAAGGAGGGTCCCAACTTTGGGATCATTTTCCTCTGCTCCAGTTCGATGTTCTCCTTCCCTGAGACTTTCATCCACCTCGACAGCGCAGAGGCTGTCAGACTGGAAGTGGGGCCATTCTACTGTGTCCCAGAAAGTCTCATCTATGTACCTCTCTGTCTCCCTTAACTCCTCCAGCCTAGCCACTATGGTCTCCAAGCCCAAACATGGGCTCTGAAGGCCAGGAGCTCCTTGCACCAAATGCACACATACTCCACCTCCCATAGGGCAGGTAATCATACATGCTGCATTGGGTGCAATAAACTGGAGCCCACACTGTTGCTGGACTTCTGCCTGTATTATCTTTTTATTCCTGAAGCTCATTCCTTTGTTGATGTTTTGTTTTTGTCAGGGGGGTGATTTTGACTTTAAGTTTAAGGAACGGTAAGTTTATCTAGCTCCCATACACACACACACACTCCCCCTGTAAAGTCCCTCACAAAACTCTCCTGTTAGCTGCTCCTGGTCACTAGCTCCTCTGGTCGCTTAGGAGCAGGCTTTGGAAAGTCATGGCCTTCCTGAGTAACCCCGCCCCCTGGCTAAGGGTTGATGGGTCCTAAAAGGCTTAGGGATCAAAGCCTCATTAAGAAGCTCTCAGCCTTGCCTAGCAGGCCATTAGGCTCAGCATACACATGGTCAGCACATGGTCCCCCAAACAAACAAATCATGGCAGTAAAGGGGGCTGGGAACAGATCAATCTTCATTTTAGCAAGCAAAATCATGGAAACTCTTTCACCAGGAGACTCCATGTCTCTGTCCTCAGAGCTGGAAGGAACTTTATCTATGGTAACCTTCAGGAAAAAGCATTTCAAAAGGGTGACTGGACTATAAAAGTGAGGGGCAAGAATACCCCAAGCTATCTCTCCCTGTCTTTCTCTCTCTTTCACCTAAGAAGATCAAGGAACCAGCCTTTTGAATTTGGAAGGGATCCGGACATGAAAATTTGGTTAACAATGTTGCTGGGAACATGTAGTAAGGATTTCATCTGGAACCAAGTCTAGGGTAGTTTTAGCTACTAAAAAGTGTTTTCATCTTTATTTCTCTTGTAACCATTTGACTTTTATTCTTATAGGGGAATATTCTTATCCTTTTATTCACTTAAAAATTTAGTTAAAATAAACTTGTTTTATTTTTTAATCTAAACTAATCCACTGTTGTGTTTGAATTGAGCTGTTTGGTAACTCCATATAAAGTAGCGGACTGTTACATATTGACCCCTTACAGGTGCAACAGACCTATAATATCTGAACTGTCCAGGAGAGGGCTGGAAAGTGCAGAACAGATGTTTTGGGGAAAATTCAGGACTGGGATGTTTTGGAGTCGCCATACAGGTAGTAACTAGGGCTGTCAATTAATCAAAGTTAACTCAAACAATGAACTCAAAAAAATTAATTGTGACTAAAAACATTAATCATGATTAATCAGTTTTAATCGCACTGTTAAACAATAGAATACCAATTGAAATGTATTAAATATTTTGGATTTTTCTACATTTTCATATAGATTGATTTCAGTTACAACACAGAATACAAAGTGTATATTATTTTTATTACAAAAAATTTTCACTGCAAAAATGATAAAAGAAATAATATTTTTCAATTCACCTTATACAAGTACTGTAGGGCAATCTCTTCATTGTGAAAGTGCAACTTACAAATGTAAATTTTTTTGTTACGTGACTGTGCTCAAAAACAAAATGTAAAACTTTACAGCCTACAAGTCTACTCAGTTCTACTTCTTGTTCAGCCAATCGCTAAGACAAACAAGTTTGTTTACATTTACAGGAGATAATGCTGCCCACTTCTTATGTACAATGTCACCAGAAAGTGAGAACAGGCATTTGCAAGGCACTTTTGTAGCCAGCGTTGCAAGGTATTTATGTGCCAGATATGCTAAACATTCATATGCCTCTTCATGCTTCAGCCACCATTCCAGAGGACTTGCTTCCATGCTGATGACACTCGTTAAAAAAATAATGCGTTAATTAAATTTGTGACTGAACTCCTGGGGGGGGAGGGGATTGTATGTCCCCTGCTCTGTTTTACCAACATTCTGCCATATATTTCATGTTATAGCATTCTTGGATGATGACCCAGCCCTTTCTCCACAGATTTGACAAAATGCAAAGAAGGTACCAGCATGCGATTTCTAAAGATAGCAACAGCACTCGACCCAAGGTTTAAGAATCTGAAGTGCCTTCCAAATCTCAGAGGGACAAGGTGTGGAGCATGCTTTCAGAAGTCTTAAAAGAGCAATACTCCGATGCGGAAACTACAGAACCTGAACCACCAAAAAAAGAAAACTAACCTTCTGCTGGTGGCATCTGACTCAGATGATGAAAGTGAACATGTGTCGGTCCACACTGCTTTAGATTGTTATTGAGCAGAACACCCATTATCAGCAAGGACACGTGTCTTCTGGAATGGTGGTTGAAGCATGAAGGAATATATGAATCTTCAGCACATCTAGCATGTAAATATCTTGCGACACCAGCTACAACAGTGCCATGAGAACACCTGTTCTCGCTTTCAGGTGACCTTGTAAACAAGAAGAGGGAAGCATTATCTCCTGCAAATATAAACAAAGTTGTTTGACTGAGTGATTGGCTGAACAAGAAGTAGGATTGAGTGGATTTTCAGGCTCTAAAATTTTACATTGTTTCATTTTTGAATACAGGAGGGTTTTGTACATAATTCTACATTTGTATGTTCAACTTCATAATGAAGAGATTGCGCTACAGTACTTGTATTAGGTGAATTGAAAAAATACTATTTCTTTTGTTTTTGACTGTGCAAATACTTATAATTCAAAATAAATATAAAGTGAGCACTGTACACTCTGTTTTCTGGGTTGTAATTGAAATCAGTATATTTGAAAACGTAGAAAACATCCAAAAATATTTAAATAAATGGCATTCTATTATTGTTTAACAGTGCAATTAATCATGATCAATTTTTTTAATCACTGGACAGCCCTAGTAGTAACCACGGCTGCTGGAAGCTAGCAGCATGGCTGGGGTGTTGTTGACAAGCTGCTGGGATCAGAGTGGCTGGACCAAGGCTGTAGCTATACACAGACACTCAGGGGGTGACCTGCAGGTTATTTGTGAGCAGCCCAGGTTGGGAGCTAGAGCAGCACAGCATTGTGAGGTACCCATGGTTGCAGAGTAGGTGGTGACAACCCCTCCCTGGCCTGGATTGTACCCCAGAATGTGACAGCTACAGACAGGTTTTGCTCCAATTTAACTATGTTGGTTAGAGGCGTGACTTTATAGTTAAATTGGTACAACCCCTAGCATGAACTCAGTTATACCAGTATAAAGGTGCTCATATTTCTCTGCCACTAATGCACCTGAAAGCTGCATGGCATCAGAAGAGTTAGTGAGAATCACCTTGATGTTAGAGAAAGAAGAATAAAGGAGACTGAATGTCTCAGATTTCATAATAGCAGCCATGTTAGTCTGTATTCGCAAAAAAGAAAAGGAGTACTTGTGGCACCTTAGAGACTAACAAATTTATTTGAGCATAAGCTTTTGTGAGCTACAGCTCACTTCATCGGATGTCTCAGAGGATTGGTAGTAGGTTGTGTTGCCTTTACCCTATTGTCTACCCATGGACATTGACTGGCAAAACTATTCTGGAACAACTATTCTGCAATAGGTATTCCAGAATAACTTTCTGTGTGAACAGTAATCCAAAATAAAACTGGCTTTATTCTTGAACAATTATTCTGCTTTGAAAGCCAAGTAATTCTGGAATAAAATCACTTTTACTCTGGAATGGAATCTACATTGACTGGAATATCTATTCTGCTATTTTCCTTGTGTAGAGAGGGCCTAAGTCACCTGTTCAAAGACTTGATAGTAGGGAATGAAAGTTCTTGCCAATGCCACCAGACAGTCATCAGATGATTCAGGAGTTGGTAGTCTGAGTCCAATTCCCAACTGGAAACCAAAGATTGCCCCAACTGACACTTATCTGTTATGCTGTTGTCAGGTGACTCTTTGGTCCAAAGACAATCACAGACCATGTTAAAGTGAATGGGTGTGCTACGCATTCTTTCAGAGGCAAGGAAAGAAGCAAGACCCTTTATATAGTACAGACATATACAAACAATGGAGGATTGTTCACGGTACATAGCAGGTCAGAGCTGAACAATGTGAGAATTCCCCGATTGCAAATGCAGAGGGTAGGATAGTGGTTTTGCAGCTTGTCTAGCATGTTGGAGGCAGAAAGCCTGGAGAAGCAGTTGTGAGTGTGAGAGGAAGCAGAGAGACAGCACACTGGGCACAGAGCTCACTGGAGATTTCTGAGCAAGGAAACTGCCTGCTGTTATTTGTTTACAAAAATGTGCACAAAGTCCTGTTTCTCTGAACACAGTGGAAACACGATTACACCAAAGAAAAACCTGACTAGTCCAATTGTTTTTTTCCCACTAATGAAAACAACTCTGCAAGGTCCTGAATATTGACTCCCTTGAGAGCCAGCAAGGTGCACCCTTCCTTACTCCTCTAGTACCAACCAGGAACTGAGATGCTCAGCCTCTGCAGTTCCTTTTAAATGAGCCTGCTGGGCTCTGATTGGCTGGTTCCCTACAGTCTTTCTAGGCAGGCCTGGAGGACCCACCTTCACTGCTCCTTTTCTGGGGCGGGGTGTGGTAGGACCAAGTGACCTCCACCAGGGAGCCTCAAAGGACTCAGTACACCCCATCACAGTCCCTTACTACAGAAAGAGTTTTTTTATGAATGCCAAGAATCTATTAGGATGAACTGTAGAGCTAATTAAAAAGGAGATGCTGCTAAAGGATTTTTACTATTTTTTAAATAATTGTCTCACTTTTTATGATAATTACATCAAACCTGCATGTGGCATTGCACCAGGCATCACAGAGAGAAATTCCCAGGCCCGGCTCAATCCTGTGAATCCATGGAGCTCTGGGGCAGCCCCGTTGGTGATGCCAGATGGGTTCAAAGTGTGCACCCCTGCGCATGTCAATGGAGGGTTTGAGAGCACAGTATGGTGGGGTGTTGTTATCCATCCTGGCAACATACAACACCACTTTTGGATATAATAAGTGATTGGAAGAAAGTCAGATCTCTGTGAGATGGCATTTGGCACAAAGTCAAACCACTTTACGCTCAGGATTTTGCACTAACAGTGCATATGGAATGCCTCTAGCTGTTCCAAGTCTGTCTGTAAGAGGGTCCAGATTTAGACCCGTATAGCAATACAGGCAACACACAGGTTTGATAAATCCTGTATTTTGTCTCAGTGCAGCAATATTTTTGCGTTCATAAGTGAGACATGGGCTTCATGCAGAAGCCGGCAGGACCAATTTGTGGGAAGAAATCCGGTTTGCTATGGCTGTTTGAACTCTGCTTGAACCACACAAGATATTTGTAATGGAAGTTGATATTTCATTGAAACTAGGCTGAATTTCAAGCAAACCTGGGCAGAATTCCAGGTACCAGGGAGAGTTTTTTGCCTCCAGCAAAATGCAGTATTTTAGTTGCAAACCGGAAACTAGAAAAATTCAGCCATTTCAGCAGAATTTCGCTTGGAGATTTGGGGTTTGTTTGAACTCAGAATTACAAAGTTAATACTGTAACAGATCTGTAGCCACCTAGGACTGCATGGTTATTGCTGTGCTGCATAACATAGCCTCTTGGAACTTCCTGGCACTGGACACTAAAGGTATGTCTAGACAGCAAAGAAAAACTCCACTGCTGTCCCGTGCCAGCTGACTCAGGCTCCTTGGGCTCGGGCTGAAGGGCTGTTACACTGCTGTGTAGGCTTCTGGGCTCAGGCCTAAGCCCAGATGTCTATACAGCAATAAAACAGCCCCACAGCCCAAGCCATGCAAGCCCGAGTTGGCTGGCAAAGGCCAGCTGTGAGTGTCTAGTTGCTGTGTAGACACATCCTAAGACTCAGCTGTCCCAGCTCCAAAAGCATAGGTCACTACCAGTAAAGGAGCATTTAGCTTCATGGTATAAGGTCTCTGACACACAATTCTTACAGTGTCCTATTGAGCAATTCCTATTCTATCCTGATGGTACTGGTAATATAAACACTATCTATGGCAGTGGTTCTCAAACTTATTTGATCGCATCCCTCTTTTTTGTGTCTGTAGTAGTTTACACCCCAACCCTTCTGGGTGACCAACAGAAGCCACTACTCTCTGGCCACCCAGCTTTGAAAGCAGCACCGCCGCCAGCAGCAACACAGAAGTAAGGGTAGTATGGTATGGCATTGCCACCCTTACTTCTCTGCTGTTCTTGATGGTGATGCTGCCTTTAGAGTTGGGCACCTGGCCAACAGCTGCTGCTCCCTGGCTGTCAAGCTCTGAATGTGCGTGTGGCACTCTGTACCTGACAGCAGCACTCTGGAACCCCCATATTCACCCTGTCATATAATTATGATATATTTAACACAAAGCATGCCATGTAAGATGTCATCTGAAAAGTCATGATTTGCTGAAACACATTGTTCTGTCCAAATATGTATATTGGTAGTGTGTATGAAGTTATGAGATTTTGCTGTATGGTTGTTATTGAAATATATTGTAAATCTGAGACTCTCTACTGCTAGCTCCCCAGTGACAACAAGGGTGGTGATCCACTCCCAGGAGGGTGTTAAGCAACCATTAATCAGCAGAGAAGTTCTAAACAAGGTATTTACAATGCTGTAAAAAGGCTACACAAACTTCCCACAATGGGGGATTGCTCAACTCTGTGACTCAGCAAAGCCCATCAGGACATGTCTGGGCTAGTATTTTCAGGCAAATGGACTGAGGATACAAAATAGGGGACAGTGGCATCATGCTTTTGGCCTTTTCTACTCCCCCACTTTCATGCTGGAAGCAACACGAACATTGGGAAGACAAAGACTTGAACTCAGGAGACTGGTCCCAGGCTTAAAGGAGAAGCCTGTGTATTAAGAACGGTAACCTACCTGCAACATCCAGTGGAGTGAAGAAAAACTGCTTGATCTAAATACTGCCTACTCTAATAAGGTTTAAGATTTAGACTGTGCACTTACCTTTTATTTTCTTTGGTAACTCTCTCTGATCTTTTGTGCCTACCACTTATAATCACTTAAAATCTATCTTTCTGTATTTAATAAATCTGTTTTATATTTTACCTAAAACAGTATGTTTTATTTGAAATGCTTGGGTGTGGGGCTCCACGTGCTGTTGTGTTGCAAGATAACAGCACTTGGAGGGGGTTTGTTGCTTGTCACTAGCAAAGCATTGTGAGAGACAGCCCAGGCTGGAGAGTTAAGAGGGCACAGTGGTGCTCCAGTTCCAGGTTGTACCCTGGGGGTCCCATCACAGTGCACAGTAAGGTTTTTTCCCTAAAGCGTCTCACACCCCCAGAATACATTCCGGGCCCCCTAGTTTGAGAACCTCTGATCTATGGTACTGTTTTGGCCCCCATCCCCATAGTAGCTGAGCACCTCAGAATTGTTCGTGTATTTATCCTCAGAACCCCAGTGAGATAGAGAAGTCTCATTAGCACCATGTTACAGACTGGAAACGGAGGTATAGGGAGGGTAAGCAACTTGCCCAAGTTCAAACAGTCCGTAGCAGAGCAGGGAATTGAACCAGGATTTCTCCAATCCCAATGCATAACCATTGGACCATTCTTCCTCTCACTAGACAGCTTACCTCAATAATAGCACTCTATAGCTCCTTCCAACAAAAGACCTCCAAGCACTTTGGAGACTGAGAAGTTAAGTGCTTTGCCCAAGATCACAGACAAAGTCAGTGTTTGGATTAGAACTCAGAAGATGGAGTTCCCGGTTCCCTGTCCTATACACTAAGTATTAGGCCACAATTCTCTTGTCTGTCACCTCCTATCTTCAGCTACTGACAAAGGTGGGCTGTGAACCATAAACTAAAGATCCACGTGTGTCCCTATGAACTGAAGTTCAAAATTTTTGTATAGCTTTAAAAATAACCCAGCTGGAAACTTGACATTTAAATCTTTTCCCTTCTCATTAGGATTGGTTTCCTGGTTGTTTTGGGGGAAGATTTTTATCTCAGTGACGCCAATTACAATGGAGTCACTCTGGATTTGCAGGGTGTAACCAGGAGCAGAATTTGGCCCTTGAAAATATCTATGTGATATTGAAGCTTTTGGTTTGCAAAATATATTAATAAAGGATGACACAGATACTGCAAACTCAACAGAAGAAAATAAATTTAGGCTGAGATTTTCAAAGTCAACTAGCGGATTTTGATGCCCAAGTGTCCAAAGGCAACTTTGAAATTCCTAACCATAATGTAAGTCATATTGCTAGCTTCCTGGCCTCACCGTTGTCCCTTTAATGTCTCCTAGGTGGCAGAATGACATGCTGAAAATATAGCAATGACCTTTGGATGAGGAGGTCTGTGTTCTATTTCAGGCTTCCCTATGTATTCCCTATGTAGCTTTTTCAAAAATTATACATAAAGGTTGGTATCAGTTTCCCAGCTATGATACCCAGTGGATGTATTTAGATGGAAGTACAGACTGAAGATTGGCACTAAAAGAAAACATTACAGGTTATGAACTGGTTAAAAACATTGTTGAACAGTTTTAAGTAGAAATGCTAGGAACATTTTTCAAAGTACTAGTGCACCTCTAATTTACAACCCCATCAAAGGGCATGAATTCATGTTTTAGGGCTAGATCCAATGCCTACTGAAGTCAGTAGAAAGACACTCACTGAATTCAGTGGTCTTTGGCTCAGGTCTTTAATGCTTGTTATTGCTGCTCAATATTTTAAATATTCTATTGACATTTAAAGAAAGAAAAACAGTAGAAACACCTGACTCCTTAATTACAAATAGTCAAGTGAAAATGCCAATGAGCTTTGCTGCCAATGAGCTTTGTTGACCTGGTAGCTTAGTCCAATTATTAGGCTTGTACTTTTTTCTCACCATTTGCTTCTCAGGGCTAGATTCTGATATAAGTTATATCAATGTAATTCTGGAACAACTTCAATTTAATTATTCCAGATTTATGCTGATATAGAATCTGGTGCATTGAATTGTAAGCCTGAATGAGCTCTCCCCACCATCTATTGATGAACTGGGGGAAAAGACCTCAGGAGCAGACTGTATTTGCATAGGTTTCAGAGTAGCAGCCGTGTTAGTCTGTATTCGCAAAAAGAAAAGGAGACTGTCTCGGAGGGTCAAACAGTATCTAAGACTCCTTAAAAAGCCGCCGCGTAAAAACATCTATCCTCTCTGATTTTCACTTTTAATTGGCATTACTACCCCATGCTTAGCAAGGATGTCCCCCAATTAGGGTATATTAAGTTTAGTTCTGCAGCCCTTTAGCCATACAATAAGAATAGCAACATTTCATTAACCCTGCATTCAAGATTAAAGTGACTTTTAAACTAAAACACACCAAACTGATCACTTTGGCAAAGCAGGTCTGGCTAATGAACACTTAGGCAAATTAGGTGTATCTATGCAAATACAAAAAGAAAAGGAGTACTTGTGGCACCTTAGAGACTAACAAATTTTAAGGTGATGATCAGATTTAGTTTAGAGTCATTATTTCTGCTTAGCAATTGTTAAAGGTAAAATCATTGATGAGTAGGTCTAGGGGGGCTGAGCCTTAGAGCTGGCATTGGGGTAGTGTTCAAGTGAAAGACAACACACAGGATACAGCAGTCTTACTGGGATCCGGGAAGTGGGCGGGCGAAGCCCGTCCACCGCTAAAGGATCCCCCCCAGCCTAAAAGGGGGATCCACAGGACCTAGATACCCAAAAAATCCGGGGGACAACTAATAAAATAACAGGGACAGGACACAGGATACAGCAGTAGTGAGGTTCCCCACTCGCTGCCCAGTGAAATCACTAAGAACTGGGCTAAGTGGCAGCAGGGCATTGTAGTTAAAGGCAGAAGTGGCAGATGCAACAGCTCCAGGGTGAGTAGCTGCAAAGGGATTGTTTGACCCCTCCCCTTTTAGAGGTGGGAGGTGAACCCACATGAACACAATCCTGACTTCTGGGCCTTTGCTGACCTCAAACAGCCAACTGTGAGTGGGGGGCAGTGGAAGGAAAGGGGAGTGGTTTGTTGAAGGGACATTTGTCCATTGGACTTTCACACTGCAAGCTGGGAAATGAGGCAAAGCACACTGCCCCAGGTACTGTGGGCTGGGTGTCTAGGTATGGTTTTGCATACTTTTGAATCATTGTTGTAGTGTTTTCCCAGATTAATGCTGGGTTCCCTTTCCCTTTGAATAGAAGTTTTCTTTTGTTATATACACTCAGTGCTTGCAGGTAGGGAAATATCACCTTTTAGAGGCATCCCCAGGCGATGGTTAGTTTTCTCAGATTTCTGTATGGGGACTCGGTTCTGTTTTGCGATGGTCAGAGGAATGCCAAGAGATTGAACCTGGCCCTTGTTGCTGCTGATGCCATCTGGCAAAAGGGTTACAGAATCAAACTAACTCTGTGTAGTTTAGCTGTTTGTACTTCACTGAACCCATGTGTTTTGTTTTTGTTTTCAATAAGCTATAGAAAAAACACTTTGTATACTGTATATACAGATTTAAAGCAATAATGTGTGGCCTTGGGTGACATGTGACATGACAAACAGCCGCCAGGTAAGTGTGCAACAAAGTGAAGTTGCCTTTGGAGAACAATGTCAGATTTCCCATGGGCCCTTTTATTTTATTAGTTAGAAACTGAATATTGGACAGGTGAAGAATGCCAGATTTTTCTTTTAGTTTAAATAAAAGCTTAGATTCCAGGGCACAGTTCTGAAGTAAGAAGCAAATTCTGTAGCATCCGATGAACGAAAGCTTATGCTCAAATAAATTTGTTAGTTTCTAAGGTGCACACAAGTTCTCCTTTTCTTTTTGTGAATACAGACTAACACGGCTGCTACTCTGAAACCTGTTAAATTATAGAATGCATTGGGATTTTGTCTTTAGGATTGATCCTGTTCAGGCTCAACAAAAAGAGCAAACAAACCCCCAGATGTAGTAAAACAAACTGCAGACAAAGGTGGTGACAGCCAAATGCTGTAGGCCACCTGCAGATCAGAGCTAAGCCACGTGAACTAAGCGGTTTACCGGGTACAAATGCAGGGGTTAGGATACCAGTTACAGGCTGTGTGTATTGGAGGTAGAAAACCAGGGCAAGGTTGAGAGCATGAATCTAAAAGGAAGCCAAAAGACACAACTTCTGGGTCACAGAGCTCCCTGGAGTGGCAGACATGAGGATTTCTGAGCAAAGAAACCACCTACTGTTTTTTGTTTCCATTGTGTTCAGGGAAACAGGACTTTGTGCATGTTTTTGGTAAATAAACAAGATTACACCAAGGATAGACCTGACTCGTATCACCTGATTTCTCCTCTTAATGAAAACAACCCTGCAAGGCCTTGATTTTTAGCTAACCACTCAAGCCAAAGGGGCAATGCTCCAGACAGGGATGCTAGATCCATATTGCCCTTGGCTATTGGGCAATTCAGATCAAGACTCTAGTCCAAAGGCTGTGGTTGAGGCCCTTTCCTAACCCTGAGTGAGGTCACTAGCAGGCCTGCAGACCAGAACATATAACAGAAACTGAACTTTGGATCCCTGGCCGACAGCCCCTGTTTCTTTTGCTGTATGAAACACTTTATGGTCTATACATCCCTGCATCTATTGGCTTTGTAGCCAGGAGCTCTCCCTATACTGCTGATTGCACCTTATGTGTTTTGTAATTAATATTGTGTTCTTCATGGATAAAATACTGCAGACCTTACACAATAAACTCCCAATGAAGTTCCTAAATCACTGGCTTATTCTGTCTCCAGAAAAGTTTTTTCTTCTTCTTCTTCTTCTTCTTTTTTTTTTTTTTTTAATGCTGACAACTATGTATGTTGCAAGGACAGCTGGGCTCAGTTTCTATGTGCAGGGGATTGCATACAGAAAAAGAAGCAGTGAAGTATGGGGGCATCCCAAAGACACATCTCACTGTCTTCCCCATGACCAGCTGTGTGCTTATGTAACACTGACAGACCCCCGATCGTTGGCGGGCGGGATAGAACTGGGGACCTCTGGAGATTAGTGCATGAGCCAAAAGGCTCTTAGTTAAGGCTGTAGAGCAGGCTCATTTAACTCTCTCTCTAAGTGGTCTCGGTGCCACTAAATGGGACAGAACACCACACCCAGGAGGTGTGTGGGTTACATACTTCCCCTAGCTGAGGAAGCATGCCCCAAGCTTCAGAGACTTCCCAGTTGAAATCCTGGACGAGCCCCCACTTGTAACGCTGACAGACCTAGGTCATCTGCGGGTGGGATTGAACCTGGGACCTCTGGAGCTTAGTGCATGAGCCTCTACTGCATGAGCTAAAAGCCACCTAGCTGTTAACTAACATTGTAGAGCAGACTCATTTTCTATCTCTCTCTAAGTGGTCATGATGCCACTAGATAGGACAGAACACCACACCCAGAAGGTGTGTGTGGGTTACACGTAAACCATGGTAGACAGAAGTCAATATGTTTGATGGCCAGTGCAGGATTGTTCCCTTTGTACTAGCTCCTTGGGGCAGGAACCGTCTTTTTGTTCTGTGTTTATGCAGTGCCTAGCACAATGAGGTCCTGGTCCATGACTGGGACTCCTGCATGCTACTGCAATACAAATAATAATAAATTTCCCTGCGCTTTTGTCCATTAAATTTTTAATGAACTGAAAGATGGGGCTTCAACTTCTTTCTCTTGGAGTTCATACCCCAGTCTAATAGACCAAACTCTTAGGAAATGCTCCTTGATACTCAGCTCAGGTTTAGTCTTCCTTGGTTTCACCTTGTAGCTGTGTCATCTCTGTTTAGCCTTATCCTTGTTGAAACCCTCTCATCCAGCAAGGGGGATATATAAGAGACTCTAAGTGTGTTCTGATTTTCGTATGTTATACACTGAAATAAATAAATAAAATCCAGCCACTATGATACTTGGAGCACTCAGGAAAATAATTTGTCAACCTGGTGATCTTAATGTAGTGGAATAATTTAATATGTTGCTTTGTCATTTTGCCTGTTTGCAGGGAAGATTAATTATATCCCATTAGTCCTCAGGGATGGTAATCAGAACTCGCTGACATTATATAGGGACTAATTTGCCTCTCCTTTACACCAGGATAAATCAGGGGTAGCTTCATTAGAGCCAATGGTGTAAACAAGAGACTGGTCAGGGATTGTGCAGTCGTAGCAGGACTCAGCTTATGAATGAAGTAATTAAACACCATGTCATTTCAGTAACACACAACAGAAGTGTTGGTTTATATATATACAGTGAAACCTCAAAGAGACGAACACCAGAGTTATGGACTTACCAGTGAACCAGACACCATGTGGAACTGGAAATAAGCAGAGACAACCCATCCCGCCAAAAAACGGCAAATACTATGCTGCCTCAGGCTTCAGCCACAAGGGTTTGGGGCTGCAGGGTGGGGAGGGTCAGGGTTCCGGGGCAACTCAGGGCTTCTGCCTCGTGGGAGCACCAGGGCTCAGGGCTTTAGACCCAGGGGGAGCGCTGGGACTCAGGGCTTCAGCCCTATGGCTCCATTCCTGGCTTCAGCTCTGTGGGAGATCCTGGGGCTCAGGGCGTCAGGCCTGTTGGGGGTGCTGGAACTCGGGGCTTTAGCTGTGAGGGGGGGCTGCCAGTTTCAGCCCCAGCACTCCCCCCGTAGCTAAAACCCTGAGCCCCAGAGCCCCGCCCCCAGCTGAAACTAGGAGCAGAGCCCCAAGACCCAGCGTGCCCTGCAGGACAGAACCGCGAGAGGTCATGGAAGCTCCTTCACCGGAGGTTTTCAAAAGGAGGCTGGAAAGCCATCTGTCATGGATGATCCTGCATCTTGGCAGCGGATTAGACTAGATGACCTTTGCGATCTCGTCTAACCCTATGGTTCTATGATATCACAAGGAACAGCTACTTGCCTGAATTCATTGTGATAATTAAACAGTTTCCCTTATGTTGGGGAGGATATAATGATACAACCTGATTGTCTGGTTTTAGGGTTGTTTTTGTTATTAGAAGCAACTGCTGGACCTACGAGGTAGACATTTCCTACTTGAGGTCCTCAAAGAGAAACCTCTTGCATTACCCCATCAGTGGTTACTACCTTTTGTTTCCTGGCAGCACTGAGGAGCAGCTGTCTTTCGCACTTTCCTGTCCAAGCTCACAGCTCACTTTCCTTTAATTCTGCTTTTCAGTTCCTTTATCCATGGCAGTTCTTATACCTACCAAAACAAAACAGCAAAATGGCTCAGAACGTAAACAATTACAGGTTTCAGAGTAGCAGGGTGTTAGTCTGTATTTGCAAAAAGAAAAGGAGTACTTGTGGCACCTTAGAGACTAACAAATTTATTAGAGCATAAGCTTTCGTGAGCTACAGCTCACTTCATCGGATGCATCCGATGAAGTGAGCTGTAGCTCACGAAAGCTTATGCTCTAATAAATTTGTTAGTCTCTAAGGTGCCACAAGTACTCCTTTTCTTTAAACAATTACAAGCCACTTTCTTGAAGTTCTTGGATCTCACCACATGGGGGTGCTATATGTACATGAACCTAAGTCCATGCTGCTGCTGGTAGCATCACACACCTCTGGCCTCAGCTAGTTTCAGCCCTACAGAATGTGGCTGTTTGAAGTAATAGGATGCATGGTTTCTTTTCTTTCTTTCCTATCTTTGCTGCTTCTCTGGGGTCACTCTCCCTAGTTTCGCTTCCTCTCTGAGGTTTGCATTAGCTTAACCTCAAAGTGAAACTCCACTGAAATCACCATGCTTTGCCTGATTTGGGGTCAAACCCATCAATCCCAACCTGTCTCTGGAGGGACGGTGCAGCCCTGAGCTCTGCCTCCACTCTGCCCCAGCTCCACAGACAGTGAAATACTCAGTGGGCCCAATTCTTTGCAGGTGTAACTGGTCACTGCCCCCATTGACTTCAGTGGAGTTTCGCTCACTTACACGTGCGGAGAATTTGGCCTAATGTGTCATGTATTGAGATCACAGGCTGTTTTAATTACTGCACCTCACTGCCTGCCTAGGTTTTTATATCAGACTCATACCACGGTACACGACCTGTGCTTCCTACCAAAAAAGAAAACACGGCCAAATGAGAATGCAGCGTGCTTGAGCCGGGCATCCCTGCCCTAAACAAGAGGATGCATGGGAAAAAGAATTCTGGGCCCAGTAAGGGGACAGTCACTGCCAATAGCTATTATTTATGTGACCTGAACTCCACCTCAGAGGAGCTACTTGGGGCTGGCTGCTTCTTGGGATACAGCAGCTCCTTCTCGCTGCCTTCTGGAGCGAGAATTCAGTTGGCACTGGTCACCCAATCCCATTGCCAATCGTTGATGGTTTTCCCCATTTGTCACGGTTTACTGTCATGGTAGCAGAGGAAATGGCTTTCAGTGTAATGGGGCACACATGGAGCTCAAACAGGAAGCAGAATGTTTTGGGATACTTCTGCTAACCAGGAACAGGATCAGAATGGGAGAGAGGGTCCTAATACACCTTATTTGGATCCATTTGAATTTCCAACCACAAAAGCTGGGATTGTTCTGGTTTGGCATATTCAGGCTCTGCATGTATAATACCAGCATGCAGCTGTGTAAACTGTTGTATACGGGTCCATCTTTCTGAATTTGCCACATAACTGTGTTCCAGAATACAAGCTTTTGTAAAGGATGTGACATGAAAGCCTGACTCTCATGAAACACCTGCCTTAGGGTTACCATCTTTCAGGTTCCCCAAAAGAGGACACTGTCAGGTATGGGGAGAGGGAGAGCTGGAGGGGTGTGTGCACTGGGAGTGGGTATCGGCGGCGGGGGGGGATGTTGGAGGGGTGTGTACACTGGGAGGGGTGGGGTACCTGTGGGGTGCTGGAGAGGGTACCTGCGGCCTCAAGAGGTGGGGAGGGGGGGCAGTGTCCTTCTCTGTCCTGGTGGCACCAGCCATCTGTCAGTGCCTCCCTGCAGGGCTCTCCCCCTTCCCAGGGCAGGGGTGGCTGCAGCACAGGGACCAATCGGGAGGCAGAGCCAGCTTTTTCTGAGGTGCATTGTCAGCTTCGCAAAAATCCCAGACGTTTCCTCAGGTGAAAAATCCAACCGGACTGAGGATGGAGGATCAAAAAAGAGGAAACGTCCAGGAAAACCCCAGTCATATGGTAGCCTTAATCTGCCTACACCCGCTCACCCAAACACCAGCCTGACACTCATGGGCATTTGCCCCTGCAGGTTCTCTCTCTCCAGCCCATCTCTTCTGGACCCGGAAAGGGGCCCCCAGCCACCGCCCCGAGCTCCAGCTCGACTCTCCCAGAACTGGAGCCTCTGCAGCCTCCCTGCATCTCCAGTCCCAGCAACAACGCCACAGCTGACTCATGGCCAGGCAGAGTGCACGCACAGTGGCCAGAAGTGCAGTACCTGGCTGGGCCAATAGAACGGCTCTTGCCAAGTCCTCACAAAGTACCAGAATGGCATTCGTGTCCCACCACCACAGTTACCACAGGGAGGTGAAGCTGTGTCCAGTTTAAGGTTGGGTGGAACCTAAGAACGGCCATTCTGGGTCAGACGAAGGGTCCATCTAGCCCAGTATCGTGTCTTCTGACAGTGGCCAGTGCCAGATACTTCAGAGGGAATGAGCAGAACAGGTAATCATCAAGTGATCCACCCATCATCTAGTCTCGACTTCTGGCAGCCAGATTTTTAGGGACACCCAGAGCATGGAGTTGTGTCCTTGACCATCTTGGCTAATAGCCTTGGGTGGACCTGTCCTTCAAGAACTTATCTAATTCTTTTTTGAACCCCATTATACTTTTGGCCTTCACAACATCCCCTGGTAACAAGTTACACAGGTTGACTGTGTGTTGTGTGAAGTACTTCCCTATGTTTGTTTTAAGCCTGTTGCTTATTAATTTCATTGGGTATCCTGTGGTTCTTGTGTGACATGAAGGGGTAAATAGCACTTCCCAATTCACTTTCTCCACACCAGTCATGATTTTACTGACCTCCGTGATATTCCCCTTTAGTCGTCTCTTTTCTAAGCTGAACGGTACCAATCTTTTTAATCTGTCCTCAGAAGGAAACTGTTCCATACCTCTAATAATTTTTGTTGCCTTTCTCTGTACCTTTCCTATTCTAATATATCTTTTTTTAGCTGAGGTGACCAGAATTGCACACAGTACCGTGAATTTATATAGTGGCATTATATTTTCTGTCTTATCTATCCCTTTCTGAATGGTTCCTATCATGCTGTTAGCTTTTTTGACTGCTGATGCACATTCAGCAAATGTTTTCAGAGAACTATCCACGATGATTCCAAGATCTCTCTCTTGAGTGGTAACAGCTAATTTACACCCCGTCGTTTTCTATGTATAATTGGGACTATGTTTTCCAGCATGCATTACTTTGCATTATCAACATTGAGTTTCATTTGCCATTTTGTTGCCTAGTTACCCAGTTTTGTGAGATCACTTTGTAACTCTGCAGTCAGCTTTGGACTTAACTTGAGTAATTTTGCATCATCTGCAAATTTTGCCACCTCACTCTCCATGCCTTTTTCCAGACCATTTATGAAAATGTTGAACAGCACTGGTCCCAGTGCAGATCCCTGGGGAACCCCGCCATTTACCTCTGTCCACTATGAAAACTGACCCTTTATTTCCTGTCTTTTATCCAGTTACTGATCAATGAGAGGACCTTCCCTCTTATCGCAAGACTTTTTTGTATATTTTTGAACTTTACGTTAATAAACTAGACCCTAAGAAGGGCTGTTATTATTGGATTTGTGAAGCTTTTTGTGCATGAAGTTCACTGAGGAGCCCAGGAAGACGGGAACTGAGGCAGGGTGCTGCATAGCCACTTCTGGCCGCCAGAGGGCATGCAGGAGGCAGCCGACCCTGTCGTACTTATTCTCTTACTAGTATTCTCAATATAACTCAACACAAAGCCTTTTTGTAAAAGAAACACAAAAGTTATCAGCTAGATCCTGGCCTATGTTACTATTTCCCTGGGATAGAGGAATCCTTGGCCAGCATAGAATCAGCATAACTTGCTAATCTTTTTCTGGACCCCTTTGGCATAGGGGGCAGACTCGGGGTAGGTGGAGTCAAAGGACTGACCATCCCCAGATGGTGGTCCCAGAGGAAGGAAGTTGTGAATAGGTAGAAAGACTCAGCTGGAGGTTTTGTTTTCTCCAGACAGTATAATAATCCTTTGGAGGCTATTGCAAACTGGTGGAAATTAAAGAAGCCCCAAGGCTGCTCTAAATTACAACAGGGGCTGAACTAGCCTCTACCTGCTTAAAGCAAAGTTTTGGCACAGCAGATCAAGCTGCATATGAGTTCAGATTAGTGCCATATACTGGGCTGGGATTTATTAGAATGTCTGTTCAACAGCAAGCTGTTGGCTGAAGATAGCACGATAACCCTAGGTGCCATGCCCCATTCTGTTTCTGCCTTGCTTAGCTGCAGCTTAATGAAGTAGCTGCTAATAAACCCAAGCTGTTCTGCTTCACTTATCATGCTATCCTGGTCTTTCCCATTCCCGATCATAATATTGATGTTACCTGGGTGTAGGAGGAGGGATTAATTTCCTTGAGAACACATTGCCCACAGCACACACAGCCAAGCAGAGATACTTGGCAGGATTTTCACTGAGCTGGCAGCTCTCCCACTCTTTTGATGGACACACAAGATGTTCCTGAATAGACGATTCCACCAAAAGGTGAGGTAAATGCAGTTGATCAGCCAAACTGCAAAGGGGCAAAAAGGTTAGTTCCGGCTCCGGCCTCCACTGATAAAACCATAGGGGCATTAGTGTTATTTATTTACTATTCCTACAGCACCAGCTGGGCAGATGACTCTTTATGGATCAAGTTAAAGAGACAGGGCCAGAAGCCAAGGTGATGTAAATCATAGAATCATAGAATCATAGAATCATAGAATATCAGGGTTGGAAGGGACCCCAGAAGGTCATCTAGTCCAACCCCCTGCTCAAAGCAGGACCAAGTCCCAGTTAAATCATCCCAGCCAGGGCTTTGTCAAGCCTGACCTTAAAAACCTCTAAGGAAGGAGATTCTACCACCTCCCTAGGTAACGCATTCCAGTGTTTCACCACCCTCTTAGTGAAAAAGTTTTTCCTAATATCCAATCTAAACCTCCCCCATTGCAACTTGAGACCATTACTCCTCGTTCTGTCATCTGCTACCATTGAGAACAGTCTAGAGCCATCCTCTTTGAAACCCCCTTTCAGGTAGTTGAAAGCAGCTATCAAATCCCCCCTCATTCTTCTCTTCTGCAGACTAAACAATCCCAGCTCCCTCAGCCTCTCCTCATAAGTCATGTGCTCTAGACCCCTAATCATTTTCGTTGCCCTTCGTTGTACTCTTTCCAATTTATCCACATCCTTCCTGTAGTGTGGGGCCCAAAACTGGACACAGTACTTCAGATGAGGCCTCACCAGTGTCGAATAGAGGGGAACGATCACGTCCCTCGATCTGCTCGCTATGCCCCTACTTATACATCCCAAAATGCCATTGGCCTTCTTGGCAACAAGGGCACACTGCTGACTCATATCCAGCTTCTCGTCCACTGTCACCCCTAGGTCCTTTTCCGCAGAACTGCTGCCGAGCCATTCGGTCCCTAGTCTGTAGCGGTGCATTGGATTCTTCCATCCTAAGTGCAGGACCCTGCACTTATCCTTATTGAACCTCATTAGATTTCTTTTGGCCCAATCCTCCAATTTGTCTAGGTCCTTCTGTATCCTATCCCTCCCCTCCAGCGTATCTACCACTCCTCCCAGTTTAGTATCATCCGCAAATTTGCTGAGAGTGCAATCCACACCATCCTCCAGATCATTTATGAAGATATTGAACAAAACGGGCCCCAGGACCGACCCCTGGGGCACTCCACTTGACACCGGCTGCCAACTAGACATGGAGCCATTGATCACTACCCGTTGAGCCCGACAATCTAGCCAGCTTTCTACCCACCTTATAGTGCATTCATCCAGCCCATACTTTCTTAACTTGCTGACAAGAATGCTGTGGGAGACCGTGTCAAAAGCTTTGCTAAAGTCAAGAAACAATACATCCACTGCTTTCCCTTCATCCACAGAACCAGTAATCTCATCATAAAAGGCGATTAGATTAGTCAGGCATGACCTTCCCTTGGTGAATCCATGCTGACTGTTCCTGATCACTTTCCTCTCCTCTAAGTGCTTCAGGATTGATTCTTTGAGGACCTGCTCCATGATTTTTCCAGGGACTGAGGTGAGGCTGACTGGCCTGTAGTTCCCAGGATCCTCCTTCTTCCCTTTTTTAAAGATGGGCACTACATTAGCCTTTTTCCAGTCATCCGGGACTTCCCCCGTTCGCCACGAGTTTTCAAAGATAATGGCCAAGGGCTCTGCAATCACAGCCGCCAATTCCTTCAGCACTCTCGGATGCAATTCGTCCGGCCCCATGGACTGGTTCCATTGAGTTTGCTGGAGCATCCCCAATTTATATTTGGGCCACAGCTTGCTGTCCTGCAGAACTGATTATCAGAGTCAGACGGGGGAGGAAGACAAGCAGCTGTGGATGGGAAGGCTGATGGCTACAGCAAAAGACGATGAGATGCTGTATGCAGTGTAGCCAACTCTCATGATTTTGTCATGAGTCTCACAATAACTGTTTTCCTTAAAGCCCCGGCTCTGGAAGTCAAGTGGACATGTGATGCTTTCAGCCTTCTTTCTTAAAGCAAAAGTAAGTTTCTAGCCTTTGTGGCTGTGGAGACAGCTTCAAAATGTGACCCCCGTGCACCACTGTCAGGGCTGGCTCCAGGCACCAGCGAAGGAAGCAGGTGCCTGGGGTGGCCATTAGAAAGGGGCGGCACTCCGTCCGTCATCAGGGCGGCACCTCTGGGTCTTCGGCCACAATTCGGCTGCGGGCCCTGCAGTCCCTCTCTTCCTCTCGGAGGGCACTTCGGCGGCAGCTCAACCAGGCTTGTTTTTTTGTTTTTTTTTTTTCCCTTTGCTGCTTGGGTTGGCAAAAAAGCTGGAGCTGGCCGTGACCACTGTTCCCTCTAAACTGTGCGCATGTGCGCGCACACACAGATCCTAAACCCCGCGCACACAGCGAAACACCACGCGCACAACAATTTGCACAGAAGAAATTTTTTGTGCACACGGCCTGTCAAAAATTAGAGGGAACATTGCCATGCACCCGAAAGGCTCAAAAGTAGAAGACAACCCCCCTACCCAACCAAATCTATAATTTGCTCATGATTTTAAAACCAATCTCATGATTTTTGAACATTTGGGGTTGTCAACACTGCATATGTAACAGCCACCAATTTGCCCACCTGGATTGAATATGGGGCCTCTAGAACTGAGCATTAGCAGCGAATACGCTTTAGTTGAGGCTGTGACAGATACTGAGGTCATCCTCTGTAACATGATCACAGAGGATCTACCACATGCCCAGTGGCCTCAATTTACTCATTTGGGTAAATGAATCTATTTCACTTTAATACATTCAAAGGAGCCAAGTCAGTCGGGTGGGCAGGCGCCGTGGATCGGAGATCAGCATTGCACCAGTAACCAATGGCAGTGAGGCCTGAGAGGGACCTGAAAGAAGGCAGTCAGGTTGCAAAACACATAGGACCTTCAAGGCTGGTTGAGCACAGCATGAGAATAGGCGTGGAGTCACATGAGTGAGGCCAAGGGCACATCAGCACTCAGTGAGCTAGGTCAGGACAACATAGGGTCGGTGCAGGGGAAGGAGACTAAAGATGGGACATAAACGTTGGACTGGCTCAGACCAGTGGTCCATGGAGTGCAGTCACCTATCAGACAAGCGCCAGGACCAGCTTCTTCAGAGGAAGGTACAAGAAACCCCATAGTGCAAAGTTAGGAAGTAACTTACCAAAGAGTTTCTTCTTGCTCCCGCCAGTGAGTGATTGGCTTATGCCGTGAGGTGAGGGTTTATAATGCTTCCAAAAGAGAACCGTGTCCCATCTAAACAACTCTGGGTGTTTTCATTAGCCACATAAATATCAAATCTGGTTCTGAATACTATTAACCCCTTGGCCTCAGATATATCTTGTGGCAGTGAGTTCTACAGATGAACTATGCCTTGTGCAACAAAAGGGTCTATTATCTGTTTTAAATGAATTGCCTTTCAGTTTTTTGAACACCCCCCGCCATTCTAGTGTTATCAGAAAGGGTAAACAGTATCCGGCTGCCTTCTCCGCATCATTCATATCACATCCCCCTCCTTTGTCTCTTCTCTGTGCTAAACAGGGTAATTAGGTGCAACACACACCCTATGCCACGTACATATGCAGATAAAAATGCAGTCAGACATGCTCGTTTACCTGTTGTGCACCATTCTTTAGGAACAGATGCTCTTACACAATTTACATTCCTCACTAGGGAATGGTGAGCAGCATTTACACAGAGCTACTGCTTAGGACACAGTTATGAGAGGCATCCCCAAACAATGCTCCATCCCATCCCTTTATCTCCAACTCAGCCTTTTCATTTGCCTCCAATGTCTGTAACCTCGGTGTCATTCTGCTCCCGAACCTTCCCATCCCCTCTGCCTGCAGATCTGCCTATCACCACTCTGCAATGTAACCTATGCGCACCGCAGCCACTAATCTATCTCTGCTGAATTCCCTCTGGATCTAATACCACCTCTCCTCTTGGCTATGTAAAGCCTTTGCTAAGCTCAGGGCCCTCAGCTGGAAGTGGGACTGTAAAAATGCCACTTCCCCTACTGCCAGCTCTCCAGATTCCAGCTAGTGCAGAACACTGGGGCCCGCAATTTTCCAAGAACAAAGTACTGCCACATCACTCATATCTTCAAACAGCTCCCCTGACTGACCCAGGCGTTTCAGAGACCTGTCTATCTCATAGTTCATCTCATTCTCCTCTCTTCACCATCCCCCTGCTTCTCCAACTCAGCTCTAACCTCTGTCACCTCACCCAATCTCATCATTCTCAGGGCAAGAACCTTCTCCCCTAGCGCTACTGTTGTTGGGATCAGCCTTCACCTGCGTCCCTGACTCCTCCTCTTGGCTTGAATCTAAGCAAAAGACATCCTGTGCTTCTTAAATTCTCTCTGCTTCTCCTAACAGACTGTGGTTAATGCTCTCTCTGTAGAATTTGCATGAAAGTTGCTACGTAAAATTAATAAATTCACAGATTCCAAGGCTAGAAGGGATCATTGTGATCATCTGATCTGACCACCTGTGTAACGGCCAGAGAAGTCCCACAAAATAATTCCTACAGACTTTTTAGAAAAACATCCAAGCTTGATTTAAACATTGTTAGGACTGGAGAATCCACCAGACCCTGGTTAAATTGTTCCAATGGGTAGTTACTCTCACAGTTAAAAATTTACACCTTATTTCCAGTCTGAATTTGTCTAGTTTCAACTTCTAACCATTGGATCATGTTAAACCTTTCTCTACTAAACTGAAAAGCCCACTATTAAATCTCATGGGACCTGGCCCCTCCTATCCTTTTTTGCCATTTCCCGTCACAGGTGCCAGCAAGCTCACCCCTTGCTAAACTCAGGGCCCTCGCTGGAAGTGGGACTGTAAAAATGCTACTTTCATACTCAGCAGATAGGAAATCCGAGGCACCTCTACTGACTGTAGTGATAACACCCCATCTGTCTGGCTTGCTCACACCTTTGGATCCTACAGTTACAGGATGTAACTATAACTGCAGGATGACTAGTTGCACCCATTCAAATCCAGTGACAGTGGTATGCCCGAACTTGGAATAATTGGCTCTGCAGAATCTTGTTAGCGGTGACGATGGATGAAAAGAAAGAAACTTTGTTGGGTTCTCCGATCCCAGGCTACAGGGCTAGCACCTGAAAAAAAACCCATCCTTTCATTTGAAAGCGGAGCACAGATGATCTGAGACCTGAAAAACGCAGCGCCCTCCCCCCCCACCCACAGTGCCATTTGTACAGTTCACAGTAGCATCCCTCTTTAGGGGGTGCCTGCATCTCAGAATGGCAGTGGCAATGTGCCAACAGCAATCCCTGAGGCTACTTGGCATGCATGTGAGGAAGCAGCACTGCTGCTCTTAGCAGAGGTGCTCTGTGACCTCTCCTACCCTGAGCACACGCAGAGGCTGGTGGGCACACTAGCCATCACCCTTCCCTCCCCACGGCGCAGGGCAGGGGCCGCCCCAAGCCTTGCTCCTTTGACAAAATTAAAAGCCCGAGGATCAAATGTGGGCAAAAGGAAGTTTTAAAGGCACATGAGCCCCTGCTGCTGCTCCAGCCACCAGGTTGGCTCTTCCATGGGGCCGCTGGCTGGATAAATGGGAAGCTCTGAGCCAGTGGGTAAGGCACGGGGGAAAACCCCTGGCCAGGGAGGGATTCTCCCCACTGCTGCAGCCCCCGGTAGGTTGCTCTGGCTATTTAGAGGCAGTAAAAGCCTCACAGCCAGCCAGGGAGAATTCCCCCAACACAGGCATTGTGTAGGGCCACCAGAAATCATCCTATGCTGCCCCATCCATCCCCCACTCTCCACCACTGCCCCACACACCTCAACGCGGTGGTGGAGGGTGTGAGAGGGGCTCTGGCATGCTACAGAGATGCTGTGATTCTCCCGACAGCAGAGCAAAGTGTAGGAGGTGCAGTAAATGAAGGGGATTCACTTCCTGGCTCTATCTCAAACATCCTGTGTGATGAGAGGGGAGGCAAAGTGGGGCAGGTAATATCTTTGATGGGACCAACTCCTGGTGGTGAGCGAGACAAGCTTTTGAGCTACACAGAGCTCTTATTCCAACATCGGCTCTCTCTGTGCCTGAGGCCCCTCACCTACGAAGTTGGCCTCGTGATTTATTGTGTGTATTGTGGCTGCGGCAGGATCACATGGGGCACTGCACACACCCTGTCCCAGAGAGCACGTAAAAGGTGGATGCAGGGAACGCACCCATGCTGACAATTGATGACTATGCCCAGAGTAATAACAGCAGGCACCATGCGCAAAAATTCCTCAGCCACTGAGTGTTTGATTTCATTGGGGCAGAGGGGAGTTTTAAGGAGAGATTTAACAGCTGGCATGATCAGGCTTCCCTCCCTCATGGGTGCTGTATGGTTAGATTCACTCATGCCTACGAAGCACTTGGATACCATAGTGATGAGCACCAGAGAAAAACTGGTAAGAAAAGTAAGGGGTCGGGTGTAAACTCTTGGAGTTCTCTAGGACAAGGGTGTGTGTCCGTCCGTCCGTCTTTCTGTCCACCTGTCCATCCTTCACAGAGGTCCTGCTTGGGTTGGGGAAAGTTGGCAACCTCTTAGCAGCCCAACTTGCAGACTAAGTGGAGAGGAGAATTCAGCCACATATCAAGTGTGTTTGACTATGAAGCACAGAGAACTCCCCCACCCGGTGCCTCGCCCTGAGCTGGGCCTGAATGTGCCAGTTCCTACTATCAACATAGCCCACAGCATCCGTAATCAGCAGCAAGGGGGAAGACAGTGGGGCAGCAATAATAATACATCTAGTGTTTGTTATTCCTGCATAACAATGGCTTTAAGTTCCTGATCCAATGCCCACAGAAGTCAGTGGAAAGACCCCCAATAACTTCAGTGGGCCCCCAAAGAATCCTTTGCTACATACCTAATTATCGGTAACTCCGGTGTAATAAGACACTCTGGGGACTGTTAAAACTACCTAATGAAGTCACTTCAGCATGGATCCAGAGTGCGACTGCTCTCTGCTCCTGGAGCAGCCCCTCATTGCAGGGGAACCACATATGGCCCTCGGGCCACACCATTTCACTGGCCCGGAAACTCGGTTTGTCCCCATGTGGGTTAGTGGGTGGCACATTCTTAAATGCGCTGTTTAAACATTCCCCTGGCCATCCGTGCATCACTGCATATTGTACTGGGCACCGGCGGAGTGGAGTTTGCAATGGCTGTTTCTGAGCTAATTCATTTGAAACTTGTTTGGGCCCATTTTTGGATCAAAGTTGTGTACGCTCCACTGTCCAGGTGCATCACTGCCTGGTCAGAGCTGGCTTGATTAGTTTTCTGGGGGCTGAGAGAGTCAGCTTAGAGGGTACAAGCTTGTTGGCAAAGCTGCCAGTGTATCTGGAGCGGGTGGCTTAGTGGGCTAAGCCTCAGGTTTGCAATACCTATGTTCCCGGGATCCTGGTACTGGGGTCTGTGCCTTTAAGGACTGAGAATCCCAGACTGAGAGCTTGGGAGCAGGAAACGTAATGTTATTGTTATGCACAGCTTCCTGGAGCCCTGCACCCCTAGCACTATGCTAGTACAGCAGTGGTGATGCAGCCCTTTCTCTTTCCAAGGCAGATGAATTACCAGGTAATTTACTTTGAAAGAGACATTAAAAACTGAGGTGATGTCTGTAGACCTACCATATCTGGTAGGGCTTTCTGTAATAGCAGGCGATTACTCTCTTGGCTACAATTCCCCCCCCAGATTGTCATGCTGATCTCTGCCTGCAATGGGGGTTAGGCAGTAATAGGTGCTAGAGGACTGAGTGTGCGAGGATGTTGCTGGCCCTACAAGTGTGGTGGTGGAAAGATAGCACAAGTGGAGGCAGAAATATTTGTGCCAACATGGAGAGAGTGGGCACCAGCCCATTGCTGAGGGCGTGCAATGGTTATGTGAACATAAGGCTGTGGGGAGCACTAAATTCCCCAAGTGGGTTTGGAAGGGCTGGCCAGGAAGCTGCAGAGGGGAGCAACGGGGGCAAAAAACCCAACTGGCTTCCAGACAGAGCATGATAAGTTTATGGAGGGGATGATGTGATGGGACTGCCTACAATGGCATGTAGCCGAGCTGGGACTGCTAGTAGCAAATATCCCCCAATGTCCGGAGATGGGGCACGAGATGGGGAGGGCTCTGAGTTACTACAGAGAATTCTTTCCCTGTTGTCTAGCTGGTGGTTGTTGCCCACATGCTCAGGATCTGACTGGTCACTATATTTGGGGTCCAGAAGAAATTTTCCCCAGGGTCAGATTGGCAGAGACACTGGGTATTTTTCACCTTCTTCTGCGGCATGGGGCACGGGTAACTTTCTGGTTTAAACTAGGGTAAATGGTGGATTCTCTGTAACTTGAAGTCTTTCAATCATGATTTGAGGACTTCAGTAACTCAGCCAGAAGTTTATTACAGGAGTGGGCGGGCGAGGTTCTGTGGTCTGCAATGTGCAGGAAGTAAGAATACAAGTTCAGGATGGTCCCTTCAGACCTTAAAGTCTATGGGTATGTCTACACTGGCAAGTTTCTGTGCCACAAGTTATACCACTTTTATTAAAACGCAGGAATTAAACTGCTGTTGCGTGTCCACACTGTGCTCCTTGTGACGCCGGAGTGCATCCACAGAAGTGTGTGGGGCGGGGAGTGTGACAGGGAGTGTGTGTGTGTATGGGGGGGGAGAGAGATGGTGTGTTTTGGGGGACAGCGAGTGTGTCAGCATGCTGTCTTGTAAGTTCAGACAGTAGCAGGAAGCAACCAGTCCTGAGGCGGGGGAACCCCGCCCCCCTGCACACACACACACACACACACACACACACACACACACACGCTCATCAGCTGCATTCCACATTAACGGTTTGCTTTGTGTTCTGCAGCAGATTAGCACAGCACCCAAGGGCTGTCAGAAACCCTGCTTTGAAAGGGGTGGGGTGCGTATCTCCAGGGCAGCCGAGTTCAAAACAACGAGCAAAGCGGTCACTTGAGGCATTATGGGACCGCTCCGGAGGCCAATTTCAGCGCAGAACGCAATCAGGTGTCTACACGGGCAATAGAGCGCTGGGGTCTCTGTGCGAATAGCCTGATGACTCTCAGGTGGGTTTTTTGCAGTGCTGCAACTGAGGAGTTTCTGCGCGCAAAGTGGCTTGGCCATGCGTATGCATCTGCAGTCTGAGTGCAAAAAGCTGCTTTATTGCGCAGAAACTTGCCGGTATAGACAAGCCCTACGAGTCTTTGAGCCATACTCCTGGAGGTGTTGTTGCCTCTGGGTCCTTTGCCTGCCTCTCACCACAGCCAGTGGCTCAAGAGGCACATGCAAATCTGTGGACTAGGAAGCGTGTAGGGGATCATGTGATGGTAAATAAATAATATTACTGATGATGAGAAACGGTGCAGCTTAACCCCAGCCCTCCCCGTCCCCGTTCAAACACACATGCCACACAAGGACAGAAGAATGGCCTCGGATGGGTCAGCCATTAGGAAAAGCTTGACAGCTAGATGCTCCAGTTAAGCCTTTAATAAAATTCACAGCCTTCTATAGACACATCCACGGAAGAGAAGCTGTGTGGAAACGTGTTTGTTCAGACCTGCGCAAGGTAACATAGGATACTTGTGGCAGGGCCAGAAATAGCACCCAGGTCTTTTGATGAACCCACCACTGTCTCAGCCACAAAGCCCCTCATGCAAGCCTGCTTTGCAAATGTAAACTCTGCATGTTTACAGTTGTCTCTTGCAAAAACAATCAGGTTTGCCTGGCACAATTTCTTCCTTCTAAATCTAAACCCATTTCCCTTATTGCTGCTTTAGGCCACAACGTAGAGATTTTGTAATTAAACAGCTTCCACATCCCTTCCTTGGGTTATTTCTTGTGGGTTAATTTTTCCCCCTCTTTTGCACATTTTAGTCTTCCCCATGTGGGCCTGGTATCCCAACACCCCTGGGTGCCAGGCATACAAACAAGGGATGTCAGAGCGTCCATCACAGACTGCTTAGCAAATGGACCAAAGGAAATAAGAATAGTGGTCCCACCAGAGAGAAACCCAGCCAGTTCAGCATTTCCTTCAAGGCAGATCATGGCACAGCCCGTCACTGGTCCTGCTTTGATCAGGGAGTTGGACTAGATGACCTCCTGAGGTCTCTTCCAACCCTAATCTTCTATGATTCTATAACACACTGAGGAGAAGACAATGTGGAAAGAGTTCCTAGCACTGCCAAACCGAGGAGAGCACATAGTGCAGAAATATCTAATGTGATTCTTACCTCTGTGCCTAGTGACTAGACACCACCATGGGGGGGGCACTAGAAGAGCAGGGATGAGTGGCCCTGGAGGGATCATAGAGGCTGCAAGTCCTTGAATAGCGCAGCGAAGGAAGTACAAGGTTCTTGTACCTAGGGCCAATGTTCCAAGGGGCACAAGCAATGCCAAGCATCAGACATAGCCTTCTGCCCCAAGGATTAGAAAAATCGGGGGCCCCCAGCGTGACCACGCTCAAGAGTGCTGGGCAAAAGGGAGGGTGTGGTGTGGAGGGAGAATAGGGAGGAGCCAGAGTCATGAAGCAGGATCTTCAGCATATGAGAGAGGCACTTAGCTATGTTCTTACCTCGGTGGCCTCTCTCCTCTTGCTAGGTTGCAGTAACTTGGCACCTGCCTAGGAGGGCTCTAGGTAATACGTGCTTGGGTTCTCCCTATCCTGCTCCGTACTTTTTACTTCACTCGTGTACCCCAAACACTCCATATCTGTGCTGTGCAGGATCAGACCTTGAAGGGTAAGCAACCCTTTTTATGGGCCTGTAAAATGCCATCAATCAGCTCACGAAAGCTTATGCTCAAATAAATTTGTTAGTCTCTAAGGTGCCACAAGTACTCCTTTTCTTTTTGCGAATACAGACTAACACGGCTGCTACTCTGAAACCAGTCTTCCAAGAGCAGACTATATGCGCAGACTGAACCCCCGTAGATGAGAGGCGAGGAGAGGACACTTCTCAGTGGTTTGCAAGTCCAGCAGTGCTGGGTTTAGTCTGCGTCCCTGCCTCGCTTTTGGTTAGTTTGTTCTTCTGGGGGAAAAAACCCCTAGAAGAAATAGTGACCAACCATGATTCTATTTCTGTCTAAGGTTTGGTTTATCAGATCCTGGCAGCACCTTATGATGGGGAGAGAAAAGCAGCCTGATCTGATCTTGCTCATCTCAGCTCTAGCTCACAGCTGTGCTGCTGCGTAACAGATGGGCCAAAAGAGGGGAGTGCAGAAGGGTCTAGTGATTTGAGCTTTGGGCTGCAAATCAAGAAGTCCTGAGTTCTAACCCTGGCTACATAGGTGCTGGAACTAAGGGTGCCGGAGGTGCTGCCACACTCCCTGGCTTTAAGTGGTTTCCATCATATTCAGGATTTACAGTTTGGTTCAAGGGCTCTCAGCACCCCCATTATAGGAATTGTTCCAGCCCCCCTGCCTGGCTCTGGTACCAATTTGCTGTGTGATTTCAGGCAAGTCCCTTAACCACCCTGTGTCTAGATTTTCACATCTGTAGGTTGGGGACAATAATAGCTACTTCAAGGGGTGTTGTGAGGGATAACTGATATTGGCCAAAAGCTAGCTAAGCACCAAGGATGATGATGACTAAAGAAATCACAAATGATGACTTGTCATGAAACTCACAGGCCCCAAGGGCTAGGTCTTTCTTAGCCCTCAGTTCAGTGTCACAGAATATATGTATTCAGGCATCAATTCTAATCCAGCTCCATTTGTTTAAACACACAGACACTGTACATGATATGCCCAGAAGACACAACTTTTTTGGATGTGTATGCACATAGGGATAGGACTAAAAAGCCTAGAGAGGACCTGCATGCACGAAGAGAAATCATGGAGACCTGATCCAAAGCCTTCTAATCAACAGAAGAACTCCCATTGATTTCAAGGGGCACTAGATCCAGATTGGAGTGAATTTGTCTGACCCATAAAGCCTAGTTACACAGAAAAGCGGTGCAGTAAAAATCCCACTATGTTCCTTTGTGGAAGAGTCCTAGAGAATTTAATAGAAAGTAATCCCCCCCCTTTTTTCTGCCCCTAGAGGTTTATTTTGGAACATCCTGTGGAATATAATAGCAAAATGTGTCCCTGTTAGAGAATTCTATGGAATGGTTAAAAAAAACCCTGATGAAGAGATCTTAGGTTGTATTGCATTTGATAGGTTTTAGAGTAACTTCTCTAGAATCCTGTTTAATTCCCATAGAACCCTGTTGGTTTCATTCCCACTAAATTCTTTAGGACTTTTCCATAAAGGGAGGTGGCTCCAAAGTTATTGGGTCCGAATTGTTGTTGTCCTGCCCCGTGTGTAGCCATTTACCCCAGTGCAAAGTGGATATGAACTGCTATTCAAGTAGCATGGTAACATTTTGCACCTGCGGTGCATTCTTTTGCACTACTGTAACTGACTACAGAGGATGCAGGGTAACAGAGAATTGGAACCATTATCTCTTTGGCCTGCTCTGCACCTAAGTGTTAGCAGCATAACTATGTTGGCTCGGGGTCTGATTTTTTTCCTGACATAGTTATGCTGGTAAATGTTCTAGTGAAGAGGTAGGTATACTGGTAAAATGATGCTATGTCCTGGTATAGCTTGCTGTGATTCCCAGACCAAAAGGAGCTCCACCGTATGAGCACTTTATACTGATGTAACTGCATTTACAATGGGCAGGGCTCACCACTTTAATTATGCTGGTATAATTAAAGAGATAAAACTTTTAAGTGTAGACAAGCTCCTGGGCCCAGGGAAGCCAAGGAAAAGCAATGGGAGTAGGGCTCCTAAGTACCTGTGAGCTGGGCTTTGGAGCAGAGCCTGGAGCTGGAGTGTGGAGCAGCTCCGGAGCAGTGGAGCTGCAGGTTTTTGCCTGGAGCTGGAGCGGAGCCGGAGCACAGCTCCAAAGCCCTGCCTGAGAGGATCTGGGCCTTAGAGTCTGCAGATTAAATGTGCTCAGTTTATAAGTAAAAAAGATGATATTTTTTAACTCCGATAGCTGAGTCAGGTCAGCCTGGGTTCTGAAAACTCTGTTCTGCTCTTACACTGGTAATACAGAGTGATCAGCTGAATTTCAAGGGAATGTTTTAGAGAGACAAGGTGGATGGGGTAATGTCTTTTATTGGACCAACTTCTGCTGGCAAGAGGGACTTGCTTTCGAGCCACACAGAACTGAAGCAGAGCTCTGCGTGGCTTGAATGCTTGTGTCTCTCACCAACAGAAGTTGGTCCAATTAAAGATATGACCTCACCCACTTGTCTTTCTAATATCCTGGGACCGACACCGCTACAACTCCACTGCAAGGAAATATTGTGGCATTGCTACAGGAATCCAGCTTGATCTTCCATTACTGAATTAGCTCTGCAGAGATATGTCAGAACAGCTTCGTTTTGCCCCTGAACACACCCATGGGTCAGATCTGTTGGGTCAGAAGTTGCCATCTTATGTAGTCACTTTTGTGAGTCTTGCTCCATCACATGTTTAAGGGCCACCTCCAGTTCACCCAGCTGCAGAAAGGTGCCTGATCCATCGGATTAGGGCAGTCAAAGGTGGTCAGACGTGATGCTGGCCACATCGCTCCCTTGTGTACTATTGGCTTTGAAACTGAGGCCGTAACTACATCAGGCTGATGAGCCTTTGGCTTGGGGGAACTTTGACTTGTGGGACCACAACCACATGTTAAGTACAACCAGCACAGTGAAAACACTTGTCTTTTCCTGAGCAATTATCTTCTCTTTTCACAGGCACAGATGTATTGCTCATGCTTCTCTTTTGCTTTTTCATCGTTGGGAACAGCTAAAAGCTCACCATAGCTTACAAAAATACTATTACACAATAGCCATTATAGAAAATGGGTTTAGTGAGTCCATGAGTCAGAGGGAAAATGAAACAGCATTTTTAAAATTATATCTTTATAAAAATTCTCTATTTAGTTTTTAGTATTTAGTTCAGGGATTCACAACCGCAGCACGTCTACTTGTGGCCAATAAAAGGGGGAACATTCATCAGTTAATATAGGTACCACTTTGTGTTTCTTAGATGTCACATGCCTTCAGCACACCCAAGAAGTGTATATGTTGGCTGACGATCACACATCCTGCAATGTATTGTTATACTTACAAACATGTTTTAACTAAGGCCTGGTCTACACGGAGTGATTGTTCTGCTATAATTATGCCAGATAGAGATGGGGGTGGGAGGTTAGAGGGGGGGAGAGGGTCAGGTTTATTTTTTGTTTTGTTTTTTAACTGAAATAGTTGTACCAGGACAATCACTAGTTTGGATGAAGTTATGCTGCTATAGCTATAACAGTACAGGAACTTTTATGCTGGTATAACTGCGTCCACAGTTGTACTGTGTGTATGCAGGGAAGGCAGGTATTGGGCTATACTTCTTTAACTATGCTGGCATGGTTAAACCCGTACGAATTGTGTTTAGACGAGGCCCAATTGATTTATTTTCTCCAAACAAAAACAGTTTTCCACTTTTTGGTGCGAATGCTCCAAACACCTGCCCTAGGAGGCCCTGGGGAGGACTGGCTGTCTCAGAGGATTAGTGCTGAAGGGAGAATCACTCATTTCCAGGCTGTCCGATTCAATCCACCCCCAGCTCTGCAGGGAGTGAAAGTTCCGTGGCCTGGTGAAATGGGCGTGGGTGGCCTAGGTCCCGGCGCACATGCATCACTCACCAAACCCCTGGCTACACCTGGCACTAATCGGCAGTTTTGGAAGGCACAGTTCTCTTCATGCTTACGCCGGTGTGAGTCACGAAGCGAATGGAGCTGCAGTGGTGTGACACCAGAGTAAGGGAAAGGAGAGGTAAACCCTGAGTGAGCAGTGGACACGCAGGGGCTGTGATGCCCTATCAGTGGATATCCTGTCAACCCAGGTGTAAGGGAAGCTTGTCCTGCTGCTGCCTGTGCCATGCATCCTGTACTGAAGAGGACCTCCAGCCTCTATAGCTGTCAATCGGCCACTGTTCCCAAGGTAGGGTGACCAGATGTCACGATTTTAGGGGGACAGTCCTGATATTCAAGGCTTTTTTTTATATAGGCGCCTATCACCCCACACCTCCTGTCCTGATTCTTCACACCTGCTATCTGGTCACACTATCCCCAGCGTGGAGCGCCCGATCCTGCCTCGCTGAACTCAGTGGGAGCTTTACCATTGCCTTTAGCGAGGGCAGGGGGAAGCCCTAGGTGCATAACAAGCTGACTTGAGAGGCATGTATTGCAGCATAGGGATGGCGCATATGCTTTTAATTGGACATGCTATATTTATCCTTATGGTTTGTGCTTTCACAGCCTTCTTTGACTGTCACCCTCCTGACTTTCTTCTTGACTTTGTTGGGGACACCGGGCATGGCCACTAGGTAACTCAAGGGGATGGAAGACCACGAGTGTCAATGAAGCCCCCTTGCTCTAGGCCCAGATGTCCCCCCCTTCCCTTTTCTGCCTGGAGACACTCACAGCAGTCACACTGAGAAATTTGCAACAGTGTATTGCAGGCACAGACTGGCTGGATCAAGATTAGGTCAAGCAGGACAGGAATGTTAGATAATGCTGAACAAACAACTCCATATATGGGGGAATAGATGATAAGAGGAAAAAGGGGAACTGGCTGGTATACCGGATTGGCTATATGGATACTTAGGGCAGCTTGCTATTGGATAAGTATGCTAAAGAATGAATGTATAAAATATGTGTAACTGCTTGCACTGGTGTGCAGGATTTGAGATTGTTGTCTCCCTGTACCGCTTGAAGCTTCAAATAAACTTTTCTACTTCTCCTCCCTGTTGTGATTATTGGGCGATACACACCGGGCAACGAATCCAGCTATTGCCTGCCTCGGGCATTTTGTGCCAGCAACAACTTGCTAGTTGCCCAAGATGCTGATGCCCCTAGGAGAGGCAAGGATCAAGAGGAGAGATCCCTGACCGTGCACAGCACATTCATTGCAAGGGCTGGCGGTGAGCATTTGACTGATCTGCTGGACTCTGCTCTGTCACTAATAATGGCAGGTCCTAAAATCAGGCCAGGACACAACATGGTGCCTTGTTACATGGAAATACCTTTAAACACAACGTATGATTAGCTTTTAGAAATCATGGGATGGTATTGTTAAAAGGAATAGATGTTTATATGAGTAAGAACAGCGTCTGAAGTCACATTAACCAAGAAGAAACTTGCAAGCCCTGCCAGTCATCATGCTTCAGGGCATGCTGAGGTCAGGAAGAGAAAAATCCCCCTGGTTTAGAATTCCACAGTTGTCAAGATGCGATGGGGGGCGAGACGGAGACCAGCTTTTGGAGCATCTTGCATTGCCTACAGTCAGGTGCTAGGTACTAGCGTAGGTGCACCTTACCAGCAAGGAAGTTACTATGTTCTTAAAGAGCACACCAACTGGATGCTGGGTAGCCACTCTCTGAAGGTACTAGTTCTACACATAAAGTCACTGGATAGAAATGGAGGGTCCAGTGCATTATAGCCCGCACGTTGTGTATTCTTATTAATTATTACTATTCCAGTAGAACCTAGAGGTCAGCGCCCATTGTGCTGGGACTGTACGTACACTTAATCAGATACAGTCCCTGACCAGAAGAGTTTATAGGCAAAGGGTCGGGTGGGGACACAGAGGAAATGACTTTCCCAAGGTCACACAACAGGTCAATGGCAGAGCCAGGAACAGAACCCAGATCTCTTGAGTCCTAGTCCGCTGGCCCATGCTGCCCAAGCAAGTCTTGACTCTTGATTTCTGGGGTGAGGCTGGGGAGGTGTTTCTGGACAGGACGTGCGTACACCACCCACCAGGAACACAGCGCTTCCGTGAGCCCATTGTGTGCGCTCGCGTGAGTCATAGTGGAGCTGGATAGCAGCAGTTGTAACATATGCTGAAACTTGAGATGTACAAAGCTGCCCTAAGGCTGTGTGTACCTGGCTGCAGGGATATCCTCTGGAGGCATGGGGCATGACCATAGTAGCTCCTGTGTGGCCACCACCTTACATGACACTGGCTGTTGCTGGGTCTTGGCAAACTTGGCCTGCAGCAACTGCTCCTCTGGGCCATTGGCAGCAGGGGCAAAGCAGCCCTCCCCCAGCTATCCCAGGCAGACCTATGCTACAGCTGAAGATCTGGCCCTGATCTTGTGCAGTGCTGAACAGTCTCAATTCTGTCTGAAGCCATTGTGAGTGGAGGGTGCTCAGCACCTTACAGGCTCCGGCCCTTTTGCTGTTTCCATTTGGGGCGAGTCCAGGGGCAGGAGAAGGTCGAATAGAACAAAAAAGAGGATAAATTGCAGAAAATCCTCAGTTCTTTTATTTTTCTTACCAGAATCAGAGCGATGTGTCATTTTCTTGATCTGGAAATGAGGAAATTTCCTGTGTCATCAGCAGACTGCATCCCTTTGCCAAGGGATTTGTCATTTCTGTAATTTTCAGTAAATTTCTTTGGCCCTCACCCCTTCTTCTCCTCCCCCCCAACCTTTTTTTAAAAAAGCATTCTTCACGTGCCTGGAAATCTATTTCTTATCCCATATCACTTATTCTTTGGTGACCCCGTCCTGCTCTCCTTGACAGAGAGTGCAGGACTAGGCCTCAAGCAGGTTCAAGTCATTCGTAGGTGATCTTGCAGAGCAGCTCCATCTTCTCTGCTCACGTGGTTGAGTCATTTACCCTGCATCGATAACATAATAGTACTTTGCATTGACACGGAACCTTTAATTAACGGACTTACCTGTGAGTCAGAAAACAGGTTAGTGGTTGTGCTAGGAAGAACACCAGTAAAACAGTATTCAGTTCCCTACTTTAATCACATTTACCCAGTCTCTTTACAGGTTTTTCTACACTCAAGAAGTTAACCCCCTTTTTGGATACTCATATTCAGAATTAAAGTTGCCTTAATTCAGTTTAGTTTAATTCAGAATGAGGGCATCCATACAAGGGTTTAATGCCATTTAACTAATCCACTGCAAATTCACATCTTCATTTAATTCGGATACATTTTTTTTATTGTTCCCATGTAGAGAAACTTTGGTGCTTTATTCCCTTGAGCTACTGAGGAGCTTAGAAATCTGAAAGTGACCATGAAAAATCTGGTAAAATAGTGAAGGCTTGCCATTCATTGTAAAATACAAGGAAAAACCTCTGAAAATGTAACTAGTCAACTTAATGAATAACTAATCAAACTTTGCCCTGCTACAGAGCTTTTTGTCCAAGAATCCTGCAGTAGTTCACTAACATTAATGAATATTAATCAGTCCTTACATCCCCATGATAATGCTTACATAATAATACTAGGGATGCATTATCCCCTTTTACCTGATGGGGAAACTGAGGCACAGAGCAATTAAAGTGATTTCTCCAAAGGTCTCATAGTGAGTCAGTAGTGCAATCAGGAACAGTACTCAGATGTCTTGCTTAGCAGGTAGATGTTGACTGGCTGATGACATTGTTGGCTGGATGGTGTGCCCAGTCAGAATCCTTGGAGCAAACAAACATTCCCAGGGTATGTCTACACTCCAATTATAAATCCACGGCTGGCCTGTGCTAGCTGACTCTGGCTCATGGGACTCATGCTAAGAGACTGTATAACTGTGGTGTAGACGTTTGGGCTCGGGCAGAGCCCAGGCTCTAAGATCTTGCAAGGTGGAAGGGCCTAGAGTTTAGGTTGCTGCCCGAGATCGAATGTCTACACCTCAGTTAAACAGCCCGGTGTCTAATTGCAGCGTAGACATTCTCTGATAGGCCTCCTGAGAAATCAGTCCAACCCCGGTCATGTCTTTGCACTGTTTTATTGGCTGGCATTACTGGGAGCCACAGAACCAAACTCAATCTTAATTTGGGTAGGTACAGTTCCCACTGAATACATGAGGAGATGAGCTCATTCATGTCTGGGAGGAATTTGGCCCATTAAAAGTACAGTATAAACCACAGAGATCCAAATACAGGCCTGGCATAAGTTGGGGCATGTCCCATTGTCTTTTGTGGAAGTTGTTCTCATGTACATGTAACGCCAAAAGACTCTGGTCGTAGTCAGGCAGGATTGAACGAGGGATCTCAGGAGCTTAGTGCATGAGCTTCTACAGCATGAGCTAAAAGCCAACTGCCTTTTAGCTAAGGCTGTGGAGCAGACTCATTTTGGTTTTCTCTCTAAGTGGTCTCGGTGCCACTAGATGGGACAGAATACCACACCCAGGAGGTGTTGGGTTACATACACAGTGCTGAATTTGTTCCAGTAACATTGATCTTCATGTGCCAAGCTTCTGAGGAAAACACCCCCACTGCCTGGCAGCAGGTTTCCTAAATATCTGACAAGATGTCCTAATAGAGGGACAATTTGCTGACTACCCAACTCCCCTCCAGAGGTGGCATAAACCCCACTCCTTGTGACTTTTAAATCTAGGCTGGACAAAGCACCAGCTAGCCACAAAGTAATAATGATATACTGGCAGGGAAATGGCCTAGGTCAGGAGTCTCAGCCACCTTCACCATATTGCCGACCCAGGAGAAATGGGAAGAAGTGAGGCATTGTGTTCCAAAATAGTTCATTCCTGCTGAAGAAAAGGTCGCTGAAGCCTCACTTCTCTGGATTTCAAGAGAGCAAGAAAACTTCCTCCTGCAGCAGGAAGGCGTGTGACTCACGCCTATTGAAATAAGAAGGATGGGTCACTGTAAACCTTTGTTTTCCTTAAAGGCACCTATCGAGGACAAAATTCACCCGTTTCCCCTTGTAAATAGCTCTGCTTGTAAATATCTGTTCTGGGGCTTTCCATAGCTGCTAATTTATTTAATCTAAATAACACTTGACATGATAAATACTGCCCTATAGCTCAATTTAGGATTTTCCTCTGCTGTGCAAGGCATCCATGTCTGTCTAGACAAGGGGAAAAGGGGCTTTTTAAAATCAAGTTAGCTAACATGATTTGAAACAATCATTTCAGGCCTTGTCTAGTCTTGGGCAATAGGAGCATTTTCATAAGGGAAAAGGTGTGTTCTAAGCACATATTAGCTCAGGGTACGTCTACACTACAAGCACTAAAGCAGCACAGCTGCAGCTACTCTGCTGCAGCAGACACTTACTACAGCGATGGAAGGGTTTTCCCAGCATACGCCATAGTATATGCCAGCATAACCCAGAGTGTAGACACTGCCCATCCCGATGGAAGGGGTTTTTCTGTCAGTGTCGGGATACCATCTCCCCGAACAATGGTATCTATCTTGACAGACTCATTTTGCTATGGACATAGCTGTGTCTAAACTCGGGGTTAGGTCAGCCTAGCTATGTCAGTCAGGATGTGTCTTTTCACACCCCTGCCCTGACCGATGTTGTTTCGTCGATCTAACTTTTAAGTGTAGCCTGAATCTTAGGCTTGGTCTATACTAGAAAATTAGGTTGACTTAACTATGTCGCTCAGGGGTGTGAAAAATCCACACCCCTGAGTGGCATAGTTAAGCTGACCCAGGCCCCAGTGAAGACACTGCTAGCTCGACTGAAGAATTCTTCCGTCGATCTAGCTACCACCTCCCGGGGAGGTGGATTACCTACGCCAATGAGAGAACCCCTCCTGTTGGCATAGGTAGTGTCTACACTGAGCAGCTGTGCTCCTGTAGTATTTCAAGTGTAGACAAGAATTTAACACCTTTAAAGTTTTGTTAGCTGTGTGGTGCGCAGGTTACGCAAGGACTCTCCGAGATGGTTTTAGAGGTGTTAAAATGGGGAGTCTACATTAGGAGTTAAAGAGCGTTTCAAATCACGTGAGTTAACTCAATTTTGTGAAGCTTTTTTTTTTTTTGTCAACTAAGAAGACCCTTATTGCATGCCATCTAATTTCTTCTTGAATCACTTAGGGAAAAATTCTAGAGACAAAAGATAAAATCCTGCCCCTATTAAAGGTAATGGGAGTGTTGCCATTGACTTCAATTGGCCAGAATTACATGTGAAGTCCTGGCCCCGTTGACTTCACCAACAAAACTCCCATTGCTTCAAAGAGTCAGGATTTCACAAACAATATTTTGCTGTTGGGATGACATTCATTTTTATTGAGCCACTGGGGAGAGTGCGTCACTACAGCTGGTTGACTCACATGTTTAACAAAATAATGCTGTAATAAAGGGAATGATTTGTCACTGTGCTACTCCAGTTTTATGCCGGCATAAATCCATTGAGAGTAACAGGGTCACACTTATACACCTGTAACAGGGTGGACTAGGCCCTGAGGCCCCCTGCTGGAGGCCTCACTGCCCTGCCATGCCCCAGCCCAGAAAAGTGCAGTGGAGAGGGTCCTCCAAGCTGCCTAGAGTGGTTGTGTGGGACACAGCCGATCAGGAAAGGGGCTGCAGGGAGCAGCCAATCAGGGCCAAGCAAGATCATATAAAAGAAGCTGCAGGGCCAGAATGAGTTCAGTCTGCTGGCAGGGACCAGGGGAGCAAGCAGTGCTCCTGGCTGGCTGCAGGAGCTGAAAGGCTGGACAGAGCATCTGCTGGCAGGGACCAGGGGAGCAAGTTAGGGGTTCCTGGCTGGCTGCTGGGACTTGACAAGTATAAGGGCCCTGGGGAAGTGGCCCAGGGAAACACAGTTAGTTAAAGGGATGTGGCACATGGCTTCTACTTAGAGAGTCCATGGGCTGGGATCCGGAGTAGTGGGTGGGCCTGGGTCATCTCCCCCACCCTACCCAACAGCCATTGGGGAAGTGGCTGTGCCCTGAGAGAAGGGAGTTTAGACAGGCCCAGGGAAGGGCCTGTATGTGGACCTGTTACCCCAACCCCCCTGGAAGGGGTCTGAACTGAGACTGACCCAGCTGGAGAGCCAGGGTCAGGGGAGTAAAGGGCAGGTGAAGAGTCTCCAGGGAGGAAGTCCTGAAGGGTGTTGCTCCACCCTAGAGCAGGAACCTTCACACATAAGCTGGCCCACTAGGGTACTGAGATAGGCCCTGCTGGTCAGACTGAGAACTAGTGCCTGGAGGTGGGGGGTAGGCTACAGAGACGTTACCAGTGGAGGGGTACCATGGTGGGCCCTGTTGGACTGTGAAGGGACTGAGCCTGGGGAGGGCAACAGGACATTACTGAGGGCTTTGAGATAGGCCCAGTTGGACAGTTGTTTGCACATGGATTGTGGTTGACTCAGCCAGAGGGTCCCACCTGACAAGCGCAGCGGCTGACGGGGGCATCATGAGTGGAGGAAATTGAGAGAACTGCAGGCATGCACACACTCGACTGGGGGTGCCTGCCAGAGGTCAGTGCACCGCATTACAACACTACTGAAACATTTAAACTGAGCTACACCTGTGTCAAACTGGTGTTACACAGTGGTGAGTCAGGCCACAATCATTAAAGATCTGAACCTAATAGTGTTATTGAAATAAACATCTGAGATGGGAATCCCTGAAAGGAGCCACTGTCCCTTTCAGATACATCTCAGCTCAGAGAGGTCAGGTGATAAATTCCAATGAGAAGACTTCCTCTCTGCCTGGGGGTGCTCGACCCCCCTCCACCCCAGGCCCTGGGGGGGGAGGGGGAGGCGCTGACGGGGTGTTGAGCCTATGAGCAGACCCTCAGCTGGTGTAAATCAATGTGGCTTTATTGACGTCAGTGAAGCTAGGTGGATTGACATCAGCTGAGGATCTGGCCCATTGTTTTTAAGAGTTCTAGTGAGCATCCTCTGTATTGCAGTGCAGCTGGACAGAGGGAACATCCTGGTATGTTGGCATCAGACTCATGTCAATTCCACCCACAGGGACCATATTCTCCTCCTCCACTGTTTATGACACTGACATGCTCATTTATTTCTCCCCAGGAGAACAACTGACGGTCCTTGTGTACCCACTGTTGAGAGAATGTTTGCACAGAGACGTGCATGGTACATAGCACATTATGATTTCAAATAGACAACCTCCACTTATGCCTGTGCCACTTCCTGTGTGCGCACACTTTTTGTGCACTCTCACCTGCATGTGACACACACACAAGCAGATGACGGAAGTGACACAAACAAAAGCCTTTTTGGAGAATCTAGGCAGCACTAGTGCATGTGTTCCTCATGATGCACCCGATCCCACCTTGAAGCAATCACGCCAGGATAGCTCACTCTTAGCCCATTCAATTTTCAGCTGAGATTGTCCATAAAAGGCCCGACTGATGTTTCTTTTAATGTATAAATCCTTCCACTGTGAACTAGACTGAGACTAACTGGTTTCGTATAGGCCACTAAACAGCTGTCAGATGCTAGCAGTTTGCCTTACAGTGAGTAAATTAAAGAACTCAATCTATTTAGTTTATCAAAAAGAAGATCAAGAGGTGACTCAGTTACAGAGTATAAATACTTTCATGGGGAGAAAATATGGGCACTGAACGACTCTTTAACCTAGGAGAGACAGGGATAACAAGAACCAATGGAAGGTAAAGGCAGGCAAATTCAAATGAGAAATAAGGCCCACATTTTTAACAGTGAGGGTATTTAATTATTAGAACAAACTACCATAGGAAGTGGTGGATTCTCCATCTCTTGAAGTCTTCAAGTCAAGACTGGCTGCCTTTCTGGTGGATATGCTGTAGTCAGACATAAGTTATTGGGGCCAATACTGAGATAACTGGGTGAAATTCTATGACCTGTGCTATACGGGGTGTCAGACTGGATGATCTAATGGTCCCTGCCTGTTTTGAACCAGTGACCTAGAGTTGAAAGGCTACTACATTCTCTTACGAGTCTCCTGAACCAATGAGCCCCCCCTTCTTTTTTACAGCCCATAAATAGAAACTCAAAGGCCACTGACTTTCTCAGTGATGTTTCCGTTATTTATTTTTTGTGAATTGACTGTACTGGCTTCTAAGTGATTCATGTAGCAAAAGGGCCTTTTATCTTCCTAATTCCCTGCCTGGAGCTTACTAGTGTGCAACAATGAAGCTGCAGGGATGTGTAATAGCAAAGTTATTTCCTCTGTAGCCGATTGCTGTGCCGTTAAAACTGAAATGGGATGATGTGATCTGTCTTTCTCCAATGACCTCACTCTTGGAATGAAAAAGGTATAAATGGACACTCTTTTTATCCCCCTTCTTTTCTTGTGTTTTCAGTAACGGATCATCCATCACTGAGCGTGCATATGGGTGCATGCATGTCATAGGCTACAAAAAATGGAGGGGTCTAATATGTAACCTAAGTCTCACGCTTTTAGAACCAGAGGTTGTGGATTCAGTCCCTGCAGATGATCTGAGCCAGTCATCAGCAGGGCCTTTTTGTGCTATGAGCAGCAGTACGACCATATACAGTATGGTCCTAGCCCTGAAGAGCTTATAGTCTGCTGAGACCAGACAAACACTAACAGACACAGGACAGAGTTCTGAAGGTACAATGTCTTTGGTCTTGTTTACACTAGGGATTTCAGCCATTGGTGGCTGGCCACACGTGTGTTGGAGAGGCTTTTGCAAGGACAGGAGATAGCATAAAAGCTGTTTTATACTTGCAAGATGAAGCCATAGGCCTGAATTCTCAGTTACACTGAGGCCTGTTTACACCCCTCTGGCAGTGTAAAGGGGTCTCAACGTGAACATCACCCACTCTAAGGCCCCCTCAGACTGCCAGAATGGGACCTTAGTGCAAACGAGAATCAGGCCTGTGTTGCAAAACTGGGCTTTCCAATATTTCTCAGCCAAGCATTAGAAACCTCACATACAAGGAAATAACCTTGAGTATTTGCCCGGGGAAGGTTGAATTCCTTATTCTGATAAGCATAATTTATCTGGTCAGTTTTACATCCCATCAAGAACTTTGCACATACCATGAAACTGCAGCGAATCTTCTCCAGCCAATGACTTCTCCATAATGTAGAACATGCAAGAATGAATGAAGCACTGGCGACATTTCCGCTCCATTTCAGTAAACAAGGTTATTCCTGAAATAGGTTATTTCCTGAAATATTGGTCACAGTATTGATCTCATTGGAATTCAACCTTTAATACAGGTTGAATTAAACATTAAGTGATCCCAGACAACAACAAAGCAACACAGCAACCAAGGAATTTACATATGTGACATCAACAGTAGATCGATACCAAGACTTGATGGACACAAAAGTCTCATCATATTTGTGAGCACATTTCTTGCAGTCTTGTTTTTCATTCATAACTGCATCACTAGACTCGCTGCTGGAGGTTGAAGCAGATACTTTGCATCAAAATGAGTCCATTGTGCCTCTTACCACAAATCAGAAAGAGGAATTCACTGTTAAGCAAACAAGGCCAGGACTTAGGAAGGCCAAGCATGGTGATATCAGGGCAGCACAGAGACAGTAACTCACAGTGATTCTTTTTCGAGTGCCAGCAGAGTACTCAGGGTGGCATAAAAGAAGATATGGCCTGAAGGAGTTTACAAGCCACCTGCACATTCCCATCTCAGAAAAGGCCAGCACAGGCTCATACTGGCTCAAGCAGAGAAGATGCTTTGTTGATAAGGCTGCTGCCCACAGTTAAGGATCTTCTGGATTCAAGTCTCTCAGTCGAATGCTTGGATGGCCGATGGTGCAAATGGCAAAATGGCAATCCTCACAGCCACCTCCGAACCTGTCTGGACCTGTTCCACAAACACCATGTTTACAATATGGCAGCCTTCATGCAACGTGACCTCCCAGGCACTGTATGAGTTCACATCATGTGGAGGCCACCATTCTGTGGATCAAACTGGTGGCCTCCTGGAACAGCATTTGTAGAGCAGGTCTGGGCACATTGGAGGGCAGACGGCATCCTTTTGTGGGCCAATGGAGCTACTGGACCAATGACCCCATCTCCTGATGGGGCGGACCCAACCCACAGTTTGGGAACCACTGCTTGAACAGCTAGAGGGTCACTTTTAGTGGAGTTGCAGAGAGCCACAAACATTCCATTGTGACACTGGGTCAATAAGGGATGATGTTATGTCAGCAGGACAATGACCCACTGGTCCCTTAAAGCATTCCTGCTTCCCTGGTTTCTTCTTCCCATTGATCAAATGTGGCAAAAGTAGAGAGGATGGTGTCTCAGTCCACATCCTACACACATTTCAAGTGTCCCTATTGCAGATGGACAATTGCTGTTGGGTGCTCTTGCTTCTTTTTTTATAGTAAAGTATCTTGTTTTTCCAGTTTTTCCCTCTAGTTTATTTTCATTTATTTATAATGGTGTGAAGGAATAGGGAGTGGGAAGGATTGACCTGGGGATGTTGCAGGGGAGTTTTGCAGGTACTGTCTGCATTGGGGATGGGATAACAGTGGGTGACTTCACTTGAGGGATGATACCTGAGCATGTAACCTGAGCCCAGGAGGGGATGGCGCCAGGTGACACCTTCTGCCCGGGAAACTGGACAAAGGCTGAAAGAGAAGCCGGGGTGTGTGGCTGGGGGAGATGGCGGGAGGGTGTTTGTCAGTTTGGAGCTGGCTGGGGAAATGGAGGGAGGCCAGAACTGGGTCTGGCTCCCTACCCCCCAACGTGGACCTGACCGAGGGGTACTGTTGTCTGTACCCTACAAGCTCTGTTTTGGACTGTGTTCCTGTCATCTGTTAAACCTTATGTTTTACTGGCTGGCTGAAAGTCACAGTGAATCGCAGGAAGTGGGGAGGATGCAGGACCCTGTCTCCCCCAAATTTCGTGACAAATGAGTGTCCCTATTTTTTTCTTAAGTGCATTGTGCATTACAGCCGATTTAAAACTGCTTTGCTGTTAATTTGTGCACTTAGAAGTGCCTATTCCAAGCTGTAGATGCACTTCAGGTATCTTTAAAACCATACACATCAATATTAAAAACCGGTCCATAACAAATCCGGCAGCCTAGCTTCCCTCACGTCTTGAGGAAAACCCACTAACCAAATATAAAGCCCACCCCGGCCAGCTCCCAAAAGCATCCTTTTCCTGCTCCCCAGAGGCTCATGAAAATAGCTATGCTTGGCAGCATGCCCTGGAGTCAAGAGCTTTGGGGCTTGTCTACACAGGAAAGTTGCACCTGGTTAATTTAAATAGTTTTTAAAATGGGTATAGTTAAACCGGTGCCAGCCTTTGGGTGGATACTCTTATTCCAGTATAACTTTATTGGTTTCAAGTCACACCTAAGGTTAAACCGGAGCAGCTTTCCCATGTACCTAAAGACTTAGGCTATTTTGGCCCAAGCAGGGAGGGAGTGAATTCCAAAGTCAATAGCCTCTTTCAGAGAACACCTTGCCAACTGCCTTTTAAAACAGAAGTGCTGCATCTGGAGCACCTTCACTGATCTCAGATGTAACACTAAGGCATGGAGAGCTTTCTGGTTTATTAAGAACGTAAGAATGGCCAGACGGCAGACTAATGGTCCATCTGGCCCAGTATCCTGTCTTCTGACAATGGCCAATTCCAGATGCATCAAAGGGAATGAACAGAACAGGCAATCATTGAGTGATCCACTCCCTGGCATCCACGGCCAGCTTCTGGAAGTCAGAGTCTAGGAACACCCAGAGCATGGGGTTGCTTCCCTGACCATCTTGGTGAATAGCCATTGATGGACCTGTCCTCCATGGACTTATCTAAATCTTTTTTTAACCCCATTACAGTTTTGGCCTTCACAACATCTCCCAGCAACAAGTTCCACAGATTGAGTGTGGGTTGTGTGTTTGTCTTCAATCTGCTCTCTATTAATGTCATTGGGTGACCCCTGGTACTTGTGTTATGAGAAGGAGTAAATAACACTTCCTGATTCACTTTCTCCACCCCAGTCACGATTTTATAGACCTCTATCATGTCCCCCCTTAGTTGTCTCCTTTCTAAGATGAACAGTCCTGGTCTTTTTAATCTCTCCTCATACAGAAGCTGTTCCATACCCTAAACATTTTTGTTGCCCTTCTCTGTAATTTTTCCTATTCTAATCTATCTTTTTTGAGATGGGATGATCAGAACTGCACACACAATATTTAATGTGTTTTTGCTTGCTGAGGAAGTATCCGAGCGTGTGTTTGCTGGGAGGGCAGGGAGAGAGCCTGAGTGAGTGTCTGATTGGCTGCTAGCCTGCAGGGGGCGGGCATTAGGGTGTCTGTGTGTTTGCGTCAGGGAAGCCTGGCTGTTTAAAAATAGCCAGAGCCTCGCGAACCAGTTGAGCGGCAGCGAACCAGCGGAGCAGCGGGGACAGCAGAGCAGCTCACAGCAGGAGTTTGCCTGGGAGTTCGCCTGGAGTGAGCCCAGTGAGGCTTACATCTGGCCAACGTCTCTGAGGAAGCTCATAGTAGGTAGGTGATATGGAAGGGGGGGGTTCAGCTGTTGTGACCTGCACTGGATGTGCCATGTTTGTCTTTCTTCCACAGGACAGAAGCGACTTTGTCTGTACAAAGTGCAAGCTGGTCTCCATATTGGAAGAGAAGATTGAAGGTCTGGAGCAACAGGTAACGACCCTGCGTTGTATACAAGAGACTGAGGATTTTCTGGACCAAACTCAGGATAGGCTTCTAGGGGCACAAAGCTCTAAAGATATAGAGCAGGTTGCACAGAGGAGCCAAGAGGCCAGTGAAGAAGCTTGGCAACATGTGACCTCCAGAAGAGGTAAGCGGAATGTCCGGGTTCCAGTAACACAGACACAGGTAACTAACCGCTTTCATGTTCTCTCCACAGGTACCATTGCGGAGAGTGGACCAGATGATAGGTCTGGGGGGAGAAAGCAGAAGGAGACTCCGCTGGTTGGGAGGCATGAGATGCGATGTCCTGAGGTTGGGGGTTCCACGACCACCACTCCCAAGAGGAGAAGGCGGGTGGTGGTGGTCGGGGACTCTCTCCTCCGGGGGACTGAGTCGTCTATCTGCCGCCCTGACCGGGAAAACCGAGAAGTCTGCTGCTTGCCAGGGGCTAAGATTCGTGATGTGACGGAGAGACTGCCGAGACTCATCAAGTCCTCGGATCGCTACCCCTTCCTGCTTCTCCACGTGGGCACCAATGATACTGCCAAGAATGACCTTGAGCGGATCACTGCGGACTACGTGGCTCTGGGAAGAAGGATAAAGGAGTTGGAGGTGCAAGTGGTGTTCTCGTCCATCCTCCCCGTGGAAGGAAAAGGCCTGGGTAGGGACCGTCGAATCGTGGAGGTCAACGAATGGCTACGCAGGTGGTGTCGGAGAGAGAAGGCTTTGGATTCTTTGACCATGGGATGGTGTTCCATGAAGGAGGAGTGCTGGGCAGAGACGGGCTCCATCTTACGAAGAGAGGGAAGAACATCTTTGCCAGCAGGCTGGCTAACCTAGTGAGGAGGGCTTTAAACTAGGTTCACCGGGGGAAGGAGACCAAAGCCCTGAGGTAAGTGGGAAAGCGGGATACCGGGAGGAAGCACAGGCAGGAATGTCTGTGAGGGGAGGGCTCCTGCCTCATACTGGGATTGAGGGGCGATCAACAGGTTATCTCAAGTGCTTATATACAAATGCACAAAGCCTTGGAAACAAGCAGGGAGAACTGGAGGTCCTGGTGATGTCAAGGAATTATGACGTGATTGGAATAACAGAGACTTGGTGGGATAACTCACATGACTGGAGTACAGTCATGGATGGTTATAAACTGTTCAGGAAGGACAGGCAGGGCAGAAAAGGTGGGGGAGTAGCACTGTATGTAAGGGAGCAGTATGACTGCTCAGAGCTCCGGTACGAAACTGTGGAAAAACCTGAGTGTCTCTGGATTAAGTTTAGAAGTGTGTGCAACAAGAGTGATGTCATGGTGGGAGTCTGCTATAGACCACCGGACCAGGGGGATGAGGTGGATGAGGCTTTCTTCCGGCAACTCACGGAAGCTACTAGATCGCATGCCCTGATTCTCATGGGTGACTTTAATTTTCCTGATATCTGCTGGGAGAGCAATACAGCGGTGCATAGACAATCAAGGAAGTTTTTGGAAAGCGTAGGGGACAATTTCCTGGTGCAAGTGCTAGGGGAGCCAACTAGGGGGAGCGCTTTTCTTGACCTGCTGCTCACAAACCGGGTAGAATTAGTGGGGGAAGCAAAAGTGGATGGGAATCTGGGAGGCAGTGACCATGAGTTGGTTGAGTTCAGGATCCTGACGCAGGGAAGAAAGGTAAGCAGCAGGATACGGACCCTGGACTTCAGGAAAGCAGACTTTGACTCCCTCAGGGAACAGATGGCCAGGATCCCCTGGGGGACTAACATGAAAGGGAAGGGAGTCCAGGAGAGCTGGCTGTATTTCAAGGAATCCCTGTTGAGGTTACAGGGACAAACCATCCCGATGAGTCGAAAGAATAGTAAATATGGCAGGCGACCAGCTTGGCTTAATGGTGAAATCCTAGCGGATCTTAAACATAAAAAAGAAGCTTACAAGAAGTGGAAGGTTGGACATATGACCAGGGAAGAGTATAAAAATATTGCTCGGGCATGTAGGAAAGATATCAGGAGGGCCAAATCGCACCTGGAGCTGCAGCTAGCAAGAGATGTCAAGAGTAACAAGAAGGGTTTCTTCAGGTATGTTGGCAACAAGAAGAAAGCCAAGGAAAGTGTGGGCCCCTTACTGAATGAGGGAGGCAAGCTAGTGACAGAGGATGTGGAAAAAGCTAATGTACTCAATGCTTTTTTTGCCTCTGTTTTCACTAACAAGGTCAGCTCCCAGACTGCTGTGCTGGGCATCACAAAATGGGGAAGAGATGGCCAGCCCTCTGTAGAGATAGAGGTGGTTAGGGACTATTTAGAAAAGCTGGACGTGCACAAGTCCATGGGGCCGGACGAATTGCATCCGAGAGTGCTGAGGGAATTGGCGGCTGTGATTGCAGAGCCCTTGGCCATTATCTTTGAAAACTCGTGGCGAACGGGGGAAGTCCCGGATGACTGGAAAAAGGCTAATGTAGTGCCCATCTTTAAAAAAGGGAAGAAGGAGGATCCTGGGAACTACAGGCCGGTCAGCCTCACCTCAGTCCCTGGAAAAATCATGGAGCAGGTCCTCAAAGAATCAATCCTGAAGCACTTAGAGGAGAGGAAAGTGATCAGGAACAGTCAGCATGGATTCACCAAGGGAAGGTCATGCCTGACTAATCTAATCGCCTTTTATGATGAGATTACTGGTTCTGTGGATGAAGGGAAAGCAGTGGATGTATTGTTTCTTGACTTTAGCAAAGCTTTTGACACGGTCTCCCACAGCATTCTTGTCAGCAAGTTAAGGAAGTATGGGCTGGATGAATGCACTATAAGGTGGGTAGAAAGCTGGCTAGATTGTCGGGCTCAACGGGTAGTGATCAATGGCTCCATGTCTAGTTGGCAGCCGGTGTCAAGTGGAGTGCCCCAGGGGTCGGTCCTGGGGCCCGTTTTGTTCAATATCTTCATAAATGATCTGGAGGATGGTGTGGATTGCACTCTCAGCAAATTTGCGGATGATACTAAACTGGGAGGAGTGGTAGATACGCTGGAGGGGAGGGATAGGATACAGAAGGACCTAGACAAATTGGAAGATTGGGCCAAAAGAAATCTAATGAGGTTCAATAAGGATAAGTGCAGGGTCCTGCACTTAGGATGGAAGAATCCAATGCACCGCTACAGACTAGGGACCGAATGGCTCGGCAGCAGTTCTGCGGAAAAGGACCTAGGGGTGACAGTGGACGAGAAGCTGGATATGAGTCAGCAGTGTGCCCTTGTTGCCAAGAAGGCCAATGGCATTTTGGGATGTATAAGTAGGGGCATAGCGAGCAGATCGAGGGACGTGATCGTTCCCCTCTATTCGACACTGGTGAGGCCTCATCTGGAGTACTGTGTCCAGTTTTGGGCCCCACACTACAAGAAGGATGTGGATAAATTGGAAAGAGTACAGCGAAGGGCAACAAAAATGATTAGGGGTCTAGAGCACATGACTTATGAGGACGAGGCTGAGGGAGCTGGGATTGTTTAGTCTGCAGAAGAGAAGAATGAGGGGGGATTTGATAGCTGCTTTCAACTACCTGAAAGGGAGTTTCAAAGAGGATGGCTCTAGACTGTTCTCAATGGTAGCAGATGACAGAACGAGGAGTAATGGTCTCAAGTTGCAATGGGGGAGGTTTAGATTGGATATTAGGAAAAACTTTTTCACTAAGAGGGTGGTGAAACACTGGAATGCGTTACCTAGGGAGGTGGTAGAATCTCCTTCCTTAGAGGTTTTTAAGGTCAGGCTTGACAAAGCCCTGGCTAGGATGATTTAATTGGGACTTGGTCCTGCTTTGAGCAGGGGGTTTGGACTAGATGACCTTCTGGGGTCCCTTCCAACCCTGATATTCTATGATTCTATGATTCTATGATTCTAATTTGTGGGCATACCATGGACTTGTATAGTGGCATTCTGATCATTTCTGTCTTCTTATCTATCTCTTTCCTAATAGTTCCTAACATTTTGTTTGCTTTTTTGATTTGCTGCACATTGAGTAGATGGTTTTTATTTGTATTACAGTAGCACTTAGGGTACATCTACACTGCAGCTTGGAGGTGTAATTTCCAGCTCAGGCAGCCAGACCTTTGCTATTTTTGACTGAGCTACCATGCTAAAACATTCCTATCCAAATTCTAGGTACCGCTGTGGACAGCTAACCCAGGCCATGCCAGCAACACTGTTATTTTTATCACCTTCGTTTGGTGAAAGCTAGTGTATGTCTGCCTAGGCTGAGAATCACACCTCCCAGCTGCAATATAGACATATCTACAAAGGCCCCAACCTAAGTTCCCTCTAAAGTGTGCAGCTGTGCAGGAGGCCACCAAGGGCCATTCACCTAACTCCCCTAGCCCCAGGCCTCTTCCCCACCCCAGCTCTTGGGGCTGCAACAGGGAGAGGTGCATTTCCCCCAGGCCTGTCCCTGGTCCCAGCTTTGGAGCTGCTGTGGTGGCAGGGAGAGACGCTCTCCCTCAGCCCAGGTGCTGCTGTGGGGAGAGAGGGCTGGGGGGAGTCCTCTCTCCCTGATGCAGCCCCGGGGCAACCTGCACCCCAAACCCCTCATCCCCGGCCCCTCCCCAGAGCCCACACCCCCAGCTGGAGCCCAGACCTGCACCTCAACCCTCTGCCCTATCCCCGAGCCCCTTCCCACACTTCAAACCCCTCAGCCCCACACATCACCTCCATTTTGGTGCACACAGCAAAATTCATTCTGCACATGGATGGGAAAAATTAGAGGGAACATTGGCCCCAACCAAGATCAAAGTCCTGTTGTGCTAGGCGCTGTACATAGACACAGTAAGAAACAGTCCATGACCAAAGAAGTGTTGTTATCCTCATTTCACAGATGTGGGGGACTGAGGCACAGAGAAACTAAATGACTTGCACAAGGTCACACTGGGCGTCTGTGACAGCATTTGGTAGTGAACCCAAGGTCGGGTCTACCCCAATCCGCAATTTGGACAGGGTGTGTGTGTGAATTGCAATGCATGTGAACTTGTTAATGTGAACGAGGTACCTTTCAGCTCACCCCTACTGGCTCTACGTGGGGCAGTTACAGCACAGCCCACAAGTGTATGCTGCAAGTCACACCGATGTAGTCTGGACTGTGGGGCTGTGTCGACAACTCCTTAGATTCCTGAGTGCCAACTCCAGTGCCTGCACCGTGTGGTCCCCTTCCTCTTGGGACCAGTCTTCTGATCTGAGTTCTTCGTTAGAGAGGGTTGTATGAACGCTTGCAGAATAAATCAAAAAAAGGACTATAATACCTGGAAAACAGCTGCTGAGGGCGCACCTGAAGTAGGGGAAGAGCAGTTTAAAAAAAAATTGAAGTCCAGAGTATACATGCTACAGTAGAACTTCAAACATTGCTTGGAGGGCTTGGAGGCCTGAATTATCATTTGAACCCTAAACAAGCTAGAGCAGGAGATGACAAACTCAAAAGAGTCAGACACAAACATACGTCAACATCATCCCAATGGGTATTACGAATTAACATTTAAATCTCTTTAAAGACTAGACAAATATATCAATTTCGTCACCGGTGATTTAGATAATGGCATAGACAAGACACTTAAAAAATCTGCGGATGATACCAAGCTGGGAGGGATTGCAAGTGCTTTAGAGGACAGGATTAAAATTCAAAATGATCTGGACAAACTGGAGAAATGGTCTGAAGTAAATAGGGTGAAATTCAATAAGGACAAATGCAAAGAACTTCACTTAGGAAGGAACAGTGAGTTGCACACATACAAAATGGGAAATGACTGTCTAGGAAGGAGTACTGCAGAAAGGGATCTGGGGGTCATAGTGGATCACAAACTAAATATCAGTCAACAGCGTAACACTGTTGCAAAAAAAGCAAACATCATTCTGGGATATATTAGCAGGAGTGTGATAAGCAAGACACACGAAGCAGTTCTTCCTCTCTACTTCGTGCTAATTAGGCCTTAACTGGAGTACTGTGTCCGGTTCTGGGTGCCACTGTGACATTCTATACCTTGGGGGAGCACCCTGTAACCCCCCATATTCCTTATTTATATATAATTGTGATCTTGCATATAAAGCAGGCCTTGTGAGGTATCAGAGGAAAGGTTATGATCTGCTGAAAATCACTGGTCTATCTAAATACGTATATCATTAGTGCATATGAAGGTATGAGATTGTGTTATATGTTTGCCAGTAAAACATGCTGTAAGTTGGGGAATCGGCCAGATGTTAGCTCCCCAGAGACAACAGCAAGGAAAGTACCAACGCCCAAGTGGGTGTCAAACAACCATCAACAGCCATTGTCCAGCCAGGGAGTTAAAATTCAATGACTCACCTGCATAAGGCCACACCAAGGGAATTGCTCAACCTTCCCTGGGGACTCAGCAATTCCCACCAGACATGTCTGGACTTGTGTTCTCCAAGCACATGGACTAAGGGTATAAAACAGAACACAGGGGCCCAGTGCTTGGCCTTTCTCTTTCCCCCACCTATGCTGCAAGCAACAAGGACACTCAGAAGACTGAAGACTCCAACAGAAGAGACTGGCCCTTAAGGGACAAACCTGTATATTAAGGACTTCAATAACCAGTGGGGTAAAAAAACTGCTTAATCTAGATGTTGCCCAGTCTAATAGGGTTGAGAGTTTAGACTGTGTGCTTGTATTTTATTTTATTTTGGTAACTAACTCTGACTTTTTGCCTGTCATTTATAATCACTTAAAATCTATCTTTTGTAGTTAATACATTTGCTCAACTGTTTATCTTTACCAGTGAGTTTGTATGAAGTGTTTGGTAAATCTGCTCAGGTTTGCTAAGGATGGTGTATATCCACTTTCCATTGATAAAGTGGTGAACCAATTAATAAATTTGCACTGCTCATCTTTAGCAGTGCAAGATAATATATTCCTGAGGTACAGTGCTGGGAGATGGGGGGATTTGGCTGGTACCTTTCTCTGTGTGCCTCATGAGTGGCTCTGGGAGCATTCATGCAATCTAGCTGAGTGTGGGGCTCCACATGTGGTTGTGCTGAGTGATCACAGCTCCTGGAGGGGTTTGCTGCTTGTCATTAGCAAAGCATTGTGAGAGACAGCCCAGGCTGGAGAATTAAGGGGGCACAGCAGTTCCACAGTCCCAGGCTGAACCCCGGGGATCCTGTCACAGCCACATTTCAGGAAAGATGTGGAAAAATTGGAGAAAGTCCAGAGAAGAGGTGATTAAAGCTCTAGAAAACATGACCTATGAGGGAAGATTGAAAACATGGGGTTTATTGAGTCTGAAGATGAGAAGGCTGAAAGGGGACATGATAACAGTTTTCAAGTACATAAAAGGTTGTTAAAAGGAGACAGGAGAAAAATTGTTCTCATTAACCTCTGAGAATAGGAGAAGACGCAATGGGCTTAAATTGCAGCAAGGGAGGTTTAGGTTGCACATTAGAAAAAGCCTCCTAACTGTCAGGGTGGTTAAGCACTGGAATAAATTGCCCAGGGAGGTTGTGGAATCTCCGTCATTGGAGATTTTTAAGAGCAGGTTAGACAAACCCCTGTCGCGGATGGTTTAAATAATACTTAGCCCTGCCATGAGTGCAGGGGACTGGACTAGATGACCTCTCGAGATCCCTTCCAGTCCTATGATTCTATCATCATGTGGCTGCCTTTCTTCTAACTCACACAGCACTCTCATTTTCCAAAATCCTTTTCAAAAATGTATACCTGGGCAGCAAGATCCCTGTGTGTTTTAGGGGACTTTCTGACCCACAAGCGGTATTTCTCCTCTCCCCTGCTCAGGGGTAACTGCTGTGAAGTCAAGGGAGTTGCACAGGCTGTAGAGTGTGCCCATAGCACCCCAGAACCACTGCACCAGTGTAACACAGACAGACCCTGGTCATCAGTGGGTGGGATCGAACTTGGGACCTCTGGAGCTACATGCATGAGCCTCTACCGCATGACCTAAAAGCCACGTGGCTCTTAGTTAAGGCTGTAGCAGACTCATTAATCTGTAAGTGGTCTCGGTGCCACTAGCGGGGACAGAGCACTACCCCCAGGAGGTGTGTGGGTTACACTCGCATTCTGAGTGTTCTTCATAGTGCTGCTAGGGCTTGTTCTTGTGTGGTAAAATCTTCTCCCAACCAGTTCAGGCACTGCTAGTGCAGAAACAGCCCTCATTCACTGCAGCCCATTCTGGAGCTCTCATTTGGGCACTGGGCTTTCCTCACGTTGACAAGATACTTTGAGATGCTATTTTTAGAGACCCTAGTTTTGGGACACATTCTTCACAGCTGTCTAGACAGATTTACTGTAACTCCCTCTGCCAGCTTTACCCTGTGGGGATCCTTTGCAAGTCACACTGCAGCCTGCTCCGTGGTGGTGGTGAACCTCTTCCAACCACTTCGGGGAGGGACCTCCAGAGAAAGCAGTGACACCTGGGCATGTATGTTGCAGATCCCATGGTATAGGGCCTGATCCAAAGCCCAGTGAGACCAATCACCAGACCCAGGATTTCAGGGCTGCTCAGTTCTCTTCCCCAAGGTTTAGGAGACAATTGTATCTCACATCCCAAGAGAAGAACAAATGGAGGAGAAGGAGAGGAATCGAAGCAGAGTGCTTTTGTAAAATGTGTGCTGCACACACCTTCTGGCATTTCTGGTTTAGTGAGACCTTGTTGTGGTTTTCAGTTTGCAGCAAAAACAGAACTAAAAATGCTGACTAGGTTCCTGGTTCCGAGTGAGAAGGGCTGATGAGAGCTCCTCTTCCAACTGAATCCCCTTTTGATACTATCAGACCTGCAGTTACCTACACTAGTGCAAAGCAGGTACCATCCACACCAGAGTCAGAAAGGCAGTGTTTCGCACCCACTTTGCACTGGTGTAACGGATCACAAGTACATGAGAGCACACAATCAGATCCTGTAAATCTCTCGCATTTGGCCTGGAAGCTGGCCAAGTACAGGGAAAAACAAGCCAATACTCCCCAACCTAGTATGTTGACCTTGTAGCTTTATAATTGGACTAAATCCACCATCCTTTAATTTGACTAGTTAGGATCAGCTCTGAGATTAAATAAGCACTGTCATTTCTCAATGGAGCATCGCTGTTGAAGTCAATGCAGTTTCACCAGGGCTGAATTTATTCCATTCTCTTCACTGGCCTTTTGCGAGTGTGTTTTGAATTCCTCATAGTCCCATCTAAGTCCCCTGCAAGGCAACTTTGGAACCTGCAAAGTGGACAACTCAGCTGCAGATTTCAAAATCTTAAACACCCAGCGATAACTGGGAAAGGACAAGGCTAGACAAACAAGGCCAGGCAACGGAGCAAGTCCAGTTTGTTTTCTGGATTTCTGTCCAATGTCGATTAATTCTGACCTACCATCGAAAAGTGCTGCACAAACTGTGAGGCCAAAACCGTGCCTACAGAAGAGCCACGGCATGTCATTCAGGCCCAGTGCCCTGTTGCACAAGAGCAGAGCATCACACTGCCCCCGGGGAATTCTGCCTGGAGAATTCCTTCTGGACACCTGCTGCTGCTACACTCCTCCAGGGGTGCGACAGGCTGCCCGCCAGCACACCCAGCCAGCTCCGTTGGCTGGGACACAGAAAGGAGGGATCATGATCCTGCTTTCTCCCCACCCACTGGAGCTGTCCTGCAGCCCTGGAGATTCACAGAAGGGTTACAGCTGTGCCTGTCAGCAGTGCAGGTGTAACCCACACACTTCCTGGGTGTGGGGTTCTGTCCCATGTAGTGGCACTGAGACAAGTTAGAGAGAGAGAGAGAAAATGAGTCTGCTCTGCAGCCTGAACTAACAGGCAGGTGGCTTTTAGCTCATGCAGTAGAGGCTCATGCACCAAGCTCCAGAGATCCCCAGTTCGATCCCACCCGCCGCCGACTGGGGTCTGTCGGCGTTACGCAGGGTCACAGCAGGCCTCTGGTGCCTTTCCCCACCACAGAACAGCCAGGCACAATCAGGTCCTAACTGACTGGATTCTCTGGGGTGCTGAGCACCCACAAATCCCACCAAAGGTGCTGACTCCATGGGTGTTCCGGGGCTGGAGCATCCATGAGGAAATATAGGGGGTGTTCCGCACTCACCGGCCACAGCTGTTCGGCGGCCCTGCCCAACAGCTGATCAGTGGCTCGGGGAGGGAGGATAGTGGCAGGCAGGCACGGGCCTCAGGAGGGGATGGAGCGGGGGCAGGAAGAGGTGGAGCGAGGATGGGGCCTTGGGGTAAGAGGCGGAGTGGGGGTGGGGCCTCGGGACAGAGCGGGGATGGAGCACCCCCGGGGAAACTAGAAGTCGGGGCCTATGATTCCCACTGCATCCAGTCAGTCCTGCTGAGGGTCTCAGAAAATGCCCGTCGCCCTGGCATCAGAGTGCCTGGTGGAAGCACTGTTCAGGCATTAAAGAGCATGTGCACCAGACCATAAGCTTAATTTTAAAAAGTCTCTCCCACTTCCTGGCTTGCTGTGTTTATTTAGGCTCTTAATGCAATGAACAGAATGCAAAGCCCCACCACAGCTCTCTTCTTCACAGAGGCAGGGCAGCCTAGTGGACTGGACTAGGACTCAGAAGACCTGAGTTTTATTCCTGGCTCAGCTACTAGCCTGCTGGGTGACCTCAGACAAGTCGCTTCACCACTTGGTGCCTCGGTTTCCCCTTCTGTAAAATGGGGCTAATGACACTTGACCTCCATTGTGCAGCGCTTTGAGATCTAGGAGTGAAAAGTGCTAGATGAGAGCTTGGTTCTGTTATTGTGTCCCAGCCCCACAACTTCCACAGCCTGGGAGGTCCTTGGCGGAGCACGGGCGCACCAATGAAAGGATCGTGTCAATAATCAGAGCAGTGGCTTCTCCAGCCTCTGGCAGAATGCAACACTTGCTGGGCAGTTTTGAAGTCCTCCTAGCAAGGGGGACTAGAAATGGGAAGGCCATACATTTAGGCTGCATCTTCACTAGAAACGCTGCATCACCACAGCTGTGCGACTGTCACACTTCAATGGAGAGAAACTCACCACAGTGACAGGAGGGATTCTCCCATCGCTGGACTAAATCCACCTCTTCAAGAGGCAGTAGCTAGGACAAGGGAAGAATTTTTTCATTCACTCAGCACTGTCTACACCGGGGGTTGGGTCGGCTTAACTACATCGCTTACGGGGTGGGAATTTTTCAAACCCCCCCCCACACCCTCTCCCGAGCTGATGTAGCCGGGTCAACCTAATTTTTTAGCTCTTCATGCCCAGAGAAGGGAATGGCAGCTGCAGTCCTCAGTGCCTCTGAAAAGCTGGTCACACTTCTCTTTTGGAGCCTGAATATGGATTTAGTTAGTCTAGCTTTAAGCACCTCAGACACAAAAATGTTGGCTACGCTTTCCAACCTAACAGTGGGCTTCTGAGTTCAGCGTAGCTGCCAGCTTCCTGCCTTGATCCCCTACAATAAAGTGCAAGTGGCGACAGAAACCACTCTTCTTCCCCATGCAAGCTCAGTCTTTTCACCGGTATCCACCCCACACACTGCTCCAGAAATACAAAGAAAATACAAAAAGAAAAGGAGTACTTGTGGCACCTTAGGGACTAACAAATTTATTAGAGCATAAGCACAGCTCACTTCATTGGATGCATTTGGTGGAAAAAATAGAGGGGAGATTGATATACACACACAGAGAACATGAAACAATGGGTTTATCATACACACTGTAAGGAGAGTGATCACTTAAGATAAGCCATCACCAGCAGCGGGGGCGGGGGGAAGGAGGAAAACCTTTCATGGTGACAAGCAAGGTAGGCTATTTCCATTAGTTAACAAGAATATCTGAGGAACAGTGGGGGGTGGGGTGGGGTGGGGGGGAGAAATAACATGGGGAAATAGTTTTACTTTGTGTAATGACTCATCCATTCCCAGTCTCTATTCAAGCCTAAGTTAATTGTATCCAGTTTGCAAATTAATTCCAATTCAGCAGTCTCTCCTTGGAGTCTGTTTTTGAAGCTTTTTTGTTGAAGGATAGCCACTCTTAGGTCTGTAATCGAGTGACCAAAGAGATTGAAGTGTTCTCTGACTGGTTTTGAATGTTATAATTCTTGACGTCTGATTTGTGTCCATTCATTCTTTTACGTAGAGACTGTCCAGTTTGACCAATGTACATGGTAGAGGGGCACTGCTGGCACATGATGGCATATATCACATTGGTAGATGCGCAGGTGAACGAGCCTCTGATAGTGTGGCTGATGTGATTAGGCCCTATGATGGTGTCCCCTGAATAGATACGTGGACAGAGTTGGCAACGGGCTTTGTTGCAAGGATAGGTTCCTGGGTTGGTGGTTCTGTTGTGTGGTGTGTGGTTGCTGGTGAGTATTTGCTTCAGATTGGGGGGCTGTCTGTAAGCAAGGACTGGCCTGTCTCCCAAGATCTGTGAGAGTGATGGGTCGTCCTTCAGGATAGGTTGTAGATCCTTGATGATGCGTTGGAGAGGTTTTAGTTGGGGGCTGAAGGTGATGGCTAGTGGCGTTCTATTATTTTCTTTGTTGGGCCTGTCCTGTAGTAGGTGACTTCTGGGTACTCTTCTGGCTCTGTCAATCTGTTTCTTCACTTCAGCAGGTGGGTATTGTAGTTGTAGGAATGCATGATAGAGATCTTATAGGTGTTTGTCTCTGTCTGAGGGGTTGGAGCAAATGCGGTTATATCGTAGAGCTTGGCTGTAGACAATGGATCGTGTGGTATGATCTGGATGAAAGCTAGAGGCATGTAGGTAGGAATAGCGGTCAGTAGGTTTCCGATATAGGGTGGTGTTTATGTGACCATCGCTTATTAGCACCGTAGGGTCCAGGAAGTGGATCTCTTGTGTGGACTGGTCCAGGCTGAGGTTGATGGTGGGATGGAAATTGTTGAAATCATGGTGGAATTCCTCAAGGACTTCTTTTCCATGCGTCCAGATGATGAAGATGTCATCAATGTAGCGCAAGTAGAGTAGGGGCATTAGGAGACGAGAGCTGAGGAAGCATTGTTCTAAGTCAGCCATAAAAATGTTGGCATACTGTGGGGCCATGTGGGTACCCATCGCAGTGCCGCTGATTTGAAGGTATACATTGTCCCCAAATGTGAAATAGTTATGGGTGAGGACAAAGTCACAAAGTTCAGCCACCAGGTTAGCCGTGACATTATCGGGGATACTGTTCCTGACAGCTTGTAGTCCATCTTTGTGTGAAATGTTGGTGTAGAGGGCTTCTACATCCATAGTGGCTAGGATGGTGTTTTTAGGAAGATCACCAATGGACTGTAGTTTCCTCAGGAAGTCAGTGGTGTCTCGAAGATAGCTGGGAGTGCTGGTAATGTAGGGCCTGAGGAGGAAGTCTACATAGCCAGACAATCCTGCTGTCAGGGTGCCAATGCCTGAGATGATGGGGCGTCCAGGATTTCCAGGTTTATGGATCTTGGGTAGCAGATAGAATACCCCAGGCCGGGGTTCTAGGGGTGTGTCTGTGCGGATTTGTTCTTGTGCTTTTTCAGGGAGTTTCTTGAGCAAATGCTGTCGTTTCTTTTGGTAACTCTCAGTGGGATCAGAGGGTAATGCCTTGTAGAAAGTGGTGTTGGAGAGCTGCCTAGTAGCCTCTTGTTCACACTCCGACCTATTCATGATGACGACAGCACCTCCTTTGTCAGCCTTTTTGATTATGATGTCAGAGTTGTTTCTGAGGCTGTGGATGGCATTGTGTTCTGCATGGCTGAGGTTATGGGGCAAGCGATGCTGCTTTTCCACAATTTCAGCCTGTGCACGTCGGCGGAAGCACTCTATGTAGAAATCCAGGCTGCTGTTTCGACCTCAGGAGGAGTCCACCCAGAATCCTTCTTTTTGTAGTGTTGGCAGGAAGGTCTCTGTGGGTTAATATGTTGGTCAGAGGTGTGTTGGAAATATTCCTTGAGTCGGAGACGTCCAAAATAGGATTCTAGGTCACCACAGAACTGTATCATGTTCGTGGGGGTGGAGGGGCAAAAGGAGAGGCCCCGAGATAGGACAGATTCTTCTGCTGGGTTAAGAGTATAGTTGGATAGATTAACAATATTGTTGGGTGGGTTACGGGAACCACTGTTGTGGCCCCTTGTGGCATGTAGTAGTTTAGATAGCTTAGTGTCCTTTTTCTTTTGTAGAGAAGCAAAGTGTGTGTTGTAAATGGCTTGTCTAGTTTTTGTAAAGTCCAGCCACGAGGAAATTTGTGTGGAAGGTTGGTTCTTTATGAGAGTATCCAGTTTTGAGAGCTCATTCTTAATCTTTCCCTGTTTGCTGTAGAGGATGTTGATCAGGTGGTTCCGCAGTTTCTTTGAGAGTGTGTGGCACAAGCTGTCAGCGTAGTCTGTGTGGTATGTAGATTGTAATGGATTTTTTACCTTCAGTCCTTTCGGTATGATGTCCATCTGTTTGCATTTGGAGAGGAAGATGATGTCTGTCTGTATCTGTATGAGTTTTTTCATGAAGTTGACAGATTTCCACTCTATATGGCTAAATTCAGTGCCTTGCATAATGACAGGTTTCAGAGTAGCAGCCGTGTTAGTTTGTATTCGCAAAAAGAAAAGGAGTACTTGTGGCACCTTAGAGACTAACAAATTTATTAGAGCATAAGCTTTCGTGAGCTACAGCTCACTTCATCGGATGCATTTGGTGGAAAAAACAGAGGGGAGATTGATGGCTTATCTTAAGTGATCACTCTCCTTACAGTGTGTATGATAAACCCATTGTTTCATGTTCTCTGTGTGTGTATATCAATCTCCCCTCTGTTTTTTCCACCAAATGCATCCGATGAAGTGAGCTGTAGCTCACGAAAGCTTATGCTCTAATAAATTTGTTAGTCTCTAAGGTGCCACAAGTACTCCTTTTCTTTTTGCGAATACAGACTAACACGGCTGCTACTCTGAAAAGAAAATACAGAAACTCGCATCGTTCTGTAATGTATGTGTGTGGGGATTGTTTTTAACATATTTTGAATGAAGGAACTGAAAGCACAACTCAAAAAAAGGGAAATAAATTAAATCTTGATTGTTAATACAAATATTATATTGAACAACTTGCTGAGTAAAGTCGCATGGAAAAGAACAGCTCTTGTTACATTCAGGTGTTTGCTTTTTTGACAATTATTTATTATTTGTATTACTGAAGCACCTAGGGACCACAGTCATAGATAACAGCTTGTTGTGCCAGGGTAAAAAGCCAGTCTCTGCCCCAAAGAGTTTACCATCTAAGTAGGTGTTGGACAGTGGAATGTTGTAAGTACCGGTACTTATTAATAAGATGGCTCTCAAATGCAGCATGACCTCCAGGGGAAGGAAATATGCATTTAAAAAGAGCTCAAGCAGGTGAATCATACATATCTTATGTCACACCTGGATACCTGTTTACACAATTGACCTTAGAGATGTCTACAAATTCTGAAGGAGCCATTCCAAACTGGACATGGTGGTCCAGATTCAGCCCCGGGGCAAGTGGGTCCAACTCTAAAGAGATGATCGGCTTCAATGGAGCTGCATTTGGCCTGATATGCATTTTTAAAAGTACCGAAATACGTATTTATTTTATTTTAATGAGTCCAGAAGGAAAATATCTATCAAACCATTCCATGGCATTAGGAGTGCTACAGCTGGCTTCTCAACTGCCCTACATGTCTTCAAGGGACTTGCTATTGAATTTAAAATTGTAACACACGCACACACACACACACACACACACAAAGCTGAGGGTGAAACTTTCAAAAAACACTAGATGGCTTAACTGTGCTCCTGCTGAAGTCAATAGGGAGTGGGTGGGGAGAAACTGAATTCGATTTAGCTCCTAAACCCCTGAGATGCTTTTGAAAATTTCCCCCTAGGTCACTACTAACTCAGGCAGAGTGCCCCCAGCAGAATCACAGCAATGCTCTGGATCTGTGGCTCTCAACCTCTCCAGACTACTATACCCCTTGCAGGAGTCTGATTTGTCTTGAGTACCCCCAAGATTCACCTCACTTAAAATCTACTTGCTTACAAAATCAGGCACAAAAATATACAAGTGTCACAGCCACACTGTTACTGAAAAATTGCTGATTTTCTCATTTTTACCATATAATGATAAAGTAAATCAACTGGAATATAAACACTGTACGTACATTTCAGTGTATAGTATATACAGCAATATAAACTAGTCATTGTCTGTATGAAATTTTAGTTTGTACTGACTTTGCTAGTGCTTTTTATGTAGCCTGTGGTAAAACTAGGCAAATATCTAGATGAGTTGCTGTACCCCTGGAAGACCTCTGCGTACCCCCAGGGGGTTGGATTCCGCTGGGAGAGAACCACTGGTCTGGATTATCTAGCCCTGGATTCCCTTTAGTCCAAATCTGCTCATTTGATAAAGGCTGATGAGAACAAAGCTGAAGGTGATGTGCTTCAGGCACTATTAGGTGCGAGTCTGGTTTAGGAATCAGTCTTGTTTCAGGCGAAGTGTTTCATACTCTGAATATGTGTGGAGCAGGGATAATAGGAAATAACAGATGTTGGATTCATTTCCACCCTGCCACAGATTGTTCTTGAGAAGCAAAGGGCCAGCTTTGGAGTCATCTCCAGCAGAAAGACACCTAAAGTAGGGCAAAATATTTAGAGCAAACCATCTGTTGATGAATTCACACCCGCCTTCTTTTCACAGACATGAGCAAGTACACACTCACAGCTCTCACGCCAGCATATCTGGCCACATGGGAATTTTCCCTGTGCGGAGGGAATGTCTGGGTGATACAGAGCTGGTATAGTTGCTTTATTCCACCGTTCCTTGCAGACCCAGCTGTACGGACCCTGGTTGGGTCCAGACCAATTCTATGCTCCAACTGTTCCCAGTGCCAAAACAGCCCATTGGGATCACAGTCAACAGGGCAAACGTTGGAGCAGCATTGAGTCCGGGGACTGGGCCAAGCTTCCCAAGCTTATGGGGTCTTGCACTGGGCAACTTCACTAAGTATTTGCTATTCCTGCCCTGTGATTAGTCCCCCTATGTCACATGGCATTGTTTCTGCTTCCTGATTGGATTGCTGATTTTTTTATAAACAAGAGGAGGATTTGAATGAGTGATCCCATGCAAAAAAACACATTTTTGTACAAGCAATTGTGAAACTACCTATGTGAATATTCGTGTAAACATATTTGCACACATAATCTCAACACTTACCTCTTTCTCTGATCATTTCCACAAACAAAATAGACTCATAAATACTCAGGCCCAAATCAAAGGGGTTGTGATTCCCATTGAAGGGAATCTGCCGTCTTTATTCGAATGCAAGTTCACAACTACTTCTCTTTAGTACTTGCCCAGCTTTGGTTGTGCCCAGGACTTTAAAAAGCAGCAATGAGCAATGGATGGAATACATTGCAAACAGCACTTAATTTCAGTGACTAATCATAATTTTACGGAAGAAAAGTAAGGAAAGGCTCACAAGTCTTTGGGGCTTTCCCCTTCTTACGCCACCTGCACAAATATTTAGCTCCAAATTCTTCTGTTAGCTCTAGCAGTGTAAAGGATGGTCAAGTGGTGGGGCAGTAGTCTAGAAATTTGAAGATCAGGCTTCAAGTCCCTTAGCCTCTGTGTGTCTTATTTCCCCAGATTCAGACCTCAAAGATTGTGGGAACATAAGAGTGGCCAGACTGGGTCAGACCAAAGGTCCATCTAGCCCAGTATCCTGTCTTCTGACTGTGGCCAATGCCAGTTTTGTCAGAGGGCATGCACAGAACAGGGCAATTACTGAGTGATCCCCTCCAGTCGTCCACTCCCTTGTGTCCCTGACCACCTTAGCTAATAGCCATTGATGGATCTATCCTCCTTGAACTCATATAATTCTTTTTTTAACCCAGTTATACTTTTTGGCCTTCACAACATACCCTGGCAATGAGTTCCACAGGTGGAGTGGGCATTGTGGGAAGCAGTACTTCTTTTTGTTTCTTTTAACCCTGCTGCCTATTAATTTCATTGCGTGGCCCCTGGATCATGTGTTATGGGAAGGAGTAAATAACACTTCCTTATTTACTTTCTCCACATCAGTCCTGATTTTATAGACCTCTATCGTATCACACTTAGTTGTCTCTTTTCCACGCTAAACAGTCTCTGTCCTTTTAATCTCTCCTTGAACGGAAGCTGTTCCATAATTTTTGTTGCCCTTCTCTGTAGCTTTTTCATTTCTAATATATCTTTTTTGAGATGGAGTGACTGGAACTGCAGGCAGTAATCAAAGTGTAGGAGTCCCTTGGATTTATATGCTGCCATTGTGATAGTCTCTGTCTTATTATCTGTCCCTTTCCTTATGAGGAACTTAGATGATGCAGTCATAGGGCCCACAGAAATTATATGTAACTATTAAAGCCAAAAGAGCGCCTTCGAACTGAGAGCAGGGAACCAGAGAGTAGAATCTGGCCCTTAGACAACACAGCCCTCCCAGGGACTCTGCTCCATTAATCCTGCTGAGTATCACGTTCCATGTTGTGATGGTTTTTGATACATCTCAGACACCCGCGTCATTGCCAGGATCATCTAGAAATATGAAGAGGGGAAGGCAAAGGCTGGTTTCTAATTACAAACCCATAACAGGACGTGGATTTTTAAATCAATCATCTGATGCACAAACTCAAGTCGGTTCCATTAATTTCTCTTTCTCTCTGTGCCTCATACGAACTCCCAAGCTTTGCTGCAGCTGTATATAAAATCTCAGCCTCTTTATTCTTATGATTCTGGCTGTATTTTGACTTGCTTGGACTTGCCTAAACAGACCTTTAGAGAGGCGGGTGCCATATTGGTCGGCCTACTTCGGATAGGACATTGCAGAACTAGAGGACGCTCAGAGAAGAGCAATGAGATGATCAAAGGCCTGGAAATGTTCTCCTGTGACAAGTCATCAGAAAGACTGGGCCTGTTTTACTTTAGAAAGGAGAGGAATAAAGGTGGGCATCACAAGAGTATATAAAATAATAAATGCTCAAGGGAAGGTAGACTGGGAGTTTCTGTTCGATCAGTCCCGTTACACACTAGTAATGCACATTCCATGAACTATTAGAGACCAGGATGAGACCTAATGTTGGGGCAGGTTACCCCACATCTTCTACTGTGGGGTTCCTATGCCATCCTCTGAACCATCTGGTTCAGGATCCTGAACTGGATGGATCTCAGATTAGATCCAGTCTGGCAACCCTGCTTTCCTGTGTAGGTGTTTAATGATAGCCCCACGCCCTCAGTACCAATGGGAGAAGCATCTGGCAGGATGGGAGGCAAGTGGAAGGCTGCTGAACGATGCAATCCCACCAACATATTGAGAGAAGTGGCTGGAAGGACGATGGGGAGGCCAGACCCAGATGGGGAGCAGTAATTATTTTCTACTTCCACCACTGACTTCATAGATTATAAACGCAGAAGGGACCACTGTGATCATCTAGTCTGACCTCCTGGATAACACAGGCCATAGGACTTCCCTGAACTGATTCCTGTTTGAATGAGAGCATTGCTCTTAGAAAAACATCCAGGCTTGATTTTAAAATTTCCAGCCATGGCGAATCTACCACAGCCCTCGCTAGGTTGTTCCAATGCTTAATGCTTCTAATTATTACAAATTTGCACCTTAGTTCTAATCTGAATTTGCCTAGTTTAACCTTCCAGCAGCATGGTTGTACTGATGGCTCAGCACCTCTGAAAATCAGGCCCCGAGTGTCTTAAAATGGAGGCACCCCAAATGAAAATGGAGGTCCAAATGACTCTCTCATGGCCACACAGAAAGTCAGTGGCAGGAACAGCAATAGAACAGATCTTCTGACTCTCAGTCTTGCATGTTAACCACTAACTCGTCCTTCCTCCTTTATTGTACCTGAAAAGCTGTGACCCGATGCCTTGCTTTTCCTACTAAAACAACAGATTGCATAAGAAATGGGAAACAAGCATCTCTCTTGGCTTGGACAATCATCTTTGATTCATCCAACAAAATGTAGCAAATGCCAAAGCAGCACGCCCTATCATCATCATGTTCCCATTACACCTCTGGTGTTTAGGGCAGTGATGAAGCTCTTCCACTCCTGTCTGTTTCTGGCAAGTCTTTCAATGGTTCCCCAGCTTTGCCCCAGGTTTTTCAGCTCAGCTTTCACAGCTCTGTGCCATGTTGTTTTCGGGCAGCCTCATTTTCGTTTGCCTTCAGGTGTCCATCTTATTGCTACTCTGGTGATGGAATCAGTTTCCATCCGAAGCACATGGCCAATCCATCTCCAACACCTGCTGGCAATGATAGTGCTCATATCTTCTTGGCTGCACTGGGTCAATAAATCTTGGTTTGAGATTGTTCTGGGTCAAAAGATACAGAGGATTTTTCTGAGGCAGGTTGTATGGAATGAAGACAATTTGGACAGGTCATACTTTCTCATTCCCCAGCATTCTGCACTATAAAGTAATGTGGCAGCTCTGATAAATCTTTAGTTAGGTTTTGGTGTTGTATTTTGATGATTTCCAGACTGTATTTAAGTTCCTGAAGGTGTTCCTGCCTTTACTGATTTTGTTCCCGATGTCCTGGCTTGTTCCACCAGCCTGGCTGATGGTGCTGCCCAAGTATGTGAATGTTTCTACATTGATGAGAACATAATCCTCTATCCATACTGGTGATGGTGAGGCAACATTAAAGGTCATGAGAGCTGTCTTATTGTGGTTGATTTTCAGTCCAGTTTGCTGGCTGAATGCGTTGAGTCGAGTTGTTTTTTCTTGTATATGTTGTTCGGTATGTGATAGGAGAGTGAGATCATCTGTGAAGTCCAGGTCTTCAAGGGATGAGAAGGGTGTCTATGTTGATATCAAGATCTTCTTCTGCCTCCTGGATGTTTGCTTCCTCTTTAGATGTCTCCCTGTTTAGCAGTTCTTTGAAATGCTCTGTCCAGGGCATTTCTTGTTCTTTTTCTGTTGTTAGTAGGTGGCCTTGCTTGTCCCTGATGAGAGTGTTGTTGGTGTCTGCCATTTACCACCGTTAAGCCGCGTCATTTTGTAGACGGTTCCTTGTTCACCATGAGCAGCTGCATTCTCTGCTTGTGTTGCCAGATTATCATGCCCTGTGCACCCTGGATAATAACTTCTTCGCTAGCTGCCACTATTGGCTTTTGAATAATTGATCAAAACACTCAGAGTATCTCAACTATTTATTTCTTCCATATAATTACCGTAGCTGCGCCCCTTAATGGTGCTAAAAGTTAGAGTGGCAAAGGACTCTTTGCCGCTTTTACAGATCCGGACTAACACGGCTCTGATACTAAAAGTTAGAGGGAGTCAAAATAAAATTAGATCCAGATGTAAAGTAGCACTGAGGGGTTGACTTACACCCACAAAAAAACAGATGGGAAATATAAAGGAAAGGCTAAAAAATCAGATCTGACACTCCAGCTTTCATTCCTGCTCTTGAACTAACAAATGGTGCCTTGATTTTGTGAATTTCCTTGGCTTAGCTGCTCTGAGCAGGCTAATTTATAATAGGTAATTAACCAAGGGCTGACACGGACTGCAAACCATCCCTACTCTCTCAGAAATGAGGTAATTGTCATTATAAAGCTATCTTGTGACTTAGAATAGACGTGGCAGCTGCCATATTGGGGTTTAGAACCAGGGAACTCCAGGACTAAAAAAGCACAAGCTGCTACAATTTGAGCTAAAGAATCAACCTCCCTGATAAAGTGGCTGGAACAGACTCACTTCCTCAGTGGATTGGCACAGAGGCACTCTCCAGTGAGTTACATTCACCTGCACAGAGGAATAAGAGTCCCCACTTACGCAGGCTTTCTGGAGCTTGGGTCCAGGTGCATAGTAGTAAACTGAGCTGTGCACCTGCCTCCTCCCTCTCTGGCGGTGGGGCAGGGAATATGCAGGTGTGGTTCCCTTTCCCCATTGTCTAGCTAGCAGGGAATTACCACCTTGCTGGAGCATGGGGGTGGAGCAGGGAGGGAACTGCTCCTGGGGCGTGGTGTAGCGAGGCGCGATTCCTTGTGGCCTTAGGACACAATCCAGCCCAAAGCTGGAACAAAGCCATATTCAAGCTCGTTATCCATACTGCGATGGATACACAGGGGCTGGACGTCCCAGGCCCATCGTTTTTGGGTTTGGTTTGGTTGTTCCACATTTCCCAGGAATCTATCAGTGTTAATTCCAAGGGCGAAATTGGTAAAAAATACCAAAGCGAAGGGCAGCGGGCAGGGAGCTGAGAGGTGCCCCGTACTCACGGGACGAGGGGGGCCAGGGGAGCCCATGCTCGCTGATGTAGCAGTTGAGGAATCCTTCCACCCTCTGTGGCTGCAGTAGTTGTGGCTGTCCATTTCACTGCCCCACAGCTGCACTGCTCCAGCTGGGACTCTGCAAAGAGGGAGCGAGTCTCAGCTCACACAAAATTCAGGTGAAAAAAAAAATCAGTCAAACCCAAATACTGATATTTTCAAAACCCAGGGATTTTTCAGAGAAAATCAGAACAACCCAAAAGCAAAGGGCCTGAGAGATGTGGTACAAAAGCCCAGCTAAATCAGGCAGATGCCCTGCCAGCTGGTAAACCTTCTAGTGTACCTCAGCCCTTATTTACATCTAGTGTTGGAGCCACATTGTCCCAGAATCTTAGACAGAGAAGGTGAGGGAGGTGATATCTGTTATTGGACCAACTTCTGCTTCGAGCTTACACAGAACTCGACTTCAGGTTGTCTCTCTTATTTAAAAACCTCTCTTGTATTTTGTACTTATTTAAACCTAACCTACTGTGATTGACTTTCCTGTGACCGGATTGGTATTTCTATAATGCCAACTTCACATGTGCCCTGCTGTTGCTGCTTTTATCGGTAGGTTCCATACATAATTAAGAAGTGTAATGGTCATACTAGGTCCAGTAATAATTCCCAGAGCTATCAGTACTAGTGTCTCAGAGCATAAGCTGATGACCAGATGTGGTCTGGAAGAAGTCTCCCGCATGGTATAATAACGAGCAATTAGATACATTATGGTGGTTTTATGTTTTTGTCTGAAGCAACTGATATTGGTCACTATGAGAGACAGGACACTGCTCTAAATGGACATTGCTCTGCACCAGGAAGGCAATCTCATGTTCCTGCACTGTAAAACCCAGTCACTTGGGACTAGATTGAAAAGCACCAAGAAACATACTGTAGAGAACACCCTTCCCTTAGCAGGGACCTACCAGATCTTTTTCATCTCTCATGTCTGGGACTCTATTATTCAAGGTCGACAAGGCAAAACAAACAAACAAACAAAATGCATCCAAAACATTTAAAAAAATGTCTCTTCCCCCGTTACTAAAAAAACCTAAAATGACGCCTGTCCTCTGCTAAACACCTAGGCCAGGTCCTCACAGGGAATGAGGTACCTATGGCCTGGTCTAAATTAAAAACGTAGAGGCACCTAGCTATGTCGCTAAGGGGTGTGAAAAATCCACCCCTCTGAGTGGTGTAGTTACACCGACCTAACCTCCGGTGTAGACAGCGCTAGGTCTATGGAAGAGTTCTTCCTCTGGCCTAGCTACCCCCGCTCAGGGATGTCAGGGGCGGCCCATGGTGCCCGTGCTCCACCAATATGACAGCATGGGGGCCCAGCGCCACCAAAGTTTGGGGCCGGGTCTCTCCCCCGGCCCCGCCTGCCGCTCCCAGGCAATTTAAAAGGGCCCAGCGCCCCCGCCGCCACTACCAGCAGTGCAATGGGGCTAAGGCAGCTCCCTGCCTGCCCGTCTACTTCCGGAAGTGGCTGTTAGGTCCCTGCTGCCCCTGGTGGGGGTGTCTCCATATGCTGCCCCCCGCCCCAAGCACCAATTCTGCCAACTGTGGCCAATGGGAGCTGCGGGGGTGGCGCCTGCGGACAGCGGCACATGGAGACCCCTCTAGCCCCCCGCATAGGAGCTGCTGCCAGAGGGGGGTGCGGGTTACTTTTGGGAGCCACCCAAGGTAAGCACTGCACCCCTCATCCTCTCCCACACCACAACCCCCAGTCCCAGCCCAGAGCCTGCACCCCACACCCAAACTCCCTCCCAGAGCCCGCCCCCTCACCCCCTCCCGCAGCCCAGACCCCACACCCTGCACCCAAATTCCCTCCCAGAGCCCATCCCCTGCACCCCAACCCTTATCCCCAGCCCAGAACCCGCACCCTGCACCCAAACTCCCTCCCAGAGCCTGCCCCTGCAAGCCCCCCACACCCAAATCCCCAGCCCAGAGCCCACCCCACACACCCAAATGCCCTCCCAGAGCCCCACCCCCTCCAGTACCCCAATCCCCAGCCCAGAGTCCACCCCCGCACCCAAACTCCCTCCCAAAGCCCACCCCCTGCACCCTCTCCTGCATCCCAATCCCCATCCCAGCCCAGAGCCTGCCCCCTGTACCTCCTCCCTCACCCTTCCCCAGCCCAGAGCCCATACCCTGCAACCAAATGCCCTCCCAGAGCCAACCCCCTGCACCCCCTGCTGCACCCCAACCCCAGCCCAGAGACCGCCCCTGCACCCAACTCCCTCCCAGAGCCTGTCCCTGCACCCCCTCCTGCACCCCACCCCCTGCCCCAACCCAGGGCCTGCACTCCACATCCAAACTCCTTCTGAGAGCCTTAGGCAGGTGTGGGAGGTGGGGGCTGGACTTGGTTCCGTTCTGGGCACTACCAAAAATTATCCAAACCTGCTGCCTGCGGGGGAGGTGGATTAACTATGGCGACGGGAGAACCCCTTATATCGGTGGAGGGGGTGTCCACACTGAAGCACTGCAGCCGTGGGGCTGAAGCCTTTCAAGTGCAGCCAAGCCCTAACTCGCATTGATTTCAGCGGGAGTTAGCCACCAAAATACCGTTGAGGATCTGGGCCAGAGCTCCTCAGTGGAATGGTGCCACAATCAGATAACAAGGAATTTATTTGGTATGAAAACACACAGTAGCTTAGGATCCCAGAGGAAAAAAAAAAAAACCTCAACTCCACCTCCCCAAATAAAGACACCCAAACCACCACTGCTATACTGAAGTCTAGGCAGCCATTAAAAATCTCATGGGTGTTTTTTACAGCCTGTTGTTCACAAGTAACAGCTGAGGTGACTAAAAATAGAAGAGAGTAGAGGAAACATTTTCCTATGTTTCGCTTTGTTCTCCTGACAGGACTTTGGGTATGATCATCTCCATTGTTCTGCCTCCTTAGTCAATTAGGGCTTGTCTACATGGCTAGTTAGTGCGTGGCAAGACGGGATGTGAATGTACACCATCCTAGCCTGCAACTCACAAACTAGCCAGGGTTTTGCTCCTGCCTGCTAGAAGTCCCCCCAGTGCTCTCTGACGGACTCCCATCAAAAGGCACTACAGAACTTTTAGGGTACGGCTACACTGCAATAAAAAAGCCACAGCACCAAATGTCAGTGCCTGGGTCAGCTGACTCAGGCTTTGCAGGGCTAAAAATGGCAGTGTAGACGTTTGGACTCAAGGTGGAGCTTCGGCTCTGACACCCTTCCCATTTGTGGGGTTTCAGACCCTGCGCTCCAGCCCGAGCCTGAATATCCACACTGCAATTTTTAGCCCCGCAGCATGAGTCCTGTGAGCCCAGGTCAGCTGACCTGGGCCAGCCGTCGGTCTCTTATTGCAGTGTAGCAGGATCCAGGCAAGCTAGTGTGCTGTACATTCATATCTCACCTTGCCACACGCTAAAGAACCATGTAGTCAAGCCCTTAATCAGTTTCCCCCTTGTTTGTGGGTGTCTTTCAGGTAGCAACAGGGAGGGGAGGAAAATAGTTTTAAAAGTAGGAAAATGGGATTGCAAAAACTCAGAAATTGTCTTAGGAATTCCAGGCTAGGTGAAGTAACTAAAACTTCTTTTACCTCTTTCTTTTTTTCAATTAACCACCATGGATTTCAAGTTCGCAGAGTCCCTTTAAGGTTGAAAATGCAATTTTGGTGTTTGAATTTATTGACCTTGCAAGAACACTGGAGTTATAAGCTAAGTGAAGGCATTATAACCCCCCCTTCCCCCGCTTGCTATGTAAGTCATGGCAAATGTCTTCCCCCATACTAGCGATATGGCACAAATCTTTTAAACTAGGTCTCTGAGCTCCCACACAGATTATGTTTCACACTCACGTGCTGCTTGTATAATGTCATCCTTGCCAGTCCAGTTTGGTCTGGTCAGCTGAGGTTGTCCATCTGGTTCAGTAGCATTTATACCTGTTTGTTGTCAATACAGACTGGGACCAAAACCCCAACTCTGAGTACCCTGATCTGAGTATTAGTAGCCACAGCCGTTCAAAAATGGCAAGCCATGCCCCCCCAAAATCATGATATTGGCTTACAAGAATCATAGGATTTTTATGAATAATAATTGTTGAGTTCTTTTTATTTGTCTTCTAGGTTTTGAACCTCCCTTTGCTTTAAATGAAAGCAAAGATTCTTGTGAAATAGCATGACTCCAGAAGCTGGGTCTTTAAGAAAAACACCAAATATCATGAGACTCATGATAAAAATCATGAGAGCTGGCAACACAGTAAGCATTGCATACATGCGAGAGTGGGACAGAGTGAATAATGGATTTTTCAGTTGAAGAGGTTGAACCGAAAAATCCAAATAATTCCAATTCAATCGAAAGCAATTTTTTTCCTGAAAGTTTTCATTTAAAAAAAAATCATTTTGAGTCAACTAGAAATGAATTTCTTTTCAAGTGTTCTTTTCAAATGGCTGTTTTGGAAGTATTTTCCCCTTTTTTGGGTGTTTTTTTTAAACTGGCCAAATGTCAACTTGACACCCCATTCAGAATTGTAAAGTCAAAATAACCGCTTTGGAACAGAACATTGACTGTTTTGAATTTTTTTTTCAATCAATACCTTCTGCTGAATTTGACCTGAATTCGACATTTTGCTTTAGAGACTCAGAAAATGCTTTTATCAATTAAAAACCTATTCAATGAAAAAAAATTCATCCTGCTCTATGCATGAATGTGGCTCAAAATCATAGCCCAATTCTGGATTTCACAGATCTGTATAATCCAAACCCTCTAGATCCAAACACCGACACTTTTTGCAGTCAGAATTTTAATTTGCAGGATCTGCATTCTGCAAATGAACTGGGGATAGAGGAAGCATCGGAACTGCCAAGAAATCCTGGGTGTTCTAAATCTGGATCCAGAATGGGTGTCTGGAGCCCCTTTCCCATCTGGTTCTGACTCCATCCTGCTCAGGGAAAGCACTCCAGAAAAAAGTCCGCTAGGATTTGTTTGGTTTGCTGGCTTGCTTTATTACATCTTCCCATCATTCCCCTGCTAGGTCAGCTCAAACTAGAACAAACTTTGCTCTGACAGCTGGGAACCGGTTTGATTCCAATACTTATTAGAGCAAGACTAGTGTGGGCTGGCTGGGGATGGCATCACTCCGATTGTATGACACTCTTCTGCACCAGCACACCTCCTCTGCTCGCCAGTAGGCTTGCAAGAGCTGTGAAAGCAGTAAGTAAAGAGTTCCCCCCTCCCAAGCAAAGGATGAGCTTGCCTTGACAGGCAGGCACTCGTAGAAGCTGCAGCTGCTCCCTGCGTGTAGGCTCTCACAAATCAGGAAGGAGGGGAAAGTGATAGAGAAACCATAAAACCAAACATCAGAAAACGCCTCCAAAACAGTTGACGATGAAAGTGACCAGGAAGAAAGCAACTTGAAGGCAGCAGCAGGAGGAGGAGAACGATTTTCCAAGCATCCTGGAACAGCAAATCTGTGAGTGTGTGATTGTAATGTGGTAATCTGTACTTTCTCTTTCTTCCCCTTCCCCTATTCTGATTTGTCTGGGGGCGATGTTCACAAACGCACAAGGGGGCACAAAACCAAGTTACATTTAGTTCCCTGAGAGGGGTGGGTGGCTGGGTGCAGCACACCCCTGGAACTGCTGTCCCTTTGAGCTCCAGGATTTATCTTTGGTTTGGAGAGAAAAACTAAACACTGAGGGGACTGTGTTGCTGAACATTGGACCCTGCTTCTGTGTGTGTGTGTTGGTGTGTGAGGGTGGGTAGGTGTGCATGTGTGCACTCGCTCTAATGCTAATCACAGGGTGTAACTTGTTGCTGATTGTCTCTGTGTCATCACTGTCCTAACCTGGATCCCTTTCTAAGAATAGGATCTAGCAGAACAGAGGCCAGCTTTGGTCCTTCTCCACCCACTCACTGCTGTTGTTATGGGTCCTTGTTGTTTATGAAGGGGAGTGAAAACTGAGTGACATCGTCAGCCAGGGACTGCGTCCAACTGCCCTGCCTTGGCTGAATGACGTTTCCAAGTTCAGGAATCATAGAGTCTCAGGGTTGGAAGGGACCTCAGGAGGTCATCTAGTCCAACCCCCTTCTCAAAGCAGCACCAGTCCCCAACTAAATCATCCCAGCCAGGGCTTTGTCAAGCCTGACCTTAAAAACCTCTAAAGAAGGAGATTCCACCACCTCCCTAGATAACCCGTTCCAGTGCTTAATGAGGAGTGAGGTTTTAAAGCCCTCACTGATATGCACCCAGACGAACAGAAAGACACACTTGAAAAACTCCCCTTTCATATCAACCTACAGCCAGAGAGGTTCCCCCCCAACTCACTGTAAGGGCAGGTTGGCAGCTCTGGGCAGAGTGACTGCAAACATGGCCTCGTCTCGCTTGGTAACTGGACACTGTGCATTGGGCTATTTATTGCCGTTGCTCTGCTGTCAAGATCCATTGTCAGAAACAAGTTGGAGACCAAAGGAGGGAGAGACTGACGGTGTGGAGTGAAGCATTGGGTGCTGCTCAGAGCAGCGGGAAGGGGCTGGCTTGCCTGTCGATATTGTGATTGGCTGTAAATATTTAGCAGATTTCAAAGCAGTGGCAGGTGCTGCTCAGCCATGCCAGTGTAAACCAGGAGGCGCAATCCTGAAATCGGTTTGTGACTCCGGATTGATGCCAGTGTAAATGAGAGGAGAGTGGCTCAATGTGGCTGTAGTTCTCTGCTGCTCTGTCCTCATACTTCCTGACCTGCTTTCCCCACCAGAAAAGAAAACAATAATAAAAATAAACACCGGGTTTGCTTATCAGTTTCATTTCCTCTGCTCCTCAGCTTCCAGTTTAACCCCTGAACTCTGTGACAGGAGTGAAAGGTAAAGGCAGAAAAATGGTGGCAGCTGGAGTGGGAAATGCGGGGGGAGGGGGAGAGGTGCCAGAGCAGTGGAGCTGGGGGAATGGGAGCAGAGAGGAGGACTGGGGCAGTAGGTGAGTGAACAGCCAGATGTGTGAGCAGCTACAGCTGTTTGGCTGGTCTGGGAGGGGGATCTGTTCCTGCTTTCCCCTGAGACAGTGGGAGGAAGCTGGAACAGGATAAGGGGCAAGAACGCAGATCTGTTTGTTGCCTCCACCTATGGCATCTTGTCATGAACGAGGACTATAAGCTTTTCAGGGCAGGGACGGTCTACACCACGTTCGTGCAGCACCTAGCACGTCCCTTTGATCTGCGAGCAGCTCTCAGTGTCCCCGTGAAGAGGAGGCCCCTAGATACCCGAGACCCATTCAGCTCAGTAAATAGGCAGTGGGAAGACAAAGCATATGTAACGACTTCCCTCTTGGCTGTTACCAGGATGAACCTAGACCCTTCAGTTGAAAGTGAAGAGCATAAACCGCTACCGCTGGTGCTAAAGAGCTGACCCTCTTAACCAGCCGCTGCAGTAGACTTGTAGCCTCTGTCCATCAGGCACATAGAAAAACACATAACTAGAGGTGGGCAAAAGAATTTTGATGCATGTTTTTCTGTTGAAACTGAAATGTTTTGCAGAAATGTATTTGTTGGGAAGGTTTCTGGAGTCCAGGATGTAATTGAGAGAGAGAGAGAGGCCACCCCAGAACATCCTGGCTGGGGGCAGGGGAGAGAAGGAAAGGTGACAGAGATGGCCAGAAGAGCCTAGTGGTAGGGCACTTACTTGGGATGTGAGACCCAGGTTCAAGTCCCTGCTCTCTCCTGTGAATCAGGCAGAGGTGGGTGAAACAGGCAGGTCTCTGTCCCTGTGTAGTTACTGCTGCTGCTGCTCAGCGCCAGAGCGCACACCTTCCCGCCCCCAAGTGTGCCAGGAGCATCCCAGTGTACCACAACTTGGTGCATCAAGAGCTAGGCTTGTAGGCGCTGGCCCTGATGGGTGCTGCAAAATCCTAGGTGCTTAGGCAATCCCAGTTCAAAGGGAGCAATAAGGGGTCTGGTTTTGGCCCTGGGGGAAGTCAACGTGAATGTCAGGGCTGGGAGCAATGGAAGCTCCCTAAAAGTATGTGTGGGGAGGGGCAAGGGCACCCAAACCGTGGCCTGGCCCCCACCAAGCTGCCCCTTCTCTCTGAGCCCCTCTCCTCATGCCATCCCTTCCCCCAGAGATCCTGCTCCCATGGTGCCTCTTCCCCCCAGAGGCCGCCCCCCACTCACTCCTCTCCATCCCCTCCCCCTCCTCACTCGTCCTTATGGCCAGTACTAAGTGGGAGGGCTATCCCTGCCCCCCCCGTTCCAGCGCCCCGGTCAGGGCTCTTCAGGATCACGGTCTGTGCGTCCTCTCTCATCTAGTCTCTATTCAAGCAAATAGGCTCTTTCAGGTTTCCAGGCCAGCCTCACCTTCGGGCTTGTCTTCACTGCAAGGGTTAGCACGAGCTAGTACACTCGAGTTACTGCATCAGAGCTAGCCCTGCCCGAGGGAGAGCGACCACATTGCCAACCACCCTGGAGCTACGCAGCGGGAAGGCTGGAGCAGCTGCTGCTGAGTTGTAACACCAGCTGTTGCCTCTCCACTGCCTTACTAGCTTGAGTATCAGCATCCCTCGAGCTTCAGCTCCTGCCCTCCCGCCCGCTGCTGGCCTAGCTCGTGGTAGTTTAAAGCACCATTTAACTCAAGCTAGAGATTTTTGTGTGTGGCTGGGTGTTGAGTTAGGGGTAACGCTCCAGTTCTGACGTGAGCTAACTGTGTAGTGAAGACACAGCCTTAGGGGAGTGTCTCTCACTGGGGTCCTGCCACAGGATGCGCTACTCACTGCTCTGTGGCACCTCCTGCCGGCTGCTCTGGGGAACCCCAGCCTCCCCTTGACTCTTGGCTCCATCCCGGGACCCTGTCTCCAGCAGCCAAGGTCTGTGTTAGCCCAAAGCTTCCTGCCGCTCCCCTGGACTGCTTCCTACCTTGCCTTTCCCAGGCTTGCATCCTCTGCCCTTCTAGCCAAACCCCTCTCGCCTGGCTCCGCTAGACAGACCCTTCCTCTTGGGGCCAAAGCTTCTTCTCTCCCTTGTCCCAGGGAGAATGACTGCAGCCCTCTTCACTGCAGCCCCTTCCTGCTACCAGCTCCTGGGTTTTATAAATGCCCCCACCTGTTCCTGCACAGGTGAGTGCTCCTCTCGGCCTAAATATCCCCCAGCTTGCAGCCTGATAGATATGTTAACCCCATCACAGGCCCCTCCACACTGGCTCCTCCCCAGTCATTGCTGCTCCCCATAAGACCCACCCAGACCTGCTCCCAGCTGTAACATTCAGCAGTCCCTGCTCTGCATACAGCTCCAGGGGGGCTTTCTCTGCAGCTCCTGGCTCACTATGCACCTGCTGCTTCCCAGCAGAGTTCAGCCCTTCCTGGATCAGGACCCTTCCTCGTAGCTGGTCGGGGAGAGGGAATTGTGGTGGGGAGGGTGCTGATGGGAGTTGCAGTCCCCTGCTTAGCAATCCATCACAGTTGCTCCTTATCCTGCTTTCGTTCCACACTTGGCTATTCTCAGGTGTCTCTCCCATTCTCGGGCTTTTTCGCAAAAGAAAATCGAAAGTCCTTGTTTTCATTCCACACTCACAGACTCCTATTTGGTCAAACTCTCAATTATCCAAATGACTCGGTGTTACCAACGGGGTTAAGGCTACCTGGGATCCTACGTTAGCCCACAGAGCATCTGCTAGTTCATTATGAAATAACAGTGGAGCTAAAGTACCAGTCTTAAAAAAAATAACCAAAGTGCCTGGTGTAATGCACGAGCCTCGCATTGCTTGTCTTAAATGGTTTTGTCACTCACCTATTCATTCACAACATTGACTCATTCAAATGGGGCTTCCTGTCATCAGTGGGGATTAGCAATGTATTTTTATTAATAACCACCTGCACGCAACTATATTAAAAGCCACACTCCATTTGAACTTTTAGCCTACTTTCTTTCCCTGGGGTGACTCAGTGGATGTACTGGGTCTTGCACTCTTCAACCTTTTTGCAATTTTACACCACGATACTGTCATCAGTTTCAGCTGAGTTAATTTTAATTTACACCAGTGTAAATGAGATCAGAACGAAGCCCATCATTTCTAACCAGGCTGATCAGTCATTTTGTTTGCTATTGATCAGGGACAAGCATTGACACAGTTTTTCTTAACTGGAACTTCTGGGTAAGCTACAAGAGTTAGTGAATGCAGCGTTGATGGTGTTCCATGTTTGGAGGGGCAGCTTTTTTGTCTAAGTATCATATTTCCCTTTCTGCTCCAATCTTCTGTCCGCTTGATTACAAAATGACTTTGGCAATCTGCCATTTCCTCTGTGTTCAGAGGGAGCAATAAATCTCATCCCAGCTCTGAACAAACCCTCACATATAATTACTCAATAACATTCCAGAGGTGATATATTTTGTGGCATGAAAAATAATCCACACTCTAAAATGTTCAGGGATTTCACTTTTCACTTCAACTAATAAAGCTGATGGATCCTTCTTCCTCCTTTATGTACACACAGAAATCTTTGTCCTCCTTTCTCCTAAGTTCATCAGTAAACATTCCAGTTAAATGAAGCATATGTCAGCAACTGAAGGGCGAAAGCTTTGTAAATGAATCTTCTGGAGTCCTGGAATTATTCCACATCTCCTTTCCAGGCGAAAGGGCTAAGGTACAGCAAGTGTTTATAGAAAACTGGAGAAGTAAGGTACTTAAGTATGTTAACTACTCCATCAGTGATTTATTTCTTCCTGGCCATACAGAGGAGGAGATTATCCTCGATAGTAACACAAGTGTAAAAAAAAATAAATAGGTCTAGCTGATCACTAAAGTTGCCACCATTTTTGTAGTCACTCCCTTCTTAATGTTCACATCTCCCATGATGCCCACAGGAAGTATATCAATCCATCATTATTAGTGGATATTAATTAAAAAATAAAAATTGATCTATGTGAGATTCCAGTCGTCTTCCAACAAATACTACTTTATACCATGCGTTGTCCCACTGAAGTCAATGGAACTGACTCATGGTGCAACTAAATCAGGGTATCAGAATCTGGTCCTAAGATATTTCTGTGGCAACTGCTTCCATCGTTTCTAAGCACTGCTATCAGTCACTTTACCGCAGCTTCTCTGCTTCTAGTACATTGTGAGGTCCATATAGCAGGGACCAACTTCCTGATGTGCTCTCTACAGTACAGTGTTGAAGTGTCACGGGCACAAATTGTGCTTGTACCTTTTTTGGCATATGAAGAAAGAGGTCCCAAGACATTTTTAATGTTATTTTTACTAGAGATGGTTGAAAAATGGTGTGTGTGTGGAGTCACAAAAATTAAAAAGCGTCTTCAATTTTTTACAAATATTTCAACCAGTTGTATTCCATGTGCAATGGCAAGTCTGGTTGGGGCAGAGAACTTTTTGGGAGACCCACAGCATGTTTGTTGGGAGCTCACGTAATCAAAGGGCCGGGTGTATATCTTTAATATAGTTGCCTTTTCTCCAAAATGTAATCAATCATTGCAGTTAAATAATGTCATATATATAAACAATTCAACATATTGACGACAAATCTCTCCCCCTCTCAATTGCTCACATTTCATGCTCTTAACTTTTGTACAAAATTTCAAGCAGTCATCACAGAGTCTTCCAGGGCAGACAAAAGCTGGATTTCTAATGTAAAAACCAAGCAGAATCCTGCCCCTATTTACAAAGTCTTTCCAGCTTTCACTATCTGTCACAAAGAAGCATAAAAGGTCACAAGCCCAATTTCTCCCCCTTTAATAATGTTTGCAAGTCTTAAATGACACTGAACTTCCTAATACAATAGAATGGCTTGGTTTACAGGGCAGAGCTCTGCCACGCAAGCTGAAAAGGGAATTTTATTACGCAGGTAGCTGTGTGGGTGGGAAGTTCAGGAGTCATCACAGCAGCAGTGACAGAAGGTGAGATGTTATAGAATAAGTATTGCTCCGAACAAGTGAAAGAGGAGAGTTGATTTCATTGGTTCTGTGTTGAGTCAGTTGGAGAACCTGTTATGTTGTGAGTTTCCAAGACTCATATCTTCCAACTAAATTAAAATAAACCAGATTAAGGCCACTTTGATTCTGCATGAGAGCGTCCACACAAGGGCCTAATGCACTTTAACTACTCCACTTTAAATTCATACCTTTTGTTATTTCAGATTAACTCTCCTTAGCGTCCCTGTGTAGACAAGCCCCAGGAGTCATGCTGTCTGATTCAGGAATTAGAATGAAAGGAGGAAATGATGCCTGGGGATTGCCCCTGTGTAGAAGCCCAGGTGGCACAGATCTGGCTCTGTATGCCCATCACACAGCCTTTGATGTAAGGGGTTAATTAGTGCCCAGGGTGATATTGATTCACATGATGCGGACACCTGACTGCTGTTCAGAAATGCCCAGGCAACTGCTGGGTTGCTGCCTCTCTCTGGAAGCATATCGGCAGCTGCTCATGCTCTTCCAGCTCACTGTGATTTCTGTGCTGTAGTCACCCCTGGAGGTATTTATGGGGGTGCTTTAGGTTTATTTTACCAATCGCTTTTCAGATTTATCCGCTGATGACCGAGGGAAGAGGTGCAAAGTGAGGGACAGTCCCCCCCCCCGAGGCTTAGTGTCTTTGGGATCCAGTAAGAACAGGTGTCAGGAGAGCCCCAGAATCTGCCTGCCGAGACCAGTGGAGACTGAGTCAGCTCCTCTCCCTTTCGGGAGTAACAGGAGAAGGTAAACACTGCTTGGGAGAGGAAGGAAGAGGACAACCTGGCATTCTGCTGTCATGGCCTGGCTCCACTGATCCGTCCAACCACGCTATTTAAGCCAGAAGGAGGCACAGGAAGTTTGTCCGAGCAGCAAGGTGATTGCCTGTTTTGGCTGAGCCTGCATCGGACCCTACTTGTGCCTGCCTGCTGACCCAAACCCCATTCCTGCTTCCTGTTACACTCCTGACTCCTGCCTCGCCCCTGCCTTTGCTCCTGTTCCCACCATGGGCCTGCTCCGTGGTTAATCCTCCTCTCCCTTCCGGATCCTGCCTGATGCCTTGCCCACTGGTTACCAGTTCCAACCGCGGGCTCCGACTTCTGACCCTGACTCAGCTCGACCCCTGGCTCTGGCATTTGCCATCTGATCTCGGCTCTGACCCTCAGCTTCGATTCTTGGTTCTGACTCTGGCTCGACCCCTGGCTCTGGTAACTGGCTGTTGACTCTGATACTGACCCTTGGCTTCGTTCCCCAACCTGGACACCTGCTCCGCCCACTAGACCTGACTCCTGCTCTGAGTACTAGGCCAGACTGCTTACGTCCCACTCCATAACAGCGGGGAGGTACCTCCAGGAACTAGTTCAGGCTCCTTGATTCAGTGCTGGCCTGGCCCTGGCATTGAAGCAGCCAGGAAGCTGCTCCGACTTACATCAGTGGAGAGCTGATGTGACAGAGCCCTGCTTTTGCACCCGCTTCTGCCTCCAGCTCTCTCCCAATAACCTCCCACCTCTCACCACGCTCTGGGTGCAGGCATTGGCAGTACCACCTCTGCCATTGAGGAGTTCCTCTTCAAACAGGGAACTCTCTGCTGGCTTTTGCTGCTCAGCATCCGAATGGCACAAAGAGGATGGGGTGGAGAAGAGAATCCATCTCCCAGATGCTCGCTGCAATGTGGCAGGAGACTCCTCTAATGGCATAGACCCGGTGTAGAGTCCCCTACGCCACACTTCACCCGCTAACGCCACCACAGGGGATTTGGGAGAGGAAAGGACATATGGCCAGGGCACCCCTGCACTGCCCCAATCCCTGGCTGTGATTCGAGGACTCCTCAAGCTGCTGTAACTCACGTTGCGCACCAGGTCCGGACACAGCAGCCCTAGGGTCAGGCGAGCTTCTAAGCCCATCCCCATCCCTACATGTCAGAGCCGGAGCTCCAGCCTAAGCTACCACTTCAAAGTGCTGTCTACTCAACTGTTTGTACAGTGCTAGGGCGAGCTGTGCTGACCCGTCCGCCGACCTAGGCTGGGAGGCTCACCTCCGCGGGCCGTGTGTGGATGTATGCCTCGGCACCTCCCGCACAGCCTGTGCTGTGCACAGTTTGGCCTGACCCCAGGCCCTGAGCAGGAATCCTGCATGTATTTTTCCACACCGTTGTGTCATCATTGCTGTTAGTTCAAGGACATTTGCAGAAAAGAATAGGCAGGGTCCTGCCAATGCTTGGACTGCTTTTCCCTACAGTAAATAAGTGCCTTTGCGCTGTCTGGTCCTAATTAACCAAGCGAGATATGAAAATGCTGGATGCTGGAGCAGCCTGACTCTCTGGGTGAAGGTCTGGGGCACTTGAAGTGTGCTCTTAATCCATGAACTCAGCTGTAATTCAACACAGGCAGTCTCCAGAGCCCTGACCAGTGCTTAAAGCCGCTCTCTCTCTAAGGAAAAGTGCCAGTGCAGTCAATGGGGGGTGGTGATTCCCCTCCAGTTTAAATGAAGCCAGCATAAAGCCCATAAAGTGCATCAATTTAAAATCTGTAATGTAAAGCCCCTGGAAAGTGCATTTACGTTTGGCCGGAAGCATCCAGCCACAAATGCACCCGACGTCTTTGTTGCGAGAAGAGAGCTTCCAGGCAGCTGAGTGCAGGTCAGGCCAATGTCGGGAAGGGTTTGTTTTAGGTGAGACTTTTGTGCTTTCCAGCTCATTCAGCTGCATCAGTTCTCTGAGCTGTACACAAAGGCCATGACAACGGGTTACGAACACATTTCAAGTGCCACTTTTACCCACAGTTTCCCTGCTCCAATATTTTCACCTCTTGTCTCGTTGATTATGACCAGAAAGTCACTCATTTACTGTAGCAGAGTCAGTGATAAAACAGCATTCACTAATATATATAATGGAGCCAGGCCAGAGCTGCACTCTTCAGACCCTGCACTGAGCACATCTGAAGTCCAGGGGCTGTTTGGATCGAGGGTTCTGGTTCAGTCCATTGTAGGCCAACTAGGCAGTTGGGCTTTGCATCAGAACATTTCCCAACTCTAAGGTATTTATTATATCACAATAGCACCTAGAGGCCTCCACATAGTAGTGGTCAAGTGAAAGGATGGGTGGAGAAATTGAGGCACAGCGAGGTGACATGATTTGCCTAAGGTTGCACATCAGAGTTGAGACTAGCCCCCAGTCTCCTGACTCTCATGCTAGTACCCCATCCCCCAGATTCCTGTTTATACTCCCCCATTTACTCTGGGCCTGTCTCTAGTGCACAACCTCTCAAAATGTTGGTGAGCTTTGGGACCAAACACTCTCCCTGCTCCCCATGGAGGGGTTTGCAGGGCTGCAGGTCCAGACAGCTGCAGCGGCACAGGAGCTAGCAAACAGAGCTCTAAACAGGGGAGTTTGAGTGGGAGTTCTGTTGGAGGAGAAGGTAGTTGTACTTGGTTTTGTATTTTTAGTATTTGTGTGTGTGTAGGGGCTTTGTGCTGGGAGAGCAGCTGAGCCCTGATTGGGGGTGGGACTTCTGACTAGAGGTCCTATAAAGGTAGCCAGCCAGCCAGGCAGTGGCACAGGAGCTAGCAAACAGAGCTCTAAAAAGGGGAGTTTGAAAAGGGGGTTTGTATTGTGGTGCTTGTTTGGGGTTTGCTTTTGCTGGGGGGGTGGTCTTTTTGGTGTGGCTTGTGTTTCCCAGATTAACAGGATTTAGGTGGGAAGGAGATGACAGATACAGAGGCAGCTGTGGGAGTGACTCCTGCAGTGAAAGACACATTGAGGATGACTGGATGTGGAAGCTGTGGTATATACATGATCCTGGAGGGGGGAACCGGTAAGAGTTTTTTCTGCATGAAATGCCGTCTGATAAAGCTGATGGAGGAAAAGATCCGAGGTTTGGAGTTGCAGGTGGAAAGTCTGGTTGAGTTTAGGAAGGGGTTTGAGCAGATGATGGAGCAAAGATATGAGGTATCTGAAGGGAAAAGCTCAGACGCACAGATGGAACCAGGGCTGGGGAATTTTGAGGAGAGACTGGATGAGGAAAGTGGTCAGTGGAAACATGTGACTCAAAGAACCAGGCAGAGAAAAAGACGGGCTAGTGAAGGAGAAATAGAGCTTAGGAACAGGTTTGCAGAGTTGGAAAATGAAGAAGGGGCTCAGCAGGTACTTGTTGAAGGTGGAAGGGTAAGGAAGAAGAGAAGAGAGGCTAGTCCTATAGGAAAAGGGAAAGAGTCAAGGGAGACTACAACAAATATGAGCCCCAGGAGGATACAGGATGGGTTGAAGAGGATTGTAAGGGAAAATAGGAATGGAAAGAACTTGCAGCCAGAGAGAACAGGGGAGACACTGGAGAATAGCACTGTCACCAGGAAAAGGCAGGTCTACGTGATCGGGGACTCTTTATTGAGAAGAACAGACAGGCCTGTAACTAGAGCTGATCCTGAGAATAGAAGGGTGTGCTGTCTTCCAGGTGCTAAGATACGGGATGTAGACCTGAGGTTGAAAAGGATCCTAAAGGGAGCGGGAAAGAATCCCCTAATTATCCTTCATGTGGGAACAAATGATACGGCTAGATTCTCGCTGGAAAGTATTAAGGGAGACTATGCTAGGCTGGGGAAGACGCTTAAGGAAATTGAGGCTCAGGTGATCTTTAGCGGGATCCTTCCTCTTCCTAGAGAAGGGCAACAAAGGTCTGACAAGATTATGACTGTCAACAGATGGCTTAGGCAGTGGTGCTATAAGGAGGGCTTTGGGATGTATGACCACTGGGAGGCATTCACGGACAGAGGTCAGTTCTCTCGGGATGGACTTCATCTCAGTAGGGAAGGAAATAGACTTCTAGGATCGAGGCTGGCACAACTGATAGAGAGAGCTTTAAACTAGGAATTAGGGGGAGATGGATGGGAGATGTCCAGAAAATCTCCATGCCAGATTTTAGCATTGAGAGGGAAGAAGATGAAGTAAGAATGGATACAGCCGTGGGTAGGAGAATGTATATAAGGAGTGAGGGCGGTGTGGATACTAGTCTAATTGGTTATACTGGATGTAGAATGACTGTGCCTAATAGGGTACAAAATGTGAGCGAGGCCAAACAGCAAAAATTAAGATGTTTGTACACCAATGCGAGGAGTCTAGGTAACAAAATGGAGGAACTAGAGCTACTGGTGGAGGAAGTGAAACCAGATATCATAGGGATAACAGAAACATGGTGGAATAGTAGTCATGACTGGACTACAGGTATTGAAGGGTATGTGCTCTTTAGGAAAGACAGAAACAAAGGTAAAGGGGATGGAGTAGCATTGTATATCAATGATGAGGTAGAATGTAAAGAAATAAGAAGCGATGCAATGGATAAGACAGAGTCCGTCTGGGCAAAAATTACATTGGGGAAGAAAACTAGTAAAGCCTCTCCTACGATAGTGCTTGGGGTGTGCTATAGACCGCCGGGATCTAATTTGGATATGGATAGAGCCCTTTTTAATGTCTTTAATAAAGTAAATACTAATGGAAACTGCGTGATCATGGGAGACTTTAACTTTCCAGATATAGACTGGAGGACCAGTGCTAGTAATAATAATAGGGCTCAGATTTTCCTAGATGTGATAGCTGATGGATTCCTTCATCAAGTAGTTGCTGAACCGACTAGAGGGGATGCCATTTTAGATTTAATTTTGGTGAGTAGTGAGGACCTCATAGAAGAAATGGTTGTAGGGGACAATCTTGGCTCAAGTGATCATGAGCTAATTCAGTTCAAACTAAATGGAAGGATTAACAAAAATAAATCTGCAACTAGGATTTTTGATTTCAAAAGGGCTGACTTTCAAAAATTAAGGAAATTAGTTAGGGAAGTGGATTGGACTGAAGAACTTATGGATCTAAAGGTAGAGGAGGCCTGGGATTACTTTAAATCAAAGCTGCAGAAGCTATCGGAAGCCTGTATCCCAAGAAAGGGGAAAAAATTCATAGGAAGGAGTTGTAGACCAAGCTGGATGAGCAAGCATCTTAGAGAGGTGACTAAGAAGAAGCAGAAAGCATACAGGGAGTGGAAGATGGGAGGGATCAGCAAGGAAAGCTACCTAATTGAGGTCAGAACATGTAGGGATCAAGTGAGACAGGCTAAAAGTCGAGTAGAGTTGGACCTTGCAAAGGGAATTAAAACCAATAGTAAAAGGTTCTATAGCCATATAAATAAGAAGAAAACTAAGAAAGAAGAAGTGGGGCCGCTTAACACTGAGGATGGAGTGGAGGTTAAAGATAATCTAGGCATGGCCCAATATCTAAACAAATACTTTGCCTCAGTCTTTAATAAGGTTAAAGAGGATCTTGGGGATAATGGTAGCATGACAAATGGGAAGGAGGATATAGAGGTAGATATTACCATATCAGAGGTAGAAGCGAAACTGAAACAGCTTAATGGGACTAAATCGGGGGGCCCAGATAATCTTCATCCAAGAATATTAAAGGAATTGGCACCTGAAATTGCAAGCCCATTAGCAAGAATTTTTAATGAATCTGTAAACTCAGGAGTAGTACCGAATGATTGGAGAATTGCTAATATAGTTCCTATTTTTAAGAAAGGAAAAAAAAGTGATCCGGGTAACTACAGGCCAGTTAGTTTGACATCTGTAGTATGCAAGGTCCTGGAAAAAATTTTGAAGGAGAAATTAGTTAAGGACATTGAAGTCAATGGTAAATGGGACAAAATACAACATGGTTTTACGAAAGGTAGATCGTGCCAAACCAACCTAATCTCCTTTTTTGAAAAAGTAACAGATTTTTTTAGATAAAGGAAATGCAGTGGATCTAATTTACCTAGATTTCAGTCAGGCATTTGATACCGTGCCACATGGGGAATTATTAGTTAAATTGGAGAAGATGGGGATCAATATGAACATCAAAAGGTGGATAAAGAATTGGTTAAAGGGGAGACTGCAACGGGTCCTACTGAAAGGCGAACTGTCAGGTTGGAGGGAGGTTACCAGTGGAGTTCCTCAGGGATCGGTTTTGGGACCAATCTTATTTAATCTTTTTATTACTGACCTTGGCACAAAAAGTGGGAGTGTGCTAATAAAGTTTGCAGATGATACAAAGCTGGGAGGTATTGCCAATTCGGAGAAGGATCGGGATATTATACAGGAGGATCTGGATGACCTTGTAAACTGGAGTAATAGTAATAGGATGAAATTTAATAGTGAGAAGTGTAAGGTTACGCATTTAGGGATTAATAACAAGAATTTTAGCTATAAGTTGGGGACGCATCAATTAGAAGTAACGGAAGAGGAGAAGGACCTTGGAGTATTGGTTGATCATAGGATGACTATGAGCTGCCAATGTGATATGGCTGTGAAAAAAGCTAATGCGGTTTTGGGATGCATCAGGAGAGGCATTTCCAGTAGGGATAAGGAGGTTTTAGTACCGTTATACAAGGCACTGGTGAGACCTCACCTAGAATACTGTGTGCAGTTCTGGTCTCCCATGTTTAAAAAGGATGAATTCAAACTGGAGCAGGTACAGAGAAGGGCTACTAGGATGATCCGAGGAATGGAAAACTTGTCTTATGAAAGGAGACTTAAGGAGCTTGGCTTGTTTAGCCTAACTAAAAGAAGGTTGAGGGGAGATATGATTGCTCTCTATAAATATATCAGAGGGATAAATACAGGAGAGGGAGAGGAATTATGTCAGCTCAGCACCAATGTGGACACAAGAACAAATGGGTATAAACTGGCCACCAGGAAGTTTAGACTTGAAATCAGACGAAGGTTTTTAACCATCAGAGGAGTGAAGTTTTGGAATAGCCTTCCAAGTGAAGCAGTGGGGGCAAAAGATCTATCTGGTTTTAAGATTCTACTCGATAAGTTTATGGAGGAGATGGTATGATGGGATAATGGGATTTTGGTAAGTAATTGATCTTTAAATATTCAGGGTAAATAGGCCAAATCCCCTGAGATGGGATATTAGATGGATGGGATCTGAGTTACTATAGAAAATTCTTTCCTGGGTATCTGGCTGGTGAATCTTGCCCATATGCTCAGGGTTTAGCTGATTGCCATATTTGGGGTCGGGAAGGAATTTTCCTCCAGGGCAGATTGGAGAGGCCCTGGAGGTTTTTTGCCTTCCTCTGTAGTATGGGGCATGGTTGACTTGAGGGAGGCTTCTCTGCTCCTTGAAGTCTTTGAACCATGATTTAAGGACTTCAATAGCTCAGACATGGGTGAGGTTTTTCATAGGAGTGGGTGGGTGAGATTCTGTGGCCTGCGCTGTGCAGGAGGTTGGACTAGATGATCAGAATGGTCCCTTCTGACCTTAGTATCTATGAATCTATGAATCTTTGCACCTGGTGTTGCAGTTACTTTGTTAGAACCTTTAAGCTCTTTGCTAGTTCCCCCCACATGCCCCCCCAGTCACAGAACAGGCCTCATGTGTGTGTCCCGGACCAGCACTGCCTGCTGTCTGACAGAAACCCATGGGCACGCTGAGGTCATTCCACTGCTGAAATGAAGGGGGAGTGTCTGGCACCACTTGAAAGACACTTGGCTGGAAGGAGTGTTATTCCGTGGTCTGTGTGAAAGGAGCAGATGGTCTCCTTCCAGTCCATAGCCAGCAGCTGCCCACATCACACAAACCGCCCCTACAATTGGCACTAGCTGGCCCCCTTGCTGTCAGCAAAGAAGCGTAGCATTGAAGAGAGCTACGGAGACTCAGCGACCCTTTCGGTCCTGTTATTTCTAGTGCCCGGTGCGAATGGTGCTTGACAGGAGGTGAGATGGGCCAGCACCAAACAGCTCTCTGGGTCGGAGAAATGTAGGGACAGTCAGACACAATACAAAGCTCATTGCTTAGGGTGCTCCCACAGGACAGGAGGAAGCACAGTGGCTGGAGCGGTAGGCCTGGCTGCCCTGTGCTGGCCCTGTTCTGTGGAGGAACTCAGGGTTTTATTCTCCAGGGCTGTCAATCCAGCATCACCGGAGCTTTATCCAGGTAGGTATCTGCACTCAGACATCACCCAAGCATTAGGGGTCACTCCATTGTGCCTCGGGCCAGGAGGTCATGGTTTGTAGATCATCTGCCTTATGCTGCTTGGTTGGGTTTCTTGTGGTGCTTGCTGCAATGGCCACATTGTCCCTGCCACGCCTGCTCCCTCCTTCCCTTTAACATGTAGTCCTGCCATGAGTGCGGGGCACTGGACTAGATGACCTCTTGAGGTCCCTTCCAGTCCTATGATTCTAGGATTCCCGCAGATCCTGAAGGAGCCCCAGACTGGCTCTGTGCCTGGAGGAGACCAATTCCCTGTCCACCAGCTCCCGTGTTCCATGCATGGAAGGAAAGTCTTTCACCCCAACTCTTGAGCATGGGAAGGGAGGGCCTCAGAGATAGGTCCTTACCCCAACTTCCCTACAGCTCCAGGCATGGGGGTAGGTCTCTTCCCTACCCAAGCCAGCTGCTCCACTCCTGTGGAACTGAGCATGGGAGGAAATAGCCATCTGCTGCTGCCCGCAAGCATCTCCTGACTTCATGGCACATCCCCAGCCCCGATTCTCCAAGGCACCCCAGTAGCAGTGGGAAAGTTCTTTTAAACAGAAGAAAGGGTTGAGGTGTTTCACTAGCGGTGGGACTTGGACACCTCAGCTCACTGATAACACACACCGTCCCCAGGGACACCATTTCAGATTTTGGTAGGCTACCTAGGCACCTGAAAACTCAATTTTTTGGGCAGATAAGTTAGCAATTAGCTGACAGGAGCACTGTGTCTCATTCCTATACAAAAGAAAGAAAATTAAATAAATATAAGATCGTCTCATCTCTAATACTATCATGTTCAGACATCTTGTGGCAAGTCATTTAAGGGACCCTGATTAGGTTTAAAATTTTAATGTATATTCTTACTTTGTTACTTGTTACTAATTCTGTGGAGAGAGAGACCCTGTCAGGACTCCTGGGTTCTATCCCAGTTCTGGGAGAGGAGTGGGGTGTAGTGGGTTACAGTGGGGGGCAGATACATCTGGGATATGTATAAGAACATCAAAACGGCCAGACTGGGTCAGACCAATGGTCAATTTAGCCCAGTACCCTGTCTTCCGACAGCAGCCAGTGCCAGGTGCTTCAGAGACAATGAACAGAACAAGCAATAATCGAGTGATTCATCCTGTTGCCCATTCCCAGCTTCTGGCAAACAGAGGCTAGCGACACTTCAGAGCATGGTTTTGCATCCCTACCCATCCTGGCTAATAGCCATTGATGGACCTACACTCCCTGAACTTATCTAGTTCTTTTTTGAACCCTGTTATAGTTTTGGCTTTCACAGCATCCCCTGAAAATGAGTTCCACACGTTGACTGTGAAGCAATACTTTCTTTTGTTTGTTGTAAATCTGCCTATTAATTTCATTGGGTGATCCCTAGTTCTTGAGTTACATGAAGGAGTAAATAACACTTCCTTATTCAATTTTTTCACTCCATTCATGATTTTATAGACCCTCTATTATATTCCCCCTTAGTCGTCTCTTTTCCAAGCTGAAAAGTCCCATTCTTATTAATTTCTCCTCAGATGGAAGCCATTCCATACCCCTAATCATTTTTGTTGCCCTTCTCTGTACCTTTCCCAATTCCAATATATCTTTTTTGAGATGGGGTGACCAGATCTGCAGGCAGTATTGAAGATGTGGGTGTACCATGGATTTATATAGAGGCAATATGGTATTTTCTGTCTTATTATCTATTTCTTTCCTCATGATTCCCAACATTCTGTTTGCTTTTTTGCTGGCCGCTGCACATTGAGTGGGTGTTTTCAGAGAACTCTCCACAATGGCTCCAAGATCTCTCTCTTGAGTGGTAACAGCTAATTTAGACCCCATCATTTTGTATGTATAGTTGGGATTATATCATGCCATGTGCATTACTTTGCATTTATCAACATTGAATTTCATCTGCCATTTTGTTGCCCAGTCACCCAGTTTTGTGAGATTCTTTCTTTGTGAGATACTGTCACGGCTAACCTGGTGGCAGAACTTTGTGACTTTGTCCTGACCCATAACTATTTCACATTTGGTGACAATGTATACCTTCAAATCAGCGGCACTGCGATGGGTACCCGCATGGCCCCACAGTATGCCAACATTTTTATGGCTGACTTAGAACAACGCTTCCTCAGCTCTCGTCCCCCTAATGCCCCTACTCTACTTGCGCTACATTGATGACATCTTCATCATCTGGACCCATGGAAAAGAAGCTCTTGAGGAATTCCACCATGATTTCAACAATTTCCATCCCACCATCAACCTCAGCCTGGACCAGTCCACACAAGAGATCCACTTCCTGGACACTACGGTGCTAATAAGCGATGGTCACATAAACACCACCCTATATCTGAAACCTACTGACCGCTATTCCTACCTATATGCCTCTAGCTTTCATCCAGATCATACCACTCGATCCATTGTCTACAGCCAAGCGCTACGATATAACCGCATTTGCTCCAACCCCTCAGACAGAGACAAACACCTACAAGATGTCTATCATGCATTCCTACAACTACAATACCCACCTGCTGAAGTGAAGAAACAGATTGACAGAGCCAGAAGAGTACCCAGAAGTCACCTACTACAGGACAGGCCCAACAAAGAAAACAACAGAACGCCACTAGCCATCACCTTCAGCCCCCAACTAAAACCTCTCCAACACATCATCAAGGATCTACAACCTATCCTGAAGGACGAGCCATCGCTCTCTCAGATCTTGGGAGATAGACCTGTCCTTGCTTACAGACAGCCCCCCAATCTGAAGCAAATACTCACCAGCAACCACACACCACACAACAGAACCACTAACCCAGGAACCTATCCTTGCAACAAAGCCCGTTGCCAACTCTGTCCACATATCTATTCAGGGGATACCATCATAGGGCCTAATCACATCAGCCACACTATCAGAGGCTCGTCACCTGCGCATCTACCAATGTGATATATGCCATCATGTGCCAGCAATGCCCCTCTGCCATGTACATTGGCCAAACTGGACAGTCTCTACGTAAAAGAATGAATGGACACAAATCAGACGTCAAGAATTATAACATTCAAAAACCAGTTGGAGAACACTTCAATCTCTCTGGTCACTCGATCACAGACCTAAGAGTGGCTATCCTTCAACAAAAAAGCTTCAAAAACAGACTCCAACGAGAGACTGCTGAATTGGAATTAATTTGCAAACTGGATACAATTAACTTAGGCTTGAATAGAGACTGGGAATGGATGAGTCATTACACAAAGTAAAACTATTTCCCCATGGTATTTCTCTCCCCCACCCCACCCCCCACTGTTCCTCTGATATTCTTGTTAACTGCTGGAATTAGCCTACCTGCTTGTCATCATGGAAGGTTTTCCTCCTTTCCCCCCCCTGCTGTGGGTGATGGCTTATCTTAAGTGATCACTCTCCTTACAGTAAAAAGAAAAGGAGTACTTGTGGCACCTTAGAGACTAACAAATTTATTAGAGCATAAGCTTTCGTGAGCTACAGCTCACTTCGTCGGATGCATTTGGTGGAAAAAAACTTTTCCACCAAATGCATCCGACGAAGTGAGCTGTAGCTCACGAAAGCTTATGCTCTAATAAATTTGTTAGTCTCTAAGGTGCCACAAGTACTCCTTTTCTTTTTGCGAATACAGACTAACACGGCTGCTACTCTGAAACCTCTCCTTACAGTGTGTATGATAAACCCATTGTTTCATGTTCTCTGTGTGTGTGTATATAAATTTCTCCTCTGTTTTTTCCACCAAATGCATCCGATGAAGTGAGCTGTAGCTCACGAAAGCTTATGCTCAAATAAATTTGTTAGTCTCTAAGGTGCCACAAGTACTCTTTTTCTTTTTGCGAATACAGACTAACACGGCTGCTACTCTGAAACCTGAGATTCTTTTGTAGCTCTTCGCAGTCAGCTTTGGACTTAACTATCTTGAGTAGTTTTGTACCATCTGCAAATTTTGCCACCTCACTGTTTTCCCCTTTTTCCAGACCCTTTATGTTGAATAGGACTGGGCCCAGTACAGACCCTGGGGGGACACCACTATTTACCTCTCTTCAGTCTGAAAACTGACCATTTATTCCTACCCTTTGTTTCCTATATTTTACCTGGAGCTCCTGGCAATGCTTTCAGGATCATCTAACGATCCTTAATTTAATTTAATGACAAGCCTTTTGTTATCTTAATCACCCTGCCTCTGTTTATAAACAAACTCCCTGCCCCCAAGGGCGGAAGCTGGGAGCAGCCCAGAAATCATCACATTTCACACTCAGGGTGTGCTGCTGTTAAGAGCTCCATCTTGAGCTCGAACAGACCTCCAGTACGAAATTCGGGGGGGGCACCTCTGTCGCCCCTGAGTGCCCAGCAATGGGTGTGCTCTAGATTTACCAACAACACTAATGTGGGGACCACCAGAGGCCACAGACAACCACGCTGAGCCTCCAGTGCAGAGCCAATATCCTGCTGGCCATTCCACTGCTAGGGTTGCCAACTTGCTAATTACACAACATCAAATGCCCTTGCCCTGCCCCCTTCCCCACCCGAGGCCCTGCCCCTGCCCAACCCCTTCTCCAAGGCCCTGCTCCTACTCACTCCATCTCCTCTCCCTCCATTGCTCTCTCTCCCCCACCCTCACTCACTTTCACTGGGCAGGGACAAGGAGTTGGGGTGCAGGAAGGAGTGCGGGGTGTGGGCTCCGGCAGGGAGTTTGGGTGTGGCAGAGGGATCGGGTGGAGCAGGGAGTTGGGGTGCAGGCTCTGGGAGGGAACTAGGGTTCTGTCCTGGGGCAGAGGGTTGGGGTGTGGGAGTGGTTTTGGGGTTAGACTCTGGCCAGGAGGCTCTTACCTCAGGTGGCTCCCAGTCCATGGCACAGTGGGGCTAAGGCAGGCTCCCTGCCTGCCCTGGCTCCACACGGATTCCGGAAGCAGCCGACATGTCCAGCTCCTAGGTGGAGGGGCCAGGGAGCTCTGCACACTGCCTGCGCCCGCAAGCACCACCCCCGTAGCTCCCACTGGCCACAGTTTCCAGCCAATGGGAGCTCCAGAGCTGGCGCTTAGGGCAGGGCAGCACACGGAGCCCCCACGGGCACCCCTGTGCCTAGGAGCTGGACCTGCTGGCTGCTTCTGGGAGCCGCGCGGAGCCAGGGCAGGCAAGCAGCCTGCCTTAGCCCCACTGTACCGCTGACCGGACTTTTAGCAGCCCAGACTTTTTTGACGGAGCCGCCGGGGTTCCTTTTCAACCGGGCGTTCCAGTTGAGAACCAGACACCTGGCAACCCCACCCACGGCGGAGAGCTCTGTGGTGACCCAGTCTCCTCTGTGAGACCATCTAGCACAGGTGAAAGGAAACTCATGCTCCTCTCATGGGGCTTCCCTAGCGTGAGGTGGGATGGGGTTTGCTCTTTGTCGGCCAATCAGTGGGTCCAGCCTCCCACAACCTGGGGATTCCTCCAGATGGAGACCCTGTGTCTCTGCTATGCTACCAGGGGCCTCCCCAGTTGTTTCTGCCCTTGGAACCTCCACTCAGGAGTTTTCTACACTGCACCAGGAGAGAGCAGGAGTTAGTGGGGCTTGATAGAGCCTGAGCTTGCTCCATGGAGTCCACGCTACAGCTCCTGCTGACGGCAGCGGGGGCAGGACTTGACGTTTCCCCTTTGAGTTTTGCCCCCTCTGCCTGGGGAGGCAGAGGCAGCGATCTGGGGTTTCATGCTCCATCTTTCTCCCGTGACTCCTCATGCTGCCTTCTTTATGGAGGAGACCAGCAAACACTTTTAAACTCGTGTGAGCCACGACCCTATGTAAGGCCTTGAGAAACGCTGGGCCGGACTCACAGAACAAGGCTCGAGCGCTGAGCAATGCCCAACATGATGCATGTGGTGCGGTGCCTTTCCAAACCTGACTGAAGGCTTTTCTCGAGCGGCCGGCTGTATTCAAAACCACAGCCCGCCAGCACACACACGCACAGCCCATTAGATTAACATCACCATTTGATGAGTCCCTCGGAAGTGCTTGTGTTTGTTTCCTTGTTCCTTTCCCTACGGTCACGCTGAAAAGGTCATGTTCACTAAGGCAATGTCTACGCTAGAGAGCTCACAGTGGCACAGCTGTACCAGTGCAGCTGCACCTCTGTAAGCTCTCTCACGTAGCCGCTCTGCGCCGACAGGAGAGAGCGCTCCTGTCACGCGGTAGTGTGGACGTGGCCAACGACTTGGCACAACCTGAGCTCATCCAGGGCATTTGAGCCAGAGCCCTGCCAGTATAAACCAGGGCTGCTGCACCTAGGGCAGTCACTGCTCCAGGAATAATTTTCACCCTTGTTCTGAAACAGCCCCAATCTGGTCACATTCCAAACTCAGCCTTGTCCCTAGGCATGTGGAAGTGGGGCTGGGATTGTGACTGTAGTGGTGTGGAATTGTCCCCAGGTGAGGGGCATTTGTGGTGGGTTATTTTAAATTGTCACTTCTAGGATGTGTTAGAAAAGTGCCTAAAATGTCTGGATGAGCAGCCTCTGTTCCTGTAGTGTCCAGCCCTTCCCAGTCACTAATGTATCGATTCTCACAGCACTCCTGTGAGGTGGGGCAGCTCCCATTTTACTGCTGGGGAAATGAGGTAGAGAGGACAGGTGATTTGCCCAAGGTTACAGAGAAAGTCTGTGGCAGAGCAAGGAATTGAGCCCAGGTCTCTGGCTGGTGCTCTACTGACTGGGCCATGCTTCCTCTTGTTATAGCATTTCTACATATGCGAATAAATTATAAACGTATGATCACTTCTTATAGCGCAAAGCACTTCTTTTATTATTATTACTACAGACTATGAATTGTAACTGGCGGAACTGATGTAGCATCTTTCTTCCAAGCGTTTGCTCCTTGAGGCAGGGATTTAGTTGAGGATTGGTCCTGCTTTGAGCAGGGGGTTGGACTAGATGACCTTCTGAGGTCCCTTCCAACCCTGATATTCTATGATTCTATGAACACGTCTACCTCTGGTTTTGCACAGCATTGGGCATATTGGTTCCCTCCTTCTGATTGGGATCTTTGGGTGCTACAGTAATATAAATATCCAATCAGAATGTCTTCCAAACGCCGATTGTCCTTGCCACATTCCCCTGAGAAGAGTAAATTGAGGCACAGAGCGGTGAAATTGATTGCCCCAAGCTTACGTGAGCTGTTGAAATGCAGCCACCTCTGGAGGTGGGGATGGCGGATGTTTAAGGGCACGCAGCCACCGTGCACACAATTTTAGGACAGGTCATGAACAAAGAATACCGTAGCCAACCAACGCTGAGCACAGCATTTTAAAATACAGTAATTTGCCATGATATGCCCAGGGGGTCTCATCTAAAACTACCAATGGCCTTTTTGCAGCGGCAGGGTGGGGAAGGGCAGGGGAAGGGGATTGGAGCACAGAGCATAGGCGCTTTGGTAGAGTGCTCTCCTTTGTTTGCTGTGCTTTGTCTCCAAGAGTAGGTCGGCTTCCACTAAACAGTCTGCAAAGCCATGAGCAACGCCCTCCTCCCACGGTGCTGGAGGCCACGCAGGACCAGTGCTTTGCAGGTACTTGCACGGGAGGAGCCTTAGCAGCCGGGTCTGGCTTATTTCAAAGGCGCTTCCTTGGCAAGAGGTGAGGTCTGAGCACAGGGGGGTTCCTGCATGTTCTAATTTCAGACCCCTGCTCCATGATGAGGCTGAGCCCCACTGGCTCATCCCACATCCTGCCTGCCTGGACCCCAACACTGTGCGGGGAGCCCCTGCAGAGCTGGACTGCATGGGGTGCCGAATGCACTGCCCAGATATTGCCCCCTCCCTCCCCACAGCAGAACTGTACCTGTTCCACCAGCTCCAGGCTCCCCATGTTCAGGGTGCAAGATTTGCTCCGTGGGCAAGTGCCAGCCCCAGCGCATACTTGGGAATAAGAGGGCAGGGCTTTGGCAGGCGGTGGGGGTGGGAACTGAGAGGGAGAGCAACAAAAAAAGAGCCAGATTCCTCTCTCCTCCTCCCCCATATCTGTGAGATCACTGGACCGACAAAGGCCTCTGTCCAGTTCTGGGAGTGGGGTGTTTAATGCACTCTGGCCACTGAAGTCAATGGAAAAATATCCATCGACTTCAATGAGTTTCAGAGCCAGCCCTCTCGAACACCCAGGGCCAGGGTCCGACACCTTTGCTCACGCTGAGTAGCATCTTGCTGTGCCGTTAGTCCCAATGAAACAAATGAGGCTGTTTGCAGAGGGAGGGGAGGGACTAGAGAATCTGCGTCCAGCCCACATTAAGTTCAGCACCAATGGTGCACACGCTCCCCCCGCACCGCTGCTTGGCCTTGGGGACACTCTTGCTCAAAAGCAGCCCACAAGCCAGCTGCTGCAAGAGACTTGTCTCACCCCTCTCATAAGAGTCTGGTAGGTTTGTTTGTATTGTACGGAGCCCGACAGGAGCGGTAGTTCCCCCCCATGCACAGAGCAGGGAGTGGAAAGGGCTGGCGGGGTCAGCTCCACAGTGCCACTTATTCTTTTGCCTCTGTCAGAGGAACGTGTCTCTCAGTAACTGACCCCAGCTGACGGTCCTGTGCATGCAAATGCAAGTGAACTGCGTTGGGTCCTGCAAGCATCTACAGAGGTGCAGAGCAACGGCCGATAGCCAATTGTTGGGGAGAAAGACGGAGCCGCTGGGAAAATTGCAAGGCTCTCCAAGTAGGATCTGATTGGTCTATTGGAGAAGAAGAAGAAGAAGTTAGGCACCCTAGCATAGAGAGATGAGAAGGGACCTGAAAATAGCCAGAAGTAGGGAGGCTGTTCCTGTTAATGAAGCCACTGCAGACATTGAGCTACTGCCCCACCCTCTCACCTGTGGAGGGGCCTGGTGGGGACAGAAAGAAAAGTGACAATGAGTGTAAGAAACTGGCCCCAGGAGGTCACATAAATAGTGGGGTTTGTGGTGGGTGGATATGTCCATGGAGGGTCATGGAGATGAGATCACATGGGGAGTGGGGCAGGTGGATAAGTCCATAGAGACTCCTGGAGATGAGGGGGGTTTCTGAAATGGACAGGAAGAAAATGAAGGTTTCTCCATGACAAAGGCAATGAGCTGCTCTTTCCGGGTACATTGGAGAAAGTGAGTCATTGAACAATTCAGACACTTATTATTATAAATTATTCACACATGCGCTAGATACTTCAGAGGAGACACATGAGAGACAGGTGCTTGCCCTGAATAGCTCAGAATCGAAGTGCTGAACTTGCCAAGAGGGAACAATCTCCAGGGAAGGAGATGGCTGGGAAGGGACACTGGCTACTGAAGAGGCTCTGCAGACGTCAGGTTAGGCAGACATATGTCTGGATGGTATGGAGTTTTTATATGCCTCTTTTTGGTAGGGGACTATGCTGAGGTGAGAATTGTTAGGAGTGAATTGAATGGGGCAGGGATGGAGTGCAGAGAAGCAGATTTTGGGTGGCCATTGCATGGAGGAAGGCACAGAGATGTTAGACAAAAGGAGCATTGAGGTTAGTGCCCTTGGTGGAGCAGACTATGGTGGGAAATCACAAGGAGAGCTGGTTAGAGACACAGGCAGGGGGTGCCCGATCAAGGAGAAGGCAAGAAAAAGAAGTATGAATAGGATGTACAGCATGATGAAGGTGTGACCCAGAGAGGGGGCTGGAGGTTGGATGGGGACTTGAAGCAACAGACAAGAATTATTTTGGATTGGGTGGCTTGAGGCAAAGTCCGTGTCAACAGGACGCAAGAGGAGGAGATTGCAGGGGAAGGGCTCATTGAAATTTTCAGGGAAGGACTTGGGGAGTCCAGAAAAGAAGGAACCCCGGGACTTGAAACAGGAGGAGAAGGTGGCATGGCTGAGAGTTCTGTCCAAGGAGCAGTACTGCCTGAGGGAGACGTGATGGTGGCCGCAGCAGTCAAGAGTGGCCAGATCAAAACAGCCTGAACTTTGGGAAAGTTGGGATCTGGAGCCTAACTTTGCAGCCTGGGCCCAGCTCTCTATAGTAGGCAGATTCAGAGAACTGGCAGCTGTGAGGTTAAGGTAAGGCAGGCTCTGTAGTCCAGTCCACATCTCAGCCTCTTGCAGTAGAGATGAGCGTGAGCTGAGGATTGACATAGTGGTGTTTGCTCTGAGGATGCTCCTCTGTATTAGTCTAAGGAGCAGGAACTACTGGAGCATGCTCAGGTCCCCAAATGAGCACCATAACCCAAATTAACATACTCCCCAACTCTTGTTTCTCCTGTCCGGACGAGGCTCTATAATGTCAGAGCTTTCTGAAAATTTTTTTTTGGCTACTGTGGGTTTTAACTGTGGTCTCGGAGGAGGAAGAAAACTTGGTTCCCAGGGCTCAGATAGTTCCTCATATGGCACCAAAGTTCTGCAAATTAAAGCAGAGATGACACCATGTTATCTGGATCCGTGTTTTACTGGGAGACATTAGTGGAGCTGCTATCAACTGAATATGGGTTGTGGATGTTTTTAGCCTTACACTCGAAGATCGCAGTAATAGCATTGGCAGTTACCAGGCCAGACTCTGCTCTCCGTGACACAGGTCTAGTGACAGACTGAGAATTTATTATTATTACAGTTGCAGAAAGATCCCTGGGTCACAGGCAATTGGGTCCACAGGCAAACCTCTGTTACCAGCGTTGCCCGTTACTTTGGGGTATGGTCATTTATTAGGGTTACTCTTCTGGGAAGGGGGGGGTTCTGTATTCTATCAATGTACTACTTGTGTCACTTCTGTTTTCATACAGAGCTCTACTTCTCCCTGCTGCAAGTCCCTTCCAGTGGAGCTATCCTGCAGGACCTAGATTCCCCAAGGCTGGGTTCTTCCAGCCCCAGAATCAGACGAACACACATATTAACAGAGCGCGTCTGAGAGGACCGGGTTAATCAATACTCCCAAGCTGACCCCTTATATGTCCCTGGTCTCGGCAGGCTGGATCAAACAGCACCTCCAAGCTGTCACCCTCATATGCCTTGGGCAGCGCACGGGCATAGAGCCTGCCTGAGCCGGCTGGGTCGAGCAACACTTTCAATCTGCCACCCTCATATGCCCCTGGACTCAGCAGACTGGGTCAAGCAGCACTTCCTAGCAGCCACCCTCATATGCCCCAGGTGCAGCACATCCCTATCCCCACTTTCACTTTACAATTGTTCTGGTAGTAACCCACTTGATGAGCAAACCCCACAGGATTTTTGGGCGCTGCAGGATCTTTATCTTAGGTACGAGGAGTGTTGCTGCAGAGCGAATGAGGAAACCAAAAAACACCCACAAGGGGGAGAGAGAGAGAAGCAACCAGCTTAATCATGAAAGTTATTTATTGCCAGGTAATAACCATAGGGGACCCAAACAAACCACTTATAATTTTTTATTTAATAGGGAGATATACCCATCTCATAGAGCTTGAAGGGATCTGGAAAGGTCATTGAGTCCAGTCCCCTGCCTTCACAGCAGGATCAAGTACCGTCCCTTAGTTTTGCCTAAATGGCCCCCTCAGGGATTGAACTCACAACCCTGGGTTTAGCAGGCTAATGCTCAAACCACTGACCTATCCCTCCCCCCATAATAGTAAAGCTAACTTAAATTTGATTATAAAAGTCAAGTTTAGAAAACTATAACTGATCACGCAAGTCAGGGTCAGAAGGCTATACCTAGAGGGAGAGAGAGAGATAGCACTGGATTCTCACCACTCCATGAAGCTTGAATCGATTGGGGTCCCCAGATGGTGGTGGTAGCTGAGGGTCCGGAGTGCTGGAGACAGGCAGAGCCCCCAGCATGATCAGTCAGGACAAGAGGAAGTCCCAATAGAACTGATGCAGATTTTGGATCCAGGCATCAGAACATTTACTTAAGCATGGGTCGGGGTCTTTGTAGAGAAACAACAATGGTTCAAGGGAGAACACTAGATCTGTTTATGTGTAAACTGATGGCTCAAGGGAGTATACCAAAGTTGGTTTGTTCAGGCTAGACCATGGGAGCTGATCATTCCTGGCTTTGGGCAGTGTTCCTTGGAGGGAGCTCACAATAGAACTAGGGAGCGTCACTATTTTGGATACCAATAAAGGATTTATTACTAGAATTGGTCTGATAACTACTGAGCTGGGTGTGTGCAGGCGTGGGTTCATTAACATCTGGAGCAGAGATCCCCCGTCATGCAGTGCTTCCCTGCTCTTCTGGTCCCAGAGTTCTGTGCGGTTCTTGCCTTGGAATCTCTGTTCTCCATTCTGTACACTAATGGAGATGCATTGAAGATGGGACAGGGAGGCAAATGAGGCTCGGGGAGTTGCCTCAATCCTGTCACCCTTGTCCGGAGAGGTTCAGGTGTGTCTCCCACTGCTTTTTCAATGCTTTTTGTAAGTCTGTCTTCTGATCAGTTTTGGTTCAAGCAGAGGCTGGGGGTTGGGGAGAAGGTCTTTCATGAGTCAGACAAGCTGGGTACTGCGCCCTGGTTCCCCAAGAACACAGAGCTGATAGGTAACACCTCTGGGCCCTATGATGCTGTATAAACCCAGAGAGACAGTCTCTGCTCCGAAGAGCTAACATTCCACATAGGAAGAGGAGCAAGAGACACAGACAGATGAAGTGACGCGCTCAGGATCACACAGGGGTGAGGTTGCCAGGCCAGTGCCCCCTCGCTGCCCTTGAGGACACAGCTTGCTCTGCTGTAGGTCTCCGTTGATCTGTTTCCATCACCCCGAGGCCAGGGTCGTCAGGGTCAGTCACTCCGAGGTCAGGGTCGTGGTGCCTTCAGTCCTACCCCCTTCTGGGTGCTGAAGTTCAATGGTAATCAGGAACAAAAAGAAACCCAACTCAAAACCAGGGCCATCCCATGCCCCTTCTAGTCAGGGCTGGTTTCCAAAACAGTCTGCACTTCCGCCAGTTCCCTTCCCAATATCTGGGCCTCCCTTCCAGGAGGAGGGTTCTGGCTGACCAGCAAGCTCCGGCTCAGGGCTGCAACCAGCCTCCCTTTCTTCCCTCCCCCCCGCAGCAAAGCAGAGCTCCAGCCTCCTTCCTGGTCAGCACTCACCCAAGCGAGGCCCTCTCCTTTTATCTCCCCTTGCAGGGGAAGCAGGGTGAGGCCAACTGGGTCCACAGGCCTAACCCTGTGAATGCCAGTGAGGAACCAGTCAGCCTCCTTAACCCCCTCATTGCCAATGTGGGGCCTCTCTGCTCCATCCCAAGGGGGTTAGTAGCTAAGCCAGGGATCTCCTTAGATCTCCTTAGACTGGGATCAGTTCTCTTGGCTTCCAATCCAGGGCCCTAGTCACTAGACCACATTAGATCCTAGAAGCTAGCTGGACCAGAAACCTGCTGAAAAGAACAATTAAAAAACCCTCTAATCCTTGTGTTACTAATAAAACCGTGGCTGAAAGTATCCCAATGAGCTGTCTCTAGAGTTAGGCATCTACATATGTACTTAGATACCCAAATAAAAGCCAGTGGCGGCTGAGCACCTGCAGCCCCCGCTGACTTCACTAGGAATTGTGGGTGCTCAGCTCCCTGAAGAATTAGGCCATGCTTATCTAAATGTCTAACGAGGGAGTTAGGTGTCTCACGTGATCTACTGTTATTGCAGGAACACCTCAAGCTTTCAACCAAAGACAGAGGCTTTATTATTGTAGACAGGTGTTAAGAGACAGTCCCTGCCCTAAAGAGCTTACCAGCCTCATTCTCATTTATACCAAGGCTCCTTAGCACTGCTTTGGGAGCAGATAGGGGCCCTCAGGTGGGTGTGAAAGGTTGTAAAGTTACTACTTTAAGATCCCTTTACACTGTCAGAGTAGTGTAAATGAGAATTGGTCACAATCTCAATACATACGGCAGTGGGAGAAATGAAGTATTGTTACTTTAGGGATTATATTATTTATTATATTTGAAAATGTCCTTAGGTGAAGTAATTTTAAGACATCAAATTGACTGGTTACAACGTAGCACTGATTTAGTTCACATTCTGCATTGCCTGTAGCTTGGACAGTGACGTTAGTTTCACTCTCAGGGCTACATTCTGTTCTTGGTTATGGGTATAATTTCTACCAGAACCAGTAGGAGCTGCATTTGTGTTGCCAGGAGCAGCATTTGGCCCATTGTGTCTAGTCAATTTCACTTTTTGGTTCATCTGCATCAGCTCAAGGCTACTGTGTTTGGGGGTCCAAAGTTTAAACTCATGAAAGGCCCACCTCCTTTGACATTTCCAAACAGCCCACGTCAGTGCTAGTCACACTGGGGTTTAGGACTTTTTTTATTTAAACAGAACCTAAACCTGGGGCCTAAACTTCCCCATACTGTCCCTTTGAAATTATTGCAGAGAAACATGAAGACCATTTTGTAATCCTTGCTTTCCTGAGATCATGTTGAACATAAATTTTGCTGCGCTCCAATCCTTTCATTTCCCTATTAAAGAGCTGGCCTGAAAAGCAACGTGGTCCCTTTTTTGTTCTATGGAAAAAACAGGACTGACATGACAGACTTTGTCAGCCACTAGTCCATTCTAATGCCTCTGCGTGTGTGTGTGTGTGTAAGTGTGTGTGTGTGTGTACTGCAATATGTGCTCAGAACAGCTTGCAAAGCAGCATCCAGGAGACGGACTGCAAGCAGGATGTTTTCTCTTGAAAACACACAGCTATTTGTCTCCCACACACTGAATCATTTCCACCATGCGCCCTCCAGGGCAGACAGAATAGTACTTGCCCCGACATTTACCTCCTACTAGTAATGAGGATTTTGTTTCTGGTTAATTTCAGGACCTTCCTCGGGAGAACATTAGGCTAACTACTCAAGTGCTTCAGCGCGACAATTGCAGCTGTGTCTGTGGGCTGCTGCAGAGAGCCAGACAGATGCCTGTGGAGCAGTAGTCTGCTATACGCCAGCAGATCTGAAGCCAGGAGACAGTCGACAGATCCTGATCTCAGGTGCAATGGTGTCGATACAGAATAACTCCTACCTGTCTAGGTAAATATATTGCCTCCATCACCATATCTGGATACTCTCACAGAACTCTATACATCGAAACAGGGCTGAGAAACTCCATCCCTCCATTCATGTTGCCGAAGGAGGTATCATATATACATGTATAGTAGACGTGTGTCCATTATGCATGGGCTAGTGAAGTAGTTGTCAAGCCAAGTCCCAAGAGGTGGATCGCTGCTTTCATTCTCAAGGTGTTTTGATCTTGGGCCCATTCCGATTTCGGTGTCCTAAAGCCCAGAGCCTACTGCCAGGAATGTCTCTGAGAGCTGCTACCCCCTGGGCTTTGCAAGCTAGAGCGGTCCCGATGTCCATAGCTCGCAAAAGGAGAGGCAGTCTAAGACGTAGGGCTCAGGCCACTGTGGGTGCAGTAACCCCAGGACCTGGCAGCTGATCCGGAACTGCAGAGGTAGCCAGATGAGTGTGGGAAGCATGTGAGGGATGTGCTCCTGACATACTGCCCTACGCATAACATTGGCTGCTGCATGCTGGACAAGTTGGCGTTTCCTGATGGTACTCACTTCCCTCCCCATCAAGCAGTGCAGACGCAATCGCCAGGGCAGGAGGTAATGAGCCTGTGGGTCACTGCGGCTAGAACTTCAGCCGGCAGCCGGGGTGCAGCCTCCCGGCCAGCCACAGACACAAGGCAGCATTGCGCTGTGGGTGTCAGGGAGCATTGAGGCATCCAACAGGACCCTGGTGCTGTGCTCCACCTTTTCAAGTGGAGAGCAGATGCCCAGAGGCAGAAGTTGGCTTTGGCTTCAGCCAGATCTTCATGGCATTTCCTTCTCTCCCTCTTGCCTGGGTTGAATTTTATTCAGCTGCTCTTCATCCAGGGCCTTGTCCCATCCAGGTTCCGGAGTCAACTCCGTCTGCATGTGACAGGAGATGTAGGGCTGGGGGTCATCAGTGTTTCTGTGGCACCAAAGTCAATAGCATCTCACAGTCTTCCCTAGATGTCTGACCTATCTATTGACTAGGACAGAAATGGGCCTTGTGGGACTGCACACAGGGAACATAGGAGCTGCCAGACTGGCTCAGACCAGTGACCCATCTAGTCCAGCATCCTTTCACCGGCAGTGGCCAGTGCCAGATGTGAGAGGAACAGCTGCCCATCCTGACCCTTTGGAGGGTCATGAAAGAAGACAATGGAGTCGCTCTGGATTTGCTTTTGGGAGTCAGTAGATTTCCACGAGGCATAACTGAGATCAGCATTTGCCATCAAGGGAAGAGAGAATGCCGTGTTTCCCTCTGGTCCCTCCCCTCTGCCCTGTCCCTGGTCTTGGTCAGTGCTTGATGTGTCATATGCACACGCTGACATTCTTCCATCCCACGCCCAGGCCTTGCGCTGCCTCTGGGGAAAGGTCAACCTGCTCCCTTTTGTGTCCTTGCATTGCTTGGCTGTCGCTCCCATGCGATCACTCAGTGCAGCTGAAGTAGGATGTGTGTGCAGCTGAAGTGGGATGTGGGCGGGGGTCAGACAGCCAGGAGCCCAAAGAGACACAGCAGGTTTTGTCGTAGGAATTTAGGACATTTGCTCAAACAAAGGGGAAGGACGGGGGCAGGTCTCTCCAACCAGCAACCAACTAGCTTCATGTTGCAAAAAGAAATGTATATTAGGACACTAAATAACAATACACCATTGTGAGCTGGTGGTGTTCTCCATAATTATATGGCCAAACCAAAGAGCAAGTCCAGTATGGGCTCATTTTACAGTATGTGGGTATGTAAAACTCTCCACTCATCAGCTAAACTGCCCTCATGTGGCGTGGGGGAAAAAACCTCAGGACCTTCAGCTCAGAAAACTACTTGTGCTAATGGAGATACTGCATTAGCCGCCGTTAGATGTAAGTCTTATACCCTTGTTTTAGGTCTGCCAGTAGATGGCGACATAGCCATAGATTCTTAAGCGGGTCCAAGTCCAGCCAGCAGGGGGCAATAGTATGCAAATACACCGGTTAATAGCCACACTGAGAAGCCATGGTGCTAAATGCACACTGAGTAGAGCACTTTTCATGTGTAGGCCTCAAAGCGCTGTACAAAAAAGTATCATTCCCGCCCCCCCCCTTGTAAAATAGTGATACTGGGGCTCAGAGCAGTTCAGTGGTTTGCCCAAGATTCACCCCAGGGGTTAATCCGTCAGCACCCAGTTCTGTGCCTCAGGGCAACCTAGTGAGTGCTCTGCACTATTCTGTGGAAGAACTGGATTTGATTTTCTTCTGATCTCCCCTGGGCTATGGAAGCAGCACATTCAGCTCTGAGGGGAGGGAGAGACTTATGCCCAGGTGTGGCCAGCTTGGGAGCGATGTTGAAGCTGTATCTCTGGGTACCTGTGTTATGGACCAATGAGGAATGCAATACAGGAATCAACCCTTGTATGGATGTTAACACTGGCAACATGTATACAGTGGTGTACATAGTGTATAGGAATAGGACAGTATCCCTTTAAATAGTTTGTGAGCCTTCTAGTGGTGCTCACAGTTCTGTGTTTAGAAGCAGCCAGAGCAGCAGTTTGTATGTAGTGTTGTGTTAAGTGACATGGAATCCAATAGTCCAAAGGTGTTAACATAACCCAGTCACTGTCCAACAGTAAGACAGTAATAACTGTCCGGTTGGGTAAAAGAGAAGTTGAGATGAGCTGGAGCTGCTGTTGTCGTTGACATCTGGTCCTGTTTCATCTCAGGTGGTGTTTGGGAATCAGCAGGAGGACCTGGTAGGGGTGGTGATGTCAGCTTGGTCCCTCTCTCTGGCCTGGTCTGGTCAGGATATCTCAGGACGAGCACAATGAAGGCCCGGGTCCCAGGAAATGCTAGGAGTAGCAACCATGCCTCTGTCTGTTCTTCCCATTACCTCCCCAAAGTCTCTTTCTTTAAGGACCTCAAAAGGCAATGGTGGGTGGAATAGCCCATCCCCTCATTATTTTGTCTCTTGCAGAGGCCTCATATCCATTTTGTTTCATTAATTTCCAGACCCACATTTTCTTGTTGATTAAGTCCAACACCAACAGAGTCCTTGAATTATATCAGCGGGGCATTTTGTTTAGACTAATGAAATCTGTCTCCCTTTTATCCCTTTTCCCTTCAACAGCTGTTATTGTGACATCTTACGAACTCTCACATACTTTTTACATTTAGTGTGAATGTGCAGGCTCAGTTATTACAAAGCAGCTGTACCTGGCCTCTTTGTATTGGGGACCCAGAGCTGACTATTTGGTGCCTTAAAATACAACAGCGTGGAACCCATCGGCGCTGAGATGTGGGGCCCTTTGGCACATGGCATATGTAACGGAGCCGGGGGCACCTTGCTCAGGAGAGATTTGGCTCTGAACAGGATAGATGTCCAGAGCAGACACGATCCTTCCTCATTTTACCGGGTTGCTGATATTAATGTAACCCGCTATTTCCAACACGCCACGCGTCAGATGAGAATACCATTCGGGATCTGGCTAGCAGAAATGATGTTGTGTGGTATGAGCAGCTCTGTTCGATGGGGCAGCCACCTGGCCGGTTTTTGGATTCTGAGTCTGAGTGCCACTTAGGGTGGCCAGGTGCCTGGTTTTCGGGGACCTGGCACTCCTAAATGGCATCCGAACCAAAAGTTGGATTACTGCAGGGTGGGGGAAGGCGCTGGGTCATTAACAGACAGGCTCCTTGAGACGATCCAGTGAGCAATTGGGGTTGTGGGGGAGGGAACGAGCGACAGGGCAGAGCCTTGGGGAAAGAGACAGGGCAGGGGCGAGGCCATGGGGGTCCAGTCACCAGCAATTAAAACGGTGGCAACCCGACTGTTAGATATGATGTGTACCAGCAGTGTCTGGGCAGCATCCACATTCCAGTAAGCTGGGCCCATTTTCTCATACTCCTCTAGTTTACAGTACTCTACTTGGGGTGGATCTCATTATCTCTCCTGCGATTCTGGACTGAATCTTTCACGCACAGACAGTCTGTGGCGGGAGGTAAAGCCCTCAGGATGGCTGGAGGCCAGACTCAAGCATTTCTGCCAGCTGCACGAGCACTCAGCTTCGGCTGAGTCTGCCTGAGCTTCTGGAAGTGGAGCTCGAGGGCTAGGCCCTGAGAGATGCAGCATGGAACTTGGGGCCAGGAGTGGAGCGACTAAGGTAGTTTTAAGCCACCTTCACATCATCCCAATCCCGGGCTGCTCCAGAGACTTTAGTAGCCCCCAGTGTGATTTAGAGAGCCCCGGAGGCCCGTCTAAGTTATGACAGCCTTCCAGGGCTTCTGTATGGGATGCAGTGCTGCCAGGAAACTCTGCAGTGCAGCCTGCTTCAGCCCCAGCTGTCTCCTCAGCACATCCCTTATGGCAGGGCTTGTCATGCCACGGGATTCCCTCCCTGAGCAGAACGGGGGATCTAGGGCCTCTCTACACCGCAAAGGGGTCAGAGCGAAGGTGAGGATGACAGTACTTACGTCAGCCCTTTTCAGAAGAAAAGCATAAAGGAGGAGGTTTGCTCCAGCTAGCTCTAGAGAAAATGACTGCGTAACACTTACATACATATCTCCCCACTGCTCCCCTGAGTCCTGCTCTGAAAGCAAAGCAAAACTGAACCCAGCTGCCCCACCTTGTGCCTTCCCTGCCCTCGAAGTTCAGAGGATGCAGATTTTCCATGACACAGGCATTAGCATGCAGTCATTCTCATGCACTCCCCATGTGTGCGATTTACATGATGATTTTTCTTATGCTCTCTAGTGACCTGCTTCTACAAGGGGCTTGTCTACATTGCTGCTGTGGTTAGAAGTTGATAGATGTTTGGCTCTGTGTGTGTGTTCCCTCTGTGTGCCGCCCCTGCCCTGCGCAGATAGCTGGCATGGCAGACCTTGAGCGTACCACCTAATGACCACAAGATCTGTTAAGGGACAAAGGCACCCAACCAGGTTTATTGTTGATGAAGCATGTCAGTAGTATCCCGCAGACTCTATCAGACCACTAATTCAGGTATACCCATAACAATGGACACAGCTTAAGTCGATGTAAGTTGCATCACATCTGCAAAAAATGCCAAATATAACTTTGGAAACTAAACTTAAGGAACTAAGCTGCATCATTCCTTCCACCCATCGAGTGTGGTTCTGTTTTCCATGCCCACAGCACAGTTGCCAACTTTCACATGATAAATAAGCACCCTGACTTTCACAATAAGCCAAAAATCAAGCTAATTCCATTTCAAAACAAGGTCAAAACAAGCCAGTCCCTAAGAACCCCCAACACTCTGTGTGACTAGATCCCCCCGACGTGCAGTCTGGGACACACACACACACACACACACATATACATAACAATCCTTACAATGTGACTCATCTCTTCTGCCCGGTGATACGCTGTCTTGCTTGAGTTCTCATCCAAACATATTTACTCTCCCATTTCAATGAGCCACCCCTGCATTCTCTGACGGTTTGCTCCCTGTTTTCTAGGGCAATGGAGAACTTTATGGTTCTGCGCTCCTGGAACACGAGCGCCAACTCATCCACTGTCAACTGCAGCGTGGAAGACAACACGTATAAGTGCAAATTTGACGAGGAGTTCAAGTACATTCTGCTGCCTGTCTCCTACGGCATCGTGTGCGTGGTGGGGCTGTGCCTCAACCTGCTAGCCCTCTACATCTTCCTCTTCAGGATCAAGATCTGGAATGCCTCCACCACGTACATGTTCAACCTGGCCGTGTCCGACACGCTCTACGTGGTTTCCCTGCCCTTGCTGGTGTATTACTACGCCAAGGGGGACAATTGGCCTTTCAGTGTGGGCTTGTGTAAAATAGTCCGTTTCCTGTTCTACACCAACCTCTACTGCAGCATCCTCTTCCTGCTCTGCATTAGTGTCCACCGTTTCCTTGGCATCTGCTTCCCGCTGAAGTCGCTGCAGTGGGGATGCGTCCGCTATGCACGGAGGGTGTCAGGGGTGGTCTGGTTGGTCATAATCACGTGCCAGTTGCCGGTGCTCTTCTTTGTCACCACCAGTATGAGGTGCAAGACTATCACCTGCCACGACACGTCAAGCAAGGAGCTCTTCGGCCAGTTCGTCATCTACAGCTCGGTGATGCTGGTGCTGCTGTTCTGCATCCCTTTCCTGACCATCATCGTGTGCTACTACCTGATGGCTCGGAAGCTGCTGCAGCCCACCCGGGGGACCTCCCAGAGGTCTACATCCAAAAAGAAGTCAGTCAAGATGATCATTGTTGTCCTGGTGGTCTTCATCATCTGCTTCCTTCCTTTCCACGTCACTCGCACTTTGTACTACTCCTTCCGGAGCTGGGACCTTAACTGCGGGACCCTCAATGCCATTAATTTAGCCTACAAAGTGACCAGGCCCTTAGCTAGCACCAACAGCTGCCTGGATCCCATTTTGTACTTCTTAGTAGGCCAAAGGTTTGTGAAGTTCACAGGCAACAAAATGCCAATGAAAACTCCAAACCGAATGGCCCTGGGGGTAACTGCCACCAGCAACACAGGAACCAGCAACAACCTAAATATGATAGCCAAAATGTGAAATCCAAGCCTGCTACATTTCTGTCCACCGTCCTGCCACATTGCAGACTATTCTGTCTCCATGGTGGAAGGACTTCTCCACTGTGTGTACGGGAGTCTGGCATGTGGCCATTATGCATGTGTAACCCAATGGTGAGTGTGTTACAGGTCCCACTCTGCGCTGAGTTATAGAGGATCTGAGTTGTTGCAGACCCCAGCTACAGAGGCATGACTTGTTAGCTGAAGCTGCATCAGCTCCTGCTTTTCGCTCTGAAGGTCCTACCTGTGGTGTGTCAGCCAAGGTGTCGGTTGTCACCCATTCGATTGATTACCTAGGCTTCAGGTGTTGATGCTTGAGCAGGAACGACTCAACAAGATACACCTGTGTGTATGTCACCAGTTTAAGGAGCTTGTGGAATTAAGCTGATGCTTCAGTGATGTATTGTAATCCCATATGCATGTCTTCATCCAGCTCTGAAACCCAAATACTCCTCCACCAAACCTGCTCCTCTCTCTGATCCGGAATGGTGGCTATCCAGGAGTGAGAAAAGACTACCTGCTGCATGGTGGTTAGGCCAAAAAAGGGACAAGCATGCTAAAAGAATAATAGCCATGCTAAAAGTTCATACTGGTTTTTCTAAAACAAATTTTTTCAAAAAAACCCCAAACCCGAACCCACCTGTCGATATTATTGAAATGTTCTGCCTTTCACGACATTTTCTGCCCTATTTTCTGTTGATGTTTTTATCAAGAAATTATTGCAATGGGCAAGAAAGCAGTGCATGAAAAATGCTGATAATTATTTTGATAAACATTTCAATCCGAATAGTGATTTAAAATATCTCCGAAAATGAAGCTCTGGGAAATGGAAAAGACTTTGCCGTTTTTCACAAAATCATTTCCCCATTTTTCATCCAGTCCCCAGTGCATCTATTGGGGAAGCTTTTATCGTTCATACTAGGGATGTGAGACTTTTTGCCTCACTCCAAGCCGGGGGGGGGGGAATGATTCAGCAGAAAAGTAGTTACAATATGCAAAGTCTTTTCCTCCTGGGTGAATGTTTAGCACAAGAAAGGAAAGTAAGTAAATTATAGGCAGAAAGGAAACAGAAAAACTCCCCAGAGGGGTTCTACCCACTTTTATGGGTTGCCTGACCTTCCCAAAGGCAATAGCCCTCCTCTGTCTCCCGAGTGTTTGTTCTCATAGCTTTTCTCCAGAGAGCACTGCTTGTTCACCAGGCTCAGGATAGTGCTGCCCTACCCTGTCACACCCAAATTCTAAAGGCTTTTCGAAAGCCATACGGCCTCCAAACTGCAGCTTTTACTAATTGCCCAATACTGACTTTAATTTTGGGTGGGGTTTCTTTTTGTCCTTTCTCTAGTGATTCATCTTTCCTGAGAAAGTGATAAGTCCTTTCATGATATACCTGGCCAGTAAATCCAGGACTGGCGTGTAAGCTCCATCTACACTGCCATTTATGTTGGCAAAATTGTATGTCGCTCGGGAGTGTGAAAAAAAAGACACCCCCTGAGCGACATAAATTTCGCTGGCATAAGTGGCAGTGTGCCCAGCGCCATGTCAGCGGGAGAAAGAAAAGGAGTACTTGTGGCACCTTAGAGACTAACAAATTTATTAGAGCATAAGCTTTCGTGAGCTACAGCTCACTTCATCGGATGCATTTGGTGGAAAAAACAGAGGAGAGATTTATATACACACACACAGAGAACATGAAACAATGGGTTTATCATACACACTGTATGTACAGTGTGTATGATAAACCCATTGTTTCATGTTCTCTGTGTGTGTGTATATAAATCTCTCCTCTGTAAGTGTGTATGATAAACCCATTGTTTCATGTTCTCTGTGTGTGTGTATATAAATCTCTCCTCTGTTTTTTCCACCAAATGCATCCGATGAAGTGAGCTGTAGCTCACGAAAGCTTATGCTCTAATAAATTTGTTAGTCTCTAAGGTGCCACAAGTACTCCTTTTCTTTTTGCGAATACAGACTAACACGGCTGCTACTCTGAAACCTGTCAGCGGGAGAGTTTCTCTCACTGACATCGCTACCGCCGCTCATTGGGCGTGGTTTAATTATGTGACGGGAGCGCTCTCTCCTGTCGGCACAGAGCAGCTATACAAGAGATCTTACAGCGGCGCAGCTGCATTGGTACAGCTGTGCCACAATGAGCTCGCTAGTGTAGACGTGGCCTAAGCAACTAGATGTATAGCAGCTGGGTAATGTTCTAGCATGGAGGCGACAGCACTCTACAACTTTTAGCAATTTGCCAGGAGCTGCAGTTAATTGAGAAAGGGCCCGATTCTGCCACTTTTACTCAGTACTGAACTTGACACAACCATGGGCCAGATCCTCAGCTGGTGTAAATCAGTCTGGCATTATTAAAGCCAATGGTCCTCGCTAGAAAATTAGGCAGTGTTAGAACACGACCGAGAGGAGTCAGGTTAAGTAACATGACGTTAAACCCTACTTTGTAGTCAGTAGGTTGTCTTCACTGCCAAGTTATAAAGTGAGTGTTGCCCCAACTTGAATCCTGCCTACACACACAAACCCGTAGCTCCAGTGTGGTGGTGCTTTTACCTCAAGTTTGCTGGCCTATTAAGGCGTAGGAGCTAAAGCTTGAGTTAGTGCAACTCATCAGCTGCCAACATGACCACTTAAGAGTGGATGCAGGCTAGCCCCACTTTAGTGTGACCAGTCCTCCAATGCCTTCCCACAATTCCCTCAGTGTGACCAGTAAGGACAGACAAGGCCAGCCACAATTCACTGGGAAAGAATTCATAGAGTGGCTCAGTTTACAGGAGTGCAAAGAACCATGGGATATGACCCGAGAACTCTTAGCGCCATACACGAGTGAGTGCAACGCCAATGTGAACACAGTTATTTCATAGTGTGGGTGCACTCACTCAAGCTAGGCTAAATCAGTGGAGATATCCTGAGATAACTCTGCAGTGAAGACAGACTAGGGACAAGTTGTATTCAACATCATGTCCTCAGGTCGTGGTTAATCCTATCCTTCCACTAGGTTTTAACGCTGACTAGCTAAAATTAGGTTAATGTGGCTTGCCCCTGATTACACTGATTTGTAGAGAAGCAGAGAGGTCCAGTGGATTGAACACGGTTTTGGGTGTCAGGAAAGCTGGGTTCTGTTCCTATCTCTTCTACTGTTATGACCAGGATTATACAGGAAGTTGGTCTAATGGTCCTTTCTGGCCTTAAAAGCTATGAGTACATAGCTGAGTTCATCATGGTCTAGCATGACCTAATTTTCTATTGAACACAAAGCCCAGGGTGCTACACTGATTTACACTTTCTGAGGTTCTGCTCCCATGGAACTAGTAGTAGATAACAGTACTCCTCAGTGTGCATAAGGTTGCTACGATCTTGCCCATGATTGTTAAAATAAATATGCACCCTCCCTAATATTTGCTTGTGCTTGTATCTTCCCTTTTGGAATTGCTGGTGGGTTGAGTTCACAAGCAAAACAACCTTCATGTTGATCAGATTTGCCCACTTCCTTCCAAGATTCATATGCCCATCAACTGAGACATTTGAAGCTAGACTGGAGAAAACATTAGAAAATGTCCTGCACTGGTCAGGTCTAGCTGAGCTAATTGATCTTTTCCATCTCTAATTTCTAGGTCTTAAAAATGGTCCAGCCCAAGCACAAAATTTCTTGCCTTCCATTACCAACATGATGATGATGAAAAATGGGTGATGTTTTACTCACCCATAACAAAACACAACACAAAACTGCTTGTCCCAGAGAAGTGGGTGAGTAGAATTTTGCAAGAGCAGACCTGGCTGCATTTTAGGACTATGCAGATAACACTTTGCCCCCATCTAAACCCACTGCTAGGAATAAGACCTCTTAGTTTCTCCTGTCCCTAGATTTTACATATGTGTGGGGTTTACTGGAGATAAAGACACCCAGCTGTATTAGACCACGTGTGATACACGCAAGAGTCCGATCCAATGCCTATGAAGCCAATGGGAGTAGTTCCATTGACTTCAGAGGGACATGGATCAGGCCCCATATGAAAGACAGGATTAGGCACGATTAAAAATCCCACTTAGTATGTTTCTCTCTGATCTAATGGTGACCCAGTATCAGATATGAGTGAACAAAGATATCCAGGTTCAGAGCAACCAGAGAGGTACTGACTGGAAGTTTTTATTTTTGTTTTTGAAAGCACTAACTTATACTAAAAAAAAAAGGTCATTTTTGTGACAATATAGCACATTTTTATTTTTGTAATATGTAACGATCTTGTATTGCTTATGATCAAATACGTTTATTTCTATTATTATTATTTTTTTTCTGCAATCTGGTCAAACCTGGGTCAATCTTGGAAGAGGTGGGGAAGAGAGGGTATAATGACTGAATTGTTTAACATGTTAGAGAGGTTTTCAGCTCCAGGCCTTGCAAAGTTTAGCTCTGCAAATGTCACCACAATACCACTGAGAAACCCATTCACTTTAAGGGTCTTTGGAAACTGGATTTTGCCAACAGCTCTTCTCTTTATAAATGGCCAACCCAAATCCCTGGATCCAAAATGCTACAAACGGAGCCCTGGTGTAATGGGGTGTACCAGGCTCTTTGAGGTCCCCTACTGGAGGCCTTGTGGTCTTACCCCACCCCACCTCAGGAAAAGGCACTGTGAAGGTGGGTCCTCCAGGGCTGCCTAGAAAGGCTGCAGGAAAGCCGCCAATCAGAGTGCAGCAGACTCACTTAAAAGGAGCTACAGGAGATGAGCAGGGCAGTTGCTGGCTGGGACCAGAAGGGGAAAGAGAAGTTAAAGGTTGTGTGAGACTCACAGGTAAAGAGACTGGGGAGAAGCCCTGCTCAAGCAGGGAGAGAACTGTGAGGTTCTTTGGGGCAGAGGACTGGGAGAAAGAACCCTGACACAAAGGGGGCAGAGCTCTCCAGGCAAAGAGGCCTGAGAGGAGACCCTGAGAAACCAGGACAGAGACTGAGAAACTAGCCAAGGAGGCGTGGGAGAGACCCTGCTCACACAGGGAACAGACAGAGAGCCCAAGAAGGGGGTGGGTCAGAGTGTGAAGCAGCCCAGGGAATGCAGCAATAGCAACTAGTAAAGAAAGCAGCATGTGGATGCTACTTGTAGGGCCCCCAGGTTGGGATCCAAAGCAGTGGGTGGACCCAGGTTCCCACACTGGCAGAATGGCCAAAGAACTGAGAAGGGGACAAGTTTCATTTTGGAGCCCAAGAAAGGGGTTAGAGTTTAAACAGGCCCAGAGATGGGGCTGAAGACCCTGGGAAAGAACAACTGTTTGTTGGACTGTATTACCCCAGAAGGGGTTCCTTCATGTGTCTCTTGCCCCTGAAAACCTGCCTGACAAAGGCACCCACCAAAAAGGTGCAGGAAACAGGAGAAAAAAAAAAAGTGCAGGATTGCACCCAGCTGATAGGAGGCACTCACAAGAGGTGAGTGTCTCCTCCCGCTTCACCCTCATCACACCTGGTTTACACTAAAAATTTAACTTGACCTAGCTACTTCACTCAGGGGTGTGCAAATTCACACCCCTGAGTGCCTCAGTTAACTGACCTAATGCCTAGTGTAGACATTGCTAGGTCAATGGAAGAATTCTTCCCTCAATGTAGCTACTGCCGCTCTGGGAGATGGATTATCTACGTTGATGGAAAAACCCCTTCTGTGGAGGTAGGAAGAATTTGGGCTACAGCAGTCCATACCTAAGGGTATGTCTACACTACCGAGACTATGCTGGCATCGTTATGTCACCAAATCGATGCGGCATAACCCCCTGGCATAGACACAGCCTACACCAATGGAAGTTTTGCTGTCTGTGTAGGAGCACCACCTCTCCGAACGACGGTAGCTATACCAATAGAAGAATTCTTCTGTCAACCAAGCTGTTTCCCCACCGCGGGTAGGTCGGCATAGCTATGCTCGTCAGGGGAATGGATTTTTTTCACACTGACCTAGCTATGTCAACCTAACTTTTAAACATAAACCAATCCTAAAGCCCCAGTCCTACACTTTTCTCTCTAGGGGCTGAGCCCTGTAACCCATGGAACTCCTCTGAAGTCAATATGGCTCGGTGCAGTGACGGGGTCTGCCTACATGGATTGGGGCTAGCTTTGGTTCCTGCTAACCCTCCCCAGGGTTGTCTTATAGGAACTTTCCCCCCCAGCATGCCTTTCTGGCAGGTGTGGCCCTTTAAATCTGGCAGAGCCAAGCAGCTGCCTGCAATACTTTTCCTATAGCCATTTTGAAACTGAGTTGGTTGCTGTATCTCCTTCTGTTCCCAATGGTAAGTACTCAATCCTGGTTATGTTTCCCCCCAGTTTCTCCTTCCTTATACCTGAGGGAATGGCACATTCTCCTCTCCCTCATTACCGCTGCCATGCAATTGCAGGAGATATGCACCCCAGATTCCAATGATGCTGTTCGTTGCGTAAGACTGCCAAAAAGCCACCCCCAAAGCAAGTCTAGTCTCCTGGACAACATGCCCTGGGAGAAATATCTTCTGAGGCCCATGTTAGGAAATCCATGAAACCTTCTCAGTCTAAAGAAGAGAGACGTTGATACACATGATGCCATCCACACCCAGCGAGACCATTGGTGTCCAAACTTAAATTCTATGAAGGCAGATTCTGCCTGTCACTCCGAAGGCAGAGAATTCCCACCCCTGGTCCCCATCTAGGAAACTTTGAGCATGGGGTTGGCCCTTTCTAAGGTCAGACACTAGAGTTGGTTACAAGTTTTCCAATGAAATGGCAGCAGCAGCCCAGCCCCCTGATTCCTCATCAGGTCACCAGGTGGGCTGCTGAGAAGAGGTGAGCCTGGAAACTCTGGGAGCCCCACGTCCCTGGCCCCCCTGTTTAGCTGGCCCAATGGCTGCCAAAGATCTGGGGCTTTTGCAGATCCTATTAGCCCATGAAGCAGGTGGCTGTGGGATCAGGCTCCCCAGCTGCCAGGCTCTTCAGCTCTTGCTAGCCTCCTGGGGAGCATACTTCATTTCAGAAACACCTAAGTGTCCTGCTGCTGGAATGATTCAGTGCTTCCGAAACAAAATATTGTGTACGGACAAGGCTGTGTTTTTTCCCTTGGTGCCAGTGGACGCATACAGGAGTCTCTCAATTAAAACAAGCAGTATATTTTTTGACTGCTAACTATACAAAGAGTGCCTGGGCAGATTCTGAGCTCCATGCCAATTGAGCTTGAAAACTTGCAAGGAAGGTTTTTTGCATGAGCTTTCTGGTGCTTCCAGCCTGCTGGAAGGAGGCCAAGGTAGGCCTTTCACATGGCTTTTCAGCACCTCTAGCTGGAATCTGATCCAGACAGGCAAGAAAGCAATGAAGAAAAAATTAAATCTTTTTTTTTTTTTGATCATCAAGATAGGCTGGGTTCAAATCTGCTGTGGAGTTGATGTCCATTGCAGGATTAATATTAGGGGCTGTTTGAACATTAATATGTCTGATCAGTACAGCAGGCCCTCTCAATTGACAGGTCACTTTCCAGTTCCCCGAACTCTTATTTCTTGCTCCCTTCCTCATTCTGCAGCTTTCAGTGTTTAGTGCTAGTGCAATGTCAGGGACAGGCATTCAGCACAACAAGAGCTGTATAAAATTGCAAAAAGAAAAGGAGGACTTGTGGCACCTTAGAAACTAACAAATTTATTTGAGCATAAGCTTTCGTGAGCTACAGCTCACTTCATCGGATGCACACAATGTATGCCTGTGAGTAATGCACTGGCTCATCCGTTTGGAATGCAATATCTGGGGTCATTCCACATGCCCGGGCAATATGTCAGCTAGGCTCTCTGCTGTGTGACATGACACAAGCTGTAACAGATTCACTCCCACAGTAGCACATGCAGGACACTGACATTCTGGGTCAATCAAAGTTACTGATCAAGTTTCAAGTTAGTGTCCTAAAGAGAAGAATCGGGTTCCTTGGACTGAAATCCAAAGGGAAAAAAATAGCCCCACAAACTGCCCAAGGACTCTGGAAGAGCTAAAATAACCTCCAAGAGCTGGTGGCACTCTTGGTGTTTTGAGCCCCCTATAAATGCTCAGATTAGATTAAGTAGAACCTGCACTGAGCCTGTGGTTACCTGTCATTGCAAGGTATCACAGGAATAAAACAAAATGAACCAGGTTGGTGCAACTATAGGGCAAGGGTCTAAAAGCTGTCTATGGAATTTGGAGCCGCGTCTTGTGTTTAAAATTGATGGAACATGTATCTCAATCCCCTTGCTAATTAATTTAGTGGCAGATGTGTCTGTAAATCCCCTGGACTGTTCTGAAAATTTCAACCACAGCTATAACTCCTCTTAAAGGATCTAATCCTCCCTTCATCTCTTTGCCCTGTTAGCAAATAGTCCTGATACCCTTTACTCAGTTTCATACTACTGAACCTAGCTATAGCCCCTTGGACCATCCTGCATAATTCTTCTCCTATCTTGGGTCCCAGTCCTGGTAAAGGAACAAATTCCCATTAAATGCATTAGGGTTAGGATTGGGTGCAGAAAACACAAATTTGGGCACTTACAATGGAGCATCCAAATCAGCAGCATGTCTTTTAGAGGTGCTAAGTACTCACGGCTTCCAGGGGGGCTCATGCAGGTGCCTAAACATGGGTTTAGCTACTTAACTTTAGGCACCAAAGCTTGGCCTGACTATGCAGGCCTTGGTGGTTGAGCCCTGATCTCCTGATTATCCACCAGTCCACACAAGACCCAATCCTGCTCCCATTAAAGCCACTGGGAATTTTGCTGAGTCACCACAGAGGCAGGTGGTTTAGAAACCCCCTAGAGATCACAGTACATTAGATTGGTGAACAGATTAGATGGGAAGGGATCTAAATGAGCAATGGGGTCAGGCACTCTGGAAGATCAGCTCCCATAAGGTAGGACTCTCCAGCTCCATCAGCTTGCTTTTGTGTGCAGACATAATATTTTCATTAGGCCTTATTTAAGGCTTGGCTCGTTGCCTGAAGCTGCAAGCTCACAGGTCTAGGGGGAATAGAATCAGTCTGTGCCCTGCGGTACCTTGCTCAATCCATTGGTTTGATGTAAGGCCTCGTAACCAGATCAAAAGTTTGGCTTTGTGTCCTGTCAAAATCTCCGTGTCTGGGGCCACCTGCTGCAAAGAGACCAGCAGAGAGACTTATTTTAGTGACTTTTCAAGCTTTGTTCTCCCATCTGAAGTAGGAAACAGGAGCAGCCATTTTGTGCCAAATAAAGATGATACAGAAACAGGCAACAGCAAGGGAGATGTAAGCATGATCCACACGCATTGCCTGGGTGGGGACCCCGTGTTAGCACTGGAGAGATTTACCACTGCCTGGTAAATCCCCCACCCTGCTCTATTCTTTGTGATGGCTACATTTAGTCATGGTCTGCTGTCTGCTATTTCCAAAGCACTTGGGATGGGCATGAATCAGAACCCTGCCTCTAACCACACTCCAATATCGGTCAGTTTACACCAGGAACAGCAAACCTCCAAATATCTCCCTTGTTAGTGGGCTGGAATTTGCTACCACGTCACAGGTGTTCAGTGGCATATGTGAAATGAGCTGCCAGGTCTCAGCCTAGCTCCCAATGGATAAAACAAAACACCCTCATTGGCTCCCTTGTTAGTCACATAGGAACTGCCAGACTGGATCAGACTGTATCTCCATTCTAATCCAGGATCTTGTCTCCAGCAGTAGAAAGTATCAGTTTACTCAGAGGAAGATGCAATAAACCCTGTGGATAAGCAGGTATGCAGTAACCTGCCCACAGGGAAAATTTCCTCCTGACCCCAATCAGTTAGAGGTTCGGCTTTTGCCCTGAAGCATGAGGGTTTACATCCCTGCCAAAATTCTGGATTTTGTTTTTTGTTTTTTTTAAAATCATTACTAATCTAATTCTGGATATTCTTGTTATCCATAGAAACAACCAATCCTTTTCTGATGCTTTAAGCCACAATTATATCTTGTGGCAATGAGTTCTGTAGGATAATTGCACATTTTGGGAGGGGTGGGGGGAAGTGTTTCTTTTTCATCAGTTTTATAGTTGCTGCCTTTCACTTTTGACTGTCCTCTTGCCATTTAACTATGAGATCTGTCTTTTCTGTCCCATTCATTGTTTGGCACAGCTGGCTGACAGGTTTTTTGTTTTTAAAAAAACCAACAACAAAATATCAACAACAAATGGTGTTCTGAAAAAATAGAAACTTTTCACAAGAACATGTTTTCTTCCAAAAATTTCATTTTGGAGACAAAAAAAAATGGAAATAAAAAATCCTTCTGTTTCAGTGGGAAATAAGAGGGTTTGTTTTTGTTTTTTACTTTTCCCATCTCTTTGCAGTACAAAAAGGTCAGAAAGAAAGAATGGACTTTTTTCCCACCAAAGCAAAATGAAATCTTTGATTTTGTTCATATTGAAATATTTAAAATATTTAATCTATATGTAATATAAAGATAAACTATTTTATAAACATTAAAATCATATTAACATTTTTGGTCTCACAAGTTGAACATTTTTGAATGAAACTTTTTTGTGTGCAAAATCTATTTCCCTTTTTGTGACCAACTCTTTCTTTTAGTACCTGTCTCGTGTCCTCTCTTACTAGCAGCTTCAGCAGAGAAGCCAAGGGGTGATGGTGGAAGCAAGTTGCTTTACCCCCGCCCCGATGGTACCTTCTCAGAGGGTCAGTCTCTTGAGCTGTCAGGCTGGGGCCTTTCACGGGTACTAATCTCACTTGCCAGAATTAAAAACATAAGATTTATACAAAATGAATTGGGGGCAGGAATTACCCAGCCAAAACCAAAGGGCTCAATCCTGAGGTGCTGATGCCAATGGGAATTGAGGGTGCTCACCACTGAGCAGGCTCTGGGCCAAAGAGAGATCTGTTGTGATTTTACCATAGTCGTGTGATGAGTGAGCCATCTCCAGTGTGAGAGAGGATCACAGTCTGGTGGTTTGTGCATAGCTTTGGGATCGAGGGACACATGGGGTACAGCCTTGCCTTTCCCACTTCTGTGCTGTCCAATGGTCAGAGTAAGCAGGACTCCTGATTCTATCCCAGCTTTTCCAATGAATGGCCTGGGGTAAGTCACCTGAGCATCTCTGCCTCATACGAAATAGGTGATGTTCTCTCACTAAAAATGACAAGCATCTCCCTGGCTGTGAGTGTCCCAATTAACCCAAGTGACTCTGGGGCAGGGCTCTTCCTTCAGCAAGGAACTCAGGAAATGCCCTGTGTGATGCCTGAGCCTTCTCTAGATCCTTCTCCATGTGCAAATCTAGGTCGTGTTCAGCGGAGAGGGTGGGACAACCCATCTACTGGGAGGATGCAGATCTGTGCCCAGACTCTGAGCTGTGCCTGACCAACCCTCAACATGGAGGTAAAGACAGGTTTCCGTACTCCCACCTGTGCAGCACCTGGATTCTGGGGTGGGCTGACCCCAGTGCAGAGCTGTTCTCTGGAAGGAAAGGAGAGGTGGCTGGTGCCCTCCTGCACTCCAGCTATCCATGGTGTGCAGAACTGGGCAGGAGGGAGTCGGCACACAGCTGCTATCCTGACTCCTCTGCGGTCGGAGGTTACTTTAACACAAAGCGGATTCCCAGGTAGCCAACGGAACCAGCTTTCTGGTTACTTTGCGCTGCTGGAGTGGTGTGAAGCAACCAGAGGTGGGGCCAGACTCTGGCCCCTGGTCTGTAACCAGTAGGTGTATACAGTACTCTTTCACTCATTGTGTCTGACATCGCTCCTATTTGGACCCAACCTTCCATTTGCCCCATGGAGCCCTAGTCAGAACCTCCCATCCATAGAACAGACTAGGGCAACCGCCCTGCACTTTGGGGGCCCCACGCTTTGGGATGCAGGGTCCAGGGTGGCGTGGGAGGCTAGTGGGGAGCCTGGTGCCGGCAGCAATGAGCAACCCAGCTCATCCGCCCCGCCCCGCCCCACCAGCTCCCAGCATCACTCGGGGGAAGGGGCGAAAGCTGCAAAGAGGTGGGGCGGGGCCTGGGGGAAGGGGTGGAATGGGGTTAGGGAGGGGTGGAGGAGGGGTGGGAAGAGGTAGGGCGGGGCAAGACGGGAAGAGGCGGGGTGGAGGTTTGGGGGAGGGGTGGAGCGGGGCCTGGGCCAGAGGGCGGAGGGTTGTCCTGCGCCCTGCACCCCCAGGGATGGTCCTGGCCCTAATACTGTATCAGTGTCATAGAAAACTGTTGACATTGAAAATGTCACATCATGGAGTCTAGCACTAAGGGTGAGTTTATTTAAAACAGCGGTTCTCAAACTGGGGGTCGGGACCCCAAAGTGAGGTTGTGACTCCATTTTAATGGGGTCGCCAGGCCTGGTGTTAGAAGCTGAATCCTGAGCCCCACTGCCTGTGACCGAAGCCCGAGGGCTTCAGCCCTGGGCGACAGGGCTCAGGTTACAGCCCCCACGCCCACCTGGGGCTGAAGCCCCCACCCTCCGCCCCCACACACTTGGAATGGTGCGGCTCAGCCTTTGGCCTCCCTACCCAGGGCAGCGGGGCTCAGGCTTCGGTCTCCCCTCCTGGGGTCAGGCAGTAATTTTTGTTGTCAGAAGGGGATTGTGGGTGCGATGGAGTTTGAGAACCCCCGATTTAAGGCTAACCAACGTCTTCCACATGGCATCGCTGCTGAGGATGGCTTCCAGCTCCTTCTAGAAGTGGCAGGTCTTCGGCGCAGCACCAGAGTGATGTTTTGCCTCCCTTGCTTTCTGGTAGGCTGGCCTCAGCTCCTTGATCTTCGCGCGGCACTGCACCATGTCCCATTCATAGCCCTTATCCAACAAGCCACAAGGCATCTGACCATAGATATGGAAGTTCCTACAGCTGGAGCGGCGCTGGGACTGCACAGTCTCCTCTCCCCACAGCACCAGCAGATCCCACAATTCAGGTGCGCTCCAAGCAGCAGAGCGTTTGCCGCATGGAGTGGCAATGGTCAGCTGGGAAGATGTGATGTGAGTTGTCCACACTGAGCAAACAGGAAGTGAATTTCAGAAATTCCCAGGCCTTTAAAGGAGGAGGGGCAGATGCCTGTGTACCCAGATGCAGGGCAGCAGAGTTCGAACTGCTGATCAAAGTGTCAGGATGGGCATTGTGGGACACCTCCTGGAGGCCATTGACAGCGACAAAACCAAGTGCGTCTACACTGACGCTTTGGTGATCTAACTTTGCCACAAAAAGCTCTGTGCCTTTCACGAGGTGGTTTTATTTTGTCAGCAAAATAGAAAAGTTTTGTCAGCAGAAGGAGCAGTGCAGTGTGGATGCCTCTACTGCTTTGTAGGCAAAACCTGACTTTTGTCAACAAATCTGTGTGATGTAGATAAGGCCTTAGATTATCGGCTCGGTGGGGCAGGAACTGTCTTTTTGTTCTCTGGCTGTTCTGTACCTGACACAGTGGGGTCCTAGCCCATGACTGGTGCTCCTAGGGGCTATGGTAATATAAATAATAAGGATGTGAGGCAGTGCAACACTGAGGAACAAAAACTTGACAATGGACTCTTCAGACTAGCAGACAAAGGTGTAACACGAGCCAATGGCTGGAAGCTGAAGCTAGACAAATTCCAACTGGAAATAAGGTGTACATTGTTAACAGTCAGGGAAATTAACCATTGGAACAAGTTATCAAGGTAGATTTTCCATCACTGGCAATTTTTAAATCAAGCTCGGATGTTTTTCTAAGAGCTGCTCTGAGTGCTGTAAGGGTTAAGAAGGAAGAAGAATGAAGACATTCCTGGAATCTCTAACTCCTGTCACTGGAGAGTATTTACAGCCTTTACTGTAAGCATTTGGGCTCATAGCTACAGTACTCATAGCTCTGCATGTTGGAGATGCTGGGATAGCTGCTGGGAACTGCTAGGAGCAGCAGAAGTCTTGCAATAAAACAGAGAATTCAGGAAGATAAACAAAATCTCCCTTCCAAGATGTAGGGTCAAATTCTGTTAGTTACACTGGTGTAAATCCAGAGTGACTCCAACACATCCATTTCAGTTTGCCGGGGTGACCGAGAGAAGAATGAGACCCATAGTGCTGAGTTTTTATACTTAAAAGGAAATCAGTGAAATTTCAAGGGATTATTGTTCTCAGTACAGCTCAGCTGGCAAATATTATTAAAGGTAGCTCAGCCAATTGCCAGGTGAGTTTTCATCCATTTCTACCACAGCTGGTTTGGATCAATCTGGGGAGTTGTGTCCAAAGGATAATATGGATGACAACTGAGTAGATGAGGTTCCTTTTGGGATCCTGCTATACTGTAGAATAGGCTATGGTGATATGGCAAACAGAGCCTGTCAGTTTATGTTAGAAATAATAGGATTTGGGGGTATGTTACATACATATTCACGTATGGGAAATAGTGTTTTGTCAGGCTAAATGAGCATGAATACAGATGCTCAGATTTAATTTTCACTATAAACTGTGTGTGCATTTTTTTTCTCTTTATCTCTCCATTCCCTCTGTTTATATGTGGTTTTTTTCTTTTGAAAACTTACACTAGGAACGTGGTTTGCTTAAATGGTGCCTGAATTTTCTGTCGTTAACAGACTTAGATTTAGATCCTTTTCTGTAGTTGTTGTTTATTGCTTTGGGGAGGTATGAAATTTAATCATAACATTACAAAACAAGCACAAGTGTCAAATATGTTGCTGTTGGCTATTTCAAAGGTAAAAAAGGAAGCAAGAGCGTCATCACTGAACTACTTAAGCACGTTGTTGTAGTTTTGTGGGGAAAATACTTGACTATTAGATGGCAGCACTAAAGAGAGGAAATCTCTCCAGCAAACTATAGAGAGAATTTATACTAGCGGATGGGGAATATAGATCATTCCCATGCTTTTGAATATAAGTAACCTTTTCAGATCTCCTAGGGAAACCAGACCTCACCTCATTCTTTCTGACTTTTTTTTTTAAGTGAATGGTTTTGAGTGGATACCCCTGGAGACTGAATTCCTGTGTTTATCCAGAATGTTTTTGCAAAGAAATTGCAGCATTGAGCATCTGTTTCACAAAGAAACTTTCAGCATGCCCTGCCCTGATTGGCTCTGGGACTTGAAAACTGCTGACAGTCTTAACTTGTCTGCCCTAGTTAGCTTTGAGATGATGAGAGATCTTTGCTTCGGGAATTTCAGGGTAACATGGTCCTTGCCAGAAATTGTATGTCTAGTGATTGTTGCCAAGCACATCAATGATCTTAGAAACCAGACCAACAAATTCTCTTCAAGAGCATCTGCTAAGCCCTTTGCTCCAGTAGTGATCCAACACTGGCAGCTTGCACAAAATCCAGATCTTGTGCTTACGTCTCCAGTGCAGACAGCGGACACCAACGGGGTATAAATCACTAGAGTTTTTCCAGTGACCCAGTAAAAAGATGAATGACTATTGTATCACTTGAAGTAAATTCCAAAGTGTCATGAATACTCTTATAACACAGGGAACGCTCCAGAGGAAATACCAGCTGCAGTGGTGGGGGCCAGGAGAGAGAGCTGCCTGCTCAGAAATGTTGTAAAGATACAATGATTAAAAACCCTCAAACACTGTAAGTGTCCACTCACTGTCTCCTCCCTCCTGCCCCTCTTCCTCCTCAAATGCCTCTCAAGCAACCCCCACCCCCATCAGTGGTTTCAGATATAAGTCTGGGTAACAATCTGAAATGTTGACTTCGCTGGCTGATTTGTTGCACTTGGGCACAATGGGCCAAATCCATCCCCCGTGTAAGCAGGTGCAAATGGAATTGGAGTTACACCTGCTAACACCCAGGATGGATCTGGCCTTGGATGACACCTACCAGAGCAGGTCCTGCTTTATGTGGGAGTGTGTTAACGAAAGGGCTAATGACGTAGAAGAAACAGCTGTGCGTACACTCAGAGGAATTCTCTCAGGTAATAAAACAACATGGCATGGAAGCACAGTGCATGTCTGCCACACACCCAGCTCTTAATTACAGCAATAAAGCTGTAATGATATCATGTGTCTCAGGTTAAACTGATGGGGCTAGATAAGCTGTGTGGACAAAGAACACATCTCATCCAGTGCCACTAGAAAACACATGCCTTCCTTTCAGCTTGGTATTTCTGTTTGTTCAAGCACTGTTTGATACTGCTCCAGACACACAATAAAATTGAACTGGTACAGCGGGAAAGGGTAGCAGCAGGGACTAGATGGGCAATAACAGTAATGCACATACAGCTCCCACTGAAGTTAATGGTAACCTGCCACTGATTTCAGGGGTGCAGGCCCAGGACTTAATGGCAGTGGGAGAGTTTGGAATCCAGAGGCAGAAATGGGGTGACTATGGCAGTCACTCACTGCATTTTTCTCAAAGCCGTGTTGCCTTCACATACTGGAGGCTCAAAAAGGTTCAAGTCCAGTACTACCAATGGGCGAAAGTTTGGGGAAGAGGCAGGTTAGTTTACATGAGCCTGTTCACCCAGACCTTATTATGAATTATTATTATGAGCTATCTGTTATTCGTCTGATGCCATCCACAGGCATTGCTGGAATTGTGCACATTGAAACACAGGGATTCTGTTTAATATAGTGCTGCAAATAACCCTGCCTTTGTCTGTCTTGTCTAGCTAGGCTGCAAGCTCTTCAGGGCAGGGACTCAAAGTGATGAGTTTGTACGGTGCTTAGCATGATGGGACCCTGATCTTAGCTGGGGCCTCTGAACACTGCCACAATAATCATTTGTTTAAAAAGAAGAGAAGTGCATTGTCTCATCCAAGCAGTGATCCAGTCAAAGCTTCAGAGTCTGGATCGAGCTCTGGCCTCACCCAAAATTTCAGAGATGGGTTGGCCTTAGGGTTTTCATGCCGGCCAATAACCTTATCTTGGTCTCCTTTACAGCAGTGTAAATCAGGAGCAATTCTGCAGAAGCCAATAGAGCTACCCAGCTAGATCAGCTGTTTTCTTGTCCTTTAACTGCTTCACCTGCTTCCCCCTCTGCCTGTCTGGAGGTGGGGGTGTTGAGGGCAGAGTACACCAGTAGCCTAGAGATTATTTCCATGCTGACCGAGAGGAACTATCTGTGCTCTGCTCTGTATGGCATAATGCAATGAGCTGAAATGCCATTACATGTTACTCGCACACTGTTCTATGGAACCATTGTGGCTTTAACTGACCTTCCATTGAGAGCCTAGGGGACTTTCTGATGAGCTGATTTCTGTCTTCAGTGCTAAGAGCCAGCCGATGCTCTGTTAAATGTCACACCCATCTTCTGCAGATACAAATCCCGTCCCAGCAGAGCCCTCCGGTGGTGGACCTGGTGCATGGCAGGATTTGGGTGGGGTGCAGAGTTTGGCGGCATGAAGGGATTCTGCAGCTGGTGAATGGAGACAGGCCAGGGAACCCAACCCCTTAGGAGGGGAAACTCATGAGGCCTGCAGTGGGAATGGGGAAAATTCCCCTTCTCAGCCCTGTCACATGGGCTGGGCACAGCAGTGAGCAAGGTTGTGCCCCCAGAAGCACAATCAAGCTAATCATCTATTTTAAGGAGGCTGCCAGGCTAAAATGTCAGGGGCTGGATTCTTGTTTACCTCAAGGCACCTTCACACCACTCTGGCAGCATAAAACGCCATTAGCCTGGAAGCAGACCATGTTTTATGATCTCAGTAAGGCACTTTGCATACTGCCCGAGCGCTATGATGTGTAAATAAGAATCAAGGCCTAGGTCTGAAAAATTGCTTTACTTGTAAGCAAAACTTTGGCTTATTAAAACTGAAAGTGCTTTTAAAATATAATTTTACGTCACTCTGATTATGCTGCTCATGGTACTCTCGGCAATTCTTTCCACTCAGATGGCAACCTGCTGCGAGGTCACTGTCCAAAGTTCTCCTGTTGCAATGGAAAATTAGGCCTCCCTATTTCTAATGTAAATAAACCTCTTTTGGGGAGAAACAAGCGTTGTCGTGATCCATCAACAGGATACCGTTTCCGTGTTGCCAACTCACATGATTTCATTGTGAGTATTGCGATATCGGTGTTTAGCTTAAAGACCCAGTTCCTGGAGCCAAGTGATCACGGGAAGAACTCAACTTCCATTAAAAAAACACCCTACATTTCTAGCCTTCGTGACTGCAGAGAAGAGTTTGAAAATGTAACCCAAAGTCTCAGAAAGGAAATTTCTTTTTAAAAAAAACTACAAACTGTATTATTTTTGGCTTAAAAATCATGAGTTTTTTAATCTCATGATTTTTGGGGTGTATCTTACGATTTTTGAGGTCCTGGGTTTGGCAATCATGCGCTTTGCTTTGATTCCTCATCACCGATAGCAGTTTTCCACAGCAAAGCAGGAGATCAGCTCTAAAAACCGCATCAAGTTCACGCTTCAGAGAGCAGCTCGGGTATTTTCCAGTGCTGAGAACCCCCTTAAGAACTTGGTTTAGGGGAAGATACAGCAGAGAGCAGGGCTCACAACAAGGATAGGAAATGTCATCAGCTATAGCAGAAAGTTGGACTGTCAATCTGTTTCCCTGATCCAGGCACTGGAGCGGGGATAACTTTGCATCTGTCTTTCCACTTCCCCTAAGTGTGACCTGAAACCCACATACCCCCTCTCCTCCCTTATCCTCTTCATCCCAGCCCTGAGCCCTTCCATTGCATTGTAAACTCTTCAGGGCATGGACTTGTCTCTTGCTATGTGTTCTTACAGGGCCTGGCACAATGGGGCCGAATCCTGGCTGGCGCTTCTGCTTGCGACTTCAGCATTTAATAATAAATCATGGCACATTCATCAGCACTCTGGACACTTAGGGGTCATATACTCCATTGCTTCCCCTTTCACAAGCCTCATGCGTCCCCGCCCCCACCCCTCTTATCAGACGTGCATAGGTAAAAGGTCCTGTCTTGTTTTCTTTGTGATATTCCCCACAACTCATACCTCCATTTGGCTGCAATAGCCTCGCTTTTGCTCATGCTCACCCTGGCCCCGGTGTCACCCAACCGTTGACCTGGACCTGATGGATTCAATACAAGGAAGGGATTCTAAGGGATTTCCCCCTTTTATTACCGCAGTGGTAGCTTCTGCATCAGACACTGTAGCTGCACCATGATTCCTGCTCTGACATTTACGGTGACACTAGAGGGACATGTTAGTGATTGCATTGGTCATGAAAAGTCACAGGGACCAGGTGAGGACTAGAACCCTGGCTAGGCTCAGAATATTGCCTAGATTCACTGGAACTATACTGAATTACTGGCAACCTGCCCCACATTGCTGTAGTCATTTAAAACTGCCCTGGGGAACGCACTGGAGGGACTAATTCTGATTGGGCAGGGACAGGTTTAATCACATCAATGGTCTTTGTGGCTTTATATGAGCCAAGTCCTCAACTGGTGTAAACGGGCACTGAAATTAATTGAGCTGCGCTAATTTACTCCTGTTGAGGAACTGACCCTATTGCTGTTAGGAAAGGACCCCAGAGCGCTCGCTGATGTGACCTGAAGAGTTTGCTTTAGCTTGTGAATAGAGAGGGGAAAGCCACTGAGCAGTTCAGCTCCCTTGGACTAGACACCTTGTGAGACTCTGACTTACACGTGGGAGTTACATGGCTCTGTGCATTGCCTTTCCCAGGCAAGAACACCAATGGCTTATTGTCACTTGTAGCCAAGTCAACAAATTCCTGCAGACTCAGCAGAAAGAGATTCTTCAGGAAGCTCTTTTAAGGCCTGATTTTGTGCCAGACTGTTCAAATCACCAAGCATTAAAAAATGCTGCTTCAGATATTCCCAGTCCAGCTGGTTAAGGCTTTTCTATGATTTCCATGGACCTCAGCCTAACAATGAAGCTGTCACGATCAGGGCTTGGGTGGTCAGGCCTAGTTGGTCAGGGGCATAGGTCATGAGTCAGACCTGGGGTTGGAGCCTAGGAGAGGTAGCCTGAATTCAGGATCAGGGTCAAGATCCTAGTACCAATGCCAGGGGGGAAGGAATGGAGCCAGGTTTCAAAGGGCAAAGCCAGGGTCTGTAGTCAGAGGTTGGGGTCAAAGCCGAAGTCAGAGCTTAGGTTCCAAAATCAGGGGTCAAAGCCTGGAGTCAGAGTCCTAGTACTGAAGCCAGGGGTCAAAGCCAGTGTCAGAGTCCAACTCCCAAAGTCACGGGACATCGGAGTCGGAGTCCAAATACTGTAGCCAGAGGTTGGAAGCAGAGTTGGAGTTCGAGGTCAGAAGGCGAGAGTCCAAGCCAGGGTCAGAGTCTGAGAGTCAAGATGCTGGTTTGTCACCACAGCTGGCAGGAGGGGTTGACCTTGTTGCACAGGCACTTCCTAGAACTCCTTCTTGGTTTAAATAAGGTGCCTGAATCAATCGGGGTCATGAAAGAAGCTGTCAATCTGGCCTTCCAAAGTGGCACTTCCTGTGGTGTTAATTTCCACAGGTTCTATGTGATAATGCATACAGCTCTACCAAGGCTGCGAGATAGCAGTGTGGAGGTATTAGCTGTCCCGTGGACTCAGGTTCTAATCTCATCCCCACAGAACTAGTCCCTTGAAAACTCACAGGTTCTGCTCCTTTCAGAGAGTACAAACTTTGTACAACTCTTCTGTCAGGTGGAGTCAGCAATGACCAGGGCTGGGTTCAATATCTAGGGGTTCCTTTTCAGCAATACAACACCGAATCAGCTTGAGCCCCAACCCAGTAACTTGGGGAAATTACACACCACCCCCATGGCGCCTCTGAGGCAATATCTCCCCTCTCACAAGCACAGCATCTGAGCATAGGGAAGAAACTTCTAATGAAAGGAGAGAAGTGACCTGGCATTAATTGGGAAAATGCCGCAAGCAGGATTCACAAGCATAAAATCATGAGCAAAACACTCCCTGCCCCCCCAGAATACGTTGGGCAGTGTCTTTTGCCTCAGGTTCTTGAGTCCAACAACCAAAAGTTCTTTTAATGTGCCCCTCTCTTCTCCCTCCACCGCACCCCACTCACAGTTGTCCTTCCTCAGTGAAGACCCAGCGTTCAGAGGTGCATCTGTGTGAGTTCACCTCCCATCCTGGCTGGGGGGAGAGGGAGGAAGACACCTTGCTCACTCCACCATCCGGGCACTTCCTCTGGCATCAGCTGCCTTCTGGCCGTTCACCACTCCGCCAGCTGCCCTGCCCCACCAGCCGGCTGCTTGCCACGCCACCCCTTTGGCCACCCTGCTGGCCGCCCACCTCACCAGCTGCTCGCCACCCTGCCAGCCATCTGCCTGCTGGTCATCACTGCAGCTTCCTGCTTCTCTACAGTGACTTCTGTGGCTCAGTTTCTTAAGGTTCCCCCCAGTTTTCAGTGATTTTCAGCTCTCCTTGTGGGAACCTCACTACTGAAGCAGGCTGGGCAGAAACGCTGTCTCACAACAGAGGATTTCAGCTCTAGTGATCACTTAAGAAAACAAAAAGACTCCTAATGAAGCCTTAATTAGTTTTATGTTTGAACAGTGAGGAGGGGTAGGTTAAACCATGCCTAGAACTCTTAGGCAGAGCCCACAGCTCCAGGCAGAAACACCTGTCCCCACCCCCTCTTGCTCTTCACAGGGGTCTGGCATCTCAGTCCCCCTGCTGAGCGAGTTCAGTTCCGTTGAGGGTTACCCCCTCAGTCAGGTTTCAGAGTAGCAGCCGTGTTAGTCTGTATTCGCAAAAAGAAAAGGAGTACTTGTGGCACCTTAGAGACTAACAAATTTATTAGAGCATAAGCTTTCGTGAGCTACAGCTCACTTCATCGGATGCATTTGGTGGAAAAAACAGAGGAGAGATTTATATACACACACACAGAGAACATGAAACAATGGGTTTATCATACACACTGTAAGGAGAGTGATCACTTAAGATAAGCCATCACCCACAGCGGGGGGGGGGGGGGGGGAAGGAGGAAAACCTTTCATGGTGACAAGCAGGTAGGCTAATTCCAGCAGTTAACAAGAATATCAGAGGAACAGTGGGGGGGTGGGGTGGGGGGGAGAAATACCATGAGGAAATAGTTTTACTTTGTGTAATGACTCATCCATTCCCAGTCTCTATTCAAGCCTAAGTTAATTGTATCCAGTTTGCAAATTAATTCCAATTCAGCAGTCTCTCGTTGGAGTCTGTTTTTGAAGCTTTTTTGTTGAAGTATAGCCACTCTTAGGTCTGTGATCGAGTGACCAGAGAGATTGAAGTGTTCTCCAACTGGTTTTTGAATGTTATAATTCTTGACGTCTGATTTGTGTCCATTCATTCTTTTACGTAGAGACTGTCCAGTTTGGCCAATGTACATGGCAGAGGGGCATTGCTGGCACATGATGGCATATATCACATTGGTAGATGCGCAGGTGAACGAGCCTCTGATAGTGTGGCTGATGTGATTAGGCCCTATGATGGTATCCCCTGAATAGATATGTGGACAGAGTTGGCAACGGGCTTTGTTGCAAGGATAGGTTCCTGGGTTAGTGGTTCTGTTGTGTGGTGTGTGGTTGCTGGTGAGTATTTGCTTCAGATTGGGGGGCTGTCTGTAAGCAAGGACTGGTCTATCTCCCAAGATCTGAGAGAGCGATGGCTCGTCCTTCAGGATAGGTTGTAGATCCTTGATGATAGTGCTTCTTTTCCATGGGTCCAGATGATGAAGATGTCATCAATGTAGCGCAAGTAGAGTAGGGGCATTAGGGGACGAGAGCTGAGGAAGCGTTGTTCTAAGTCAGCCATAAAAATGTTGGCATACTGTGGGGCCATGCGGGTACCCATCACAGTGCCGCTGATTTGAAGGTATACATTGTCACCAAATGTGAAATAGTTATGGGTCAGGACAAAGTCACAAAGTTCTGCCACCAGGTTAGCCGTGACAGTATCGGGGATACTGTTCCTGACGGCTTGTAGTCCATCTTTGTGTGGAATGTTGGTGTAGAGGCTTCTACATCCATAGTGGCTAGGATGGTGTTTTTAGGAAGATCACCAATGGACTGTAGTTTCCTCAGGAAATCGGTGGTGTCTCGAAGATAGCTGGGAGTGCTGGTAACGAAGGGCCTGAGGAGGGAGTCTACATAGTCAGACAATCCTGCTGTCAGGGTGCCAATGCCTGAGATGATGGGGCGTCCAGGATTTCCAGGTTTATGGATCTTGGGTAGCAGATAGAATACCCCAGGTCGGGACTCCAAGGGTGTGTCTGTGCGGATTTGTTCTTGTGCTTTTTCAGGGAGTTTCTTGAGCAAATGCTGTAGTTTCTTTTGGTAACTCTCAGTGGGATCAGAGGGTAATGGCTTGTAGAAAGTGGTGTTGGAGAGCTGCCTAGTAGCCTCTTGTTCATACTCCAACCTATTCATGATGACGACAGCACCTCCTTTGTCAGCCTTTTTTGATTATGATGTCAGAGTTGTTTCTGAGGCTGTGGATGGCACTGTGTTCTGCATGGCTGAGGTTATGGGGTAAGCGATGCTGCTTTTCCACAATTTCAGCTCGTGCACGTCGGCGGAAGCAGTCTATGTAGAAATCCAGGCTGCTGTTTCGACCTTCAGGAGGAGTCCCCCCAGAATCCTTCTTTTTGTAGTGTTGGCAGGAAGGTCTCTGTGGGTTAATATGTTGGTCAGAGATGTGTTGGAAATATTCCTTGAGTCTGAGACGTCGAAAATAGGATTCTAGGTCACCACAGAACTGTATCATGTTCGTGGGGGTGGAGGGGCAAAAGGAGAGGCCCCGAGTCAGGCTAAGTACAGTTCTGCTGCCCTTTACTCATACAGTAGTGATAACACTGTTTCATTACCGCTGTACTCAATATCAAAATTAGCTAATACATATGTTAAAGAAAGAGTTTCTGTTTCTTGACTTTAGCAAAGCTTTTGACACGGTCTCCCACAGCATTCTTGTCAGCAAGTTAAGGAAGTATGGGCTGGATGAATGCACTATAAGGTGGGTAGAAAGCTGGCTAGATTGTCGGGCTCAACGGGTAGTGATCAATGGCTCCATGTCTAGTTGGCAGCCGGTGTCAAGTGGAGTGCCCCAGGGGTCGGTCCTGGGGCCCGTTTTGTTCAATATCTTCATAAATGATCTGGAGGATGGTGTGGATTGCACTCTCAGCAAATTTGCGGATGATACTAAACTGGGAGGAGTGGTAGATACGCTGGAGGGGAGGGATAGGATACAGAAGGACCTAGACAAATTGGAAGATTGGGCCAAAAGAAATCTAATGAGGTTCAATAAGGATAAGTGCAGGGTCCTGCACTTAGGATGGAAGAATCCAATGCACCGCTACAGACTAGGGACCGAATGGCTCGGCAGCAGTTCTGCGGAAAAGGACCTAGGGGTGACAGTGGACGAGAAGCTGGATATGAGTCAGCAGTGTGCCCTTGTTGCCAAGAAGGCCAATGGCATTTTGGGATGTATAAGTAGGGGCATAGCGAGCAGATCGAGGGACGTGATCGTTCCCCTCTATTCGACACTGGTGAGGCCTCATCTGGAGTACTGTGTCCAGTTTTGGGCCCCACACTACAAGAAGGATGTGGATAAATTGGAAAGAGTACAGCGAAGGGCAACAAAAATGATTAGGGGTCTAGAGCACATGACTTATGAGGAGAGGCTGAGGGAGCTGGGATTGTTTAGTCTGCAGAAGAGAAGAATGAGGGGGGATTTGATAGCTGCTTTCAACTACCTGAAAGGGGGTTTCAAAGAGGATGGCTCTAGACTGTTCTCAATGGTAGCAGATGACAGAACGAGGAGTAATGGTCTCAAGTTGCAATGGGGGAGGTTTAGATTGGATATTAGGAAAAACTTTTTCACTAAGAGGGTGGTGAAACACTGGAATGCGTTACCTAGGGAGGTGGTAGAATCTCCTTCCTTAGAGGTTTTTAAGGTCAGGCTTGACAAAGCCCTGGCTAGGATGATTTAACTGGGACTTGGTCCTGCTTTGAGCAGGGGGTTGGACTAGATGACCTTCTGGGGTCCCTTCCAACCCTGATATTCTATGATTCTATGATTCTATGATCTGGGTATAATGCTTAAATTATACCAAAGTACAAAGTTTGGTTTAAAAAGTCATGAAATACATATAGTACATAATCTGCAATATCCCAAATTAAGGGTAATACATTTAATGATACAGTTTAAATATTAGCATCCAAATATTCAGATACATCACTCATAAATAGTTATACTAAGAGTGGCGTCGGGAAAGCAATATAGCAATGAGTGTAGATTGTCCCTCAGTAATTGAGAATTTAGGATAGGTTGTCCCTCAGTAAATACAATCCATCAGAGAAGTATTTACTTTCCCAACGTCACTTCTCAATGGCACTCTAGCTCATTTCTCCTAGTCTTGCTGATGTCAGTGATATGTTCTAAATACAGGCCCCTTGCCATCTAAAGTGATTTCTAACCCAACGCCTGCCAAAGTTGATCACTTTGACAACACAGCTCTGTCTGCTCATACCTAGGCAGAGTGGGTGTGTTCATAAAAATACAATCTGGTCCTGAAGCCTTTTCCCCTCCCCAGCTCATCACTAGGTGTCAGGGGAAAGCTTCTTACATTTGCACAGAATAAGGCCATGAGAACCCCGAGGAAGGAAAGAACACACTTTGTAGCAAGAGCAGCAGTATGGTCAAGGTCTAGACATCTCCTCCATAGAACAAAACCATCCTTCCCTCATTCTGTGTGTGTTGCACAAGGTGATTCTATAGATTCTGAGGGCCTGAATCTCAGTGAGGAAAATATTCCAGTGGTCATAGCAGCCTGCTCTGCTCTGCTCTGCATAACATTAGTGAAGCGAAGGAGGAAAAGTTTCCCCAGGGGTGGAGTGCTGAGGTGAATCTGCTGGCTGCTGATTTTGAGCAGCCAGATACCAGGGCAATTTGAGGGGTACATGGGGGTTATTCGAATCAAAGAGGCTTTGAAAGAGCATTTTGACAATGAGCCTCAGTAATGTGTCTTTATGTGATGCATTCGGCTAGGCAATATTTATTTGCTGACTTGAATGACCCCTGTAATTCCTGAACTTTAATTGTAGTGAGCAAATGTTCCTTCCTATAGCCAATGTGTTTGAATTTCAGCAGCAACTGTCATGTGCATGACACAAATAAAGACTCGTTTTGTTTCAAAGACTACACTTTAATTAAAAGATAAAACTTTTTTTTTTGCAGTCTCTTGGTTAAGGCTCTCACAGCTGTGTGTAAATCCAGCTTTCAATATGAAACCAGTCTCTAGGGGTGGAGTGCAGGGGGTACTGCAATGGAAAAGGACCATGTGAGGCATGTGTTGGGGGGATTGGGGGGGCATGGAACGGTGTTCTATATTGGCTGCCGGGGGAGTCGTGCATGGATATACTCAGACTTCAGTGTTATGAAAGACTTGAGCAACTCTGTCTGGCCCTTCAGTAGCTTTATCATCCTCTCCTGTCCATCTATCATCTGGTCCTTCCCCATCTCCTTTTAGGCTATCCCACCTGAGTTTTTCATTAACTGTCTCCCTCCATGCTCTTGTTTTGCCATATGCTGTATCTGTTGACTGCAGCACTTCTCAAAACATATTCTCCTTACTCCTCTTGGTTTGGCTCCTTATCTGCTGAAGATGCTCCATCAGTGTGTAGGAGTTGGTCCTTAAGGTCCTCAATGTGCAGAAGCCAAAGAAGCAATGAGCAGAGATAGTATTGTGAGTGCATTCAAAGCCAAGAATCAAAGTCACATGCACCTCTTACTCACTGTCACTTGGCTAGGACACAGCTCAGCGAGAGTCCCAAATATGGTGAATTCGGTGGGGCAACATAAGCAAATGCAATGTCTACACTGACATTCGCAAAAAGAAAAGGAGTACTTGTGGCACCTTAGAGACTAACAAATTTATTAGAGCATAAGCTTTCGTGAGCTACAGCTCACTTCATCGGATGCATTTGGTGGAAAAAACAGAGGAGAGATTTATATACACACACACAGAGAACATGAAACAATGGGTTTATCATACACACTGTAAGGAGAGTGATCACTTAAGATAAGCCATCACCAACAGCAGGGGGGGGGAAGGAGGAAAACCTTTCATGGTGACAAGCAGGTAGGCTAATTCCAGCAGTTAACAAGAACACCATACAAAGCAAAGCTGCAGCGATTAGCAAAAGATCTTCTAAAGCAGTTCCAAGTAAAGAATATCAGAGGAACAGTGGGGGGTGGGGTGGGAGGGAGAAATACCATGGGGAAATAGTTTTACTTTGTGTAATGACTCATCCATTCCCAGTCTCTATTCAAGCCTAAGTTAATTGTATCCAGTTTGCAAATTAATTCCAATTCAGCAGTCTCTCGTTGGAGTCTGTTTTTGAAGCTTTTTTGTTGAAGTATAGCCACTCTTAGGTCTGTGATCGAGTGACCAGAGAGATTGAAGTGTTCTCCAACTGGTTTTTGAATGTTATAATTCTTGACGTCTGATTTGTGTCCATTCATTCTTTTCCGTAGAGACTGTCCAGTTTGGCCAATGTACATGGCAGAGGGGCATTGCTGGCACATGATGGCATATATCACATTGGTAGATGCGCAGGTGAACGAGCCTCTGATAGCGTGGCTGATGTGATTAGGCCCTATGATGGTATCCCCTGAATAGATATGTGGACAGAGTTGGCAACGGGCTTTGTTGCAAGGATAGGTTCCTGGGTTAGTGGTTCTGTTGTGTGGTGTGTGGTTGCTGGTGAGTATTTGCTTCAGATTGGGGGGCTGTCTGCATCATCAAGGATCTACAACCTATCCTGAAGGACGAGCCATCGCTCTCTCAGATCTTGGGAGACAGACCAGTCCTTGCCTACAGACAGCCCCCCAATCTGAAGCAAATACTCACCAGCAACCACACACCACACAACAGAACCACTAACCCAGGAACCTATCCTTGCAACAAAGCCCGTTGCCAACTCTGTCCACATATCTATTCAGGGGATACCATCATAGGGCCTAATCACATCAGCCACGCTATCAGAGGCTCGTTCACCTGCGCATCTACCAATGTGATATATGCCATCATGTGCCAGCAATGCCCCTCTGCCATGTACATTGGCCAAACTGGACAGTCTCTACGGAAAAGAATGAATGGACACAAATCAGACGTCAAGAATTATAACATTCAAAAACCAGTTGGAGAACACTTCAATCTCTCTGGTCACTCGATCACAGACCTAAGAGTGGCTATACTTCAACAAAAAAGCTTCAAAAACAGACTCCAACGAGAGACTGCTGAATTGGAATTAATTTGCAAACTGGATACAATTAACTTAGGCTTGAATAGAGACTGGGAATGGATGAGTCATTACACAAAGTAAAACTATTTCCCCATGGTATTTCTCCCCCCCACCCCACCCCCCACTGTTCCTCTGATATTCTTTACTTGGAACTGCTTTAGAAGATCTTTTGCTAATCGCTGCAGCTTTGCTTTGTATGGTGTTCTTGTTAACTGCTGGAATTAGCCTACCTGCTTGTCACCATGAAAGGTTTTCCTCCTTCCCCCCCCCTGCTGTTGGTGATGGCTTATCTTAAGTGATCACTCTCCTTACAGTGTGTATGATAAACCCATTGTTTCATGTTCTCTGTGTGTGTGTATATAAATCTCTCCTCTGTTTTTTCCACCAAATGCATCCGATGAAGTGAGCTGTAGCTCACGAAAGCTTATGCTCTAATAAATTTGTTAGTCTCTAAGGTGCCACAAGTACTCCTTTTCTTTTTGCGAATACAGACTAACACGGCTGCTACTCTGTACACTGACATTGCGTCATTCAAAATACATGGCAAAAGGCTCTGTGCCTCTCGTCGAGGTGGTTTTATTTTGTCAGCATAGCAGGGGAGTTACATTGGTGGGAGGAGCATTTCCATATGTACACCTCCACCATTTTGTCGATGAAAGCTGACTTTTGTCAACAAAACTGTATAGTGTATAGTGTAGACAAGACCTAACTACTTAATCCTTACGTTGCCCATGGGAGGGAAAACTCTGCTCTAGCTAGCAGTTTTTCCTTGTAGTGAGAGAAGGCCTGAATGGCTTCTCACAACTAGAGTTGAATAAGTAAGCAATAAAGCATCCAACAGCCAAAGACTTTATAAATGAATATCAAGGTCTCCTGGCTAGGGTGACCAGATAGCACGCATGAAAAATTGGGACACTTTTTTGGGGGTGGGGGGGTGAGAAGGGGAGATAGTTGCACATATAACACAAAGCCCCTAATATGGGACGATCCCCATAAAATTGGAATGTCTGCTCACCCTACTCCTGGCAGCCAGAGAGGCAAATTCACCCCTGATGCAAGTCCACAAAGTCAGGGATAAATTAGGCCTTGAATCCTAAATGCTCAGTCCGGCTTGTGTAGACTATCCCCTAGCCAAAACCTCGATGTGAATGATTGCGGAGCGTAACAGGGCGATGGCCACTCAAGCACCCCTCTGTGGCCTGAAGTCGCTCCGCAAGCACCCTGCCCCAAAAATTTCCTTCCTTGGACTCCTCCCAAACTCCAGATCACAAGCCAAAGTTAGTTAATACCCTCCCCTTTTGCAGCCCTGATTTTTATTTAGTCCTCTGTGTAGACACTGGTCTTCCAGACCCCAGACCAGTTCCATGCCTCTACCTCTGTCTCATAGGAAGGGAGTCCTTAGCCATCCTTCCCAGAGCTGGAACCCAGGTCACCATCTCTCCTCTGATTCAGCCACCACTCCCAGACTTTGCACTTTGCCTGGCTCAAACTCAGCCTTCTTGTGCTGCTTCCAAACGTCCTCTGGGATCAGGGTCTTTCCTGCAGGAGCCTTTCTCACTCTCTGCAGTTTCCTGAGCTTCTCCCTCTCTCCTGCACCTACTGGTTGCTCGTACAGGGGACACCTGTTCTCTATTACATGGCCTTCATTTTCCCCAGATGAGGAGGTGAGTTATACTTGTCACCGGTGGACCAAGGCTCATTGCTCCTTAAGGGGGCAGCCACCCTGTGACACGGAGTAAAGGCCAGGTTTTTTTAAGATATTTCGGTGGCTAAAGATGCAGATAGGTACCTAAGTGTGTTTGGACACCTAACTCCTAGCAGGTTCCTATCTGCATCATTAGACACCTAAAATCTGGCCCTTCAAGATGCCCTTAGACCAGTTTCAGTGCTTAAACCTCTCCCAACACACATTGATAAGCACACACTGAAGGAAGGGTTATACTTCTGGAGCCAGCAGAGAAGGAGATAGACAGACACAGATGGAACTGATGGAGATGCAGCTGTCTGCTGTGGTTGCTTTATTGTTCTGACAGCAAAACTGAAACCAACAGGAAAGTGAGGCTGGGGAGGGGGGAGTTCTCAGACATTTAAAGGGACAGGACCTCACATTCCTCCACTCTACTTTTAAACTATTTCCCAAATATATATACACACATTATTGTTCACATGGCTAACATAGACCAATATATAACCTAACTAAAAGTTGCGGGTAGACTATGGCAGACTGTCAATTTGCAAGGGAATGTTCTGCCCTGGAATAGCAACTGACTAATTGACCAACTTATAAATTCAGGAGCACAACTGGTTTTCGCATTCTGTTTGGGTGATGGTAATGCGGCAGTGTCCTGAACAACAGGAACAATCAGCGGTAAGGAATCAACTGGATCTGGCACCAAAGATTTTTTCCACCAACTTGTCGAAATTAGGAGTTGTAACAGAAGGAGGTTCAATAAGAGGACTTTCTGTTCCTCCGGGAACATACCTGGACTCCAGTACTTGTAGAGGCTGCAGCTGGTCCATGTGTCATTTCCATAAAATACCATAGGATAATTTGACCACAAACGAAACAGGTCCTGTGCATTTTACAAGTTCTCCAGATACGCATTTCACTCCACACCCTATAGTAGCAAGTCTATACTAGCTCTCATTGAAAAGGATAATGGCAAGTCTCATGTCATCATTCAGTTTGCCTTGCTTGGGATTTGGCTACATGTGAGGCAATATCAGGATGTAGCAGGTCCCAACAGGTCCACAAAGAAAACTTCAAGAAAAGAATTGCAAGTGACTCTTAGGGAGTAGCTTGTCCATTTGTAGCAAGATGGTATGAACCAGAGTTTGTGTTGAATTCCATTTGAAGCTAGGAACCTCTGAAATTCCTCAGAACAGAACTTTTACCCTTCTCTGTGACTGAAGGAAAGAATGAAGCATTTTTTGACAGATCTTGGCTTAAGAAGCTCAAAGTGAGTTGGACCAAGATCAAGACAATTACAAAAGCACCTCGAAATCTTCAAGAAATACTGGGCAGACACTTCAAAGTTGTTGAAAAAGAGGTTGGACAGATGAGCCATGTACCAGTGAAGCTCACTGTTAAGTCTAAAAGTCAGCTGAAATATGGAAAGCCCAGAGTTGTGCCTTTTCCTTTGAAGCATCTGGTGGAAGCTGATTATTAGTGAACATCCAAGTCTTCTTACCGGTTTCACATGGTGAGTGGCTACATCTCTCATTCCAGGGATCAAGGAGGATGTCTCAGTCTGAATTTGTGGAGTTTTCAAAGTGACACTGAATTCAGTTTTATGTGTAGACTAGTAACCACTTCCTCTTACTGAAGTTTTGTTTCTGGCATCTTGCAAATATCTCACAATCAACACACAAGGGGAACTTGTGACAAAGTCTGGTGATAGGTAGATGCAGCTCCAGTATCAAGCTCACTCTTGTAGGAACTCCTTCGAACTACTTGGTTCACCCTAAAGACCAGAGAATCCTTCCCTGTGCTCTCCATTGCAACTGCTACTTCAACAGTCTTCTTAAATTTAAGTGCTGATACAGTCAGTAACTTCGTCCGGACTGGTCATTGTGTAACTCAGAGACTAATTGGTCACGCAGGGCACCACTTAATGTTTGTCCAAACTGCCAATGCTCAGACAACTTCCTTAAAGCAGCAACAAACTGTGCTACTGACTCTCTACTTCCCTGATGTCCCTGGTGAAACTGACATTGGTCTGCTATCATCAATGGGGTAGGAGGAAAATGTTCCTGCATTATTGCAGAGCTTGTGGCATACCTGGCAGCTCCAGGCACAGCTGGAGACAATAGGTCATACAGCAGTCCATATGCCTTCAGACCGGTCACTGTCAGGAAGGCTGAAACTTGTCCATCTGGAATGGAGTTGCAAGCTACAAATTGCTCAAAATGTTTGCAATACACGACCCAGGATTGGCGGATTTTGTCAACCTCACCAACATTGCCTACAAAAGGTGTGATCTCTCTGTTCTCCTGTTGGACTTCACATCCCCTGGATGCCATTTCCACAGGGAAATTCTCCCCCTCCCTTTTTTTTTTAATTATGCACTATCTGCATCTGCTTGCCCTCTGCTGGCTGTGCTGACACACTCCTTTGGCTGCACAAGGGTTCCCTCCGGGTAGACTAAGCTGTTTCTCAACCTGGTTACCTGACGTTAAGAAAGATGGCTGCTTGCTGAGGCTCCCCTCTCAGTGTTCGGTGTGAACAGTGTCTGCAGACCCTTATCCATGATTCTGTCTTTATTTGCCTACTTCTCCCTCTCTAGCTGGCTGGTTCACGCTGGCCTGGAGCAAAAACAGGAGTCTGGCACCCTGTGCCTCTCAGTGAATATAACCTCTTTGTTTATAGTATTGTTTACTTTTTCTTCTTCTTGGGCAGGCAATGGGGTCACTGGACAGTCCTGGGATATAATTTCCTCATTGCCAAATGTTATATTTCTGGAGCCAGCAGAGAAGGGGACAGACAGACAGATGCAGAGAGGGAGCTGATGGACACTCAGCTGTCTGCTGTGGCGGCTTCATTGTTCTTGCAACAAAACATCTGCCTTTCCACTGCATTTCACACTCCTTTACCCTGTCTCTTTCAACTAAATACAACAGGTGGCAAATTGCCACTCCTGGAGACCAGTGCTTGATTTATCTATGGAATGGCAGAAGACTAGAGACCAGCTGTGGAAGTGTCCCAACATTGCCTTCTACATGTGCCTGGAAACATGCATGCTTGGAGTTGGATTAACTCCTCCCTTTGCAGCAAGGTCAGAGACAGGCCATCGGATGTAAACAACTTTCCTAAGCCCTGTTCACAGAGTAACTTTTGACTGCATTTGTAACCAGCTAGTGGGCTCTAAATGTGATCTGTGTCCATCCAGCATGGGGTTAATGCTCTGTACTGATGGTAGCTAAACATGTGGTGTTCTTAATGCCACAGGCCTTAGTTGACACTGTGCTGTCTTCTGTAACCAGGTCATAATGACACTGGAGCACATCTGAGCGTATGTCTACCCTTGGAGCCGGAGGTGTAATCCCCAACTAAGGAGACTTACCTGCACTAGCTCTGATCACACAAATTTGCTAAAAATAGACGTAACTGTGGTGGCAGGACAGGCTGCTGTCCCAAATATAATCCTAGTGTTGGACAAGTATGTTCTGTGGGCAGCTAGCCCCTTCCACTACTCACGCCATGGCTACATTCTATTTTTAGGGTGCTAGTTCGTCAGAGCTAGTGCAGGTATGTTTCCTTGAACTGAGAATTACACCCCCAGCTCAAAGTGTAGACACGCCCTGGGGCTCCAAGAAGCTACAGTGATACAAATAGTCAACATTAATTTGGCTCTGTGGACAGACTCCCCCCCCCAACTATGCTGGTGTAACTAGTTTGGCCAATCTGCCTTTCTCCCAGCTCTCTGTGGTGGGACATTCCAGAGTGCATTGCTCCACATGTGGCTGGTGCTGCTCTGTGTGAATGTTTTCTGGGCATTTTTTCTCCTGCTGAGGCATTATGGGATAACTGCCCAGATTTTTTCGTAATGCACACCACGCAGCCGGGAAGCATTGTAGGTTCGGATGCCCAGACCCACTTTTCCCATGGTTCTGTTGTGAAAAAAGTCGCTGTTTTGCTTCAGTTAGACCACATTTGCGGTAACCATCTCAGATGAGTCTCTTGAGCTGGTTCTAAAAACATGGTTGTGCTGGCAGCACAAGTTTTCCTTCTACAACGAATTTTCCTGGAGTATGCTTGTACTGTCAGTGGCGATATGTGGGAGGGTTTAATCTAGATCAGGGGTGGGCAAACTCCCCTCAGAGCTTAGGATCCAGCCCGCAGGATTGCTACCCCGTGGCGCCGCACCACTCCGGGAAGCAGCCACATCACGTCATAGAATCATAGAATAGCAGGGTTGGAAGGGACCTCAGAAGGTCATCTAGTCCAACCCTCTGCTCAAAGCAGGACCAATCCCCAACTCAATCATCCCAGCCAGGGCTTTGTCAAGCCTGACTTTAAAAACTTCTAAGGAAGGAGATTCCATCACCTCCCTAGGTAACGTATTCCAGTGTTTCACCACCCTCCTAGTGAAAAAGTTTTTCCTAATATCCAACCTAAACCTCCTCCACTGCAACTTGAGACCATTGCTCCTTGTTCTGTCATCTGCTACCACTGAGAAACTATAGATCTATCCTCTTTGGAACCCCCTTTCAGGTAGTTGAAAGCAGCTATCAAATCCTCCCTCATTCTTCTCTTCAGCAGACTAAACAATCCCAGTTCCCTCAGCCTCTCCTCATAAGTCATGTGTTCCAGTCCCCTAATCATTTTTGTTGCCCTCTGCTGGACTCTTTCCAATTTTTCCACATCTTTCTTGTAGTGTGGGGCCCAAAACTGGACACAGTACTCCAGATGAGGCCTCACCAATGTCGAATAGAGGGGAATGATCATGTCCCTCGATCTGCTGGCAATGCCCCTACTTTTACATCCCCAAATGCCATTGGCCTTCTTGGCAACAACGGCACACTGGTGACTCATATCCAGCTTCTCGTCCACTGTAACTCCTAGGTCCTTTTCTGCAGAACTGCTGCCTAGCCATTCGGTCCCTAGTCTGTAGCGGTGCATGGGATTCTTCCATCCTAATTGCAGGATTCTGCACTTGTCCTTGTTGAACCTCATCAGATTTCTTTTGGCCCAATCCTCTAATTTGTCTAGGGCCCTCTGTATCCTATCCCTACCCTCCAGCATATCTACCTCTCCTCCCAGTTTAGTGTCATCTGCAAACTTGCTGAGTGTGCAATCCACACCATCCTCCAGATCATTTATGAATATATTGAACAAAACCGGCCCGAGGACCGACTCTTGGGGCACTCCACTTGATACCGGCTGCCAACTAGACATGGAGCCATTGATCACTACCCATTGAGCCCAACAATCTAGCCAACTTTCTATCCACCTTATAGTCCATTCATCTAGCCCATACTTCTTTAACTTGCTGGCAAGAATACTGTGGGAGACCGTGTCAAAAGCTTTGCTAAAGTCAAGGAACAACACGTCCACTGCTTTCCCCTCATCCACAGAGCCAGTTTTCTCATCATCGAAGGCAGTTAGATTAGTCAGGCATGACTTGCCCTTGGTGAATCCATGCTGACTGTTCTTGATCACTGTCCTCTCCTCTAAGTGCTTCAGAATTGATTCCTTGAGGACCTGCTCCATGATTTTTCCAGAGACTGAGGTGAGGCTGACTGGCCTGTAGTTCCCAGGATCCTCCTTCTTCCCTTTTTTAAAGATGGGCACTACATTAGCCTTTTTCCAGTCATCCTGGACTTCCCCTGATTGCCAGGAGTTTTCAAAGATAATGCCAATGGCTCTGCAATCACATCCGCCAACTCCTTTAGCACTCTCGGATGCAGCGCATCCGGCCCCATGGACTTGTGCTCGTCCAGCTTTTCTAAATAGTCCCAAACCACTTCTTTCTCCACTGAGGGCTGGTCACCTCCTCCCCATGCTGTGCTGCCCAGTGCAGTAGTCTGGGAGCTGACTTTGTTCGTGAAGACAGAGGCAAAAAAAGCATTGAGTACATTAGCTTTTTCCACATCCTCTGTCACTAGGTTGCCTCCCTCATTCAGTAAGGGGCCCACACTTTCCTTGACTTTCTTCTTGTTGCTAACATACCTGAAGAAACCCTTCTTGTTACTCTTAACATCTCTTGCTAGCTGCAACTCCAGGTGTGATTTGGCCTTCCTGATTTCACTCCTGTATGCCCAAGCAATATTTTTATACTCTTCCCTGGTCATTTGTCCAATCTTCAACTTCTTGTAAGCTTCTTTTTTGTGTTTAAGATCAGCAAGGATTTCACTGTTAAGCCAAGCTGGTTGCCTGCCATATTTGCTATTCTTTCTACACATCGGGATGGTTTGTCCCTGTAACCTCAATAAGGATTCTTTAAAATACAGCCATCTATCCTGGACTACTTTCCCCCTCATATTATTCTCCCAGGGGATCCTGCCCATCAGTTCCCTGAGGGAGTCAAAGTCTGCTTTTCTGAAGTCCCTGCAGCCCCTGGGGGTGAGGGTGGGGGGGCAGAGAGCTCTGCACGCTGCTCTTGCCTGTGGGTGCCTCCCCCAAAGCTCCCATTGGCCAGGAACGGGTTACCGCTGCCAATGGGGGCTTTGGGGAGGTACCCACAGGCGAGGGAAACACATGGAGCCCTCTGCCCCCCACCCCGGGCCCTGCAGGGACGTGGTGCCGACCACTTCCTGGAGTGGCATGGGGCCAGGGCCAGGGCAGGCAGGGAGCCTGCCCTGGCCCTGGTGCATGCCGCTGCTACCCTGGAGCCGCTCTAGGTAAGCGGTGCCAGGGCAAAGCCTGAACCCCTCCTACACCCCACACCCCAACTCCCTGCCCTGAGCCCCCTGTCAGATCTCGCACCCCTCCTGCACCCCAACTCCCTGCCCTGAGCCCCCTGTCACATCCTGCACCCTCCTGCACCCCAACTCCCTACCCTGAGCCCCCTCCTGCACCCCAAGCCCCTCCTGAACTTTAACCCCCTGATCTGAGCCCCCTCCTGCACTCCACACCCCTTCCCACACCCCACACTCTGCCCCCGCACCCCAACCCCCTGCCACGGCCCTGCAAGCAATTTCCCCACCCAGATGTGGCCCTCTGGCCAAAAAGTTTGCCCACCCCTGATCTAGATCTACTAATATGTGAACACTTCCCTCTTTGTGTACTCTGTTGTGTAGGGCAGCTTCTTGCCAACACGGTTAGTAAGCTCAGCTTGACAAGTTCCCAGTTAAGGAAGCTAGTTAAGGAAACATCTTTTTCAGAGTTTTATTGTCAGGTATTTCAGTCCCTTTCAGAGCATCTGTTTGAATTACCAGTGGACTGAAATTGTTGGCTATAAGCAGGAATCAAGAGGTTTCTCTTTCAGAGTGCTCCAGCTTTTGTTTTGTGTCACAAACTATGTTGCCAGACTATAGTAACAAAGGGGTTGTGCCATAGTGCATGTTTGAGAAACAGGTGTGGGGTGAAAGCAAGTCACATAATAGGCTGGGTGGGTGCTTGTGTTCCTTATGGCCCATTGCAACAGGTCAATTTCAGTGTTAATAAGCAAACACTATTCAAGGTGTTTTCATGAGCTGTTTATGGGGTGGGTGTTTCAGTGCAGTTTATGCCTCTTTGTAAGGTGACTCTGCTACTTACTATCTAAGTACTTGTATGGCCCTTATAACCATAGCACTCCCAAAACATCAGTTAACTCCATGGTGAGGTAGGGATGTATTAATCCCATTTCACATATGGGGAAACTGAGGCAATGAGCGTTTAAGGCCAAGATTCTTAAAAATGAATGCCCATAATTTGTTGTCTTAATCCACTCCTAGGCACCTGAAGGGCTTGTCAATAGAATATAGTTTTTCTGCATTAACTATCCCAGTAGAGTGTCAATAACTACAACAAAACTAGTTTGGATGCAGAGATATCAGTATGAAAATGTTTAGACTGGTCTAGCTTATTCTGGTTTGGGAACTGAAATAATCTATGTTGGTATAACTGCATTTACAATAGGATTTATGCCAGTGTGTGTGTGTCAGGAAACAAAATCCCCCATCTAACCAACATTGTTATGCTAGTAAAACTCTTCAGTGTAAACCAGCCCAAAAGAAGTGGTCTGATTTGTCAAAGGGCAGAGCACCCAGCAGCTGCCATTCAAGTCAATCTAAGGGACAGATCCTGTGCAGACTCAAGCTCTGATTTTTGCAGACCCAGTAGGGAGTCAGATAGTTTGTCTGAATTTTCGGAGGGCTGTGTGAACCAGAAAGGAAGGATGGTTTTTGGGATTAAGACACTGAAACTGCCAGAGATGTGGATCCCCAGCTCTGCCACTGACTGCGTGTGTGACCTTGGGCAAGTCACGTCATCTCTCTGTGCTTCAGATCCCCCTCTGGAGAAAGGAGATAAAATCCTTCCTACCTCCCTGTGATGGGGCCTCTGCCCCACAGTGGCCTGTAAGGAGCCCTAGAGAGGCTGCACAGAAAGGAGAGGGGCTGCGAGGAGCAGCCAATGAGGGCCTGGCAGGCCCGTATAAGAAGAGCTGCAGAGGAGAGCAGCTTCAGTAGCTGCCTGGAGCTCAAGGAAGGAAGTTTAGCGCTACACCTAGTCTACACTAGGCGTTGAGGTCGAACTTAGCAGCCTTAAATCGATGTAATCCTGCATGATGAAGCCCTTTTTTTCGACTTAAAGGGCTCTTAAAATCAATTTCCTTACTCCACCCCTGACAAGGGGATTAGCGCTGAAATCGGTTTTGCTGGGTCGAAATTGGGGTACTGTGGACGCAATTAGACAGTATTGGCCTCCGGGAGCTATCCCAGAATGCTCCATTGTGACTGCTCTGGACAGCACTCTCAGCTCAGATGCACTGACCAGGTAGACAGGAAAAGGCCCGCGAACTTTTGAATTTCAATTTCCTGTTTGGCCAGTATGGCAAGCTGCAGGTGACCATGCAGAGCTCATCAGCAGAGGTGACCATGCAGAGCTCCCAAAATCACAAAAGAGCTCCAGCATGGACCGAACGGGAGGTACGGGATCTGATCGCTGTATGGGGAGAGGAATCCATGCTATCAGAACTACGTTCCAGTTTTCGAAATGCCAAAACATTTGTGAAAATCTCCCAGGGCATGAAGGACAGAGGCCATAACAGGGACCCGAAGCAGTGCCGCATGAAACTTAAGGAGCTGAGGCAAGCCTACCAGAAAACCAGAGAGGTGAACAACCACTCCGGGTCAGAGCCCCAAACATGCCACTTCTATGATAAGCTGCATGCCATTTTAGGGGGTTCAGCCACCACTACCCCAGCTGTGTTGTTTGACTCCTTCAATGGAGATGGAGGCAACATGGAAGCAGGTTTTGGGGACAAGGAAGATGATGAGGAGGAGGCTGTAGATAGCTCACAGCAAACAAGCGGAGAAACCTGTTTTCCCGACAGCCAGGAACTGTTTCTCACCCTGGACCTGGAGCCAGTACCCCCCGAACCCACCCAAGGTTGCCTTCTGGACCTGCCAGGCAGCGAAGGGACCTCTGGTGAGTGTACCTTTTAAAATACTATAAAAGGTTTAAAAGCCAGCATGTTTAATGATTAATTTGCCCTGGCATTCGTGGCTCTCCTGGATATACTCCCAAAGCCTTTGCAAAAGGTTTCTGGGGAGGGCAGCCTTATTCCATCCACCATGGTAGGACACTTTACCACTCCAGGCCAGTAGCACGTACTCGGGAATCATTGTAGAACAAAGCATTGCAGTGTATGTTTGCTGGCGTTCAAACAACATCCGTTCTTTTATGCATCCGATGAAGTGAGCTGTAGCTCACGAAAGCTTATGCTCTAATAAATTTGTTAGTCTCTAAGGTGCCACAAGTACTCCTTTTCTTTTTGCGAATACAGACTAACACGGCTGCTACTCTGAAACCTCAGGAGAGTGATATCATTCATGGTCACTTGGTTGAAATAGGGTGCTTTTCTTAAGGGGACATTCAGAGCTGCCCGTTCCTGCTGGGCTGTTTGCTTATGGCTGAACAGAAATGTTCCCCGCTGTTAGCCACGCGGTGGGGGGAGGCAAAATGCAACCTTGTAATGAAAGCACATGTGCTATGTATGTAATGTTAACAGCAAGGTTTATCGTGAAAGAGTGTACCTATTGTTCTATAAAATGTATCTTTTCAAATACCACTGTCCCTTTTTTTTTTCTCCACCAGCTGCATGTGTTTCAAGGATCACAGGATCTTCTCCTTCCCAGAGACTAGCGAAGATTAGAAGGCGAAAAAAACACACTCGCGATGAAATGTTCTCTGAGTTCATGCTGTCCTCCCACACTGACAGAGCACAGACGAATGCTTGGAGGCAGACAATGTCAGAGTGCAGGAAAGCACAAAATGACCGGGAGGAGAGGTGGTGGGCTGAAGAGAGTAAGTGGTGGGCTGAAGAGAGGGCTGAAGCTGAAAGGTGGCGGCAGCGTGATGAGAGGAGGCAGAATTCAATGCTGAGGCTGCTGGAGGATCAAACTAATATGCTCCAGCGTATGGTTGAGCTGCAGGAAAGGCAGCAGGAGCACAGACCGCCGCTACAGCCCCCGTGTAACCAACCGCCCTCCTCCCCAAGTTCCATAGCCTCCTCACCCAGATGCCCAAGAACACGGTGGGGGGGCCTCCGGCCACCCAGCCACTCCACCCCAGAGGATTGCCCAAGTAACAGAAGGCTGGCATTCAATAAGTTTTAAACTTTTAAAGTGCTGTGTGGCTTTGTCCTTCCCTCCTCCACCACCCCTCCTGGGCTACCTTGGTAATTATCCTCCTATTTGAGTGATGAATTAATAAAGAATGCATGAATGTGAAGCAACAATGACTTTATTGCCTCTGCAAGCAGTGATCAAAGGGAGGTGGGGAGGGTGGTTAGCTTACAGGGAAGTAGAGTGAACCAAGGGGTGGGGGATTTCATCAAGAAGAAACAAACAGAACTTTCACACCGTAGCCTGGCCAGTCATGAAACTGGTTTTCAAAGCTTCTCTGATGCGCACCGCACCCTCCTGTGCTCTTCTAACTGCCCTGGTGTCTGGCTGTGCATAACCAGCAGCCAGGCAATTTGCCTCAAGCTCCCACCCCGCCATAAATGTCTCCCCCCTACTCTCACAGATATTGTGGAGCACACAGCAAGCAGTAATAACAGTGGGAATATTGGTTTTGCTGAGGTCTAACCGAGTCAGTAAACTGCACCAGCGCGCTTTTAAACGTCCAAATGCACATTCTAACACCATTCTGCACTTGCTCAGCCTGTAGTTGAACAGCTCCTGACTACTCTCCAGGCTGCCTATATATGGCTTCATGAGCCATGGCATTAAGGGGTAGGCTGGGTCCCCAAGGATAACTATAGGCATTTCAACATCCCCAACAGTTATTTTCTGGTCTGGGAAGAAAGTCCCTTCCTGCAGCTTTTGAAACAGACCAGAGTGCCTGAAGATGCGAGCGTCATGTACCTTTCCCAGCCATCCCACGCTGATGTTGGTGAAATGTCCCTTGTGATCCACCAGTGCTTGCAGCACTATTGAAAAGTACCCCTTGAGGTTTATGTACTCGCTGGCTTGGTGCTCCGGTGCCAAGATAGGGATATGGGTTCTGTCTATGGCCCCACCACAGTTAGGGAATCCCATTGCAGCAAAGCCATCTATTATGACCTGCACATTTCCCAGGGTCACTACTCTTGATATCAGCAGATCTTTGATTGCGTTGGCTACTTGCATCACAGCAGCCCCCACAGTAGATTTGCCCACTCAAATTGATTCCCGACTGACCGGTAGCTGTCTGGCGTTGCAAGCTTCCACAGGGCTATTGCCACTCGCTTCTCAACTGTGAGGGCTGCTCTCATCTTGGTATTCTTACGCCTCAGGGCAGGGGAAAACAAGTCACAAAGTTCCATGAAAGTGCCCTTACGCATGTGAAAGTTTCGCAGCCACTGGGAATCGTCCCAGACCTGCAACACTATGCGGTCCCACCAGTCTGTGCTTGTTTCCCGAGCCCAGAATCGGCGTTCCCCCACATGAACCTGCCCTATTAGCACCATGATGCCCACATTGCCAGGGCCCATGCTTTGAGAGAAGTCTGTGTCCATGTCCTCATCACTCTCGTCAGCGCGCTGATGTCACCTACTCACCCGGTTTCGCTTTGCCAGGTTCCGGTGCTGCATATACTGCTGGATAATGCGTGTGGTGTTTAATGTGCTCCTAATTGCCAAAATGATCTGAGCGGGCTCTATGCTTGCTGTGATATGGCGTCTGCACAGAAAAAAGGCACGGAATGATTGTCTGCTATTGCCCTGATGGAGGGAGGGGCGACTGACAACATGGCTTACAGGGTTTTAAAATCAACAAAGGGGGTGGCTTTGCGAGAAACTGAATGGCTGCCTCAAGGATAGAACTCAAACCTCAAGGATAGAACTCAAAACTGGGTTTAGCAGGCCGTCAATTTCACAGAGGGAGGGAGGAGAAAATGAATACAAAACAAATCTGGTCTATTTCTTGTTTTGAGCCACTTCATCTATCTTTATACATCTTGCTGGCAGCAGACTGTGCAGTACGACGGCTGGCCATGGTCATCTCCTGGGTGCTCGGCAGAAGACGGTGCAGTATGACTACTGGCCATCGTCTTCTGCTGGCTGCAAATTAAAAGACAGTGCACTGCCGGTAGGACTCAATCGCTATGAGACGAAACAAGGGAAATGACCTGGCTGAATCACTCCCATGTTTGCCCAGGCACCCAGTTAAAAGAGCACCCAGGACTACGTCAACGATGGCTACCAGTCATACTGCACTGTCTGCTGCCAAAAGGCAATAAACTACTGCTGTGTAGCAATGCAGTACCATGTCCGCCAGCACCCAGGAGACATATGGTGACGGTTAGCTGAGCGGGCTCCATGCTTGCCGTGGTATGGCGTCTGCACAGGTAACTCAAGAAAAAAGGTGCAAAACGATTGTTTGCCCTTGCTTTTACAGAGGAAGGGAGGGAACGGAGGCCTGACGATATGTACCCAGAACCACCCGCGACAATGTTTTAGCCCCATCAGGCACTGGGATTTCTACCCAGAATTCAAATGGGCGGTGGAGACTGCGGGAACTGTGGGATAGCTACCCACAGTGCAAAGCTCCAGAAGTCGACTGTTGCCTTGGTACTGTGGACACAGTTTGCCGACTACATGCACTTAGAGCATTTGTGTGGGGACACACACACTCGACTGTATAAAAACGCTTTCTACAGAACCGACTTCTATAAATTCGACCTAATTTCGTAGTGTAGACATACCCTTAGGCTCCTAGCAGGAGGAAGGGGTACCAGCACCGTGGACAGAGCAGTGCTGCCAGCAGCAACCAGGGAAGCTAGAGAGAGCTCCTGGCTAGCTTCTAAGAGTGGCATGCTAAGGTCCTGAGGTAAGGGCAGAGAAGGTGCTGGAGCTGTGGGGAAGTGGCTCAGGGAAATAGAGAGTTTGGAAGGGATGCAGCACATGGCTACCATCTCCAGGGGCCCGGGGCCAGGACCTGGAGTAGTCGGTGGGCCGAGTCATTCCCCCCAACTCCCCCTCACCACTGAAGAAGTGGCTGGACTGTTGGACTGTGCTACCATCCCTGGAAGGGGAGAGCACAGAGTGTGGCACAGCCAGAGGGCTGTGTCCTGAAGAGGACACCACGGTCCTTGGAGCAACACAGGTCCAGGAGCAGAAGTGATGGCAGGCGGGACACCACCAACAGTCAGTGAACCGACCTGTGGAGCTGATCCACAAGATGACCAGCAGAAGGCGCTAGCGTGGTGAGTTGCACCCCGTCACGTTCCCGCTGTTTGGTTTTGTCTTGTCTGATTACCCAGAGCCTGCAACACGTGCTCAGCTTTACACACGCAGTCCTCCCATTAGAGCTATTCACCACGCAAACAGCTAAGCAGACAAGTAAGTCTTTGCAAGATCGTGGCCATAGACTGTAAATTCTTTGGAGCAGCTACTGATTCTTACTGCATGTTGGTACAGCACCCAGCACCGTAGGGTCCAGATCTCAGCTGGGGCCTCTAGGTGCTACTACACTATAAATCATAGCAACCAAACATCGCAGCCCTCTAACATCCTGCCAGCACTAGTCGGTAATGCAGTGATAAAATGTCCATGGTGACTGTTCCACACTACAGGTCCATAATTAACTTCAGATGTTGTTTTTCTGAATGTAGTAAAATCCGTAATCCTTTAGTGAGTAACCACAGCCAGCCAGCCACATTAACCCAGCTTAGCATCGTGTGGTCTGCCATCTATTCATTGAGAAAGGGCCGGTGACTTATGATCTCATTCCTGTGTGCTTACTAGAAGCTATCCTAACATAACATGGCAGTGTATGAACCGCAATTTTTGCCAAGTAAATATCAGGTGACATCTACTATTTGGAAATCAAATCAGATGGGTTGTGTTTCTGGGTGGTCTTGAAGCATGAGCTTTGTAACATGCTTTCCAAGGTCTGCATACTTGGGTTTGTGTAACAAACACTGATTGTTTGTTATTCTTTGTTTTCAGTGGCCTGTGTTTTGCTGGGTCTGGCCTGAATCTGAAATATGAAGCACCTACAATGTTATACTAAAGGTTCAGCTTGTACTCCTGAAGGATGAAATTCACTGCTCTGCCGAGTAATGGCAGTAGGCTGATGCACCCCTGCGGTCCTGTGTAAGCCCTGTTTGGATGGCTTAAGTGGTGCATTCACCCTTTGCACGGGTTGAATCGCACTCAAATGTTATTACTGCATCTCTCTGCTCAAGTGGTGTTGGCTGCAAGAAGGGCCGGATTCAAATAGTGAGGCGTCCCTCTTAAAACTAATAAACACCCCTGGCTCGAGCCCCATTCAGAATTGCCGGGATCTTTAACCACCTTCCCAGAGTGCCCATAATAGGCAATCCTTCCCCACTTGCAGGCACCGAAACAAGGAAAACTCGGCGAGGGAGAACGGGGGAAACACAGCAACAAGCAAAATGAACGATAATAAATAAAAGGAGTACTTGTGGTACCTTAGAGACTAATAAATTTATTAGAGCATAAGCTTTCGTGAGCTACAGCTCACTTCATCGGATGCATCCGATGAAGTGAGCTGTAGCTCACGAAAGCTTATGCTCTAATAAATTTGTTAGTCTCAAAGGTGCCACAAGTACTCCTTTTCTTTTTGCGAATACAGACTAACACGGCTGCTACTCTGAAACCTGATAATAAATAAAACACTTTCCCATGGCGATGGAGTCCATTAATTCAGTTCCTTACCCACCGCTGTGAATGCCCGGTAGGCGACTGTCCCTTTGCCATTACGCTTCTTGTCTGCTAAAGGCCCACGCATGGTTTTGTGTCAGTGGGTTGTGTACTCCCAGCCCCCTGAGGCGCACTTGGGCAGGCCCTGTCTCTGGCCCCTAGTAAAGTTCTGCCTGGTCCTGTCCCGAGGCTCCTCCACCCAACCCAGCAATAGTGATTTCAGCTTTAATTACGGGCTGGATAGGATGGGCCTCACCAGCTTTCCCTCAGCTCTGCCAGCCTCAGGGCAGAACAGTGCAGACCGCCCCCCACCCCCCGCCTCCCAAATTGGTTGTATGTTCCGTCATTAGATTTCACCAACCCAGTAACAACCGTGAACTCCTGAAGCACCGTAACAATGTTACCAAGGAGTCATTGACGGTCCCCTTGGGCATTCCCATCTATCTTGCCACCCAGCGGCGGGCTAGAAAGACCAGAGGTGGGCTAGCCCCCGGCCCCGCCCCCGCAGCCTCAGCTCACCGTGCCGCCAGCGCTCTGGGTGGCGGGGCTGCGAGCTCCTGCCGGGCAGCGCAGCGGCGTGGCTGGTTCTGGCTGGGTGGCGCAGCTGCCAGTCCTGGTGCTCTGAGCAGCATGGTAAGGGGTTGGGGAGCGGTGGGGTTGGATAAGGGGCAGGGGGTCCCAGGGGGCAGTCAGGGGACAGGGAGCAGGGGGCGGTTGGATGAGGCGGAGGTTCTGGGGGTGGGGCAGTCAGGGGACAGGGAACAGGGGGTGGTTGGATAGGTGTGGGGTCCCAGGGGGCCTGTCAGGGGGCGGGGGTGTGGATAGGGGTCAGGGCAGTCAGGGGACAGGGAGCAGGGGGGGTTAGATAGGGGGAGGGGTCCCAGGGGGACTGTTAGGGGTGGGGGGGTCCCGGGAGGGGGTGGTCAGGGGACAAGGAGCAGGGGAGGTTGGATGGGTCAGGAGTTCTGAGGTGGGGCAGTCAGGGGGCAGGAAGTGGGAGGGGGCATATAGGGGGCAGGGGCCAGGCTGTTTGGGGAGGCACAGCCTTCCCTACCCAGCCCTCCATACAGTTTCAGAACCCCGATGTGGCCCTCAGGCCAAAACGTTTGCCCACCCTTATGATAGATGGTCATTTTACACCAATATTCAGGTTATTCCCAGTCCCAAAGAACCAGTCACTTACCCCAGGTCATTTGTACTCAGATCTCAAACCACAGAGAACGCCTGTTGCCAGTCCTGTAATAAACTAACTGAAGACTTTCAACTAAGAAAAGAAATGAGAGTTATTTACAAGATTAAAACAGGAAACACACATACACAACTTACAGTCTTAGATTTAAAAAGGTAATAGAAGCTTATCAAATAAGGATCTCTATATGTCCTCTAGGGCTGACGCATGCCAGTCCCCATTTGGGGACCTCCTGCTTATGTTTAGAAAGCTTTGCCCCTCAGACGCCAGACAGCAAAATGACTCCAATTTCTCCTTGTTGGGGATTTGTATCCCCTTCACCCCAGAAGTCAAGCAGATGGGATGAGTTCATGGGCAAGGCTCTCCTTCCTGGAGGGAGTTGGGAATGCAGTCAACAAGGTCTCTGTCCTCTGAGCTGTAGCTCACGAAAGCTTATGCTCAAATACATTTGTTAGTCTCTAAGGTGCCACAAGTACTCCTTTTCTTTTTGCGAATACAAACTAACACGGCTGCTACTCTGAAAAAGAAAAGGAGTACTTGTGACATCTTAGAGACTAACACATTTAAAATAAATGTGTTAGTCTCTAAGGTGCCACAAGTACTCCTTTTCTTTTAACTAGTAGGTGATCCTGACTGCTTCCAGCTGTGCACTTGTCAGTATTCACTGAGGCCTTGGGCCTTTAACATAACCTGGCACCTGGTCTGTCAGTATCACTGAGAGCCCTCTTCATACTGCACCCCACCCCATCAAGGATGTGTCTCAGGATCATCTCTATTAGCAAAGACCTTTCAATAGTACTGAATCATCAGCAGGAAACCAGTAGCATATAAGCCCTTCACAACAACCTTGAAGCTGTGATCCCCCACCCCCTCACCTCTCACTTCAGTCCCATTACCCAATTTGCAGGTTGCATACAATTATAGTGGCTCCCAAAGGGGCACTGGAGGGATTCTGGGTAGAAAGGGTATGCAGATGAAGCAGCTTTGAAGCTATTCTTCTCCCATAAATTATTCTTCACCAATAAATGGGAGCAGAGAGCGCCAGGCCACTGGGCTTACATTACAGTTTTACTCTTCCCATTCTAAAGCTCCATATTTATATGGCTGTAAAAGTACAAATCTGATCCCTAAAACAAGGTGAGGGTTTGCTGTTCACTTCTACCCTCCTGACCCAGCTCTATTCTCAAGCAACCAAGAGCTGCTTAAGAAACCAGATGGAACAATCTGGCACTGGTGGGTGGGTGGGTGGGTGTGTGCGCGTGCGTGCGTGCATGCATGCATGCATGCACATGTTCGCGAGAGTGCACACGAGAAAGCAAGACAGAAACCACTGCCACCGGACCACTGAGGGACCCTCAAACCTATTCAAATATGTGACCATGTTGCTCTCTAATGGCTGCAGCCTATAAGCCGCAAAGCTGCTATAGCTAAGCAAGATGCTTAATGTCGGACTGAGGGTATGTCTACACTAGGATGAACAGATGTCCCGATATTATTGGGACCATCCCGATATTAGAGGCTTTGTCTTATATACGCAACTGCCACCCCCCCAAAAAAAGTATCCCAATTTTTCACACTTGCTGTCTGCTTACCCTAGTCTACACTTTGTTAATTAGACACCCACAGTTGGCCTGTGCCAGCTGCCTTGGGCTCTCAGGGCTCGGGCTAAGGGGCTGTTTAATTGTGGTGTAGGTGTTCAGACGGGGGCTGGAGCCATTTGCTGTCTCTTGTATTTAAGTTAATAGCAGCATTATAGGGTGCCTCACATCACACCCATAAGCACAGCATGGTACCACACTCAAGTCCCATAAGAGAGGCGGCAGAGCTGAGTTATTCCTTTGAAACTAATTCCGGCTGCCCCACAATGAATGCCTCCAGCACCACACTGGGAAGACAGTAATAGTTCTGTTGTATTAGCATTCCAGGAAGAATCTCACTGATTGACACCAGCTGAGGATCTGATCCAGATGTGAAAATTCAGGTTAGCCTTGCTATTTAGAGTCCCAGAGTTCAAAGGTCTATTACAGGAGTTGGTGGGTGAGATTCTGTGGCCTGTGATGTGCAGGCGGTCAGACTAGATGATCATGATGGGCCCTTCTGACCTGAACGTCTATGAGGTCTCCGGAGTCCCAGTCTATTGCTCTAGCCACTAGGCCAAGTGCAAGGACTAAAAGCTGTTGAACATGTGCTTTTGTAACATGACAGCCCCGGGTTGGGTCATTGGAAGTGAGGATCAAAGCCAGCCCCTGTGGATCTTAAATAAATAAACAATAATAATAAACCCCTACAAGTGTCTACTGTCTGAGCGAAACCACTCAGCTCTGTTAACAAAAAGGCGGTAGGGGGCTCATAAGCCTCAGTGAGGAACTGAGTCATTCTCTGTGAGCTCGGGTTACACTTTTGGGGCCTGAGCTCCCTATTCATACACAACTGGCCTCCACGTAAGAAACTGCTGGACTTTTGAACTTAACAGAAAGAGTGAGTGAGGCCCCACTGTGGTCTTCGTCCCACGGCACATGCTTTGATAAAATCACCTTTAATTACACAAGCCTGTTTCCTTACTATTATTTTTGGATGCATTGACGTTTATACCTAACACTGAGAAATGGCAGTAAAATGAAAGTAAAGTAAAATGGCAATGCCCCAGGGCCTGTGAAGCCGAGTGTTGGCGTGAAGCATGATCCAGATGTGGAAGGAAAGCGATGGTATCCAGGAGGGAGGAGAGACGTTTGGGCTCACTCAAAGTCAGCCGTTTAGCTTTGGATGCTGAGCATGAGACCAAGGCTTTGCTGTTTGCTCAGCCACAGGATGACCAGAAAACGAAGCTAAGGGCAAGTTGCCCAAGTGGTCATAAAGCATATCAATGGGTGACTGGTGAGGCCTGTCCGTTGTTTTCTGGGTCATGTTTTACGTGTTCAGACTGGTTTACTAATCTCTACTAATGAAAAGCTCTGATTGGTGGTTCTTCTTCCTGGCGTTAATCCCATCAAATGAGGTCCGCTCTACGTGTCCCACTCCACCAAAGTGCTCCGTCCTCTAGCACGCCCCATGCTAACATGTCTTTCTTTATGACATCCCACCACTTCTTCTTGGGCATCTGTCTTTTTTCTTCCATCTTGATCTGTTGGACTCCCTCACTCACATCGTTGTCAGGGCTGCGCTTCACAGAACCAAACCATCTGCCCTCTCCCATTTTTGTTTATGGGTGTTACTTTGAAGTTGTCTCTAATATACACATTCTTCAGGGGTATGCAGTGTTGTAGCCATGTCGGTCCCAGGATATTAGCGAGACAAGGCAGGGGAAGGTACTATCTTTTATTGGATCAACTTCTGTTGGTGAGAGAGACCAGGTTTCAAGCCGCACAGAGCTCTGCTTTAGGTCTGGGAAAGGTACGTATGCTATGTCTGCACGACCACTTATGCTGGAATAACTTATGTCACTCAGGGGTGTGAAAAAAGTAAGTCACACCCACAGAAGCGCCAGCATGGCCAGCACTATGTCGACGGGCAAGCTCTCTCCCATCAGCACAGAGCAGCTACATGGGAGATCTGACAGTGGCGCAGCTGCATCGGTACAGCTGTGCAACTGTAAACTCTCTAGTGCAGACATGACCTTAGCGTGTCACAGCTAAATACAAGATCAAACTGATAGTTTAGCATAAGTAGTTAGCACAGATTCTAAGGGACCATCCAAGGTGAAGTGGGCTGTTACCCCCCTTTTTGTCCTATGACTACAGGGTGATTCTTGTAATAAGCCATACAGATCCAGTATCTTTATTAAGACCATGATTTTGAGTTGCTAGCAAAGTTATGAATTTAAGCTCCCAGGCTTGTCTTTAGAAAAGCTGGGTCACATGCCTTTTCCAGATCAATGAATGCCATGTTGGTATTTTTCCGTTTCTCTCTAGATTTTTCCACTAGTCGTCTACCTTCTCTGCACAAATCCATATTGATTAGCTCTAGTTTCTGCTTCACTTCTCAGTCTCTTATCGATAACTGTCTCCCACAGTTTCACTGAATGACTCATCAGCTTTATACCTCTATAATTTGTGCGGTTCCCAGCATCACCTTTTCCTTTATATATAGGCACCAGGATTCCTCTCCTCCAAGTGTTTGGCTTCTTTCCCATTTCATGGTTGAACAGGGATGTCAGCAGATGGATGCCATCTCTTCCAAACTTTTCCATGCCTCAGTAGGGATTCTGTCTGGGCCTAGGGCTTTATTATTTTTCATTTCAGTTACAGCATTTGCCACTTCATCTGGTGCAATAGGTTCCAAGGTTAAACATTTTGAAGTCGCATTGCACTCTTCATTTAAAAGCTGCTGTGATTGGTTGTCTCGTACAAAATGATTGTGGAAGGAGCTAGAAAACCCAGCTGAGAGGGGAGTCCCATTGTGCTAGGCAAAGTACTTACAAGGGGGGGGGAGTGACTTGCCCAAGGTTACACAGCAGGTCAGTGCAGAGCCGGGAACAGACTTCAGGTCTCCACTTTGTAAGGGGATTAAGCTAAGCTGCACAAAGGCACTCTCAGCACCCACCCACCCCCCATTGGGAGCTCTTGCAAAATAGCTACGGCACATTCAATTCCAACCCTAGCTTATTTTGCAGTAGCTTCCTCGTGTAGACAAGCCCTTAGGCGTGTATCACAAAATATCGGAGAGGGAGTCTGACCTGCATTGCGACTCACCCCATTATAAGAGGAAGGATGGTGTTGTGGGTAAGGCACTGGACTGAGGTTTATGGAAAGGTCGCACATCCACATACTGTCCAGGAGGTCCCATCCTACTCAGATGACAAGGCCTGCTATGATCACAGCAAAAGTGGTGAGGCAGAGGCTATAACGAGTAAGAACAATGTTGATGCATTTCCCAGGGTCAATTTGTTTTTTGAGCTGTCCTGAAAATACCCGAAGGCCACTGATTACTGTAACCGAACTCTGCCCTCCTGCCACCTGTGATCTTCCCTCCAAGTTCCATGACCTCATCATCAGCACCAAACTCTGGCCATAATTCACTCTGTTATTCCTTGGGTGATAAATACATATCAGGATGTTTATTACAGGGGAAGAATGACAATAGCAGAATGACTTGGTCTCCTTGTATCATGCAGGGATGTCCTTGAGCCATGTTGCAAGAAGGGGTGTCTGGAATGACAGGAAGATGATGCTCTTTAAGAAGCTCTTTGCAGTGTTGCCAGACCCAATTGTTCAAAAATCATGAGTCACGTCCCCCAGAATCATGAGACTGGCTTAAAAATCATAAGTGGATTTTTGTTTGTTTGTTTAAAAAAATAATGAATGTTGGGTTCTTTTTCTTTGCTTTCTGGTTTCTGAGACATTAGATCACTCTCAGATCACGTTTTCAAGTCTTCCTCTGCAGCCACCAGGTTTAGAAACTTACTTTTAAAATTAAAATACAAGCTGACAACGCAAGGAGCTGGGGCTTTAAGAAAAACACAAGATGAAAAAAAAATCGTTATAAATTGGCAACACTGCTTTTCCTAATTCTTGGATCCCAGTTATTGGAGAGGTGCATAAAAGATTTACCTGGATATTTTTTTTTAACCAACCTCTTTGTTGTGCTATTTATTCCTGTGCATTTTGGCAGCTTTTCTTGCTTTTCCTTGGGAATTTTGGATAATCTTCCTGTTGTATTTAAATCAAAATAATATGCCTAGAATTCACTCTTTGGCCCAGTATCTGGTCACCCCACCCTATTGTCACTCAGATTCCTTTTCCAAGCTTGCTTCTTCTGCAAAGAACTCAAACTTGTATCAGTAAGATACATTTACAAGCTACTGCATGCTGGGTAATTAGACGAAGGTTTCTAACCATCAGAGGAGTGAAGTTCTGGAACAGCCTTCCAAGGGAAGCAGTGGGGGCAAAAGACCTATCTGGCTTCAAGACTAAGCTTGATAAGTTTATGGAGGAGATGGGATAGCCTAATTTTGGCAATTAATTGATCTTTGACTATTAGCGGTTAATATGCCCAATGGCCTATGATGGGATGTTAGATGGGTGGGATCTGAGTTACTACAGAGAATCATTTCCTGGGTGTCTGGCTGGTGAGTCTTGCCCACATGCTCAGGGTTCAGCTGATTGCCATATTTGGGGTCGGGAAGGAATTTTCCTCCAGGGCAGATTGGCAGAGGCCCTGGGGCTTTTTTGCCTTCCTCTGCAGCGTGGGGCATGGTTCACTTGCTGGAGGATTCTCTGCACCTTGAAGTCTTTAAACCATGATTTGAGGACTTCAATAGCTCAGACATAGGTTAGGGGTTTATTACAGGAGTGGGTGGGTGAGATTCTGTGGCCTGCGTTGTGCAGAAGGTCAGACTAGATGATCATAATGGTCCCTTCTGACCTTAAAGGCTATGATTCTATGAGAGGACTCCATGTTTCCAAAAGAAAACTGACTCGTTATGAAGAGAGCTATTTACAGAGTTGTTGCAACTGTAGCTAGTATTAGCCCTGTGCAGCTCATGGCCTTAAGATCTTATCTGCTGATTCTTCCAGCTAATCAGGCTGCCTTGCCTGCTACTGGCCAGTTGTGCTGGTTAGGTTGCCCAGAGACTGGCTTGCTGGGGGCCCTGCTTCCTGATCCATTATGAGGAACAGGGGTGAGCACAACCTGTGCTCCTAGAGGTTGTTGTTGCAGGCAGCCTTTGTGCAGACATCCAGGGCAGCGGGATTTTTCATGCACATCTGTCTGCTGCTGCCGGGCCGAGTCTGGCTCTCACTCTCATCACCCTGGAGGGTCTGATCTTCACCTGCCCACTCAGACTATAAACTCCACAGGTCACGGGCTATGCCTTGATTTCACACAAGCAGAGCATCGCATTGGTACTTTAAAAATAACAGCTGTTACCAGAATAGCTTTATGTAGCAGGGGACAGGATAGTGGTCTGGGAGTCAGGAGACATGAGCTCTGTTTCCCAGCTCTGCCACCCATTCACTGTGTGGCCTTGAGCAAGACACTTCACTTCTCCATGCCTCAGTTTCTCCCATCATAAAATGGGAGCAAAGATATTTGTCCTTCTTTAACCTCTGTAGATAATAGGTCCCTTGTAGGTGCTAGGAATCAGTATTACTTTTATCTCAAAGGACATTACAAAACCTATAGGAACCACTTCACCTAATGCTACAAGGCAGCACCTCTGGGGTGCCACATGGCAGCTGTTTCATAGTGCACAATAAGACTACACAATCAATTAGGGCAGGAAGTGAATAAGGATCCCATGTCCATTAGAAATGGCAAGGGGGGTGTTTATTTCACCTCTTAGCATTTGCTCAGGAAGCTGGGGCTATTTATTTATTTTTGATTAATTTCTAGATTGCCTAAGGCTGCAGCAGATCAATCCTTCACACACTCTGTCTTTGAATGAAAGGCTCAGATATTCCCTTCTGCAGAATATCAGCTGCTTTCCCTCCAGCCAATGATTGATGAGGGCACATGAGGTGACACCCGCCAGGAAAAGAAAGGTGGTGATTTATCACTCCAGCCCAGTGGGTGAAGCTCTGAGCGTGTTTGAATGAGACAGGGCACGGCCCTGCCTCTGACCCAGAGTTATCGCAGGGATGCTGCATTTGCATGAAGCTTATCTTTGGGTTCTGGAAATCTGGTAATTACTTGGAACTAGTCTGCAGGAGCTGCTGAGAGTGTTTCGCCTGGCATAAAAACATCAGGGTCTGATTTTCCCCCCCTTCTTTTACAACCGTCTGACACCAATGTAGCTCTGTTGTTGTCTTTGCAGTTTCTCCCGATTTGCATCCATGTGTTTTACAGGGCAATCAGGCATTAGTCGTCATGTGCACACAAAACAGTGCTAGTGCACTGAAATTCTCCAGTTACTGTGTGTGGCATATGCTTTACGGGTGGCATATGCTTTACTGTGTGTGGCATATGCTTTACAGGCATAGTCTGTGCTGGCATATGCTTTACGGGTGGGTTAGGCAGCAGTGTCATCTCTTGAGGTGCCATAGATTAGAGAGCAGTCCAGTACATTCGGAAAAGTGCTTTCATGCTGTGTTTTCAATATTCTTCCAGCTTTCTTTGGCTTTGTCTGGATTGGGGAAAGGGGTCAGAGTCAACATGGTGAGCTACCCCTGGTCTAACCATAGCCTTCAGCTCTACGCAGGGTAACCGTTTGTACCTTGATGTAACTGACTGAGGTCAACAGTAGGGGGAACCTCTCACAGAGACAAGTTGATTTTGTGGTTAAGGCAATTAACTGAGGCACCGTCTACACTATTAACTTTGGTCGACACCAGTTTCGTCGGCGTATAGCCACCGCGGTTAGTGTATTGCTTGTGCACATTGCGTCAGCACCACACATACTCACTGGCAATGCTTGTGTCGAAGCACACTAGGCATCCCCGTGCGCCGCTTGCCACGATCTGTCTTTTGGGAAATCTTCACAATGCCTGGTGGGGCAGAAACAAGTCAGGCAGAGTGACTGCAAGCAAGAGGCTAAGTTCCCATCACGCAGTTTTCTCCATCCCATAATGCCATCTGGATTCCATAATTTTCACGCCTTTTTTAAAAATCCCCCAAACCCGTGTGGCATTTTCAACTGTCTGCCCGAAGCACTGAGCCCGCACAGCTCTGCATCCTTGCCACGAATGCTGCAAACACAGGACAAACGATCCTCTGGTATTTGCAGAGCTGCATGAAGAACTGCAAGAATGGGGGAACATGATGTCGTGGAGAACAGTTTGCTGAAGGACACACTGAAAACCAGTTCAAGGTTGTGGGTGGCGTTCCCGGAGCAGCTGTAGACGGTGGAGCATCGCTTCTGGGCCTGAGAAACGAGCGCTGTCTGGTTTGGTCACACCATAATGCAGGTTTGGGATGATGAGCAGTGGCTGCAGAACTTTGGGATACAAAAGGCGACATCTCTGGATCTGTGTGCTGAGCTCACCCCAGCCCTCCAGTGCAGGGACACCAGAGTGAGAGTTGCACAGAGGGTGGCCAAGTGAATGCGATCGCACTATGGAAGCTGGAACTGTCAGATTGTTACTTGTCAGTGTGAAATCGTTCAAGAGATCTGCAGTCAATTCCCTCCTCTGCCACAGACTCCCCATGTGACCTTGGGTAAGCCACTTAATCCCCCGGTGCTTAGGGCCCCCTCTGTAAAACAGGGGTAATAACACTTCCTTTCTCCCACCACTTGTGCGTCAGGTTTCAGAATAGCAGCTGTGTTAGTCTGTATTCGCAAAAAGAAAAGGAGTACTTGTGGCACCTTAGAGATTCAAATAAATTTGTTAGTCACTAAGGTGCCATAGGTACTCCTTTTCTTTTCACTTGTGCATTGTGGCTACTTGAACTGTAGGCAGGGACTGTCTCTCGCTGTCTGTATCTAAATTGCTTAGCACCACAGGGCCTAAGCTCCCCTGGAACCTCTGGATGCTAATGCAATACAAATAATAAATCATGAGATGCCGGCGATGCTGCTGGCACCTCTCCTCATTTAACGAGTACTTAATTAATCAAAAAAATGTCATAAGGAAATGCATCAAGTCCAAGCCATTTCAAACTATTCAATAATAAGACCAACCCCTAGCTCTTATTGTCAGTAGATCTCAGAGCACTTTACAGAGGAGATCCGGATCAGTATCCCTGTTCTATAGCCAGGGAAACAAGCCCATAGAAGTGAAATGACTCACTCAAAGTCATGTAGCAGCCAAGCTGGCAATTCGAATGCTGGTCTCCAGAGTCCCAGGCTAGTGCTTGCCCCACTAGGCCACACTGCTTTCACTAGTGAGGCTGTATTCTGGAAAGCAGGGGATCTTCAGAAGCAATATTGCCAACCAAACACATATAGAAATGGTCAGGCAGGCCCCAAAACCGATGAGATTTTTTTTTTAAAGTTGGGATTTTATTTATTTAGCCTTCTGATTTCTGAGCCTTTAGGTCATGTTTTCAAGCTTCCCCCACAGCCATGAGAACTAGAAACCTTTTTTTAATGAAGACTGAGAGTCCCCCATAATCCCATGACTCCAGCAGCTGGGAGCTTTAAGAAAAACTCCAAATAGCGTGAGAGTCAGCAACAATGCAGAACGTTTACTAGCCAACCTCAGGGAACAACCCCAAAAGTACCCAGAGAGCCTTTAGAATTTTTCAGAGCAAATTTAAAACTTGAAATGAGAAATGCAAACATTTTTTTAAAAAAGAACTATTTGCTTTGAAATACAGTTTGTGAGAGGTCATTTGGATCTGGAGCATCTAAATAATAAGAAAGGTCAGGGAAATAAGATAACTTTGAAACTTATGTAGCATTGGGGCTATTTCCTAACTTATTTCCTAAGCAGTCCTCAAGGGGCTGTTATGTGGGTGGGGATTGCTGAAGGGCAGCAAGGTCTGGCCCCATCCCTGCATGCCCCAGAAAGGCCCCTTATTCCATCTCTGCCCCAACTCAGGGCTCTCCCATGTCAGGGCATCTTCAGTTGAATCTGTTCAATAGTTGTGTCTTGCACGTGCTCAGTGCCACCAACTCTCACAAGTTCAGCTGTCAGCAACTCAAAAAGCTCCACACCTCCAGGCAGTTTCATCCCTGCTTGGGGGAAAAACCCCTCTGATTGGCTGCCTTCCCCACTGTCCTGCCTCCCGGAAGAGAAGGGCTGCCCCAGGCAGAGCTCTCTTGCCCCTCCCCAGCAACTCAAATTCTTGCAGGAAGGGAAGTGGGAGCAGAAAGACACCAGCATCTCAGGGTAGCGCTGGTCTCTCCTCTGGCCTTCCTTCCTATAAGTGATGGGATGGGTCCTCTACCCCCTCCTCCCCAGATCTGGAGAGGGGAGTGAAGAGCCCCAGGAGCTACAGGAGGGGCGGAGATGAGGCTGAGAGGGTGTGTGTGTCGGGGGGCAAAGCCACATTAATACATTTGAGAGCAGTGACATCACTAAATGTCCCTGGCAACTCCTGGGGATGGGTGTGGGGAGTTCAACAATCAAAATGCAAACCCAAAAACGCCCAATATAGTCATCAAAAAATCTCCTGATTTTGGGGCCAATCTCAAGATTTTGGGGTCAGACTCCTGATTTTTGAATCTTTGGGGCTGGCCATACTGCACCGTACATGCCTACGCAGGCACACCAAATGACCATGTTTACTGATGACGCACACATGCGAGAGACCGAGCTAGCCATATATAGACACTGCTGCTTCGACTAGTTTCGAAAACGTCGAGCAGTGAGCACCACTAGAGGACTCCCAACTGGGATAGTATCCAGTTCCTATTGCAACACTACACCCCATATTCTTCATAAGAATATTGTTATGATGTGAATATGGCATAACTAAGATATACTTTATGCAGGATGGGTTATGTGAAGTATCATTGGAAAGGTTATGATTTACTGAATGTGATTATCCAATTGGTATGGATGTATCATTTCTGTAAAGGGAAGTAGGAGGATCTTGGGAACTACAGGCCAGTCAGCCTCACCTCAGTCTCTGGAAAAATCATGGAGCAGGTCCTCAAGGAATCAATTCTGAAGCACTTAGAGGAGAGGAAAGTGATCAGGAACAGTCAGCATGGATTCACCAAGGGCAAGTCATGCCTGACTAATCTAATTGCCTTCTATGATGAGATAACTGGCTCTGTGGATGAGGGGAAAGCAGTGGATGTGTTGTTCCTTGACTTTAGCAAAGCTTTTGACACGATCTCCCACAGTATTCTTGCCAGCAAGTTAAAGAAGTATGGGCTGGATGAAAGGACTATAAGGTGGATAGAAAGTTGGCTAGATTGTCAGGCTCAACAGGTAGTGATCAGTGGCTCCATGTCTAGTTGGCAGCCGGTATCAAGTGGAGTGTCCCAAGGGTCGGTCCTCGGGCCGATTTTGTTCAATATCTTCATAAATGATCTGGAGGATGGCATGGATTGCACCCTCAGCAAGGTTGCAGATGACACAGGCGAACTGTCAGGTTGGAGGGAGGTTACCAGTGGAGTTCCTCAGGGATCGGTTTTGGGACCAATCTTATTTAATCTTTTTATTACTGACCTTGGCACAAAAAGTGGGAGTGTGCTAATAAAGTTTGCAGATGATACAAAGCTGGGAGGTATTGCCAATTCGGAGAAGGATCGGGATATTATACAGGAGGATCTGGATTACCTTGTAAACTGGAGTAATAGTAATAGGATGAAATTTAATAGTGAGAAGTGTAAGGTTATGCATTTAGGGATTAATAACAAGAATTTTAGCTATAAGTTGGGGACGCATCAATTAGAAGTAACGGAAGAGGAGAAGGACCTTGGAGTATTGGTTGATCATAGGATGACTATGAGCTGCCAATGTGATATGGCTGTGAAAAAAGCTAATGCGGTTTTGGGATGCATCAGGAGAGGCATTTCCAGTAGGGATAAGGAGGTTTTAGTACCGTTATACAAGGCACTGGTGAGACCTCACCTAGAATACTAGTGTGCAGTTCTGGTCTCCCATGTTTAAAAAGGATGAATTCAAACTGGAGCAGGTACAGAGAAGGGCTACTAGGATGATCCGAGGAATGGAAAACTTGTCTTATGAAAGGAGACTTAAGGAGCTTGGCTTGTTTAGCCTAACTAAAAGAAGGTTGAGGGGAGATAGGATTGCTCTCTATAAATATATCAGAGGGATAAATACAGGAGAGGGAGAGGAATTATTTCAGCTCAGCACCAATGTGGACACAAGAACAAATGGGTATAAACTGGCCACCAGGAAGTTTAGACTTGAAATCAGACGAAGGTTTTTAACCATCAGAGGAGTGAAGTTTTGGAATAGCCTTCCAAGGGAAGCAGTGGGGGCAAAAGATCTATCTGGCTTTAAGATTCTACTCGATAAGTTTATGGAGGAGATGGTATGATGGGATAATGGGATTTTGGTAAGTAATTGATCTTTAAATATTCAGGGTAAATAGGCCAAATCCCCTGAGATGGGATATTAGATGGATGGGATCTGAGTTACTATAGAAAATTCTTTCCTGGGTATCTGGCTGGTGAATCTTGCCCATATGCTCAGGGTTTAGCTGATTGCCATATTTGGGGTCGGGAAGGAATTTTCCTCCAGGGCAGATTGGAGAGGCCCTGGAGGTTTTTCGCCTTCCTCTGTAGTTTGGGGCATGGTTGAATTGAGGGAGGCTTCTCTGCTCCTTGAAGTCTTTGAACCATGATTTAAGGACTTCAATAACTCAGACATGGGTGAGGTTTTTCATAGGAGTGGGTGGGTGAGATTCTGTGGCCTGCGCTGTGCAGGAGGTCGGACTAGATGATCAGAATGGTCCCTTCTGACCTTAGTATCTATGAATCTATGACACTAAACTGGGAGGAGTGGTAGATACGCTGGAGGATAGGGATAGGATACAGAGGGACCTAGGCAAATTAAGAGGATTAGGCCAAAAGAAATCTGATGAGGTTCAACAAGGACAAGTGCAGAGTTCTGCACTTAGGATGGAAGAATCCCATGCACTGCTACAGACTAGGGACCGAATGGCTAGGCAGCAGTTCTGCAGAGAAGGATTTAGGGGTTACAGTGGACAAGATGCTGGATATGAGTCACCAGTGTGCCGTTGTTGCCAAGAAGGCCAATGGCATTTGGGGATGTATAAGTAGGAGCATTGCCAGCAGATCAAGGGATGTGATTGTTCCCCTCTATTCGACATTGGTGAGATTTCATCTGGAGTACTGTGTCCAGTTTTGGGCCCCACACTACAAGAAGGATGTGGAAAAATTAGAAAGAGTCCAGCAGAGGGCAACAAAAATGATTAGGGGACTGGAACACATGATTTATGGGGAGAGGCTGAGGGAATTGGGATTATTTAGTCTGTGGAAGAGAAGAATGAGGAGGGATTTGATAGCTGCTTTCAACTACCTGAAAGGGGTTTCCAAAGAGGATGGATCTAGATTGTTCTCAGTGGTAGCAGATGACAGAACAAGGAGTAATGGTCTCAAGTTGCAGTGGGGGAGGTCTAAGTTGGATGTTAGGAAAAACTTTTTACTAGGAGGGTGGTGAAACACTGGAATGCGTTACCTAGGGAGGTGGTGGAATCTCCTTCCTTAGAAGTTTTTAAGGTCAGGCTTGACAAAGCTCTGGCTGGGATGATTTAGTTGGGGATTGGTCCTGCTTTGAGCAGGGGGTTGGACTGGATGACCTCCTGAGGTCCCTTCCAACCCTGATATTCTATGATTCTATCTGAAGTTAGGAATACTGACTATGTAACAATTACAACTGTGTGTGTACTTGGGGGAATGCCCACCAGACAGTAGGCCATCAGCCTGGATTGGGCCATTAAGAAGGACAATAGAACTTTGAAGATACTAATCTCCCGCCTTCCTGAAAAGCTTCCTGGGATGTTGCTTTGACAGTGGAGGGTCATGTGATCATGTCACCTGGTATGCAGTACCACATAAGACACTGGGTATTTTCCCACTGGAAGGAAAAGAGTCCCGCCTTATGTAAATTCTACTGAAGGCTGAGAAGTGAGTCAATCAGGGTTCTTCTCCACTGCCTCCCCACCCAAGAAGGAAGACTGCTAAAAACACCAGAACTAAGGAGGGGAAAGACAAGGGCTGAGTCCAGGCTGAAACAGGGGTCTAGCCTGTGAAGAGAAATAACTGGAACTCTGAGCTGCAGAAATGTTGCATCCTGCCTAAAATAACCTTTAGAGTGAGAAATTACTATTTGTAACCTCTTTTTGAGTTTATCAAGCTTGGTTTATGTGTTTTGTTTTATTTGCTCAGTAATCTGCTTTGTTCCATTTGCTCTCCCTTATAATCACTTAAAATTTTGTAGTTAATAAACTCATTTTTTGTTTATTTCAAAACCCAGTTTGTGCAGTTCATATCGGGGGGACAAAAAGCTGTGCGTATCTCCCTCCACATTGAGGGAGGAGGGGATTTTTATGAGCTTGCGTTGTACAGATGTCTCTATACAGCACAAGATAATATTATTTTGGGCTTACACCCCAAAGGAGGTGTGCACATGAGTGCTGGATAAATCCGCAAGCTGAATCTTCCCACACAGAGCTGATTTCAGTCTGTGTCTGCAGCTGGGTGTGGCCTTACCTGTGTGTGTGCTAGCGAAGGCTTGAGGTCCCAGCACAGCAAGGACAGGGTGAGGAAGCCCAGGCTGGTGGAACTGGCGGGCTGAGTGGGACCCCAATATATCAGGTGGCATCCCAGAAGGAGGTTCCAACCCATCACACTTATACACTACAGCTACCCACCCAGGGCAGCTTTATGACCTCCTTCCACACCAGCATGGGCGCCAAGATCTAACACAGGATCTCCCTAAGTCCTGGCCTGGAGCAAGCTTAATAGGGTGGTATGCTCCTTTTTGGCCCAGGGGACTTGGGGACAACCAGCCCTGTTCTGAGTCAGAGCCCCTTTGAGTACATCTACACTGCACCTAGAAGCGAGCCTCTCAGCCCAGGGAGACAGACTCGCATTAGCGGGGTCGAGCTAGTGCCCCATGTGCCTATTGTGGCTCAGGCTCTCAAGCGCACCCAATCCTGCTAGCTGTGAGAGCCTGAGCTCCCGCCCAAGCAGCAACATCCACACAAAGCAGTTGCGGAAATTATTGCTATTATTCTTTGTATTACTGTAGCGTGTAAGAGCCCTAGTCACGGACCAGGGACCCATTGTGCTAGGTGCTGTACAAACACTCTTCATAGCCTCTGCTTCTCTAACCATTTCCTAATGGCCGAGTACTTATAAACTTTGATTAGTGAGATCCAGAGTGGATGGCAGCCGCCTGGTATTGGATGTTTATTAGCGAAGAAAAGCCCAACCTTTGCACCTCACACAGAAGGAAATTGACTCAGGATAATCAGTTTCTCTCTGCATCCAGCTCTTAAAGCCAAAGGAGGGCTGGCTGTAAAAGCAAACTGAGTGATCTCATGGACTACTACAGCTATTTAACACTTTTTGGTTTAGAGCAGGGGTTTCTACCTCTTTCATTTGTGGACCCCTAAAAAATTTCAAGTGGAGGTGCAGACCCCTTTGGAAGTCTTAGACATAGTCTGCAGACCCCCAGAGATCCACAGTTAGGGTGACCAGAAGTCCTGTTTTTATAGAGACAGTCCCATTTTGGGGGACTTTTTCTTATATAGACGCCTATTACCCCCCACCCCCATCCCGTTTTTTGCTATCTGGTCACCCTATCCATAGTCCATAGGTTGAAAACCACTATTCTATAGTAACTGCAATCTTTCACAGACCGCCTTAGACACAGTCTGCAGATCCCCAAGGGTTCGCGGACCACAGGTTGGAAACCACTGGTTTAGAGCAAGTGATCCAGCATTTGGGTAGAGTCATGCTTCTTCTGAGGGAGGTGGCAGTGTGTTTGTGTGTCAGTGTTGCCAGCTCTTGTGATTTTTATCATCTCTTGCTGCATTTGGTGTTTTTTTCTTAAAGCCTCAGCACCCAGAGTCCTGGAATTATGGGAGAATCTCAATTTTCATTTAAAAAATCATGAAGCACATTTCTAGTCCTCGTGGCTGCAGAAAGAAGTTTGAACGTATAAAATGGGCCACCATAAAGGCAAAACAAAACCGTCCACCCAGAAGGAAAATAAAAAGAATCCAAAATGGCTTTTATCTGTCATGATTTTTAAACTAATCTCATGCTTTTTCGAGCCTGATCCATGACATTTTGACATGTGGGATTGGCAGTGCTGCTCTATGCACCCCCAAAGCTTACACTAATTGCAACGGGTGTTTATTTTCTGCCTCTAAGCTGTTCAGTGTTGCTGATCCCCAGTTCTTTGTGTGCTGTCTGCTGTGCATAGCATGGGGTGCCCCATGACATGCCTTTGCCCTTCAGCCAAATGGGGCATGTTCTAAGGACATGCTTTTGTATTACCAAGAAAGAATGAACCTCCTGGAGTGTTTTCTGAGTGGCTCCAGCTGGGGGTCTCTGGGTTTGTACCTTATCTCCCAGGGAACAATGCATTCCCTGTGTTTATAAACTGCAAATGCTGCTTCTTTGCCAGCCAGGTCTGGTCGGTACCTTGGTCTGTGATAAAAAAAAAACAACAAAAAAATGCTAGCTCCCAGCAAGGGGAAAATAAACTTAACCAGGGAGTTAAACTAGTCTTCCCTGCTATCAGCTGCTCAATTCCATTTCCTCTGGCCTCTAGGAGATCTCCTTGTCTATTAATCCAGCGTGAGTGGGAGCCTATTGGCAGACACCAGAAGTCATTGTAACAAAAAGAACCAGCATGGTCAGGTGGGGGCTTTGTGTCTGTGTGGTGTGGCAGCAAGTCCCACAAACACCAAAATGTTTCAGTCCCAAAGAGGGGCATTGTGTGGTTTATGGAAGGTCATGGATTCATCCAGTCTGGATGAGCCAATGCACAACACTCACTAAGTTCTCAGAGTCCTCTGCCCATCACGCCTTAGGTCCCTGGGTTGGAGTCTTGACTGACTGTCTCTACTTCAGTTGTCCCAAAGTCCTGGTCAAAACAGAATCATAAAAATGTCAGGCTGGAAAGGACCTGGAGAGGTCACCAAGTCCAGCCCCCTGTGGTGAGGCAGGACCAAGTAAACCTAGACCATCCCTGACAGGTGTTTGTCTAATCTGCTCCTAATAATTGGGGGGAAGGAGAATCTTGCCAAGTCATTAGTGCTCCTATGGAAGCAAGATGGCCCACAGGCAATGTGGTTCAGTAGGTCTCTGGACTGGCTCTACTAATGACCTGCTTGGGCAAAATCGTTCACTGCTTGATGCCACAGTTTTGCCATCTGCAAAATTGGGGTAATGAGCCTTGCCATCCTCGAAAGGGTGTTGAGAGTGATGTATGAAAAGAACAAAATGTTTTTCTTTAATTGCTGTGATTGGCACTGTATGAGACACAGCTCTATGCTGTGAGCACCTCACCATCTTTAACGGATTCATAACACCGCAGTGAGATAGGGCAGTGCTATTAGCCCCATTTTACAGGTCATGCATTGAGGCACAGAGAGACAAAGGGCAGGTCTACACTTTAAAATGCTGCAGCCCCGCTGCTGTAGCCTTCAGTGAAGACGCTACCCTACAACCGACGGGAGCGGTTGCTTCCACCTCACCAAGAGGCGGGGTTGCTTTGTCGATGAGAGAATTCTCCCATCAACTTAGTGCTGTCTACACTGGGGGTTAGGTCGGTTTAACTGCGTCGCTCAGGGGTGTGTGGATTTTTCACACCCCTGAGCGACATAGTTATACTGACCTAATTTCCTAGCATAGACCTGGCCTATGGCTAGGCCTACCCTTAGAATGCTACAATGGTAGTGCTGCAGGGTAGACACTATGGCAACGGGAGGGATTCTCCCATCACTATAGTTAATCCAGATCCCCAAGGGGCAGCAGCTAGGTCAACAGTGTCTACATCATAGGGGCGGCTTAAACTATGGGTCTCAAGGGTGTGGATTGTTCACATCCCTGAGAGATGTAGCTGCGACCATATAACTTTTCATTATAGACCAGCTCTAAGTGACATGTGCAAGGTCACACAGGACTCTTGTGGTAGAGTAAGGAATTGAACCTCTGTCTCCTGACGGCTCAGCACATGCCCTAAACACTGGACCATCCTTCCCCTCAAAAATAATCTCCCCTGCAATGCAAAAGATGGACAAATATCAGGCAAGAATGCACGGTGATCTCCAGAGGACAGGGATATCATGACAATGATATTACACTGACACGGGACAAGAGGAAGTAGTTTTTTTCAGAGGGATTTAAATGAAGAGCCAAAGGAAGCCTGATGCATTGGGATTAATGCGCTGCCCTGATCTGCATTAGCTAAACATGGCAAATTTTAGCCAAACCCTTTAAAAACTACATATATTATTATTATTATTATTATTAAGTTAAATGTATGTTAAGTTCTAAAGGGTTAATAAATGAGCATTAGGTGTGTTAATAAATAGTTAGTTGCTCTAGATTGTTGTAATTAGGCTTGGCAGAATTTGATCTTTTGTCATTTTGACAAATAATATCGATGTGTATTTTAAGCATATTTTTAGATTATCGATTTTACATGTTCACAGTTGTGGTAAATTGTGGGGAGGGTGTCAGACAATTATTTGATGACAATAGATGTTGAGATGCAAAAAGTTAAAGATTTATAAGCCATTAAAATACAACTCGTCAACATTACATGTCAAAATATACAAAGTAAATAAAATAGCCTCAAATCAACAAACCATACCTGTCTTTACTATTAATTCACTAGTGCATTTGTAACAAGCCTAGTTGGAAAGTCGAAATCACTGGATTTCTATTCTTATAAAGTCTCAAACAGCATTTTTCTTACTTTACCTATCTATACATTTCTGTTATTACAGATGGAAGTAACTGTTCATTGGTTTGTGTATGTATGATGACATTGACATTTACCAACATTTACCAGTAAAAATTGCATCTTTCCAAACCTGGCTGTAACCATCTCTATCACTTTCTACTCCTGTACTTATAACCAGTTAGAATACATACTACGTGTTACGGACACGTAACATGCTTATAATATTAATGAATCAGTGTGTCAACCCTTTATAAATGTACCCTGATATAAAGTGTGGCCAATAATTCTTTGTTCGGTATTAGAACCTTCCATCAAAAGGATTTCAAAGCTCTTCAGAGTATCTATGACTGTATCCCCTTGGCATCCTGTCTTATGTCAAGCTGGCAGATGTGGGGTCAGGGGATGGAGCAGAAATACACACAGTCACTTAGAGGCATGAATAGAACTCTGATCTCTTGACTTTCTCTCCTGTACCCCAATCACAGGCCTGCCCCTCCTCTCCAAAGAACACAACAACACTGAGAACCCTCACCTAGAAATAGTGCTCTGGGAATAGCTCAAGTGTATAGTCCTCCTTCTTTTAGCTGCTTTATATTAAAACATCTAACAAAACCCTAACAGGCCCAAAGAGCCTCCATTTGCTTATTAATTTGCATTCCTGGGTAGAGGCTGACTCTGGGGGGGCAGGGGAGAGGGGTTCTGTGGCTGGCTGAATTTTGATATGTTCACTTGAAGGTCTGTTAACTAGGGCACTTGATTTTTCACTTGTTTCAAAGGAATCATAGAGACCTCAGGAAGTCATCTAGTCCAACCCCCCTGCTCAAAGCTGGACCAACATCAACTAAATCATCCACCAAGGCTTTGTCAAACCGGGCCTTAAAACCTCTAAGGCTGGAGATTCCACCACCTCCCTAGGGAACCCATTCAGGTGCTTCACCACTCTTCTAGTGAAATAGTTTTTCCTAATATCCAACCTAGACCTCCTCCAGTGCAACTTGAGACCATTGCTCTTTGTTCTGTCATCTGCCGCCACTGAGAACAGCCGAGCTCCATCCTCTTTCAAACCCCCCTTCAGGTAGTTGAAGGCTGCTATCAAATCTCCCTCACTCTTCTCTTCTGCAGACTAAATAACCCCAGTTCCCTCAGCCTTTCCTTGTAATTCATGTGCCCCAGCCCCCTAATAATTTTCATTGCCCTCCCCTGGACTCTCTCCAGGGTGGATGGAATCCACAGGTAAATCCCAAGGCCAAGTTCACCCTGTAGCTCTTTTTGGATGAGACTCATTCCATTACAGAGCAGCAATAATTCTAGGTAGCTGACTGTGCATGACTTTGGTGCTTCAGACCAATGTGGGGAGGGTCATGACCACATGTTGTGGGGCATCATGACCACCCTACGGTTCCCAGATTGCTAGCTGGGGGGGGGTCTTGGGGAGAGCCTGGCTAGAGGGGAAAGGCAATTTCTCCAGCCCTCTAAGACATTTAGAGAAGGATTGCCTTTAAACCCTCTGCAATGGTGTGTGCAAGGTTGCTCAGCATCCTCTAAAGAGCAAGGCTCAGGGCTGTCTTGAATTAAGCCTCTCCCTTGGTTGCAATCTTGTGTTATCCCAAGTGGGGTGAAAGGTGGCGTTGAAATGCGTGGAGTTATGGAGTAAAACTGTTGTTGAAAGAAGCCCAGGACGGAGTCAAGGGAATGGTGAGAACTGGATTTGTTGGGCTGAAGGAATGACTGATTAGGCTTTTTAAGGTTCTTCTTGAGGTAATAGAATTATTATAGCAACAGGCCTGAATCTCTCCAAGATGAGAGGAAGTGCCCAGATATGGATTATGCCAGAGGTGCCCAAACACAGAACCTTGGAACACTGTGGGGCTGCAGAGCACGTGCTGGGTTCTTGCTGCTAGCTCCATCCCCCTTACCACTAGATGCTAAACTGCACTAATGTACCTAAACACCCATTTGAGCCAAGATTTTCAGAAGTGACTAATGATTTCGGTGCTTTAAAGGGGTCTGATTTTGAGAAAGGGCTTTGAAAATTGGGCCTCTTTGAGGTGTCACCCAACATCACTGGAGGCTTCTAACAATCTTGGCTTAACTGAACAGTACCTTATCTTCCACATCAGTGATTGCTGTAGCTGACACAGGGACATTATCTGATTGAGACTGGGAAGGGAAATGTCTATTGATCTCCCTCTATTTAGATGTGGTCTATGCTATAAAAATGTTTGAGAACTCTTGGACTGTTATTGCGGTAGTTCCTAAGGACGTCAGTCAGTGCTCAGGATCCATTGTGTTTAGATGCTGCACAGGCATGTAATAAAACAGCCCCTGCCCCAGAAAGCTTAATGTCTATGACACAACAATGGATATGGGAGGAGTGGGTTAAAATGAACAGGGTTTGATGGAAGTCACAGCTATTGCAGCTGTCTGTCATTTGTTTGGATTCCATAGAACACAGAAACAGAAACATACAAACGTATAATATTCTGGTGTTCTCTAAGATCTGGAATCAAGGAATGAATGGCAGTTCTCTAGCATGTTGTTAAACAGGGACATGAGCAATGCATTTCCATTATCCCAGCACACGCCGTTATGTTCCAGTGGATTAGAGCAGTGTATTACTGAGTTTAAGTATGATTTAGTAACAACAAGGATTACAGAGGCCTCCACTCTACCTGCTGCCTTGATCACTTAATCCTTATCTACTGAAGGTTTAAGAGCCCATTTTTCTGCCTGAGTACCATTACCCCTCTGTCTAAACACTGCCTGATATGCTCATTAATCCACAGCACACAAACAGTCAACACATTAGTGGGAAAGTTGAGCAATGCTTGACAGATTGTTCAATGAAGATAAACCTAGCAGTATAACTTTGTGTGCAGACTTCACAGGCAGACGGAGCTGGGTCTGGAATGGTCTCCAGAAGCCCAAGTCCTGTATGCGAACCATTGCCCTCTGCTGGATATAATCCTGCTTGCTCAAGTGTGATTGAATATTACTCCTGGGGGAATTCTGCGCCACTGCACATGCACAGAATTCATGTGCCCTGCAGATTTCTTTGCTTCCCCACAGAAAAATGACTTTCTGACAGGGAAACAAAGGGAAGCTGCAAGAGCATTCACACACTACTCTCTAGCAGTGCAGGTACATTGTTTCAGGCATGTGGAGCTGCCGGCAGAGAGATAAATCACCGCTAGTCTGGGGACACCCCAGTCAGTGGTTCCTACCCTGAGCCAGGATCAGCTGCTAGTCCTGGCTGTGCTGGAGGCAGGAGAGGACGGGACTTCCTCTTCCCCTGCAAGGAGTGGCTGGAGTTGTGTCAGACCCACCCCCAGAAACCTCCCACAGCTGCAGGAAGCTCAGCATCCTCCCCTGCTTCCTGCCCCCATCGCTCCTCAGTGCTGCGGGGGAGGGGTCACTATATGGGGAGCTGCTCCCCCATCCACTCAACCCCTGTGCATCCGGACTTCCCATACCCAGACACCTCACCAAGCCTCACCCCATACACCCAGCACCACCCCTCTCCCTCCATACCTGAACCCCACTCCCACTGAACCTCAACCCCTACATCAGGAGCCGCCCTGCACCCAGACCCCTGCCTCTGGATCCCCACCCTAGTACCCCCACTGAGCTCCCTGCACTCAAATCCCCACCTGATGCCCCACCCTCTGCACCACTTGAGCCCCCACATCCAGACTCCCACACCACTGACCCCCAACTAGTTGCACCCAGACCCCACCAAGCCCCACTCCCCCAGCACCCAGACCCCCCTACTTAGACCCCCACATCCCTCCACTGAGCCCCAATCACCTTCACCTGGAAGCCCCAGAAGAGTCCCCTGCACCTGGAACCCCCACAATGAGCCTCTGTGCATCCAGATCCCCCCACACCTAGACCCCCCCATCGAGCTGCCTGCACCCAGATTGTCCCACACCTGGATCCCCCAACACTGAGACCTCTACACTTGTATCCTGCCTGGTTGAGTCTGCCTGCCACACACCTGGTGTCCCTGGCAAGAGGGGCAGGGCCCCAGGGTGTTTCTGGGGCAAGCCCAGGCCTTGTGCTGTGTCAGGCTTGGATGCAGCCTCACCACTGAGTCCATGTCCCTGGGATCTGGGGTGGGTGAGTGGGCTGCAGGATGATCTTGTGCAGCCAGTGACCCACTGCCATGCTGGAGCCTCTGCATTTATTTGTTGACAAATAAAACTTGCAGAATTTTAAAATATTGTGTGCAGAATTTTTATTTTTTTTGGTGCAGAATGCCTTCAGGAGTAGAATATATTGCCCTCTGGTATCTGGAGGACTACAAGGAAAATAAAAGCCATACTACTAGTGACAAATAGTGGTGATTCTTTGACAGATCCCTGTGTCTTTAGAGTCAAAGGGCATGAGTGCTGTTCCCTGCTGCAGTGTGTAATAACCTATATAATTAGGTATTGTCTCTTGTCAATCCCAGAGTTGCCGATCTGCTGTCCCAGGCCTTTCTGCCTTACTTTTCCTCTCTGTTCTCTCTGCTTTATAGCTGGGCATGGTTTCTTTATTGGTCACAGCTGTGGGGGGTACATGTCTCCACAACTGGCAGTTCAGGCAGCTGCTTAGGGGTGTGATTATTTTGATTACTTGCCAGCAGAGAAGACTCTCCTCTCCCTTCTGCCTGTGCAAACCCCTTACAGTGCCCGAGTGGAGTATGAACTCACCGGCAGAGTAAGTGATTAATACAGGGGGAGCAAACAGCTGTGCATATCTCTCTCTCAGTGTTATAGAGGGCAGACAATTTATGAGTTCACCGTGTGTAAGCTTTATACAGAGTAAAATGGATTTATTTGGATCCCATTGGGAACTGGGTGTCTGGGTGCTGGAGACAGGAGCACTTGCTGAGTGGTTTTCAGTTAAGTCTGCAGCTTTGGAGGCGTGGTTCAGACCCTGGGTCTGTGTTGCAGCCGGCTGGCGTGTCTGGCTCAACAAGGTGGGTTCTGGAGTCCCAGTCTGGCAGAGAAACCAGGCTCAGAGGTAGTCTCAGCACATTAGGTGACAGTCCCAGCGGGGGTCTCTGTGACTGAACCCGTCACAAGAGAGTTCACAGGAGGGCCACAAATGTGATCCAGGGGCTGGAAAACAAGCCTTACCATGCGAGGTTTCCAGTGTCTGAAAGAGGACGTTAAACAAATTCAGCCTTGCCACAAGACACAATTTCCTAGCAGTGCAGGGAGTTGAACACTAGAACAGTTTATCAGGGGATATGATGGACTTATTGTTGCTTGGAGTCTTTAAAATGAGATAAGATCGCTTTCTGAAAGGTATGCTTTGATCTTTAACCGAGTTTCTGGGAAAAGTGCTGCAACCTCTGAGCGTGGGGAGCGGGAGGGAATTAGGCTTGATGGTTGTGGTGGTCCCTTTTGGCATTGGAGTCTATGAAGCAATGAATTCCCCTGTTCATTTCCTTCCTTTATGGGCCATGGGGAGAAGTTGTAGCTCTTCATCAGCCGCAACATGCTCAGAACACTTGTAGCTCTGCATTATAATCAAATCTCATGCTTCTGGACTTCCATTGATTGCCTGCAGGGGTCAGAAAGGATTTTTTCTCACAATGCACAATTTGCCAGATTTATTCTGGGGCGGAGCTGCCTTTCTCTGAAGCATCAGGTATTGAGCACGGCTGGAGAAGGGCCACTGAATGGGGTGGACAGGTAATCAAAGGTGGTACAAAGAATCGTCTTACTTCAATGCCAGGTGGTGTGTCATCCTCATGGGCTGAGGAGCTAACTGATTGCCAGACTTAGAGTCAGGAAGGAATTTCCCCCCCCCAGATAGACCTGACAGTCCCAGGTTTCACAGGCCTCTCCTGCTTTGACCAACAAAACCTCCTGTCCCAGTTGAAGCAGTTCCTGGCCCCCCAGGGCTGACTGGGCTCAGATCCCTGTTCTGGGTGTTGTGACCTGCTCCCCCTCCCATCCCTGCTCTCTCCAATTCACTCCTTGTTCGCAGCCGTGGGCCTCTCCCAGCCCTTCCTCTTCCTGAGCCTGGCGCACAGTTCCTGCTCAGACTATTGGAGCTGAGCCCAGCCAGCCCTGGGGGACAGGCGCTGCTCTGGGGATGAGTTTGGGATGGGCTTGCTCTGCAACTCCCTCTCACACACACACCCCCCCACACCGCCTGATTTTCCCAGAACTCCTCCTCTCCCCAGCCTACTTTAGCCACCTGACATATTGGGGGATATGCCCAGATCAGAATGGCAGGGACCTTGGAGTGTTTCCACCTTGTGGCATGGAGCACTAGTCACCTGCTAGGATCTAGGCATATCCCACCTGATCAATTCCCTGGCATTGCAGGAGCCCGGGACATTGGCAGCACCTCAGATTCTTTTGTTCTCTGCCTGAGCCACACAGCAGATTTGTCTCATGAGGCCAGAATTGCTTTAGTCTAAACTAAGTTCGTGGGCTCGGTACCGGGAACGGGGTGAAATTTAATGGCCTGTGCTATACAGGAGATCAGACTAGATGATGGATGGTCCCTTCTGGCCACAAATAAAGGCATTGGCTTAGGACACAGGGGATCTTGGTTCAGTTCTGCTCTGTTACAGATTGTGTCCTGCCCTTTGTTTGCCATGTCTATATTGGTTATAAGCCTTCAGGGCAGGGACCACCTTTTACTTAGGCTTGGCAGAATTCAATTGTTGTTTTTAAATCATTTTGGCGCATTTTTTTTAAACTGTCATCAATGTAACTTTTCACCATTACAGGAAATTGGGGTCGGGTGGTCAGATAATAATTGTTCAATGGCAGTAGATGTTGAAATTCAAAAAGTTAAAACTTTATAACCGTTACAACACAAATTGCCTCTTAGTGTTATTGTATTAATAATTACACCAGTGCAACTCACTGCAGCCAACCATGCTGGCCTGGTGTAAATTTAAAGCAAAATTTGGTCTCCTGTGTCTTAGAATAGAAATTCTGTGGAAATGAAGACCTGAAAATAACAAGCCAAAAGGAAATGCTGCCAAAGGAATCTGTCAGCACAACAAATCTTACTAACTATACAAAAATCATCATCCAGCTGGCCTGGCATCCTAACATAGGAACAATGATGGAATTACAGTCAAAACTACTGGCTTTCCGCAAACTATTTAAACTATTAAAGGCCATTCTGAATAATGCCTAGTAAAACAAACAAATGTTACTCATCTCGCATGGAAATAGAATTTTTTTCCTTGTCAAAAGTACGGCATTGGGCAATCATCTTCCATGCAGAGACAGATAAGTGTCACATAGCAAAGAGAGTGCAAGTTAGAGATGGAGGGAACCAACCCCCCCCCCCCGCACTCCACACACACACCTCTAACCTTCCCTGTGGTACTCTGAGAAAGTCCAGTTCCCAAATCTGAATGGTGTGATCCAGGTGCACGCTGTAGTATGTGAGCACATCAGGTTCGTGAATGGATTTTATCCTCCCAGCTCCCCTGCAAGGTAGAGAAGGACTAACATCTCCATTTTACATCTTGGGAACTGAGACACAGAGAGACTAAGGCCCAGGTCTTCAAAGGTATTTAGGCTCCTAATTGCCACTGACTTCAGGCAATCTGTGGTAGGGCTGGGACTGTAACCCTGGCCTCCGGCCCAATGTCTTAACCTCAAGACCACCTGATATCATTTTATACTATAGCCAACTTGAACTGTGATAAGGAGCCATTGCCCCGTTCAAAGCCAATCCATTTCAGTTGGTAAGTTTCAAGGCTTTTCACATCCTACACCCTCCCCTGGTCAGTTTTTGTGTCTTGAACAGTTCTGTGTTGCTATTATTTATTTTAGGTTCTTCTCTCTTCTGTGGCTATGGGAGAGACTCAAATACACAAAAGGGGAAACTGATTCAGGTGAAATAGGGGCAAGGGGGCAGATATGCCATGCACATTGCACTCCACTACCCCAGCAGCCAAAAAGTATCCTTTGAACTCTGAGAGCTGCCTGCTTTGGGGTTGAAAAGTCACGAGAAGCCATAAGTCACTCCAGGGGTATCTGAACCTGAGCCAAGTATCTGGTTTCAATCCAAAAGTTTTGCAAACTCCACTAACAAGAGTCAATGGCAATTTTGCTCTAGCTCGAGCAGACTTCAATCTCCTGTAGGTGCCTCTAATCTGGGACTAAATTCTGTCCCCAGTGATGGTCATCAGTGGTAGATAGAACCATAATTCTCCTGCATGTTCATTCTGAGGACCACTCCATAAGAGTTTCTCTTTTTGAGCCACTTCCCATCCCAGCCCCCAAGCCTTGCATTATTTGGTTCCCCAAAGCCTTGTCTACACTGTGCAAGAACACACTGAAGCAAACCTTTGGCTAGAATACCTTGAGTTGTACTGATCCGCCTAACTCCACTCCACGGCAGATAAACTGCAAACTTAGAAATAAAAGAGAGGGAGTTACCCAATTCCCAGTCCAATGCTCTAATTGTTAGACCCTGTTCCCTGCCTGTGTGCAGCTTCTATTAAGGTTTTCTGAAAGATATGACCAAGGGGGATGGGGACTAAACCCCCCGCAAAGGGAGAGGGCTGTTAAAAGAATCTGCCAATCTGTGTGCTTCAAAAGAGTCATTCAATCTATCTTTGCATATTGTAGGATCTTGCTTATGGTGTTTGCATGGAACAATACACATAATTTGGCTGAGGTAATGGATTTTGTGTTTGCTTTGAGTAGGGCCATTCCTAGAGAGTTGTAAACTGTTTATTGCATGTTTAATTTATTAATTCCTGTTCTATAGCAGCTCAACCAAGGAAGTTAACCTATAATCCATGATCATTTCAAAAAGAAAAGGAGTACTTGTGGCACCTTAGAGACTAACAAATTTATTTGAGCATAAGCTTTCGTGAGCTACAGCTCACTTCATCGGATGCATTTGGTGGAAAATACAGTGGGGAGATTTATATACACACAGAGAACATGAAACAATGGGTTTTCTCATACACACTGTAAGGAGAGTGATCATTTAAGATGAGCCATCACCAGCAGCAGGGGGGGGAAAGGAGGAAAACCTTTCATGGTGACAAGCAAGGTAGGCCATTTCCAGCAGTTAACGAGAACATCTGAGGAACACTGGGGGGGGGGGGTGGAGGGGAGAAATAACATGGGGAAATAGTTTTACTTTGTGTAATGACTCATCCATTCCCAGTCTCTATTCAAGCCTAAGTTAATTGTATCCAGTTTGCAAATTAATTCCAATTCAGCAGTCTCTCCTTGGAGTCTGTTTTTGAAGTTTTTTTGTTGAAGGATAGCCACCCTCAGGTCTGTAATCGAGTGACTGGAGAGATTGAAGTGTTCTCCGACTGGTTTTCGAATGTTATAATTCTTGACGTTTGATTTGTGTTCATTTATTCTTTTATGTAGAGACTGTCCAGTTTGACCAATGTACATGGCAGAGGGGCATTGCTGGCACATGATGGCATATATCACATTGGTAGATGCGCAGGTGAACGAGCCTCTGATAGTGTGGCTGATGTGATTAGGCTCTATGATGGTATCCTTGCAACAAAGCCCGTTGCCAACTCTGTCCACATATCTATTCAATGGCCTACCTTGCTTGTCACCATGAAAGGTTTTCCTCCTCCACCCCCCCTCCCCGCTGCTGGTGATGGCTCATCTTAAGTGATCACTCTCCTTACAGTGTGTGTGATAAAACCCATGGTTTCATGTTCTCTGTGTGTGTGTATATAAATCTCTGCACTGTATTTTCCACCAAATGCATCCGATGAAGTGAGCTGTAGCTCATGAAAGCTTATGCTCAAATAAATTTGTTAGTCTCTAAGGTGCCACAAGTACTCCATTTCTTTTTGCGAATACAGACTAACATGGCTGCTACTCTGAAACCGATCATTGCAAAGTTTCTTAAGCAGGTTGATAATGTAACACATCTATGGCTAGTTAGGACTTCATGGTCATCATGAGGCTACACATGGTGACTGTAGCAAGGTGCATGGAACTCGGAGAGAAGAGCTCGTGTTGTAGTAGGGAAGAGCTTGGAGAAGGCACCCGGCACTCAGTCTGTGTACACGTGGCTAGAATGATCACTGCAGTTGCCGCACCTTTGTAAATAGTTCGCTTCATAATGAGCCAGTTTAGTTCACAAGCATAGAGTCCTCTCATATTATTACCCAGCACACAGTACCTGAAAAAGTGACCGCTCAGTAACTCACAGCAGCATCAGGGCTGGGACTGCTCCAAAAGCATAGCCCCCTGTCACTTGAGCTAAGGGGTAATCCCTATTAGTGGTTAGCAGGTGTCACAGTCTGGTCCAGTCCTCCTCTATGGGCAGATGCTGGCCTGTTGTGAGTGGGCCCAACCACTGGAACCCACTTCTAAGTCTCCTCAGTTTGGGTCACTGTTCTTGGCTCCAGGTCTCTCAGGTGCAGACCCCCACTGCAGTCCTAGCCGTCTTAGATCCCAAAATAGTGTGCCAGCACTCCGAGCCCTCACTTGCTTAGACACATTTCCCCTGGTCCACCTGGCTGTGGAAGTTTTGGATTCTAGTTAACCTCTTCGTGGAAAATGCAACAGGAAAGCAAGGAACACAGGCTTAGCGAAGGAGTTTAGTATGCACATGTTCTTTACTCTTCACAAAGCACACTATAGGGTGACAGATCTTTGAAAAACAACATCATCTTGAATGCAGCCCTCCAGGTCCGATGTCACCCCTCCTATGAGTGCTGGGTTTGGTCAGTGTCCTTGGGCCGGGCAGACATTCCTGTCTCCTTAGCCTGGTCTTCTTACATGTGGTGATGGATGGCCCTTTGTTTTAGCAGTCTCTGTCCCCCTTTTGCCCACGTTTCTATTGGGGGTGTTCTGGGATCCAGCCCCACATCTGCTTCTGTGCAGAAGAGAGTCCTTCAAAGTCTGGGACCCTACCAGTAGAAAACCCATTGCTTCAGTGGGGGAGCATCATTCAAAGTTGATGGCCCTTGATGGTTCTGTCACAGCTTTTTAGACATAGTCTTTCCACCAGTTGTCAAGCTCCTGCTACAAAAAGGATGCTCTAATCCACAAATATTTCTGTTGTGTATTTGGGGAAAAGCCAGATGATGCAATCATATAATATCCCATTTACCCTTTTTAAATATTGCCACAACATTAACTTTCTTCCAATCTTCTGGAACTTCCCCAGTGCTCCAAGATATATTGAAAAGCAACATATTGTAAATGGTCGTGAGCTCCTCAGCCAGCTCTTTTAACACTCTTGAATGCCAGCTATCTGGACCTGCTGATTTAATATCTAATTTTAGTAGCTGCTATTTAACATCTTCTACTGGAATGGAAAGTGTGTCTTCATGGGATGACCCAGATACTTATAGGCCTGTCAGTCTGATATCAATCCCAGTCAAGATAATGGAATGGCTGATACAGGACTTGATTAATAAAGAATCATAGGAGGGCAATATAATTAATGGCAATCATCATGGGTTTATGCAAGATAGCTCCTGTCAAACTAACTTGATATATTTTTTGTATGAACTTACATGTTTGAGTGAAGAAGAAAACAATGTTGATGCAATATTCTGTGGATTTGCCTACATGGCTCAGCCATTCGGATTAAAGGGGTGTGAATTGCAGTGTGCTGTAACTCCTCCATGTGGATGATTCGGGTACGAACAAAAAAGTATCTAGTTTGTGTTCCCCCCAAATGGGAAATTGTCATTGAGCAGGTGTTTTTCTAGTAGAGATGTATAATAGTAAACGGTTAAACCGTTAACTGGTAAGCATTAGTCTTGCCGGTTAACCCAGCCTAACCGTTAACCCCCAGCCCCGAGCCAGATGGAGCAGCCCCAGCCCCACCAGCTGGCCAACCCCAACCCTGTGGGCCACGCCGGAGGGAGCCAGAGCCGCAGCCCTGGCCCATGCCAGATGGAGCAGCAGCCCCATTGTGTGCCGGCCGACCCCAGGAGCAGCTCCAGCCCTGTGCCCGCAGACCGGAGCAGCCCCGGCCCCTCTCCCTTTAATCGTTTAGCCGCTTAACTTTTTAAACAATATTTACATCCCTAGTTTCTAGTGGGGTCCTGCAGGGAATGGCTCCACTTTTCGCCATGGGCTTCCCCGCCTCTCCTCTTCCCCCCCCCCAAGGTCCCGCCCCCTGTCCAGGCCAACAGCTGGAGCCTGGTTGGGGAACCCAGGCAGCGTGGGGTACCACGCAGCTGACCCTCCTCATGCAGGGTGTGGGGACCCCACAACTGCACGGCACTTACCATGGTTGGGCTGCGTCTCTGAGGCCCCGTCCCCCAGCCAGAGCCATGTCAGGGAGAGCCACGCGGGCAGACGTGGGGAGCTGCAAACCTTTCACCTGCCCTGGGCAGGGGGCCTGCAGGGCAGGAACACGGGCTGAGGACTCCTCTCAGCCCCTCCACCCTGGACAGCTGGAGGGTCCATGGCTCCCGGCCCACTTCCGGCTTGGCTGGGGCCGGGGCCATGGGCAGTAGTGGCAGGGTGGGGCCACAGAGGGGGCGAGAGCCCCTGGCCCCCACTTTGGGGAAGGCTCCATCACCCCGGCGGGCATGGGTCTTTGTAATTAAAATGGATGGTAGTATATGGCACTATAAGGCACTGATCAGTGGACAAAGCAGAGCAAAAGTGAACACTACATAACAATAGGCCTGATTCACCACTGTGTTATTCTGGGTAACGTGGCGAATCAGACCTGCCTACAACAAACTTGACTGTGGTTAAGCAGCTGATGTGCTGAGATATTGTCTCGTACTCCCTCATTGTACTCCAACCATCAGTTGTCTCTTGTCTTGTACTTCAATTGTAAGCTCTTTGGAGCAGCGACTTTCATTTTGTTCTGTGTGTGTATGGTACCCGGCACAGTGGGGTTCTGATCCATGAGTCAGGCTCCTAAGCAGCAAGCGTATGTCTACACAGCACCTAGACACCAGTGGCTGGCCCATGCCAGCCAACTCTGGCTTGCGCTGCAGGGCTATTCCCTTGCTGTGTAGACTTTGGGACCCACCCACCTTGCAGGGTCCTAGAGCCCAGGCTCCAGCTGAGCCCGGAAGTGAACTCGGCAATGAAAGAGGCACTGAGCCCGAGCTCCACGAGCCTGGCAGACATATCCTAAGATAACACAACTAATAAATAATAAGTCAACTTCAGCCTTGGTGTAAGTAGCTGGAACACCACTGGCTTCTTCAGTGGAGTGGCAACACCATACACCAGCACTGAATCTGGCCAAATGAAACACATATTAGTGTTCAAAATGTCTGGCATTAATGGATAAATGGGAGATTTGCTACTGGCCTCCCTGGGAGCAGTGTTTATAAGAACTATCATCCAGTTTTTCCCCCTCTATTTTTATTTTAATTGTGTGTTACTGTTTAGTCTCTATTTTAAAAAAATCCCAGGATCCAAGAATAGAGAATTATATAAAATAATAATAGGAAGGAAGTAACAATTCCTAGGTTACTCCATGGGTTAGATTAAACATAACCCACAAGTTCTTTCTATTTATTCCAGAGCTGCTTTACTCAACCCAAATGTTCAGCTGTTAGGATAAGGCCCAGGAAGGAAGAATGGCCTGGTGGTTAATGTGCTGATTGGGAAACTGGCAGACACAATTCATTTCTCTCCTCTGCCACAGACTTCCTGTGTGACCTTGGGCAAGTCACTTAAACTGTGTCCACACTGCAAAACAACAGGGCTTGGACCTGAGTCACAGCAGGCCTCAGGCTCTGACCCATGCTCCTAGCAGGGCCCTACAACCCAGGTCCTGAGGCCTTGCTGACCGGAGTCAGAATGATTTGTGTGTAGACAGAAGTGGGGGTTGGGCTCAAATCTGAACCAGAGCCTGGGCTTAGTGTCTGGTGTAGACATACTTCCAGTCTCTCTCTACTTCATTTCCCCACCTGCCTAATGATGGTAATAGCACTGAGCTACCTCACAGGGGTGCTCTGGGGATAAATATATCTGAGGACTGTAAATAGAAACGTATTGACTTTTCTAGGCTTGAAATGCTACAGTGGCACAGCTGTGTGGCTAGAGCACTTTAGTGTAGACTCTATCTATCCTGATGGGAAGAGTTCTCATCCACCCCTCTGAGCAGCAGTAGCGAGCTTGACGGAAGAGTTCATTCATCGACTTAGTGCTGTCTACAGCAAGGGCTAGGTTAGCTTACCTACACTTCTGGGTTTTTCACACCCCTGAGTGACATAGTTAAGCCCACTTAATATTCTAGTGTAGATCAGGCCTTAATCTACATTACTCAAGGGATGCTGTCAGATTAACAGTTATATCTGCTTTTTTTTAAAAAAAAAAAGTTTTCTTCCTTGTGTTAGTAATAACAATGCCAGTTACTAAAACTAAGAGAACAATTAAAAATCAGATTTTGTCCCTAGTTATTCTGTTTGTATTAGCCCCTGCCCCAAAGAGCTAACCATCTAATGAAATAGTTTGTAAAAATGACTTATTTACTTTACAAAACCTAATGGATGGACCTCTCTTGGGTTCATTTTTTGTTAAGGGTCACCTTGCTTGTGGAGAAAAGCAGACTGGCAAATGATACATGTAGGTTATAATTCGTTTTGAAGACCTATGGTGAGTCACACACTGATAATACACTGTGGGTCTGAGGGAGAGATTATAGTTGTGGCTCATTCCCAGATGTCAATTGGAATTCCATGCAGGGAAGGTCTTGTGGGAACAGGGCTGGTTTGTGCGATCTGCTGGGAGTGAGACAGTCTCGTTTTGCAATGGAAACCCCCAGGCAGAGAAATATTTTTTACAAACAATTTTAAACAAGATAGACTTGTTCCAACCTGCTTAGCTCACAACTATTGCAGGGCTGAAAAATGTGGACTCCACTCTCTTAATCGGAAGGTAGATCATCTCCTGCCGAGAAGCCCAGGGGTAGGGCACAGGGCTTGATCCTGCAGAGTTCCCAACTAACTGGTGGGCAGGGCTTTGGCCCAGATCCACAAAGGGACTTCAAGGCTGAAGTCCCAGTTGTAGGCATCACTGCAATCCACAAAACCCCTGCTTGGATGCCACATAAATCCTACAGGGGCCTCCGTTGCCTCTGTAGAAGTCCCCAAGGCCTCTCAGCATGTGCGCTGCCGCCTCTCTCACACCTAAACCCCAGCGTGATCCTCACACCAGGGGAAGACAGATCATCACACCTGTGGGGCCCAATCCGACAGGTGTGCGTTGGGCACACCCAATTCCACACCAATGGCTTGGTGGGGGGGAGGAGGCTGACTCTCTGGTAGCCTTGAGCCCAGTGGTTAGGGTACTCTGCTGGGATGTGGGAGACCCCACTTCAGTTCCCCCTCTGTTTAATGAAAAGGGCTCTCAGGGTAGTGCCCTAACCCCTGGGCTATAGAGTCATTCCCATGGTCCTGCTGGCCCAGGGCTTATTTCACTTGGAAGAGCTTCAACAGGTGGGATTGAGCAAGCCCCACATCAGCCCAGTGGTTAGAGCACTTTGTGGATCTAGGTCTTTGACCTCACGACCCTGGGAATTCGTGGCGGCCCATGGCTGTGAACTCTTTCTGCACTGTCTGCTGGTTGAGTTCCCACACCGCCAGGAGGTAGCAGCCAGGGAGGGATGCAGCGGGGGATCAAGCTGGCTCTCCTGCATATCAGCTGAGGCACATGGGCAGCGGGTATAATAGGCTAAGACTCCCCTGGTGCAACCGCTGCCGCCCCTGCTGCCAGACGCCTGGGCAGTGGTGGCCCCGCACCTTCCCCTCCCTGCTGGGCATGGGCTTCCACGGGAAGTTTTTGCTTATTTATTATGTGCCAGGTCGGGGGGGGGGGTATCTGCTACTCCACTTCCCCGATCCCTTGGACTCCCCAGGGAGATTATCGATGAACACGGGAAGCTGAGTAGCAGATTCCACCCCCCAGCCGCCCGCCCAGGTACCTGCCTGGCGCATATAAAAGCTCAGCGTTCTCTGCCCGCCGCTGCCTGGCTGCTCCTCGCCAACACTCTCCACCCCCATCTCTGGAGGTCACCGCTGCTGCTCCCTCCTCTCCTCCCCACTGACCCCCTCATTTAGCCCCCCGCCACTACTCGCTGGTCCCTCCTTCCCCCTCCCCACTTGGCCGCCCGCTGCCACTTGCCAGTTCCTCCTCCAGTGGGAAGAGGGACGCAATGAGTGGCAGCAGGGGGAGGAAAGGAGGAACAGCCCGCAGAGAGGGGTGGCAGGGGGGACGGAGAGGAGGGACGCTCGCTGGAAGCAGGGAGTGGGTGGAGCAGGGGCAGAGCCTGGGGAGGAGCAGGGGTGGAGTGTGGGCAGGGCCACAGGCAGAAGAGGTGGGACCAGGAGCTAGCCTCCCCGAGGGGAAAATTCACCCACTGCCCATGCTGAGGTGCCGGGATTTTTCACACCCCTGAGCACCGTCGCTACGTTGTCCTACCTTTCAAGCGTAGAGCAGGCCTTCGACTTGTGACTATTTCTGCAAGTGCCCTTGCAGGAAAGGGGGTGCCCAGCATTAGCCTGCAGCTGAGAGCAGAAGGAAAGCTCTGTGTGTGCAAATGGTTAGAAACTGGCTGGTCCTGGCCAGCAGCCCTGAGAGAAAAGTACTGTGCCCTCCTTCTGTGACACCTTCCATCTGTAGAGCTCTACAAACATTACAATCGTTCATTAATTTAGCCCCGCTGCATGCTTGGAAGCTGGGGAGCTTTCCCCATTTTACAGAGGGGGAAACTTGGCACAGACTGCTTAAGGCTGCCTTAAGGCAGGCCATTTTACAGAGGGCCAGGGAGGGAAGAACTGGCTTTTGTCATTGGCTCTGCCACTGGTCTGCTGGGTGACCTTGGGCAAGTCCCTTCACTGCTGCATGCCTCAGTTTCCCCATCTGTAAAATAGGGTTAATGACACTGACCTTCTTTGTGAAGCTCTTTGAGATCTCTGGATTAAAAGCTCTGTGAACAGGGCTTTTGAAATCTATTGATGAGAAGTGTGCTCTAAGAGGTAGGTATTATTATACTGGGGAAAAGGTGCTTTTTAAAATTGAATTAGCTGACATGATTTGAAACACCCAGTGCAGACAGGCTTATAACCTTAAAATCATGTTAGCTGGTGGTGCTGTAACCTAATGGGAAGCCTAGGGTTACAGCACTCCCATCTTACACTGTTTTATAGGAGTTAGGCTGTGTCTGAGCTGGGGTGAAATCCTGGCCCCATTGAAGTCAATGGCAAAACTCCCATTGACTTCAGTGGGGCCAGGATTTCACCTCTGGTGTTTCAAATCGTATTAGCTGATGATTTTAAAAAGCCCCATTTCCCTTCGTCTAGAGAGACCCTCGGTTGTCGCAGGGCCTGATTCTCCATTGCCCTCACCTTGCGTCATCATCCACCCCAGGGCAAGCTGCATGTACAACATTACCAAGAGCAGAAAGGTAGCATTTCACACCCAGCTCTGCACTGATATGAATGACTGTACAAGGTGCAGGTGAGTCAGGCCCTCTGAGTTCTCCTCTTCAAGGGCTCAATCCTGCATGGGACCAAGCACTCTGCCCTGATCCACCAAGGCACCTGCTTAGCTTTACTCATACAAGTAGTGACACTGAAGTCAATGGCCCAGAATGCTCTGCACTTTACACTGCTAAGCGGGGAGGTCACACCGGACAGCAGAGTTTGTCCTGTTCAGCAAACAGACAGATTCTGCAAGGGCTTATAGACACAGAATTTTAGCAACTCCGCTATTTCACAACCATGGCTTAGCACCAGAGCTGCTGTCAAAGGAGCTTAGTTTTCCTGCCCATTGATGGATCCCTTAGCAAACCACCTTCATATTTAATGTGTGGGAGAGGATGACAGCGCAAGAGAAGCCATCAAGCTGTTCCTTATGAACTGCAGTTTGTTTTAAATAAACAAGAACGCAGGAAAAGGGTATTTACCATCTGAGCAGCACTTGTCTCAGAGCCAAGGCCTGTTAAGGAGCAGTCCTTAGCCTAGACAAGGCAAATTTCAAAGAGGTTGGCAGAGAGACCAAACATCATAAGAATATGAGAATGGCCACACTGGGTCAGATCAATGGCTCATCTAGTGCAGTAGCCTGTCTTCCCATAGCACCCAGTGCCCAACACTTCAGAGGAAATGAACAGAACAGGGCAATTTCAAGTGATCCGTCCCCTGTCATTCAGTTCCAGCTTCTGGCAGTTGGAGACTTAGGGACACCCAGAGCATGGGGTTGAGCCCCTGACTAACTTGGCTAATAGCCATTGCTGGACCGATCCTCCATGAACTGATCTAGTTCTTTTTTGAACCCAGTTATACTTTTGCCCTTCATGACATCCCTTAGCAATGAGCTCCACAGGTGCTGACTTCTAGTTTTCTCCGGGGGTGCTCCGCTCCTGCTCTGCTCCAAGGCCCCGCACCCACTCCACTTCCTCCCCTGAGGCCATGCCCTCACTCTGCCTCTTCCCGCCCTCCCCCTGCCACCAAACAGCTGTTTGGCAGTGGCCTCTGATCAGCTGTTTGGTGGCACCTCCGATTAGCTTATCCAGGGCACCACCACATAGCTGATCAGCAGCGGCAGCACTGAACGGCTGTGGCTGGTGGGTGCTGAGCACCCACTATTTTTTCCCATGGGTGCTCCAGCCCAGTTGTCCCTTCTCTAAGATGACCAGTCCCGGTCTTTTTAATCACACCCAACAGAGCCAGACCTGCCCTGGAACTGTCTATATGCAGAGGAATTGCCAGGCTCATGCTCCGTCCAGCCCACTACCCTGTCCCCAAAAGTGGCGAGGTCCAGATGCTCCAAGGATAGTGCAAGAAACCCAGCAGCAACAGATGTGCAATAATCTGGCCCTAGGGGAGTCTCACCTAGTACTTAGCAGCGAGGTAACCTAGGGAAGGTTAGAGCCAGGGCCATTGGCTGCTCAGGGCCACAAACTTCCTACCGAGCTCATTTTTTCCAGTAGCCTAGAATCACCTGAAGGAATTCTTTATTTTTAAGGAAAGAAGCATCCAGTGTTTGTTCTTTGACTCTCCTTTGGAAGTTAATTTGGCTGTTATCACTGGAGCTATTTGTTTAAGTGGGCATAGCGCTTGGTGCAATGTACAGGATGATTAATGGAAACCGAAGGTCTCTCTTTAGCCAGACAACAAGAACAACAAAAGCAGCAGCAGCACGAGCTTCCCCTAATACTGACCTTACCTGACCAGGAGGAACTGGGAGGAGAAGTCCACAAGAATTGAGAGATGTCCAGATACCAAAGTGAGGTAGCCAGAAGCGTACCTAGATTTGTCATCTCCTCCTGCTTTTACCACATGGCTCTGTCAATGTAACACACAGGTGAGCATATTTGTCAAGTCCCCCTCTGTGACAAACCATAGAGGATAGGAGTTGTTACAGCCCCTTACAGAGGCTTGGTTCTTTGATTAACGTATAGGAACTTATGCTTTTAGCTCTGGGGGTCTCTGGTTCAATCCCCAGTTTGTTGTCCAAGAACGCAGCCATCACGTCAGTAAAGCTGGAGAAATAAAACCATGGATGGTGGATGCATGTTTGTTGGTACCGTAATCAGTGATGCACAATGTTGGCCGATGCACAATGACATTTGTGAAACCGCATGAGACCCAAAGGGCAGCTGTGTTCATAATGCTGCTCCCCAGCCCCCGGACGTGACATCCAGCACGCTACAGTGCAATACTCACAAAGTCAGGTGTTTGTTCAGCCACATCCATTGTCACACGAACATATGTAGGCTCTCCAGTCCCATGAAGTGTTTTTGTCCTGTTGGATACAGCGTGGTACAGACGAAGCATTTCATGGGCTGCAAACCAGGTCATGTCATAACAGCCCCAAGTCCCTCCTCAGCTAGCTGGATGCAAGTTCTTCTATGCTCTGTTTGTCCAGCACCGGGCACGGTGAGACCCTAGTCCATGACTGCGGCTCTGAGGTCCTACAATAATACAAATAATAATAATAATAATCAGCTAATTTAGGCACGGTTTGGGGTGCCAGCATTGTAGCCACTGGGATGTCCCACCTGAGTAAAATTACTCATGTGTGTAAGGATGTGTAACTCGTGACTGGTCTCTGCATCTGCCTCTGAATGATCCTCAGAAGACTGGAACCTGCTACAGCCACCCATCTGGTGAATTCGTCCTCCGACTGTAGAAGCTTCTGCTCTTAACATTGGAGATCCTGGGTTTGACTTCTAATGACAACCATTGGGAGGGTTCGCAAAAAGAAAAGGAGGACTTGTGGCACCTTAAAGACTAACAAATTTATTTGAGCATAAGCTTGTTCCGTTCAAAGGCCTGGGAGCTCAGTGACCAGATACTGGCTAGGTCTGGAAACTGAAGCCACGCCAACTGGGTTTTAAGCTACCTGGCAGTTAACAGTCATCTGTCAACAGGATCTGAGCTCTCCAGATTATGAACTAGCTTGTTTGCTCAGGTTTCAGAGTAGCAGCCGTGTTAGTCTGTATTCGCAAAAAGAAAAGGAGTACCCGTGGCACCTTAGAGACTAACAAATTTATTAGAGCATAAGCTTTCGTGAGCTACAGCTCAAATGCATCCGATGAAGTGAGCTGTAGCTCACGAAAGCTTATGCTCTAATAAATTTGTTAGTCTCTAAGGTGCCACGGGTACTCCTTTTTCTTGTTTGCTCAGTTACTGCACTATTTGCATTAAAGAAAGAAGCCTGGCATTGTTTCTTTTCTGTACTTGCTGTCAAAGCCCAGGCTAACAAGGGGCTGCCACAGATCTGCTGCCCCATGACTCAACAGTGAGTTAATCACTATTCACTGCCCAAAAACTTCACTGATGCAAAGATCAGGTTGAGCAGCAGCATCTCGTACTCTTCTAGAACCTCAGATGTACCTGCACTGAAACCTCTGCAGCAGGAGCAGCGGAAGCTCCTTTAAAGTGGGGGGCTACCGGCGCCTGAACTGTGGCCAAGCCCCCCCATGCCACCCGTTCCCCCTGCACTGCCCCTTCTCCCCTCCCCCATGCCGCCTCTTCCCCAAAGCCCCGCCCCCTCATTCCTCTCCACCCCCTCATCACTCACCCCTATGGCTGCTAAAAAGCTATGCCCTCCCACTTTTAAAAGTGATGGGGCCATGGACCCCTATCCTCTCTCCATTCCGGCACCCCTACTCTGCAGACTAGGGAATACAGAGTTAAGATACGCACCAGCCCCACAATCTTAACGCTGCTCCCTGGGGCTGGCAAGAGGATATTTGGCACATATATACCAACCAAGCCTACCCCGTAATAAGCAGCCAGGAGAAAGGCTACGTAAATGTGCCATTTTATGTTTTGGGTTGTGTCCGACAGAACTGTATTATCTCATTCATCGTGCATTGACAGTCCTCCACCTTTGATCAAACAACCCCGTATTTACACCACTAACTCTGCGCCAGCCCTTGCTGTGGCACACCACTTTGACAGGCTCTCTGTGCATGTGGGGCTTAGAGCAGTCTGACTGTTATTTATTGGAGGGGCTGTATCAGAGGAACCACTTGGCCAAATGAGCCCCCAACGAGCAGAGAAAGGCAGAACAAGAACCAATGACAAATTCAAATTGAAAATAAGGCACAAATGTTTAACAGTGCGAGTGGTTAGCCATTGCAATAAACTACCCAGGGAATTGGTGGATTCTTCATCTCTTGATGTCGTCAGATCAAGACCAGATGCTTTTCACAGAATCATAAAATCATAGGCCTGGAAGGGACCTCATGAGGTCATCTAATCCAGTCTCCGGCACTGATGGCAGGACTAAGTATTATCTAGACCATCCCTGACAGGCGTTTGTGCAACCTGCTCTTAAAAATCTCCAATGATGGAGATTCCACAACCTCTCTAGGCAATTTATTCCAGTGCCTAACCACTCTGACAGTTAGGAAGTTTTTCCGAATGTCCAACCTAAACTGCCCTTACTGCAATTTAAGCCCATTGCTTCTTGTCCCATCCTCAGAGGTTAAACAGAACAATATTTCTCCTTCCTCCTTGTAACAACAATTTTCTGGAAGATTCTGCTTTAACCAGACACAAGTCGTTGGGCTCAATATAGGAATTGCCAGATGAAATTTAGTGGCTTGTGCTATACAGGTCAGGCTTGATAATCTAATGGTTTCTTCTGGCCTTAAATTCTATGAATCTGTTTGCACCACTGTAACAATGCTGGCTCTGGAGGGACACAACTGAGAGTGCCAGTTCAGGACAAATTGCTTCAAGCAGGGCAGTTACAGCCCAAGGCTGGGGTTTCTGTGCACACCAAGGCAAACTAAACCAGCCAAACAGAGAGGACTTTGGTTTTACCCCACTGGCTAACCACAAGTCACACAAGCAATTCCCTTAGGCACTCCAGTTTCCCAGTATCACCACCAGTGCCACTCATTATGGGGATAAATGGTTATGAAAACCAATACCCCAGTAAAAGAAAAAAAGTTCTCTCCATCCCAAAGGACCAAGCCCCAGACCCAGGTCAATATACAAATCAGATCTTACCCACAAATCAAACTATTGCCAATCCTTTAGAATCTAAAATCTAAAAGTTTATTCATAAAAGGAAAAAGATATAGATGAGAGCTAGAATTGGTTAAATGGAATCAATTACATACAGTAATGGCTAAGTTCTTGGTTCAGGCTTGAAGCAGTGATAGAATAAACTGCAGGTTCAAATCAAATCTCTGGAGTACATCCACACCTAGGATGGGTCTTTCAGTCTTTGGTTCAAAGCTTCAGTGTAGCAAAGTTCCTCCAGAGGTAAGAAGCAGGACTGAAGACCAGATGGAGGAGCTGCAGCAGCTTTTTATATTCTCTTGCCATGTGGTCTTTCTCTCATACCTTGCTGAGTCACAAGGCATGTCTGCCTTCTCTCAATTGGTCAGTTGTGTAGCTGATGGTTCTTAATGGGCCATCAAGCAGGCTAGGCAGAGCTGACACCAACTTGTCTGGAGTGTCACCCAAAGCATAGCATAAGTTTGAAATACAGGCACTAGAGAGCCAATATTCATAACTTCAACTACAAAAATGATACACAAATATAGACAGCATAATCATAATCAGCAAACCATAACCTTATCTTAGACATCTCATTTGACCCCCTTTATATAAGATTTTGTGCCACTACAGGACCTTAGTTGCAACAATGATCTATACAGTCCCAGTTCAAGTCAATAACATCACAACCACTAACTGTACTCATGGCTCTGATGAGACACAGCAGTTTTCAAATTAATCTGAATACACATGTGGATTTTAGAGCACCTTCAAATATTGGTTCTAACTGGAAAAGTTCTGCTATTGGGTCAAAAGTTTCAAAAGCCCCTTTTTGCAGCTCCTCTCTACTAGAGCACAACGCAGGCAAATGGTAAGAACATGCACAGCAGACACACTCAGCAATGTACCAGAGGCAGGACTTGAACTCAGAATCAGCGAGCATAGCTCTTGCTTGATGGCTACATTGTCCTGAGAGCCTCTGATATTGGATGTGCCTGTTGCCCATCTCAGAGCAGCAGTCCTGCAGCACATGCAAAAATCACTGACTCGAGCTGCCTTGGCGAGGCCCCTGTCACCAGAAGTAACGTTTGAAATAGAGTTTCCCCAAAGGGACAGTGGGTGCCAGACACTAGCTAAGTTGAAAGTTGAGCAGGAGATACCACTTTGAGGTGGATCAGTGCAATCCTTTGAGCCTCAGGTGAGTGCAAAACAAAAACAAGAACCATGTGATTTTTTTTTAAGGGGGGAGCTGTGATTTTTTTTTTTTAAGGGGGGAGCTGTATCTTGCTCAAACAACCTCACAGTTAAACTACTGAGCCCTGAAGAAGTACAGCACATTTCAAGGTGTATTTTAGAGCACTTAGAAAAACTGGCTATTAAAGATCCAACCTGTCTCTACCTTAACTGCCACACTACTGTAATGAAGTGTTGGCCTAACCCTACCATCTCGGCTGTTAGTGGCCAAAATCCCATTACTTCAATGGGAGCAGAATCAAGCCATATGTTCTTGTGTTAATTGGCTCTGTCTTGGGACTTTCATCTTGACCCTCCCCCTGCATACATTGTTCAGAATTTGTTACATAAACACAAGAGGAAACGGTCTGGGACAATCAGACCATTCTTATGGTACCTTACATACAAGTGCAGAACTGTCCCTGGGAGACAATCAGACCCCCAGTAACAAGGCTCAGACAACAAACCCCAGATCATCCTAGTTAGGTCTAGAATCATAGAACTATAGGGTTAGAAGGGACCACAAGGGTCATCTAATCTAACCTCCTGCCAAGATGCAGGAGTCTGACCGCCCAGACAGTAACTGTGTGACTCTCACAGACTGCGTTTGTCCCAGATCCCCTGGGGAGGCTGATCTGTGTTTGTCCAAACTCAGAGAATGACTCCCAGAACTCTTTCCACTCTACTTGTCCCAGTTTACAATTTCTAACGGAGCCATTCATTTCGTCGGCATCCAGGCACATGTTCCCCAGCACTAAAGGCAGACAGCAGTTTAGCTCTGTTGCTAAGGGAGCAAACTTTAGCCCTCTTTCCGAAAACCAATGAGCAGGATCTATCCACCCTGTCAACATACCCTTGGTTGAATAGCATCTAATGGGTAAATTCACAGAATGAAGAGACTACTAGGTCAAATGTGACCTCCTGTATAACACAGACTAGACAACCTCACCCAGTTACACCTCTACTGATCCCATCATTTATCTTTCACTAAAATGTATCTTCTAGGAAGGCCTCCAGTCCTGATCTGAAGACTTCAAGACATGGAGGAGCCACACTTCCCTTGGTAGTTTGTTCCAATGGTTAATCACCATCACTGTTTGGGCGGGAAAATGTGCCTTATTTCTAATTTGAATATCTCTGGCTTCAGCTTGCAGTCATTGGTTCTTGTTCTGACTTTCTCTACTAAATTAAAAAGCCCTTTAATACTCTGTATTTTCTCCCTGTGAAATCATAATCAGGTCACCTCTCAATTTTCTTTTTGATAAGCTAAGCAGATTGAGCTCCTGAAGTTGCTTCCAGGAAGGCATTTTTTCCCAGCCTGGGGTCATTCTCACAGCTTTTCTCCACACCCCCTCCAACTTTCCAACAATTATTTTAATCAGGTCTAACAGGACCAATTCCTGTTCCCACTGAAATCTAGGAGAGTTTTGCCACAGACTGGTGGGAGCAGAAATTTGATCTGCCGAGCATGACTGTGTAACTTACACGCCAAGATGCCATGGTGAAAAGTTCTGTATAAAAAACCTTTATCAGAGTGAGATGAGGTGGAAACCAAAAGAAGACGTAAGTCACATCAGTTTGGACTCCTTCCATCTCCCCTCTGAGTTTGGTTTCCTGGGCTGCATGTTGTGGCAGAATCTGAACCACCATCTTCACCTTAGAGCTGCGAAAAAGGAGCTGTGCACTAGCTCTGCACCATAGGTTGTTTAGATCCCTGCTTGAAAAGAAAATACCAACACTGATGCGTTTAAGACAAATCAAAGAATCTGACTGAAGCCACAGTCCCAACACCTGTTAGCATATCACTGAAAGTCAAAGCTTCTGAATAGAGAGTGGAACAAAGGCTCCCTGCCTGAATGCACCTAGCCAGTCGATAGCAGTGACCCACGGAGACTGGACTCTCCCCTGTTATGGTTTCAGCTCTTTGTTTGTGGAACTATTGAAATTTTTGCAATTTAAGAACGAGAAATCTGGGCATTGTCGCTATTTATAGACTTGTTTACAAGATGCTGCCAAGGCTACTCAGGTTACGTCCTGGCCAGTGAGTGTGTGTTCCAGTCGTGCGGCAAAAATAGAGACGCCGTCCTGGAAGGATGTCTGGCCATTACACTGTAGGCTCAGTCCTCAGATCTGGCCAAACGCTTGCTGCTATTTATTATTTCTGTCTCTGTTGGGGTTTTATACTGCTGTCCATCACCTGTAGTATCTGGGCGTCTTCCATGTAAATCAATACCAAAGTCCCTAGTGGACTTAATGGAGTCTAAAGATATGTCTACACTGCCCTAAAGCCCGGTCTACACTGGGGGATCGATCTAAGTTACACAGCTTCAGATACGTGAATAACATAGCTGAAGTTGACATACTTAGATCTACTCACCGCGGTGTCTTCACTGCAGTGAGTCGATGGCTGACGCTCTCCCGTCGACTCCACCTGCACCTCTCGCCCTGGTGGAGTACCGGAGTTGACAGGAGAGCGCTCAGCAATTGATTTATCACGTCTAGACTAGATGCGATAAATCGACTCCCATTGGATTGATCACTGCCTTTCGATCCAGCGGGTAATGTAGACAAGTCCTTAGCCCAGGCTCTGACTCTGGTTTGAGTCCACCCACCCCTCTTCCATCCATACACATTGATCTTACTTGAGAGAGCAAGCAAGCACCCAAGTCCTAGGACCCTGCTGGGGGGGTAGTCACAGCTTGAGTCCCACTGTGACTTGGGTCCAAGCCCTGTCATTTTGCAGTGTAGACACAGGTCAAGCCAGAGACCCGAGTTAGAAGGTCTACATAGTGCAGTAAGGATGCATTAGCATGGCTGTGAGACCTGGGTCCAGCAATGGTAAACCCATGGGCTGGAAACATTGAATTCACAAACCTGGGCTTAGTGTGCAGTGTAGACAAACCCTCAGGCTCTTCTCCCTTATTTGGAGGTGTAGCACCTAAAGGCTGCAACTAAGATTGAATCCACACTGTGCTTGGCATTCTAAAAACTCACAGTTGGATGGTGCCTGCTTGAAGATCTTAGCCTAAATAGGCAAGACAAAGGGTGGGAGAAAGGAAGGAGTACTATCCCCATTTTATAGGTGGTCAATTGAGGTAGGGACAGATCAAGGGACGTGCCCAAGATTACCGCAGTGTGTGTTCCTGCCACATCTTACAAGCTATGTTGGGGAGGCCTGGGTCAGAACTTAGGCATTCCTTGAGCGTCTCCTATCTAGGTAGTGGAAGAATTGTTAATGGTGGTTTAGCAGCTGCACTCTTCCTCCTGAGTCAGTACTGAACCAGCGTACCAGCATGGCCGTATGTTGTTGGAAGAGGTCTTCACCACATGGGATCATCAAAGGGACACTTTTCATAAGAGCAGGGGCATTATTCCCATGTCCTGGCCAAATTCCAAACCCAGAATCTGGCAAGTACATGCTGTCCCCCTGCAGCTTCCACAGGATCTCATCTTCGTCCTCACTTCCTGTCCTGTGTGAATGCACAGCCTTGCTGTGGGGAGTTAGACAGTGGGTGTGTTTGTGGAAGGAAAGTGATCCCTGTACACTCCTTGCCTAAAATGCCATGGTGCAACAAACTCAAATGAGTTAATGTTTACAAAGCACTGTGGCATCCTCAAATGAAAAGCACCATGGAAGACCGTTTTATTATTCCAGAACTCACCCGTAGGAAGCTGGACACTGGGTACCAACCCTACGGAAATTTTTGCCCTTCAGGTTATTTTTTAAGCCTAATGAACACAACAGCAAATTAATCTTTTTTGTTCACCACTAGAAGATATAGCAGAGAAGACTGTCCTGTGTTTCAGTGGTTCTGAACCTTTGGAGCTAATCTCATAATAAGAAAAAGGCAAATTCCTTGAACGACCTGACCTGCTTTCTGTTTTCCCCTTCTTCCAGTGTACTTCACACATTTCTGAAAAGCAGAACAGAAATACAGAAGCAGTGTTACATGGCCATCTTCCCATGATAACTAGGCCCTAAGTTGGCGGGGGCGGGGGACGGGGACATGACAATGCTTTAGGGAGGGGTTAAGTCTTAAATTAGAAGTGGAACATGATCTAGTTAGCTTGTATTAATAGATCAGGCACCAGGATGCATGGGTTCTACTCCCATTTCTGCTACTCGCTAGCTGCAGGGTACATAACCTGTTTATCTAGCTGTGAAATTATGATAACTGTTTCCTGGGTGGTTTTGTATAATGTTCTGAGACCCTTGAATGGAAACCATAGGTGCCTGGCTCGGCTAAGGAAGCAGATGCTTATTTGTAATGAAGGGGCTTACAAAGCAGGCCAAAATTCCTGCCCATATTGGTGGATCATTAGCTGCCATGCATGCTCTGCATTGCCTTAGGGGGCAGCTACTTTTGTTGCTTGTTTATTCTCCTTGTACAATAAATGTAAAAGCCCCATAAAAGCGGGTTTTCTTTTTTTCTTCTGGATCAGACCCTTGTGTGATTTGTGCTGGGCGGCAGGGAATCCGGGCTCGTCCATAGAACAGTTTGATGGTCTCTCAATAAACATCTATTTTAGGAGTTCTGGTGACGCCACCTATTATTAAGGTTGCCTGACACTTCCCATTATAAGACCCTGTTTTCAGTTGCTTATTACTTTGCCAAAATTTAACCATTTGGGCTGAAATTTTCCATGCCAGGTGTCAGTTTAATGAAAAATGTCACCAAAACCAGTTCAGCCATTTCTGAGAACAAGGATAGGGAAACATACATTTAAACATATTTTAAAAAATTATGATGCTCTAGCGCAGTGATTTTAAAACTTTTTTTCTGGGGACCCAGTTGAAGAAAATTGTTGATGCCTGTGACCCAACAAAGCTGGGGATGAGGGGTTTAGGGTGTGGGAGGGGCTCAGGGCTGGGGCAGAGGGTTGAGGTACAGGGTTGAGGGCTGCAGGGTGGAGCCAGGAATGAGGGGTTCAAGGTGTGGGAGGGTGCTTTGGGCTGGGGCAGTGGGTTGGGGTGTGGGAGGGGGTTCCAGGTTGGGGGGGCTCAGGGCTGGGGCAGGGGATTGGGGCACAGGGTTGGGGCGTGGACTTACCTCCAACGGCTCCAGGTCAGCAGCACAGCCGGGGTGCAGAGGCAGGCTTCCCGCCTGTCGGGGCACTGTGGACCGTGCTGTACCCTGGAAATGGCCAGCAGCAGGTCCTGCTCATAGGCAGAGGTGCACAAGTGGCTCCACATGGCTTTCGCACCGTGCCCTCCAGCACTGTGGAAAGGCACCGTGCCCTTCAGCTCCCATTGGCCAGTTCCTGGCCAATGGGAGTGTGGAGCTGGTGCTCAGGGCGGGGGCAGCCCGCGGAGCCCTGAGGCCCCACCCTGCCTGGAAGCCAGACCTGCTGCCTTAGCCGGACAGCACCACTGACGGGACTTAATTTCCCTGTCGGCAGTGCTGACCAGAGCGACTAGGGTCCCTGGGCGCTGAGCAAGGCGACCCAGTGTCTTACATGCCGCGACCCAAACTTTGTAAAACACTGCTCTAGAGCCCCTGTGCTTTGGGGCAGGGACTTGACATTTGGCCAGGAGGTGGCCTGCGTGTCAGGGAAGTGCAGTTTGCTGTTCCTGTGGAAATCCCCCCAAATTTGGCCAAATTATAAGCCTTTGAAAAATGGCAGTTTGGACATGCTTGGTAGAGACTTGCTAGAGTGTTAGAGCCTAATTCCCCAAAGATTCTCTCTGCACTGAGCATGCTTCAGCCCAGGGCTGAAGAGGACTTTCCCTATAATTACGTTTTGGGGCTGTATTAGGTGAGGACCAGGTCCAGGCATGTGAACTGAGAGCAGGAAGCCTGTCTCTTCTGTGTGTTCAGTGCCCCTGCTCACCTGGCTGGGCCCTGGCAGCTTGGAGGAGGAAGCTGCCTGACTTGAATCCAGACCTGGGGAGAATGGGGAGTAGACTGGGACACAAGGAGGCTGTGGCTAGAGGGGACTAGGAATTGAGAGGTGGAGTTTGGGACTGGTTGAGTGAGGAGAGGAGGAGAGAAAAACAAACAGTATGTGATCACGTACTTAAAAGACTTTATCACATTGTATATGCACAAGGGGGCCAAATTAAGGCTGCAAGGCAACCTTGATTCTGAGATTTCCTAGCATCTGAGTACTTGACTTTGTAACCTCAATAATGGTCTTTTAACATAGTTTTTTGTGTGTGCAACACTGCAAATAGACTGGAGCAATGGTTCAAACAACAAAGCAGACATTCTCTGGAAAGTGCTGCACTAATTCTAGCCCATACACGTCTCCAGTGAAAAAGCTGGGACAATGAACTACTGGTATCAGTGAAAGGCCTGGCCATGAATAAAGGAAGTTACAGTTCAAACATTTGCTGGTGTTGCAGGCATGATGATGACACACCTGGTCCAGGAAATATCAGAAGAGGCTGTTGCCCAATCACCTAAGCATCCCTGGAAGGTATCATTAATCCCTTTGTTCTACAAGTCAGGATTTTTAATTCCTAGTGAATCTGAGTCCACGCGAAAGGCACTGAATACAGAGGTTCCTCTATGCACAGAACAGATACGTTTTTATTAACAGTTATTATAATTTGTATTGCAGTAGTGGCTAGAGGTCCCATCTGAGATCAGGCCCCCGCACAGTGCTAGGCGCTGTACAGACATATAGTGAGAGACTGTCCCTGACCCCAAAGCTTGCAGTCTAAATAGACAAGACATGCCGAGGGTGGGACGAAGGAGGTATTATCACCCCCATTTTACAAATGGGGCACTGACACCCAGAGAGTGATATGCCCAGGTCGGACATGGAGAACTCAGCCCAGAACTTGTCAGTCTCAGTCCAGTGCTCTAACCACCAGGCTATTCTTCCTCTCTGTGTTGATTGGTGGGGCCTTTGGCACTCTGGGGTAGCACAGAACTCTACTTTGTCATCATTTGCGTTGTTAGTGCCTGGCAGCTTGATACAAAGCAAAGGGATGTCCGTGGCTGTCAAGAGAGAAGGAAATCATGTAGCCCTATTAGGTCAATTAAAAACAACAGGCAGATGCACCAGCCACTGGCAGGCAGCGTATCTCGGGGTTTGTGGAATGCTGGTGTTGTCTATGGAAATTGCTTGCAAATATTCTGTCCATGGCTAGGTGGAAAAACCTATTCATTTCTTTAATCCAGTGTAAGGATCTCCCTGTGGCATGAAATTGGTTTTACACTTCCATGGTGGCATGGAATTTAATTGAGTCTAATCTGACACAAGATGAGGTGATGGGGGGGGGGAAAGAGGGTGGGAATGTTTCTGCTGCTAACTCCTAGGCAGTCTGGGAGCTCTGTGCTAAGTGATCCCGACCAACGTGAGCATCACTGGAGGGATTAGAGCAGTGTCCCTGAGAGTGACTTGACAGAGCAGTGACCCCTGTTCATTTCACATTTGCCAGGCTCTCCCTTGAAACTTCCTCTATATGAAACAGAGCCAAGAGCCGTTACTCCTGCTGGTCTCTGACACTGAGTGACATCAGCATCCATTGTGCTTTCTCCTGAACTAGTTTCAGGCCACTCTGCCTCAAGAGGTTGCTGCACAAAGCAATGCATCACTGTGCTGGGGTTCAGCCCCAAACCTCCTGCTGCAACTTGAGAGCGCCAGGGCAAACCTTCAGCCAGGAGAGGTGGAAGCTCCCTAAAGTGTGAGGGGGGGGGGCCTGGTGCCCAAACCATGGCCCCGCCCCCCCACATGACCCTTTCCCCGAGGCCCTGCCCCTGCTCGCTCTTCTCCGCCCCTGCTCGCTTTTCTCCACCCCCTCCCCCTGTTGCTCACCCTTATGGCCAGTAAAAAGGGATGGGGCCATGGCCCCCTGTTCCGGCACCCCTGGCTTCAGCCATTTGCCAGGAGGTGTGTTAGTTGCATCCTCCTCTCTCTCCCGAACAGCAGCATTACGGCACATGGGTGGAGTCACAAGTCTGGTCTCAGTCCCATTTTCAGCAAACAAGCATCCATCCTGCTAAATTCCTCTGCCATCACTGAGGGCCCGATGCCACTGCACCTTGGTAAATAGAGAGATAGCGATGGCCGGTAGACTGAGCTCCCAAACATAGTCATGGCGACTGAGCTACTTCACAGCCACAGGCCAGCATGATCTCTCCGGGGCGGGGTTTGAGACTCGTTGGCAGGGCTGGGTGTGGAAAGCGGATTGTCACCCATGTGCTGTGAATAAATAGAGGACGGGCGAGATCACTTTGAAGAGTAAATATTGATTATCTGTATGATGGTAGTGCCCGGGGGCCTCAGTCAGGGATCAGGACCCCATTGTGCTAGGTGCGGTACAATTCAATGTTGATAAGTACAAAGTAATGCACGTTAGAAAAAATAATCCCAACTGTACTTACACTTTGCTGGGGTCTAAATTTGTTGCTTTACCACTCAAGAAAGAGATCTTGAGGTCATCCTGGATAGTTCTCTGAAAACATCTGCTCAGTGTGCAGTGGCATCAAAAAAGCGAACAGCATGATAGGAACCATTAGCAAAGGGATAGATAATAAAACAGAAAATATCATAATGCCTCTATATCAATCCATGGTGCACCCTCATCTTGAATACAGCGTGCAGTTCTTGTTGCCCCACCTCAAAAGAGAGACATTAGAAATGGAAAGGTACAGAGACAGGCAACACAAATGATGAGGGGTATGGAACAGCTTCCGTCTGAGGAGAGATTAAAAAGACCGGGACTGTTCATCTTGGAAAAGAGACAACTGAGAAGGAATACGCTAGAGGGCTATAAAATCATGAAGAAAGTGAAAAGAGAAGTGTTATTTACTCCTTCACATAACACATGAACCAGGCGTCACCCAATGAAATTAATAGGCAGCAGGTTTAAAACAAACAAAAGAAAGTACTTCTTCCCACAATGCACAGCCAACATGTGGAACTCATTGCCAGGGTGTGTTGTGAAGGCCAAGAATATAAGTGGGTTCACAAAAGAATGAGAGAAGTTCGTGGAGGATAGGTCCATCCACGGCTGTTAGCCAAGATGGCCATGGCTACAACCCCACTCCGGGTGTCCCTAAACCTTCAACTGCCAAAAGCTGGCATTGTTTCCCTGTTCTGTTCATTCCCTGTGAAGCATTTGGCATTGGCCACTGTCAGAAGATGGGGTACCATTTGTCTGATCCAGTATGGCTATTTTTATGGTCTTACAACCATATTAATTCTGGTTCCCACCTCTAATTCACATTCCAGTATAAAAACCTGACTTACATAAAATATACACATTCTCTAGGTCAATCATTAATTCTGTGTATGGTGCTAATAATTCTGTTAATCTAAATCTCATTGTGGTTGTCCCCAGCCCCTTGTACTCTGTATTTGTAATAATCATCTATTATTGTAATGGATGAAATATCCATATATTCACACACTCTCCCCTCTCCGGAAACACCCACTCACAACCCTGATTACCCACAGCCATTACGATGTTGTCCTTATGAGCTGGTGCCAGGATGACTCATGTTTCCTGGGTGATAACTGCAGTGCATGTTCTCTCCTGCATCCTCAAGAATTCCTGTTTCAGTTCTGACCCAAATCCCATCCCCTCAGGTCAAGCAAAAAACTCGGTTTTAGAAAACCCCAGCAAAAGAATCAGCGTGATCCATTTTGTGCTGGTGTCAAAGGCATCTATTAATCAAAGAGCTACAGCTGTTCCATTTAGTTGTACAAAACACATCTATTTAAACGACCCCTAGTCCCATTGTGATGAACTCCTCGCCTCTTTTGCCAACTGATACAGCTTCTACCACCTCTTTCCAGCAGCCACAATACTAGCTTGGTCGCAGCATAACAAAACCCCCACTGTTCTCGAACTAAACTCTGCTCCCTATGGGGAGTCCTGTGCATTACTTAAGCCCAGCAACGGGGCTGTGCCAAGGCAGGGGTTTATACTGAGGGTAAAGCAGCTGCTGCCAATAGAAAAGGTCTCCATGCTGCTCCCAAAGGGACAGGTGCAAAGCAGCAGTTAGGGGATGGGCACAGGACCTCTGCATAGGTATATCAACCACTATCCCAGCCGGTGGGCTGTAAGAGAGAGGAGTATAGGAAGAACACCCCAGTGGTGAGGGTGCTAGCTTAGCCTCTCTGAGACCTGCGTGCAATTCCCTGCTTTGCTACAGGCTTCCTGTGTGATGTCGGGCAAGTCAGTTGGTTTCTCTGTGCCTCAGCTCCTATCTGTCAGAGCAGGATGGTAGCCCTGGCCTTCTGCACTGGTGTGTACTGAGGATAAATACATTAAAGATTTGAGAAGCTCAGATTCTGTGGTAATCAGAACCATAGTCAGAAAGAAAATGAGCAAAGGGCTGAGTCTGAAAAAAACATTTCTAGCAGTAAGACCCGTTGGATGGTGAACAGGTTCCCCAGGGAAGTGCTGGAAGCTTGATTGCTTGAGATACATCTCTGCAGCAGGGAATAATCCTGCCTTGGGGCCTGAACCAAAGCCCACTGAAGTCAGGGGGAGTCTTTCTATTGACTCCAGCAGGCTTTGGGTCAGGCTCAAGGTCTCGTCCTTCTCTAATGTCTACAAGTGCAACTTGGATCTCTGCAGTGACTGTAAAGCTCAGATCCGCCTGCTTCAACAGCACTTGAACTAAGGGAGCATAGGGCCTATGACACTCACTAGAGCAGTTCTGGTTCCATCCAGTAGAGGGCAGTGGTATTTACACACCAGCCAACTTCAATACATGTGAGGCCAAACCACAAGTTCACTGGCAAGATGGATTTTCCCCAATGTTACCCTGCTTTCTAAATTTGTAGGCACTATTTCAGGGGTGAGCAAACTTTTTGGCCTGAGGGCCACATTGGGGTTCCAAAACTGTATGGAGGGCCGGGTAGGGAAGGTTGTGCCTCCCCAAACCCTAACCCTATCTGCCCCCTCCCACATCCTACCCCCTGACTGCCCCCCTCAGAATCCCCGACCCATCCAACCCCCCTACTCTTGTCCCCTGACCACCCCTCCTGGGACTTCCTGCCCCTAACTGCCCCCTTGGGGCCCCGCCCCATCCAACCCCCCCGATGCCTGACTGCTCTGACCCCTCTACACACCCCTGCCCCCTGTCAGGCCCCCCAGGACCCAACCCCCTCTCCAACCCCCCTGAAAGGCTCTTTCAGAATCCGGCCCTGCAAACACGGGCAGAGGACTCAGGAGGAGCAGGGGCAGCCACAGAGAGGCAGTTTCCCCTTCTCTCCGGCCAGCTGTGCGGCCGCCCACTGCTCCTCCCAAGTCCTCCACCCGCGTTCCCGCCACCCGCACCGCCCGCCTGCTCCCTGGAGGCTGCAGGTGAGCCTCCCTCCCTGCTTTCCCCTGCCCCCGCCGTGCAGCCCCCTCCCACACTGGCGGTACAGCGAGCCGAGGCTGCGGGGGAGGGGGAACAGCTGGGGAGGGGTCAGGGACTTGCTTCCCCGGCTGGGAGCTCAAGGGCTGGGCAGGACGGTCCCGCGGGCCAGAGGTGGTCTGTGGGCCGTAGTTTGCCCATCTCTGCACTATCTTCTGTGTCTCCTGCACTCAATAACACACCTTTACCCGAGCAAACATCTTGGTTTATTGACGATCGGCTCCTCCTTCTCTTTGTCCATATAATCAGCTGGCCTGAAGGTTCCTGACAGCAGGGACGTGACAGGAAAGCGTCTAGCTGTGGGAGGGGGTTGTGTCCACAGCTGCCTTCTCAAGCGCACAGACACTTAGGCTGGGGCCCCTAAGCTTTGAGGGATCTGGATTGTAGACTGGCCAGAGAAGGACCCTTTTCTTTTTACCTGCCTGTAAAGTGCCCAGCAGTGCTCAGTCCATCACAGTAATGGCCTCTGACACCGCCCTCCCCAAGAATAACAGGGTATTGGCAGCTGTTCCTTGCTCTGCTGGGAGCTCAGGAAAAGCATATGAGGATAGCTGCAGGGTTAAAAGTCCCCCCTACTAATTTCTCAAAATGCTGCTAAGACCAGGTCTTTCTGACCTGCCTGTTGATTTTCCTTCCTCTTCACCAGTTCTCAATCTAATGAAGGCCCCCTGGTCCTCATTAAACCTTCAAATATTGCTCTGCAGTCATATCTGGGACTGGGCCAATGCTTCCTAAACCAATGTAGGTGGCATGGATCCATATGCTCCAGCCAAGCTTGTGAACAAACCAAGGCTTATTATACCCTCCTGTGCTTCCTTACACCTGTATATTTTCAAATCACTGCATATATAGCAGCTAATTAACCCTCCCATCACTGCAGCAAGGTTGGGAATCATGATGCTCCACACTTGACAGATGGAGAAAACAAGTCATCTGCCCCCTCCAGTGGAAACATCCATTTCAGCTTCCCCTCAGGTGGAAGGACTTGGCATGGCTCTGGCTCCCAGCCCTGTGGACTCAGGGTGGATGTGAAAAGGCAGTGAAGGATCCTCATGCAGATGCTTCCAGGACCAAGGTTGTGGAAAAGTTGTCTCCTTTGGTTTTTTCATTCACTTTATGGGTTTTTTTTATTCCTATCCTGCTTTCCCCAATGTCCCCACCCCTTATTCCCTTGCATCTCTATTCTCTCTCATTCAAGAGAGACCAGCTCAAGGCAATCTGGAGTCCTAGCCACAGCTCATATGACAGCTCCATCCTCACTGCACCGTGCCCCCACCCCTCCTTGAGGTAGCAGCAAGTGTTAATGTTAAGAAGAATGGTGCAGTTCACACCTCTTTGAGCTATTGTGTCAGGCTCTCTGCAGACTCAGGCAGGTCTGAGTTACACCCACATCATGCCTTCAAGCTTTTCTTTGCACCCATGAGTGCTAGAAACATAGGTTTTAAAAAATATAACAAGAGCTGCACTTCTGATTTCATCACATGACTCCAAGAGCTGGCGCTCTAGACATGGCTCTATAGTGCCTGTACCTGAAGCCAGCCCTGGACTAGATAACACACTTTCCTCATTTCCAGCTGCGGGTGATGGCTTGAGGGTGCTGCCTTGGCATGTAGATAAGCTTCCAGCCCTGCAGGGATGATAGCAGCAGCAGCAGCTTCCTCCACCTTGTGCCTCACCCCGGCTTAGGGGAGGGAAAGTCATTCACTCCCCAAGGCCATTTGCTCCTTGCACTTGCAGCAGAGAGGGCCAGCACAGAGGCTGTGGGCCTCCATGGCTGAAGCAGGCAGGATAGGAGCTGAGGACTTTAGTGGCGAAGGGCTCCATGTCCAATCACCAACCCTTCCTGCACCATCTCAGGTCTCTAAGGTGCCACAAGTACTCCTTTTCTTTTTGTGAATACAGACTAACACGGCTGCTACTCTGAAACATCTCAGGAGAATGGCTCTCTAGCAGTGTGCCAGCATCTGCCTCTGCTACTGAAGAATCCTTAGCCTCTTCGTGACACACTACCCTGAGTTAGGCAAGTCCTCTACAAGGTCAAACTTCTCCCCACAACACTCACTGTACCACAGGGGCTGTAAAGCATGCATTCTCCTCCGAGGGCTGAGGGACAGACACAGGACACTAGCTAATGTGTTCGCTCTCTCGGCTCCATACTGATGTGCTACAATGTGCATCCTCCTCTCAGACTTCATTTCATGCGATCTTAACAGTAACACTTTCCACCTCTCTGGCTCCTGTTAATTATTTGTGTTTCCATAGTACTTAGAGGACGCACCTGACCTCCTGGCCCCATTGTGCTAAGCGCCGTACAGATACGTACTAAAAAACCGGCTCTGCCCTGAATAGCTTCCAATCTAAGTAGACAAGAGGGACAAAGGGTAGAAGGAAGGACTACTAACCCCATTTATAGATGGGAAACTGAGGCACACAGAGACTGTGACCTACCAAAATCACACTCCGTGTCTGTCAATGCCAGGAATTGAACCAGACCCCCAGCCCAGAGCCATGACCACAAGTGTCTTTATCCTCATTTCATAGACAGGAAAACCCAGACACAAAGTGATTCAGTGTCTTTCCTGAGGTCCAAGCTGAGAGTAGAACTCCGGCCTCCTATCCTGTAGCTCAAGCTATTCCTCTGATTGCCACCGTGACCCTTCATCCCTGGAATGGAGCGGGCAGAAGTTACCTCCTGGTTATGACTTGTGAGCAGTTACTGTGCAATAGGAAAAATCTGGGCCATTGGAGATACAGTTCTGGGATTTAGCCAAAGACAACAAACGATTGAGGAAATAGTAAATGAGTGGCCTGGAAGTTACTTTAAATCTTTCCCTGGCTGCAAACACAGAAAACAACAGAGAAGGCACCTGCAGAACGTGACCACTTTAAACCCCAGGGAGGCTGGGAAACGGGCTGGAAAAATAGATCGGTCAGAGGGTGAGTAGCTGAAGTGGCATCGTTTAACTTCCCTCTGCGTTGAGGGGTTCTGATGCGCTGTGGGTATGGCTGGGGAGGGGTGTGGCATCATATTCCTTCAGTGCCAGGGGAACTGTCATGCAGGAGATCATGCTGATGCTGTCCATGTTAGCTTCCTCTGAATACCCCTCCCCACTGATAACACACCACCCAGAGCTGGCTCCGGAGCAGCCACTACTGCGGAGCTACGGGTTCTGCTCCGGGAGGCCAGATCTATAGGAGTGTGGACTGTTGGACAGGGAGACACTAAATCCTTACATCTCCCAGCCACTGTGGCCCCATCACATCCCGGGCCAATTCTGCGGACTCTGGAGGTCTTGCAGGAAGCTGCGTAGTTGCACCCCAATTCCTGAAAAAATCAAGTGCTCTAAGGCTGGGTTATCCTCCAATTGTCTTAGTGAGAGTCAAAACACTTGGGGGCAGGGACCGTGCCTGGATGGTGCCTGGCATATTCCTGGGTGCAGGCTCATGGGAGCCCAGGGTTCACGCGTTGACTGGCTGTATGAATGAAGAGTGGGGGGAAATGGAAGGTAAGCGAAGGAAAGCTCAGAGAACCTAGCTCTGTGCTCTGGGAGGGTGGCACGCGGCAGGAGAGCCTCATCTAAGCAGGGAGGGAGGAAGAATCCACCTTTTTATGTTGCAAAAACAGATTCGCATCAGAGAGTGCATAAATTGCATTGTAGGGCTAGGCCAGACAAGCTTCCAGGTCCCACATGGTGCTGGGGGAAGTCAGGGCAGCTGGGAGCACATCAGTGTTCTAGCAGGTGAGGAGGGCAATCAGCGCGTGATTGTTACATGGGGTGGAGCTAGGAGGGTTCTTGGCTGTCTGGATTGGGGAGATAAGAAGATGACAACTCAAGGTATGTTTACACTGCACTCAGAGGTGTGATCGGAGCAGGGGTAGATAGATCCGAGCCAGCTTTGATCTAGCTAGCTCCGGTACTGATAGCAGGAAGTTGCACCCATCTGGATGTCAGCATGACCTAGCTGCCCAAGTACATGCCCAGGCTCCTGCGTGGGTTTGCACAGCCAGTGCTGCTGCAGCTTCATGCAATTATATGATAAAGCTAGCTTGGGTACATCTAAGCACCTCTGACTGCAATGTGGATGTACCCTGAGACGCTGTAGGGCGAGGGGAGGGCATATTGGGTGGCATTGCTCTTTGTTGTTCCAGCCCCAGCTGTTTGAAATTCTCTCCTCCTCTGAACCACTCAATCCTGCTGGGCCAAATTCAGATCTGGCACAAACAGCTGCAACTCCACTGAAGTCAATTCTCCTCCTGTCACCAGACCCTTCCTGTCTCTGAATCCCACTTCAGGGAATGTTCCCCCTACATGTTTCCATGTAGTCACAGCTTTCAGCGGAACTGGAGTAATAAATCTTTGGAGGCTCAGATTCACAGACTAGCTCAGTCATTTTTGTTCACCCACAACAAATTCCCCTCTGCTGGCAGTGTGGATAGAGTGCTAGACCAGGAGAGGTGGGGTCTAGCCAGTGCTGCCACTGCCCTGCTGAGTGATCCTGGGCAAGTCACTTCACTGCTCCGTACCTCAGTTTCTCCATCTGTGAAATGGGGATAATGATATTGATCTCCTTTGTAAAGCACTTTGAGATCTATGGATGATAAGAATGAGGTATTTAAATTTTTATACCCACAGGCAACCACTGGATTCCAGAGCTCAGGGGCTGTATTCCCAGGAGCTAAGGTGCTGTGATACATGTGACACAACACAAATTGCTAGCAAACTTACAGCTATCCCAGTGCTTGGAGAGGGCTAGGATTCCTCTCACCTGCAGGGCTTGAGTTGCACCTTAGCCGAATGTTTTAGTGGATCATGTCAACTCGGAGCAGGTGATCTATTCAATGTGCTTTGAGTCACTTTTCAGGCTATTCTTTGGGTGCACTTGCTCTGGGGAGTTTACCCTGTAGGAGTTTTGTTATTACATGGCCTAAAAGAACTAAATTAAATTGTGTAGCTGGGGAGAAGGCTTGTAGTCTGGAGAGGCTAGAGCAGACTAACATGGAACAATGGCCCTGGGGTATTGGAAATAGGACTTCACAAAGAATGGCTCTAAGTTAGTTAGGTGCCTAAATACCTTTGAGGATGTAGGCCTAAGTGAATTGCCCAGATCACACAGGAAGTCTGTGGCAGAGAAGGGAACTGGACTCAGGTCTCTAGAGTCCCAAGTTCGTGCCCTAATCACTGAACCATGCTTCCTCCCTATTAGGGACAGATCGGTCCTGCTGGCACATGGAGTTACCCCTCCTGTCACAGCTGGGCTTGCTGGGTCCCAGGGGGGCTCACCCAAAACAGGCAGGCAGCAAACCTTCCTCCTGCTCCCAGGATCCCTGCTGGGGTTCAGGGTAGCTTTAACCTCTCCCAGGGGCTCAAGCCGAGGCTGCTGAGAGACTGTGCTAATGCTGTCCACACCCAGCGCCACCCTAACAGGACAGTGCCCCACATTTTGGGGCCGTGCTCATGGGCAGCAGAGCCCCTCTGCAGATGTCTTCAAACCCCCCTCAACTCCCCTACTCCCCACTCTCTTAGACTCTAGTATTAGGGGAGCAGATTCAAAGGCCGGGGTAGACTTTCCATTGACTTGGCTGGGCTCTGGGATAGGCCCCCCTTTGGGGGACAGAAATAGGAGGGGAAGAGGTGGAGCAATGCTGGGCAGATCGTGGGAGGCCCTGTTGCCTAAAGATAGAAATGACACACACAACCTGGCCCCCGGAGCTGAGAAGATTTAATTTTGGACTGAAGTAAATCCTGGAAACAGCTGCGAAATCTGACCAAAGGAAATGGCTCTACACATCCAGAAGGCAGATCAGGATGTGCCTGTGTGGCTAGAGGAAGCCTGTGAAAAGACAAGCGCATTAATCATGTGTGTGTTTGGGGAGGGGGTGGAGGCCCCTTCCTCCGCTGGTGTCCAAGTGCTGGACTCTTTAAGAAGGAAAGTTTGTCAGGCCCTTGCCTACTACACAGGGTCCATCTGCCCCCCAGCAACTGAGATCAGAATGAAAGATGGTGAACGTTTCGGGCAGAGGGCTGCAATGCAATATCCAAGCCAGTCAGTGCTGTGTCTAGCTACCAGAGAGGGGACTTTGCTAAGAGAAACTGGAAAGGTCTTAAATAAAATCTAAACGAATAACGAACCATCAGGGTCAAATCTGTCATCTTGGCAGGCTTGTAAGAGGATGTGAGAAATGAGCTTTACTGAGATGATAAAGTCCAATGGGCAAAATTTTCATACGTGGGTGACTAAAGCTGGGGTTGGCAGCACTGTCTAATACACGGAGCACTGACTGGGAGTCAGGAGACCTATTCCTAGCTCTGCCACTAAGTTGCTAAATGACCTTGGGCAACTCACCTCACCACTTTGTGCCTCTGTCTCCCTTCCTACCCTTTATCTGTCTTGTCAAATTAGACTGTAAACACTATGGGGGCTTGGAGTGTCTCTCACTAGGTGTTTGTACAGCACCTAGCACAATGGGACTCAGATCTTGCTGGGGGGGGCCTCTTGGCATTGCTGTAACACAAGTAATAATAAACTTGGGCACCTACATAAGAGTGGCCCAGTTTTCAAAGGAGCTGCACATCCCATTCTCCTCAGGCAGTTGGAGCTGCAGGTGTCCTGAAAGTCCAGCCATTTATTCAGATGCCTAAGCAAGGAAGTCCCCCATGCCTGGTTTTAGGGACCGAAGCTTGGAAATGTTCACCTGTCTAAATAGATTTCAGAGTAGCAGCCGTGTTAGTCTGTATTCGCAAAAAGAAAAGGAGTACTTGTGGCACCTTAGAGACTAACAAATTTATTAGAGCATAAGCTTTCGTGAGCTCACGAAAGCTTATGCTCTAATAAATTTGTTAGTCTCTAAGGTGCCACAAGTACTCCTTTTCTTTCTGTCTAAATAGAAATACACATCCCGCCCTCCCCCTCCCCCGCTGGCAGTGCCTCGGGGACGGAATTAAAATATGTTTGTAACAATAGACTAGAAGTTACCTTACCTCTGCTTGGAATGTCTCCTGTGTTTGGCCTGGGCTGTGAATTTCCTTTGCCCCAGCCTGTCTCATCAGGTTTGCTCCTGTTGAGACAGATGCCAGCATCCCGCCCATTGATGTAAATACTGAAATAGTGACAGGTGTTTAAGTGTTCTGAGAATTCAGTTTCCCATGTGAACATTTCACTAGTGATCTAAAATGAGAACAAACCACTGCCATTTTCCTTGAAAGCAATCCGGAGATAAAGGGCTGGATGGTGTGTAAGTATGTGCAGGGCTACTGAAGGCAACAGCCTGTGCTTGTTTACTCTTTGATTTGCTTTGGAGGATGCTAGTGTCTATTGGCTAGGGCACTGTACTAGAGTGCTGAAAAGCTGGGTTCTGTTCTCAGTTCTGCCACTGATCTGCTGACTGACCTTGGGCAAGTCACTGTGCCTCAGTTTCCCCTCTCACAATGGCACCATAATCTCAGTTAGGGCCTTCAAGATGCTACTGTAATACAAATAAATACTAATAGCAGGATGGGGAGCCCAGTAGCTGTACAAACACATAGCAAAATAAGATCCCTCTCCCAAGAAAGGCATCCCAGAAACCGTGTGTAACTACCACTCAAACACCGCAGAAATACAAAAGAAGCCTGTGGCAATGATAGATATCCTAAAAACAGAACAGGAGATGAATGGCATAACTCACATGCCTTGTGCGTGGCAAAATGGATTTATTTCAAATACCTCCCCCTGGGCAAGCTTATAGACCAGCAATGGTGCATGTTCTGAAGCTGCAGCTTCTTTAAAATGTTACCTAACCAGGAACCAGAGTGGATATGAATCTCCTCCCATTTTCACTGGCACTATATCCGAGTGTCTGTGTTGAACTCAGTGACTGGACTTATCCTGGTATAAATCTGGCCTGTGAGACCTATTCTCAGTATCAGAATTAAAGAAGCAATCGCACTTTTGTCACCATGACTAATTAACACTGATGTGATGAAACAACGACCTTTGTGGCCACGCTCAATATCATCAACATTAAAAAATAAAACAAACCCCACCCATTATAAAACAAACTACAGCTATACAAAGTGAGCTGAGGGAAGTATCATGCAAAGCAGGATGCATTAGCAAACCCCAAGGCAAACAAAGGGCTTAGCTCGCAGTGAAAGAGCCTATGATCCTTGGTAATACAATTATAGAAAATATAGTGCCGAATGTACAGAAAATAAAGCAGACACAAAGTCTCACAAGGCCAAATTCATCCACTGCAGTCAATGCACTCACCCCAGGGATTAATTTAATTCATTAGTGGCCTCCTGCTTGACAAAACAAAAGCCTAAGATACTGGGTCCAGATTCTCAATGGGAGTTAGGCACCTAAATACCTCTGAAAGTCTGGGCTTTGGTCTTTAACTTTATCCAACCACCTCTCCTCAGAAGATCATTTGCCACTCTGTGCCTCAGTTTTCTCATCAATGGGGATAATGATACTTACCTCCTTTGTCAAGCGTTTTGAGACCTACTGATGCAAAGTGCTAGAGAAGAGCTGGGTATTATTTGTAACTCTTTCGGGCCCCATTGCTTGTGAAACAGGGATCACTGAGTTGACCTATTTTAACCACTGTAAAGCAATGGACCGATGGAGCATTCAAACTCTCTCCTACACGACTAGCCTTTACCAGTTGAAATATTCCCATTGACTGGTTGTGTGCAAGTAAGGGAGAGCAGGGCCAGGATCTATCTGCCACTGGAGTGACTCCAGATTCACTCTTGTGTAGCTGAGATCCGAATCTGGGCCACATTCTCTAGTCTCAGTTAGGGTCTGTCTTCACTGCAGAGTTAACCTGAGTTACCGCCACTCGAGTTAGCCTAGCTCGAGTGAAAGCAGCCATGCTACGAAATAACACTCCAGCTGCTGTGTCCGCACAGGCGCTTTCTCACTCGTGTGAGTCGCTAGGACTTCCAGAGGCGCATCCCATGGTTCTGTGCAGTGCAGTAAACTGAGATGCTCTATGAATTCTTTCCTAGTGAATTGTGGGAGAACTTTGCTGTCCTTCTGGGGAACTGTGGGAAGGCATTGGAAAACTAGCAGCACTTGAGTGGAGCCAGCGTGCATCTGCACTACAGAGCAGTCATGCTAGCTGATGACGAGCTGTGCTAATTTGAGCTTTAGCCAGCCAATCTGAGGTAAAAGCACCATCTCACGCGCGCTATGGGTTGTGTGCGGATGGGACTTGAATTAGGGCAACACTCTAGTTATAATTAGAGTTAAATCTGCAGTCAAGTCAAGCTCTTGGTACCACAATCTAGACAGCAAAATAACAAAGCCACCACATGCACATTACAATCAGTGATGGGTCGAGATCCAGATAGGGTTTGGGGTTCAACCAGCGCTAAGGTGTGTTGTTATTATACAATAGCACCTAGCAGCCCCAGTTGACATTGGGGTCCCATTCTACTGGGCATGCACATATACATACTGAGAGACAATCCCTGCCCTGAAGAGCTTACAATCTAGATAGACAAGACAGACAAAGGACTGGAGGAAGGGATAGCATTATCCCTATTTTACAGATGGGGAACTGAGGCACAGAGAAACTAAGTGATTTGCCCAAGATCACACAGGGAATCTGCTGCAGAGCTGGGAATTGAACCCAGGTCTCCTGCGTTCCAGCCCAGTGCCTTACCTATACAACATAATTTCTGGGTTCAGATATGACTACACTGAAGTAGCTCAAGCTGTTTTCAAAGATTCGGGCCCCATTTAAACCAGACACATGGGCAACAGTATAGTTTTGGATCCTACACAGAATCAATGTGGTTCAGATCTGGGGATTCATAACTCTTGAAACAAACAAATAAACAATTCTGGAATTAGAAGGGGCTTGGGCTGGGTTCAAAGTCCTGGTCTGTGCCCATCTGTAATTACAAATGAAATCTGGAAGAGGAAATTTCTTTTGATTATCCAAAGTGCAGCCTGGGCTGCCAAGTGGCTTGTGTAAACTATAATATAATAAAAAGGAGAACTCTTGGGATCAAAGATTAAGCCCTTGTTTGATTCAGTTCCAAACAGCACTGGATTTGTTGTGATTACCACACTCAGCCTAAATAATCAGTCTGTGACTTGGATTTCTTCTTCAAAGGAACCAGGAAAACATGGGGAAATTCTCTAAACCTTGAACTTTTTTCAAAGAATACAAAGATAAGACATTGGGTCCGGTTTTATACTGTAGTAACTGCCGTCCCGTTAAATAATCTAACTTGAATGCTAATAACTTTGGGGTTGATTTTCAAAAGTGTGGGATTCTGAAGCACTGAGGCCATTAGACTCTCCATGAAACTTGTGCTCCTTAGGAGCTTTTTGATAATCTCTCCCTTTATTTCTGTAGTTATCCAACCATTGTCAATTAAAAATATCAATGTTCCAACAACTTTAAGCAATCTTCCATTTGTACTTACGTCAGGGCTGTGAAAATAAGTTTGTTGGTTTGTTTTTTCTATCAAGAAACCCGACCTAGTGGTATTTGGGGTATTTTACTGGGATTTTCAGATTTTATTAAAGTTTTTATTTTCAAGTTCTGTGAAGAATTTACATGGCCCCTTTATTTATATACACACACACTACTAGAAATATTCAGTCTGTGAATGAAAATTTTAATTATTCTGATGGAATCATCAATGTTCTTCTCAGGTCTATGGGGAAGGAGACTGGGTGGAGTCATTTGGTGACTGGGAAAAGGGGAGTGGTTAGTAGTTAGAATCCACTGTCATTGCATGTGGACAAGATGGAAATGTGAGCTCTTGGGGGGCTTGGTTTGCTGGAATTTAGAAACTTCTGGAAGGTGGGAAGGGCACCTGATAACGAGGTCCTATAGAAAGCTGTTTAGCTAATCTTACTTTCAGTCTTTAGTCCTGCAGAGTATTGAACTCACTAGATGATTGTTTCTCATTCCAGCAGGGGGAACTGTGAAAGCTGCTGATCAATACTACAAATAGGTTATTAGTGTTCAGTGATTTACTAAACATCAGTGTATGAATTTTTTACCCAGCACAAAAGAGGTAATTAGTCTGTTCTTCCATTGGGAGACTCATTCATAGTCTAAAAGATATTATCCCTGTTATCAAGTTTTCCCTGATATTCTAAATTATTTTCAATAATTTTTCCTTTAAACACTTAAATATTTCCTTTTCCTCCTTGGTATTTATACTTTTCAATTATCTGTCCCCTCTTGGCCATCTCTTGGCTACACAAAGAAATTAATTCAGATTAAGGTAGGGTATGAATTGAAAGCGGAATACCTATGCCTGACTAACTTCCTGTGTGAATGCTCTTATTCTGGAATAAGAGTGTTTTATTGTGAATTAGCTTAATCCCTGGATTAATCCACTGGAATAAACTCATTCCAGAATAAGAGCATCCACACAGTAAATTAATCAGGAACAGCTATTCTGGAATAACTCCCTGGGCAGACAAACCCTGAGATAAATAATAAATATGTAGTTCTTTTCATCTTTCTATAAATAAATTAATGACCTTAGTCCCCAGATAATTTTTGATGTTTTAACTCACATCTTTCTGCTTATGAGGAGGCCAGGACTCAACATGTTATTCCAGCTGTTAAGTCATCAACATCTGAAAGCTTCCTGGGAGCAAGACAGGATGCTTCTGTGAGTAGAGCCCTCTGTCACATTGACCTTTCTGGCTGCCATATTGCATTGTAAATTCAAATCTCACTTGCCTTCCAGTCACCCTTAACCAGGTTTCTCTCTCCCATTGGATATCGGCATTTCAGATTCTTTTTCCACAAATGGAATAGCTGCATTTTCCCAAGCTCGACCTCAGGTTGCTATTTCCTGCCCATATTTCTAACCTCTCTGTTATTTCTTTGTGCTTCCGGATATTATCAACATCTCCCCAGCTTATCATTATTAGCTGAGGGCCAGATTCTGCTTCCCTTATTCATGGTGAGCAGTGCTTTACTCCTTAAGTAGTCCCGTTGAAATCAGAACTGCTCCTTCATTATCATGGGGCTTTAGTCTTCTTCCAGATAGCTAATACCGATAGATCAATAGATAAGGCTGTAAGAAAATGGCTGGCTGTGATTTTGTTGCAGGAATCAGAAGTTCTATGGCTTGTGTTACACAGGAGGTCAGACTAGGTGATCATAATGATCCCTTCTGACCTTAAACTCTATGACTCTATGAACTGTTAACACACACAACTTTTTATAGTTGCCGTAAACTTGAGTGGGGTTGCAACCCGCTGGGCCAGGTCGCAATGCGACTTACTCAGATCTGTCTGGGACACCCCTCCATCATGCTTGCCTTCGAAAGCCCAGCAAGACACACTGTGTCTCTTCTGTGCTGCTGCCCGGCTTTGGAAGGCAGGCTGCATGCCTGGAACTGGAACTTTAACAAGCCATGGCCGCAACTTTTGAATAAAAAAAACCAAACCCACAACTGTCTTAGAACATAATAACGGCCATATTGGGTCAGACCAAAGATCCATCTAGCCCAGTATCCTGTGTTCTGACAGTGGCCAATGCCAGGTGCCCCAGAGGGAATGAACAGAACAGGTAATCATCAAGTGATCCATCCCCTGTCGTCCATTCCCAGCTTCGGGCAAACAGAGTCTAGGGACACTCAGAGCATGGGGTTCCATCCCTGACTATCCTGGCTAATAGCCATTGATGGTCCTATCCTCCATGAACTTATCTAGCTCTTTTTTGAACCCCGTTACTGTCTTGGCCATCACTACATCTTCTGGCAAAGAGTTCCAGAGACGGACGGAGCGTTGTGTGGAAAAATACTTCCTTTTGTTTGTTTTAAACCTGCTGCCTATTAATTTCATTTGGTAGCCCCTAGTTCTTGTGTTATGAGAAGGAGTAAATAACACTTCCTTATTTACTTTCTCCACGCCACTCATGATTTTATAGATCTCTATCATATCCCCCTTAGTCGTCTCTTTTCCAAGCTGAAAACTGCCAGTCTTATTAATCTCTCCTCACATGGAAGCTGTTCCATACCTCTTACAGTCTTGCAGCCTTATCAATAGGTGTTTTCCAACTCTAACTCATAGGATCAATCAAATGTAACTAGGGACTGGAACTAGCTCGGAGGCTCCTCCTTCGACCCTCTCCCACTCGATACCTGCTGTCCGTCGCCACTCTTCCTGTTTGCTTTCTGTCAGCAGGTTTTCAATCCAGGAAACCAATTTCAATCCAGGCCAATTTGATTTAATTTGGCAAGAGTGGAGACGCTATCAAATGCTTGACTGAAATCCAAATGTAATTTCATCTCCATTTCCTTTGTCGTTCATTTTAAATCAAGGGGCAGACTTTATGCTGACGCACAGAAAGGCACGGCCCAGGGGGAGGAGAAACAAAGATGACTTGAAGCCATCCATGTTCTGGGCTGCTGCTGGAGCCACAAAGAAGCCGGCATAAATCAGAGCAGCCCCAGGAATTGCTCTAATTTATAACAGCCTCCCTGCTGCAGGCTAGAATTCCCATAATGCTGAGGTGCATCCAGGACCATCCCTAGAAATTTTGGTGCCCTACGCAGCCTTTCTGTGTGGGGGGTGGTCCCAGGCTTCCGTAGAGGGGCAGGAGCAGGGTTGGGAGGCAGGGGAGCACCGCCCCCAGCACGAGCCGGCAGAGCAGAGTGGGTTGTGACCGGGTTACTCCACTTCCTGCCACCCAGTGATTGCCGGGCGGACCCAACCCCTGCTGTAGTCCCCCGGGACATTGCTCAGGGGAAGGGGTGGAGCAGGGGCAGGGCTGGGGCGGAGCAAGGGTGGGAAGAGGTGGAGCAGGGGCAGGGGCTTTGGGGAAGGGGTGGAGTGGGGGCAGGGCCGAGCAGGGGTGGGAAGAGGCAAGGCTGGTACAGAGCAGGGGCCAGGGCCACAAGGAAGAGGCAGAGCAAGGGTGGGGGCAGCTTTCCTGGCCGGCTGGGGGATCAGGCTAGCCGCTGGAGCAGCATGCAGCTGCGAAGGGCACCAGGAAATCTGGGGCAATTTGATGCCCCAAATTTCCTGGTGCCCTATGAAGCTGCATACTTTGCATATGGCCCTGGCTGCATCCTTTAGGGTTGCCACTTTTCTAACTGCTGGTAACTGGACCCTGAGGCCCTGCCCCCTTCTCCACCTCTTCCCCCCCAAGGCCCCGCCCCGTCAGTCGATCCTTTCTCCCCCTCCCCCAGTCATTTGCTGAATCATCTCCCCTTCCCTCCTCCCCACCCCCCAGCTGGTCTCCCTCTGCTGGGGGCTGGAACAGGAGCTGCTGCAGCCTGACAAGGAGCCTGCCTGCAGGTAGGAGGCGGCCCTGGCTGAGCAGGGGTTGGCGTGGGTTAATGACCCGGTGCCTCCCCCTGCCCCACGATAACCAGACTTTTGGTGTCTAGTCTGTACATCTGACTGGACACTGCCAGGTTCCATTTTTGACCAGACTTTCCTGTTGAAAAACAGGCATCCGACAACCCTAAATGGCACCTGGACACAGAAGCCAAAACCTGGACTGTCCGGGTAAAACCCTAATCCCTTTCATCACTGACACACCACCGGCGCCAGCGCTGCTAAGGGGAGATGGTGTAGGATTGCTTATGTCAGCCCTGTGCTCCTCCCGCTCTGGACAAATTCTTTCTCAGCCCCTTGCAGCACATAGGGGCTAGGTGTAGGGCCAATAATTGGTCTCAAAGCTTGACTGCCAAGATCTGTTCTTTAAGGGAGTGACACTGCGTCCCCCATGCCACAGTGGAACATTGACAAATACACAGCTGGAATCAGTCTGGCTCATCTGTGCATTAAAACAGGTATCAAAATTACAAGAATGTGTTTAGACTTCATTGAATGCGTGTGAGTTGTTGCCTGCATTAATCTCACTTGTAACCTCTGTATCCCATATTGTAAAGTAATATTTGAGTGGTTGTATTGTGAGTCTCTGTTACCGTGTAAATCACCAGACGGGAGAGACACAACTAGTGGGAAGTGCCAATCTGCAACAGAAAGTGTTACATCCTGCCCAACAGGAACGGTCCATCGACGCCAGAAGGACTATAACGGGATGTTAAAGGGGACAAAAGACTTGGTTGCTCTGCTCTTCTCCCCAGTCAAGATGAGTCATGCAAGTGGATTCCCCCATCATCTGAGTTTTGCTGCTCAGACCACATGGCAGGAGGGGGTAAAAACCCCAGACAGAAGGAACTGAGTATTTCTGTGCTGCTTGGACTCTGGAGGGCAAGGTTTTCTAGGCATAAGCAAGAGGTCTGCAGCTGTTTCACCTGGGTTAGCCCTAAAGGACATACTGAGTTTGCTTATTATAGAAGCTTCTATTACCTTTTGAAACTTATGATTGTAACTCATTTGTATATCTATGGTTACCTGCTTTAACCTTGTAAATAATTCTCATTTCCTTTTCCTATTAATAAATCTGTATATAGTTTATTATAGGATTGATTACAAGCATTGTCTCTGGTGTGAGATCTAAGGTACAATTGACCTGGGATAAGTGACTGGTCCTTTAGGACTCAAAGTAACCTGAATATTGCTGTGATTCTTGGTGTAAGGGACCATCTATGACAAAGGTTTGTTTGCCTGGGTGGCGAGGCAGATCAGAGTACCCAAGGGGACTGTCTGTAACTCTGTGTTAAGGCTGTTATAGTGCCTGAGGAGTTTACAATTGATAATTGGTGGGGGAAATCTAAGTATAGAACACACCACCAATTTGGGTTTTGTGCCCTGGTTCTTAACATTGTTGTATGCAGTACTGTAGCCGTGTGAGTCTCAGGATATTGGAGAGAGAAGGTGGGGAAGGTAATATTGTTTTTTGGACCAACTTCTGTTGGTGACAGAGACAAGCTTTCGAGCCACACACAGCTCTTCTTCAGGTCTGGGAAAGGTATTCCGAGTGTCACAGCTAAATACAAGCTGGAATAGAGAATTTCATAGAATCACAGGACTGGATGGGACCTCGAGATGTCATCTAGTCCTGTCCCCTGCACTCATGGCAGGACTAAGTATTATCTAGATCCTCCCTGGCAGGTATTTGTCTAACCTGCTCTTAAAAATCTCCAATGATGGAGATTCCACAACCTCCCTAGGCCATTTATTCCAGTGCTTAACTGCCCTGGCAGACAGGAAGCTTTTCCTAATGTCCAACCTAAACCTCCCTTGCTGCAATTTAAGCCCATTGCTTCTTGTCCTATCCTCAGAGGTTAAGAAGAACAATTTTTCTCCCTCCTCCTTGTAATTTTTCTCCCTCCTCCTTTTACATACTTGAAAACTGTTATGTCCCCCCTCAGTCTTCTCTTCTCCAGACTAAACAAACCCATTTTTTTCAATCTTCCCTCATAGGTCATGTGTTCTAGACCTTTAATCATTTGTGTTCCTCTTCTCTGGATTCTCTCCAATTTGTCCACATCCTTCCTGAAATGTGGTGCCCAGAACTGGACACAATACTCCAGTTGAGGCCTAACTGAGCGCGGAGTAGAGTGGAAGAATTATTTCTCGTGTCTTGCTGACAACACTCCTGTTAATACATTCCAGAATGATGTTCGCTTTTCCTGCAACAGCATTACACTATTTAGCATTAAACAATAACTATAACCCACTAACAACCCTCCCCTTCTTTTCCCCCTATGACTGGAGTGGTGTTAACGGGCCACTTCACCTTGAATAGTCCCTTGAAATATAATATGCGTTAACTAGTTATGCTTAAATAATCTGTTCCACCTTGTATTTGGCTGTGACACTCGGAGTACCTTTTCCAGACCAGAAGAAGAGCTCTCTGTAAGCTTGAAAGCTCCTCTCTCTCACCAGTGGAAGTTGGTCCAATAAATGATAGTACCTCCCCCACCTTGTCTCTCCGGTTCGGGTTCAATCTGCCCTGCAGTTGGCACTCACACTCTTGAGTCACTGAAGGCCGCTAGCCAAAGGACTTGCTCCAACTGCCACTGAAGTCAACAGACAGACTCTTTTAGACATCAGTGGGAATTGGATCAGGCACTCATACAACCATGATGCTTAGTAAATGCTTAGTAGAAGGTATCCTTCAGTCTCGAGAGACCAGGGGTATGAGCCCCTGAGAGGTAAAGAATTTACTCAGTTGGTTTTATGGCAGCTGTAAACGTGGCTGAAGAGACCAACTCGAGAGAGACAATCTGATTCTTCCACATCTCTGCCGCACCTCGACCCTTCGGGCTGTGCCTTCTGCGAGCTCTTTTCTCCTCTGCTAGACTGGACGGCTTCCTCTCGGAACTCCAAGGACCTTTGTTAAGCTCATTTCCAAAGGCTGCGGTCCTGAGTGTGATCATCACAGTTATCCACATCCAGGTCCATTTCTTTGAGGTCTCGCTGGCACACATCCTTGAAACGCAATTTTGGGTGTTCTTTGGGTCTTTTTCCAGATGCCAGTTCGCCGTAGAGAATCTCCTTTGGGATGCGCCCATCATTCATTCGGCACACATTCCCAAGCCAGCGGAGGCATGTGCATTCTCAGTATGATGGCCCGTTTGAGCACCTCAGTGTCAGTGACTCCGTCCGTCCAAGAGATGCCAAAGAGTCGACGAAGGCAACGTGCATGAAAGCTGTTGAGCCCAGGGGTGGCGAGTTGTATGGGCCCATGGTGCCTGTGATCCACCAATATGAGAGCACAGGGCCCCGGCTCCACCAAAGTTCGGGGGTGGGTCTCTCCCCCGGCGCCGCCTACCGCCTCCACGTGCCTCCCCTGGAGTATCCCCCCAGCTCCACCTGCTGCCCACGGGCAATTTAAAAGGGCCCAGGGCCCCCGCTGCCAGCGCAATGGGGCAAAGGCAGCTTCCTGCCTGCTCTCCTCTGCTCCACTTATGGAAGTGGCCGGCATGTCCCTGTGGGTCCTGGGGGGGGGGGTGTCTCCATGCGCTCCCCCGCCCTGAGCACCGACTCTGCCAACTGCTGCCAATGGGAGCTGTGGGGGTGGCATCTGCGGGCAGCGGTGCGCAGAGACCCCTCTGGCCCCCCGCCTAGGAGCTGCTACCAGAGAGGGGTGCAAGTCACTTTTGTGAACTGCCCAAGGTAAGCACTGCACCCCGCACCCCCTCCTGCACCCCAACCCCCAGCCTCCCACACCCAAACTCCCTCCCAGAGCCCACCCCGTGCCCCCCTCCTGCACCCCAATCCCCTGCCCCAGCCCAGAGCCCTCCCCCTGCACCCAAACTCCCTCCCAGAGCCCAACCCCTCTCCCCTCCTGCACCCAAACTCCCTCCCAGAGCCTTAGGCAGGTGTGTGTGAGGGGGACTTGAACCCATTCTGGGCACCACCAAAATTATACAAACCTGCTGCCCCAGGTTGAGCCTCTTTTCCTGATGAGAGTCTAAGGTCCATGTCTTGCTCCCGTACAAAAGTGTGCTGATAACACATGCACGATGCACACAGATCTTTGTGTTTGTTGTTTAGCCCCACCCTCTTGCTCAGTCTAGACATTTTTGTGGTGGCTTTTCCAATGCGGATGTTGAGTTCTGTTCCAAGTGAAAGGTTGACTGGGATAGTGGACCACAGGGATGTGAACTCGTTCACCACTTCAGGTTCATAGCTGTTGATCTTGATGGAGGGTGCTTCGTCAATTCCTTGGCACATTATGTTCATCTATTTTAGGCTTCCGGTGAGCCCGAAGTCTTGGCAGGCTGAGGAAAAACTCTCCATAAGGCTTTGAAGATGAGCTTCTCTGTGGGTTGTCACTGCTGCGTTGTCAGCAAAGAGAAGGTGTTGGCTAAGGGCTTCCCCAGTCTTGGTTTTAGATCTGAGTCTTGCAAGATTGAACAACTTTCCATCAGCTCTTGGGTGCAAGTAGATTCCCTCAGCTGAGGAACCAAAAGCGTGTTTCAGTAGCAGGGAGAAGAAGAACCCAAACAGAGATGGTTCCACTGTCTATGTAAGCAGAGTCAGGATGAGCTCCATCCTGACTTTCCCCATGTTATTTCTCCCCCCCCACCCCACCCCCCACTGTTCCTCAATTGTTCTTGTTAACTGTTGGAAATAGCCTACCTTGCTTATCACCATGAAAGGTTTTCCTCCTTTCCCCGCCCTGCTGCTGGTGATGGCTCATCTTAAGTGATCACTCTCCTTACAGTGTGTATGATAAAATCCATTGTTTCATGTTCTCTGTGTGTGTATATAAATCTCCCCACTGTATTTTCCACCAAATGCATCCGATGAAGTGAGCTGTAGCTCACGAAAGCTTATGCTCAAATAAATGTGTTAGTCGCTAAGGTGCCACAAGTACTCCTTTTCTTTTTGCGAATACAGACTAACAGGGCTGCTACTCTGAATCCTGACATCTGGTGGTGAGTTGTGGCAAGTTGTGGAAAAGAACTTCAGGGGCTGATCTCATTTGCATAGGCATACCCAAAATGGTCACTTTGGCTGCTGTGGGATCCCCAGTTTCTCTGTTATTGGGGCAGGAAGAATAAATTGTTATTATCCTGATTATGTTAATCAAGGACAGTGGAACTGTACTTGGCCTTTTGTTATGATGGAGAGACTCGCCATCAACTTAGTAGCACTCGCTAGGCAAGGGATGTGGGTTCCACAACTCAGTGAATTGAGAGAGAGGTTGGGGACAGGTATTAATATATGCCCCCCCCCCCCCCCCCGGTGAGGGTGCTACATGTCAATTGCTCCTGCTTTGCTGTGCACTATCAGAGCTAATTTTGATTTTATTATGAGTCTAGTTAGAGGCTGTTGAGCTGAATTTGCTTTGAGCAAATGGTGTACTAGCACTGAGGCTCCCCTACTACAAACTGAAATCACTGAGTGTTGTGTTAAGTAGTGGGAGGGATCTGAAGATATAATCTGGAGCAACTTGCGGGATGGCAGGAGCGGCTCATGGGACAGCTGGTAGAGCAGAGCAGAGCAATTTATGGGATAGCTGGTGGAGTGGACTGGAACGGAACAGAACGGAGCCACATGGAGAGGTGGGGTAATCGGCTTTGGACTGGCCCAATTTGCTTGGGGTGGGTTTTTTGCTCATGGGTTGTGTTATGAATCCTGTTGGTGGTGTTTCCCCAACATAATGCCACATTGTATCTCTCTGTTATTAAAAGGCTTTTGCTACACTCAGACTCTGTGCTTGTGAGAGGGGAAGTATTGCCTCTTAGAGGTGCCCAGCAGGGGTGGTATATAATTGTCCCAGGTCACTGGGTGGGGGCTCGAGCCGGTTTTGCATTGTGTTATTGGAATGGAACCCCTAGATACTGAACCCGGCCCTTGTTGCTGCCAACTCAGCAGGCAGAAGGGTTACATCTACTACAGGGGTGGGGAACTTACGGCCCACAGGCTGGATCCGGCCCGCTGCTTCATTTCATCCAGCCCGCGGCAAGTCTCCTCACCACGGGCTGGAAGCCCTGAGCCTCTGCAACCCCCCCGCCCCCTGCATGGGGCTTGAGCCGCGAGCACCAGCTCGCTGGGGTGCCAGAAGTCCAGTCGGCTCTGTGCAGTTCCTGGCAGCTCTCGGCATGTCCCTGCAGCCCCTAAGAGCAGAGGCAATCAGGGAAACTCCGTGTGGTGCCCCTGCCCCCAGCGCTGGCTTCGTGGGCACACACACCACGCAGAGCCCCCTGGCCTCTCCGCCTAGGGGCTGGAAATGGCAGCTGCTTCTGGGAACAGCACGGAGCCCCAGCAGGCCGGGAGCTTGCCATAGCCCGGCTGTGCTGCCTAAGGTAAGTGCCACCTGACCAGAGCCCACACCCACTGCCCCAGGTCAGAATCCCCTCCCACACCCTAACTCCCTCCCAGGCCCCACCCCCCAACACCAATCCCCATCCAGAACCCCCTCCTAGATCCCAGTCTGCACCCCAACTCCCTGACCCAGCTCTGAGTCCCCTCCCACATCCAAACTCCCTCCTGAATCCCACACCCCAAAGCTCCTCCCACACCCCAACCCTCTGCCCCAGCCTGGAGCCCCCTCCTGCACTCCAAACCTCTTGGCCCCAGCACAGATCCCCCTCCTGCACCCCCACCCCCTCATCTCCAGCTCCACACTAGAACCCTCACCTTCTCCTGCACCCCAACCCTCTGCTCCAGCCCAGAGCCCCTCCCACACCCTGAACCCCTCATTTCTGGCCCCAACAAGGGAAGCCCTGAGCCTCCCCCCATCCCCTGGGCTGTGTATGGCCTGTGACTGATTTTTTTCTGTGGATCAGTGGTGGCCCCTGACCCCTGGTCCACTAGATAGTTAGGCACAAATCCTCAGAGGTATTTAGGTGCCTAACTTCCATTGATTTCAATAGCAGGTAAGTGACTAAATATCTGGGCCATAGTGATTTTTCTCTTACCATTTGTTCTGTTCTGTTATTAAAGCTTGAAGTTAGATTTACAAAACAACAATTGCCAGGATCTCCTCTACTTTCCTTCTCTGAAAATCAGTAGTACATTTAGCCAGTCCTAGAGCCTCCATGACTTTTCAGAAGTAGTTGTCTGCTGTTTGGTAAGTTTGTTGGCTGGCTCCCTATTTAAACAAACAGAAGGAAGTACTTCTTCATGCAAGCACAGTCAACCTGTGGAACTCATTGCATGGATGTTGTGAAGGTCAAAACTATAACAGGGTTTAAAAAAAAACAACCCTAGTTAAGTTCATGGCGGATAAGTCCATCAATGGCTATTAGCCAAGATGGTCAGGGATGCAACCCCATGCTCTGGGTGTCCCTAGCCTCTGATTGCCAGAAGCTGGGAGGACGACAGGGGATGGATCTCTTGATGATTACCTGTTCTGTTCATTCCCTCTGGGGAACCTGGGATTGGCCACTGTTGGAAGACAGGATGCTGGGCTAGATGGAACATTGGTCTGACCTTAACACCTGATGATGCATGTCATTTGGAGTTGCTGACGTGTGTACTGACAATTCTAAGGGTTCCCCTATTTGATCTTTATCAACAGCTGTTTTTTTCAAGGTGTGCATTACTTCCTAACTGCCAAACTTCTGTGGCAATTTCCTTTAATCAAACAAAGGCAGATTTTAAAACATAATTTCAGTATCGCAGCTATTTAACAGGCCTCAGTGTTTTCATCACCCTCCTTTATCAATGGAGCCCTTGGCTCGCTGTTATTTTTTTTGCCCATGCTTCGTTTGCTAACCACTTTGGCTGCATTACTTCACTCTGCATCTTGGCTGCCCTCCTCTTTCCCTGCAGCATTGACTGACTCTGTATATTCTCGTTTGGCTGCTTCCCCATCTGTCTCCTTTACAGATTTGCTTCTCACTCAGGTTCCCAATCAGTCCCTTGGGAAGCCAGATTGCGCTAGGGTATTAGAGGCCCAGATTCAGTTCCACAGGAAGAGCACACGGTCCTTTCTTCTGCGCACTGGGGCCTGCTGCGTCCCGGAAGGCAGTCGGCCACAGGGGTGGGCTGGCCGCAGTACAGCTGCCACCACATCTCCCGGGGCTGCTACAACTAGGATGCAGCATTAAGTTCCATCCACCGGCAGAAGATGTCCGAGAGGGGCATAGAATCAGCACGTCCTCCTCCTGGCCCACCCATGGCTGCACAGCCAGCTCTGGGCACCCCAGTGGAGCAGGAATTGCAGGGGCCTTGCACTGAAGTTACAGTCCACCCTGCCCCCTCTCCCACCAGGAGCCACATCAGCTCCAGACTGGGCTGGTGGAAGCCAAGAGAATCTGGCCACTAGGCGGTTCTCTCCCCACCTCCCTTCTTCCCCTGGGTCATCTGTGACAGCCACACAAACAGCAGCCCCGTGCTCAGACAAAGAAGAGTTTTATTCCTGCCTAGCTGGAAACATGCCAAACATGAGGCTACTGGCTGTTGCTGCTGGCTGATGGCCCCAGATGGTACACCTGCCCCAAGGTGGTGCCTTGCCGAGTACTGAATATGAGAGGAGCCTATGCTGGCATGGCTTTGTACAATATAGAGTGGCTATCCCCAGAGCAGAATGGCACGGTCCACAATGAACAAGCACCATGGGGGGAAGGCCATGGCTCAGAAAGGTCCGCTGGAGAGTTGGGTGCTGCATTGGTGCTGGAAGATGAAGGGATGGGTGCTAATGTAACCCACGGGGGAGGGTGTGTTACAGATCCCCCCTCTGCCGAGACACAGAGGATATGAGTCTATTACGGCTGCTAACTCAAGTTGTACCAGCTTATGCTACAAGGCTCTGGAGGTCCCTGGTTCAATCCTTGGGGTGTCAGCCTAGCCAGGGCAGCAGTCCCAGTAATGCCTGGAGCTGCTCGGGGAGATATGGGGAAAGAAAAGCGAGCAAGGCTCTGAATAACTTTCTGCAGCCCAGTGTGGGCAACTGGCAGGTCTGGAGGCATTGAGCTTTCTATGGGGGGGCTGGGCTGGGCTGAGCAGGGACAGCCCCAAACTTCATGGCTTGGGGAGTTTGGAGTTTGTGACAACTTGACAATGTGGGTAATAATGTGTTTTTAAAGGGTGAATTTTCCACATGCTAAGAAGAGTCTAAGAGGAGCGTGGGATATACAGAAATCAGTAATGTACAGACTAGACCGAAACTGATCACTACAGAGACCCACTGGAGCAAGCTGTTTAAATTAAGCTCCTGATTCTATTGTTTCATTGCACAAAACTTTTAATGAAAAGGGACACGTTCCAGGCCGACTTCCTGGGCTTAAACAATGTCCAGTTAGGGTCCTGGGCCCTGATTTTCTCACTGACTTTGTTTTTACACTGGTCAAACCCCCTAGAGCTCAGTGAAGTTGTCCCTGGCTTGCACTGCATTCAGGCGCCTGCCCCAGAAGGCGTTTCTCTCTATTTCAGTGCCAGTGTTGTGCTCAGTTACACAGGGCGTGTTTTCTGGTATGTACACACCCCGGCCCGGTGTGTTTGACTGCACCCCATTGGAAGCTTGTGATCAGGGTCAGTCTCGGAGTTTCCCTGTTGCCTGGGCTGCTAACAGGGGCAGCCTGATGCCAGAGGCTGCATTCGACTTCACGTCTTTGCTACCTGTGAGTTTCACAAGGATTTTAAAAAGCCTGACACCTGGTGAGTGCAATTCACTCTTGTAGCATTGACAGATAAGGTGACAAGCAGCACCATCATTACGGTGAACCGATGCTGTGTGTGAGCTGGCGCTCTTCTTTTCTGCCTCATCCATAAAGACTGCCTTGGAGGCCCAGTCTGTTTAGGTTCAATCCGAGCTTTTATTGTATTCTCGCTCTTTGTCAATCTGGCTCTGCGCAGTCTTCAGTCACAGCGTCCAACCAGTGTCATCCAATCCAGCTACTGACTCACTGCATATTACCCACCCACCTCACTCTGAGATTGATACCTGTGGTGTGGTATCACCCGATTTGACAGAATAAATCTAACTGGACATTTCCCTAATATCTGACTGGTCTCTTCCCCGGGTCCAAGAAGGGAGGATCATATATTATAAAGTGAGAACAGATCTATCCTTCTGCATAACATCCATTGTTGGGGGCAGCACTGTTGCAGACATGTGGGTCCCAGGATATTAGCGAGACAAGGTGGGTGAGTTAATATATTTTATTGGACCAGCTTCTGTACAGAAATAAGTCCAATAAAAGGTATTCCCTTACCCATCTTGTCTCTCCTGCAGAACACGCAGGCCAGAGGATTTCAACCATTGATTCTTGCATCAAGCCCAGAACTTGTGGTTGTACTAGTCCGCATTTCTTAGGAAGACAGCCGGTCATGATGTAGGGATTTCAAATGATGGAGAATCCATCACATCCCGAGGCAAATTCTTCCAAACATTTGAGGAGCTGAATTCCCACCTCCTCTTAGAAGAAGTTTGTCTCAGCTGCGCTGCCCATGTCCCCTGTACATATGGCTGTTAATGATCACAGATATCGAGGCCATTGTGATAGTCTAATCTATTCTTCTGCATAGCATTTCACCCACTTATTGCAGCCCAGTAATGCATCTCTTCCCGGCCGTGATTTGCATGATCCTTGGCTGAATATGTTGTGTCACGCTAGTCTATTTACCTCCCGTTGCCACTTGCTGCATGCATGTCCCCCTCCAGGCATTTCACAACTGAGTCACGAAGGACAACTGGCTCCTAGTCCCTCAGTCTCCCAGCAATTACAATCTGTGCCCAGGCTTGCCAAAGGCTGAGTGTCCACTCATCTTGGAAAAATAAATAGTGGGTACATAGTCTGTATATCCTCCAGCCCCCTGCGAGAGAGATGAGCTGCATATAAGCCTCTTGGGGGAGGGAAGCCAGGCCATCCGGAAGAACTTCAGCAGAGAGTTGTATGGAATAGTTTCCCAAGGGAACTGGTTAGAAACACCATCCCTGGAGATGTGTAAAACTAGACTGGATCTGACTCTAGGGAACAGCCAGCAGGAAAGATCTAATAGGCCTTTCCCATCGCTGTCATCACACAATTTAATTGTGCATTTACTGCTTTGTGCCTTTATTAATTATTGTGCCTTTAGGGGGCATTTAGTTATTCCAGATTTAATGGTGCATTTGATAAAACACAATCATTTAATAAATCCGTGATGCAGTGATCTCTCCCCTCCTCTCCTTTTCCCCTGGTAAAATCCAGCCGTTTTGCAAATGAAATCCTTCTTCCCACCCCTTCCTGGTAAAATGCAGTTAGTTTATAGAAGAACTGCTCCCTGCCCCTAAATACCAGTAAACTCCAGCGGTTTTGTAGATGCACCACCCTCCCCACATTACTGGTAAAATCCAGTTGTTTTGCAGGTGCATTGTCACACCTACCTCCTGCCCCCAACCCAGCTGCATTGTCACACCTACACCCTCCACCCCCCCAAAACCCAGCTGCTTTGCAGGTGCATTGTCACACCTACCCCCTGCCCCCCCAACCCAGCTGCGTTGCAGGTGCATTGTCAGACCTACCCCCTACCCCCCCAACCCAGCTGCGTTGCAGGTGCATTGTCACACCTACCCCCACACTCCCCCAAAACCCAGCTGCGTTGGAGGTGCATTGCCAGACCTACCCCCCAAAACCCAGCTGCGCTGCAGGTGCATTGTCAGACCTACCCCCTGCCCCCCCAAACCCAGCTGCTTTTTAGGTGCATTGTCAGACCTACCCCCCAAAACCCAGCTGCGTTGCAGGTGCATTTCCAGACCTACCCCCTGCCCCTCCCAAACTCAGCTGCTTTGCAGGTGCATTGCCAGACCTACCCCCCAAAACCCAGCTGCGCTGCAGGTGCATTGTCATACCTACCCCCCAAAACCCAGCTGCGCTGCAGGTGCATTGCCAGACCTACCCCCCAAAACTCAGCTGCGTTGCAGGTGCATTGCCAGACCTACCCCCTGCCCCCCCAAACCCAGCTGCGTTGCAGGTGCATTGTCAGACCTACCCCCCAAAACCCAGCTGCGTTGCAGGTGCATTGTCAGACCTACCCCTGCACCCCCCAAAACCCAGCTGCGCTGTAGGTGCATTGCCACACCTACCCCCCAAAACCCAGCTGCGCTGCAGGTGCATTGCCAGACCTACTCCCTACCCCCCAACTCAGCTGCTTTGCAGGTGCATTGCCAGACCTACCCCCCAAAACCCAGCTGCGCTGCAGGTGCATTGTCATACCTGCCCCTGCACCCCCCAAAACCCAGCTGCGTTGCAGGTGCATTGCCAGACCTACCCCCTACCCCCCCCAACTCAGCTGCTTTGCAGGTGCCTTGCCAGACCTACCCCCCAAAACCCAGCTGCGCTGCAGGTGCCTTGCCAGTTCCTCTCCTTCTCTGCGGCTCCCCTCCTAGCTGGACCCCGCCAGGCAGGGACCCGCTGCGGGCTGGCGCCGCCCCGCGCACAGGTGGGCGCGGGTGTGCGAGGGAAGGAGCCGCCTGGCAGCGCCCCAAGGGGGTGGGAGCGGGGCCGGGGCCGGGGCCGGGCCGGGGCAGGCGAGCGGAGGCGGCGGCGGCTGCGAGCGGGGCGGCCGGGCAGAGCGATCATCGCCCCGGCGCGGGGTCCCCGGCCCTTCCCGGCCCCTCGCCCCAGCGCCTGGCCAGGCTTCCCCTCCGCTGGCGGGGCCCCCCGAGCCCGAGGACGGAGCAGCCGGTGAGTGACCCAGCCCCTCTCCCCGGGGAGCTGGTCTTTCCGGGGGGCTTGCTGGGGTGGCTGGGCGGGCTCCCCGGGGCTGCTCCAGGCGACCTGAGCGGGGCTGACACGGCCGAAGTCTGCACGCCGCCTTCTCGAAACCAGCCGGGGGAGGTCGCAGCGTTAAATCACCATCCGGCAAAGGGCTTCACTTTAAGCAGCTGAGTCGTGCCACTCGCACGCTTAAAGTTATTGCATGGGCAACTGTCTGTGTGCTCTGGCTTTGCACCGTTGCATATGCTTAGAAGACAGCACCTAACACAGAGGGGTCCTGGTGGATACCTGTCCTAGGTACTGTGCTCATACCAATAATACACAATAATAACCACAAAAAGAAAAGGAGGACTTGTGGCACCTTAGAGACTAACAAATTTATTAGAGCATAAGCTTTCGTGAGCTACAGCTCACTTCATCGGATGCATACCTGTCTTCAGGATCCTGATCAGTTTCGTGCAGTAAGATCACTTACATGAGTGTTTGTTAATAATGCTTGCCTCTTATGTAGCACTTTTCAGAGTGCTTTTAAAATATTAGTTAGTAGTCCGTTTATTTTCTATATCTGCACTCAAGATGTTGCCAGAATCTGTCTAGTAAGTTGGAAGCATTTTCCTATCAGACTATCTTTCCTGACAGTATTTTTGAAATGGATTTTACTGACTGGCTCTTTCCATGATTTAACTCTCTCTTGCTTTCTCAAACCGATAGTGAATTTGTTGATGCCCTTTGTGCGTGTGATGGCCTGGTCAGATTTTGGCAGGCACTCAAGTTGTTTGGATCAGTGTTGCATTGCTATCAGGATGGGGTTTTCTCTGCTAGAGGCAATTCACTGCTGGGGACCTGTCCAGAGAAGTTAAGTTGGCTTGACAAGCATCTGTGTCCTTAGGGGAACTCGTCAGTGTCTTGTAATGGTTCTGGAAAACATGAAGTTATTGCCGTTAACTTAATTATTGCAAATGGGGCTTAAATATAATGGTCGCAGTTCTAGCTGCAGAGCTAAGAGCCTTGCAAATCCACGCAGGGCTCCATACAGCGCTCAGACTGAGGAACTGGGCTGTGCATTGGGACCTCTGTTGGCATGGCAGGGGGAGGGGAAGGAAGCCCACTCCGTACCCCACAGGCACCTTGGCTGCAGTAGTCCACGATGACTTCTGCATATCCCTTCCCTGATGTAGGCAGGGCTGAATAGCATGAGGCAGATGGGAGCAGCTGGGTGCTGAGCTCCTTTGAAAATCTGCCCAGGAGTCATGGATCCATCTGCTTGCTTCCTGCAGGCTGGAGAGCGGTGTGGAGTGGATCTGGAGCCAAGGCACAAGGGGGCTGGCCTGTTCCATGAAACTGGGCTCAGAGCTCCTGTTAGGTCCAGGTACTCCCTGTTTGGGCCAATTAAGAGGGCAGGGCAGAACCTGGGGGGGTCTATAAGGGACCTGGTGAGAAGGAGCCCCAGAGTGTTAGCGATGTCGCAGGCAGGCAGGAGGAGAGCTGCTACAGAGGGAAGGGGAGTCCTGGGGGAATGCAGGAGAGGAGCAAGAGGGGTTTGCTGGCCGCTGTGCCCAAGTCGGAGAGCCAGGGCTGGAGAGGGCTGAAAGCAGCAGCATCCGCAACAGAAGCAGAGGGAGATGCCAGCTGGCTCTAAGCCAGAGAGCTGTAGCCAAGGGCCTGAGCAGACTGAAGGGAGGGGAAGCAGATGATGGGTGGGAAGTTACCTGCTGCTGTCTCCTTGCTGGAGAGCTGGACCCCCCAGGAACAGTGAAGGGAGGATACTCCCAGCAGAGAGGCCGTGGCTGTCCCCTTGGGAAGAGTAGGGTTACGTCCTAGAGCAGAGGCGCTGGCGAAGGACGGGCCAGGGGGCCATGGCCCCACCACTTTTTACCAGCTGTAAGGGTGAGCGACAGGGGAGGGGGGCAGAGAGGAGTGAGTGGAAGGCAGAGTCTTGGGGGAAAGGGGCAGTGTGGGGGTGGGGAAACAGAGTCACAGTTTTGGGCGCCTGTGGGTCCCCCACGTTTAGGTGGTTCTGCCGCTCCTGCTAGAAGGAGGACTAATAACGAATCCAGGTCTGGCGGAGGACACCAGGAGGTGAGACCGAAGCCATGATTTCAGGGACTACTTGCAGTGGGGTGATATGGCCCATTCCGAGCGACGGCTGCACTGTGTTTGGTTAACAGTTATGTCGATGGACTTGAGAACTTGCTTCCACGCAGTTACTGGGGACTCAAATGGGAAACTGAGGCGGGGGGCAATTTTCAGGGCCGCTGTGAGGGGGTGCTGGGGAGGAGGGCAACATGTGTAGAAGACTACTACGCACATGCTCTTTAGGAGCACACTGGGTCAGGGCGCTCCATGGCCACAGTATATGCTGGGGTGGGGACCAATATTTGCCCCTCTGAGTATAAACAATGAAGGGATCGTACTTCAAGTGACTGCATTTCTCAGGGAATGCATCACAAAAATAGGTCATCTAGTCCAGTCCCCTCCTCTGGCAGGACTAAGTATTATCTAGACCATCACTGACAGGTGTTTGTCTAACCTGCTCTTAAAAAACTCCCACGACAGAGATTCCACAACCTCCCTAGATAATTTGTTCCATTGCTTAGCTACCTTTACAGTTAGGAATTGAATGATAAAACGCAGTGCACTGGCCAACTGTTATTTCTTGTTAATCGATAAAGGCAGCGGGAAGCTAAGGGCCTGATCCTGTGCTCCTTAGACAGACAGAAGCTTTGAGTTTTGTCTAAGCAAGAAGCCCAGAACTGGGTGCCGATACTGTAAGAAACCAGCTATAATTATGTAGAGATGTATGGAAAGAATTAGATGCTGCAGATGTTAGCCACCTAGGGTGACTCTGCAAGCTAGACAACAGTGGTATTCATAGAAGTCAGTAAGATCCAAATGGTGACTGTCAATTGTATACATTTGTTCTGCTGTTTAGACCCATACTTGGAAATATTAATGTAATAATACCTAGCTCCTATATGGCACTTCACAAAGGAGCTCAGTATCATTATCCCCATTATACAAATGGAGAAACTGAGGCACAGGAAGATGAAATGACTTGTCCTAGGTCAGCCTGCAGGCTAGTGGCAGAGGCAGGAATAGAACCTAGGGCTCTTTTGTTCCAGTCCAGTGCCCTGTCTGCTAGATGGCATATGAATGAAATCTGGTCAGTGCTTCTGGCTAGTGGGAAGGTCCTGTTTCGAAATGAACACAGCTGGTTTTCCAGGGCCTGGCATGGTGGAATGCCAAGGGGTTGATCAACTTGAAAACCAAACCGAGGCCCTGATCCTGCAAGCTCAGGTGCCTGGGCAGACACTGGCATTCCTGCAGAGCCCCACTGAAGTCAGTGGCTCTGTGCAAGTGCAAGAGTTTGCCATGCACAGGAACTTGCAGGCTCTAGTAAACTTGTCTTGGGTCTTTCCTGTTCAGTGGATAAAGGGCAGTGGGGCTGCTTCACCAGGATGACTTGAATCCTGCTCCCTTTAAGATAAAGTTTGTACAGCACTGAGCATGATTGGCCCCTGACCTGGTTGATGATGGGTGCGTGGGTGCTCCAGTGATACACACGTGCAAATCGCAACCTGATCAGTGATTGTGGGTGCACAAGCTTTTACACTGTCTATTGACTTTAAAAATCTAGCAATCCTGCAGCTAGACAGTAGTTTAGGGCCTAATCCCGCAAAGTCCAGAGCACTTTCTGGTGCGAAATGCCTTCAGCTCCCTCTAAAGTGCTGGTCCTGCACTACTGAAATCAATGGATGTTTGCCATTGGCTTCTGTGAGCTCAGGATTGGGCCTGAAAGTTAACAAGTGTTGTCGCTGCACAGCATCTTGCAGGATCAAGCCCTGAGATACCTAGACAAGTGAATGCACAAGCCAAGTAAAGTCATAGAGTCCTGTCATTTCCCTCTTTGTTTCTTTGTGCCGGGGAGGGCGGGGGGTGACAGGCCTTCTCTTCTTCGACTCCCCTCACCCCGTACAAAACAAGAAGAAAAGCAGTACTTGTGGCACCTTAGAGACTAACAAATTTATTAGAGCATAAGCTTTCGTGAGCTACAGCTGTATTCTTTTTGCGAATACAGACTAACACGGCTGCTACTCTGAAACCTGTCATTATACAAAACAAGAGCGTCATTCTTCATCAGTCCCAAGTGTTTTGGAAAACTGCCCTGCTGAATGGGGCCTGTTGGGAGTGGTGGGGGCCAAGCTGGAGATGGTCTGTCTGCATTAGACCTTCTGTTAGTGTTGTTAAAACAGATGTTAAGTTTATGAGAATGTGTCTAGTGTTTAGACTTTATGAAATGCTTGTAAGTTGCTCCATGTATTAATCTCATAACATCTGTACCCAGTGTTGTAAGGTTACATTGAGTGTTTGCACTGTAAACCTCTGTAACTGTGTAATTCATCAAACAGGAAAGAAGCATTAATGAATGTAAAATGCTGGCTTGCTACAGAAGGTGTTAGGTCTTGCCCACCCAGAAGGCCCATTGAAACCCAACGAGCTGTGGTGAAACAAAGAACAAAAGATTTTGTTAATTGCTCTTCCCATGAAGAGGAGATGTGCATGAGGACTTGTCCCATCAGCTTGATCTCTGGAGGAAAGGAATAAAAATCCCTGACAAGAAGAAACTATCTCTATGCTGCTTGGACTTTGAGAGGGCAAGATTTCTAAGCATAAGCAAGGGATCCCCAGCTGCTTAGCCTGGGTTAGCCCTAGGGGACGTATAGCTACCTTTCGGAACTTAATACTGAACTCTTTTGCATGTATCTGTTTACCTGCTTTAACCTTGTAAACAACTCATTTCTTGTTCTTAGTTAATCTTCAATTAGTTTATAATTGGATTGGCTACAAGCCTTGTCTTTGGTGTAGGATCTATGGTGTAAGTGACCGGGGTAAGTGACTGGAAGTAACCTGAATATTATTGTGATTTTTGGTATAAGGGACCATCTATCACAAAGGCAAGCTTACCTGGGTGGCAAGATGTACTGGAGTACTGTCCAGTACAAGAGGACTGTCTGTGACTCCATGTTCAGGCTGTTGTAGTCTTTGAGGAGTTCACACTTGATACTTGGTTGGTGAAATCTAAGTTTTGAATTCACAACCAGTTTGGGGTTTGTGCCCTGCTTCTTAACAGGAGCACCAGCATCAGGGCAGACTGAGCGTGAGCCACTCCTGGCAGCTTGACGTCTCACAGATGTCCAGGGATGCATTATGACCGCAGAGTATCCAATTCATTGGTTGAGCCCTTGACCTTTGTCCTCCCAGGAACTCACGGCAAATTTACATGCATTATTTCCTGGAATTACTTACTGGGGAGGGGAGGAAATGGGATGGTTTGAGCCACAGACAATAAAGGACGTATACTTAATGACTACAGGAAGAATACAAAAGGGAAAAGGGGATCCTCTTATTAACTTCCTATTGTCCAAGTCCAGAGTTATCTAATAACAATATCTAGCTCTTACATAGCATGATGCATCGGTAGCTCTCAAAGCTCTTTAAAAAGAAGGTCACTATTATTTTAGCAATGGGGAAACTGAGGCACAGAGCAATAGACTCAAAGAACCATAGGATTAGAAGGTTTTCATCTAGTCTAACCCCCTGTGAAGATGCAGGATTTGTTGTGCCTAAACCATGCAAGACAAATAGCTATCCAGCCTCCTTTTGAAAACCTGCAGTGAAGGAGCTTCAGCAAGCGATTTAACCAAGCTCACCCAGCCCGTCAACAGCAGAGTCAGGAATAGAACCCAGGGCTCCTGAGTGATTGTTGAGTGCTCTGTCCACTCAGGAGTATTGCCTCTTGATGCAATTATTCATCCAGTACAGTCAAAACAAAGAAATTAAACTTGATTTAGGCGCCCTTAGTACTAGAGGAGTTTTATAAATAGTGGCTGGCTGTTGTCAACTAAACCAGCAAGGAAGTGTATGTTCTCCCACATTCGAAGAACAATACAAACTTTTTAGAGGCTGTATTTTACCGGAAATGCCAAATTTAGGTGCATCAGAATCTGTTCTCCAGTAAAATCTGATTTGTACAGCTGGGTTGATGGTGGAGGCTGAGGGAAGGCAATATAATTCTTAATTTTTGTAATCTAATACCAAGTCTAAGGGGGTGTATGAATTCTAGAAAATAGTAATGTGCAAGATGGTGTGTGAAGTTCACTCCAGTGGGCATGACCTGAACACCTGCATTACAATGCCATCCAAATACAGTTAGATGCAGTTTGTTGTAAATTTCAACTAACCTGAGTGTTGTAGGGTTTTGTCAACCTTTATTTAAAGGTGACCAGGAAAAGAAAATAAAGTTGGGTTCTCCCTTTCTACTTCTTTTGATTATATAAGGAAGTCTTGACTTTATTAATAGAAGAAGCTTATTTTTCTGTCTAAGGTACTTGAGTGGCCCCCTGTTACTGTAGTGTTGGAGCACCTCACAGTCTTTTAATATGTTTATCCTGGCAACACCCCTACGAGAGACAAAAGTGCTGTAATCTCCATATCCAGATGGGGACCTGAGGCCCAGAGAGATTGTGACTTGCCTGAGTCACTTAGAACGTCAGGGGTGGAGCAGGGAATTGAACCGAGGTCTTGCAGACCTAGCCTAGTACCCTCCCTACTGGACCATCCTTCCTTTTCTGCTTGGCTTTTTTTATATCATTTTCTTTTCCTTATAAATATCAGGAATATTGAGTTTTGTCTTCCCCGTATCCACTGGAGGTCTCCTTGGGAGCGTGGAGAACTGTGTGGAGACCTTTCTCAGGCCTTAGCTGTAGCAGCAAAGCAAGTGGTTGAATTTTTAACAGAGACATGCTCTCCTTATGGGGCCAAGCGTTGGAGTAAAAACGGAGATTAAGCAAAGTAACAAAGGCATTTAAACAGGCTGACTAAAGTATCCCTTCTCTTCTCAGTTGCTCAGTTTTCACTTCCTTAGTACTTGTCATAAACCTCCTAGTTCTCTAGTCATCCATAGAGCTATCCAGGAAAAAAAACAAGGAAGGCAAGACCTGCAGTTCTAATATTTAAAAACAAAACAAAAAACAAGCAGATTTTTTTTTGAGGGGAGGGGAGGGGAGACAGCTCTACTCTACAGACGGTCGTTATGCAGCAAAAAAATGGCCACAAACTCCAAAGAACCATATCCACGTTTGCAGGTCACCTACTTGCCCAGCTAAACTTGCACCCTTGGTGCGATTCTGCTGCCATCAGCATAAATGAAGGGTGTGCTCTGTAGAATTGTAAAATTGAAACCACTTTTTGAGAACCAACCTGAGTTCGCTTCTCAGAACGGATGGGGAATTTCCAATACTTTGTGCGTGTGTGTGTGTGTGTCTCTCTCTGGGTTATTTTTCTGCATCTCCTGTGTCCTAGACATTCAACCGATTTGACTGGTTTAATGGCACAGTCCCCATGTAATCAAGACAGCAGAAGCTGAGGGACGGGATTGCTCTGGGGAATGGCAACAGGTTAGGAATCTCCTCCCCATTTAAATCAACAGTTTCAGTCCAGGCCAAGTCCTCAATTTTGCAAAGCCAATGGGACTGTTCTTGGCAGTGAGGGTCCACGCTTGCAGATGCTTCCGCAGGATCAGGAAGATAGTGACTGCAAGAAGTTACCATCTGACAGCTGTTCTGTGTCCTATGTGAGCTGAATAAGCAGATCTTGGAACAGTTCCTGTTGGACAAGTGTCCACACACCACAGAAATCACACCCCTTCCCCCGAGTACCTGGTGGGAGCTTCTGGGAAAGGCAATTGGATGCATCTGTATTAAAAGGTTTGCTTACCACAGACTTAAGCGCTGTCAGATGCACAAAGAAGGGAGCCACTGCAATGAGAGAACCTGCATTCCCTCTTCATGCATCCTTCTGTCAGCAAAAGGAGACGGGCTGCCCAGGGTCTGACAGTGTTGTTGTAGCTGTGTTCTGAGTGAGACAAGGTGGGTGAGATAATCTCTTTTGTGGGACCAACTTCTGTGAGTCGAGGTAGCGTGAAAGCTGGTCTCTCACCCACAGAAGTTGGTCCCATCAAAGATGTTCCCTCCCCCTGTTGTCTCTGCAGGGTCTGACTGTTCAGTACATAGTGGTAAAGCGAAGGTCGTGGCGAGCACAAGGCAACGCGTTGCTGGGAAGAGTTGCTCAGTAACATTTGAGGAGCAATTTCTGCACAGCTAGAAAAGATAAACAAAGGAGACGTCCTCTGGTTTCTATCCGCATAAGTTTCCTGATTCTGCCACAATCCAACCCCGGTGTGGGGGCCTGGAACTATTTGCTAGCATAGCTTCCGCATATACAGCCGAATCTCAGCCCCTGCACACAGCCTGTGCAAACAGGCTGGAGTAAAGCGGGGTTGGGAGAAACACAAGCCTCCCTTCCAGGCTCAGTAGGCCCTAGAAAGGAAGGCCGGTCCAGCAGCTGATGCACTAGCCTAGGATTGGGGAGAAATTAGTTGAGTCCCCTGCTCTGCCGCAGACTTCTTATGTGACGTTGGGCAAGTCACTTAGGGTATGTCTACTCTGCAGTTAGATATCTGTGGCTGGCCTGTGCCAGCTGACTCAGGCTCATGTGGCATGAGCTAAGGGGCTGTTTAATTGCAGCGTAGGCAGTGGACGCGGGCTGGAGCCCTGGCTCTAGGACCTTGCAAGGCGGGAGGGTCTCTCTGAGCCCGAACATCTAGACCACAGTTCAACAGCTCCTTAGCCTGAGTCAGCTGGCATGGGCCACCCATGGGTGTGTGACTGCAGTATAGACCTACTCTAAGTCTCTCTGTGCCCCAGTTCCCCATCTGTACTCTGGGGACAATAGCGCTGCCCTACCTCACAGGGGTGTTGTGAGAATAAATACACTGACAAGTGTGAGGAGCTCAGATACTGTGATAATGGAGACCCTGTAAGTACCTTAGCTAGCTGCTACTTGTGGGGGAGTTTGGCCAATGGGTAGAGCTGGTTGGGAAATCCTGGGTTTGCCCTCTTGAAAAATGTTGATGAAAATATTGGTTCCCCCCCCTGCAACCCCATCACAATTGGTCTCTGAACCCTTTTTGAAATGTGTTGCTTGGAGCAAATCACATGTGGCCTGGTTTTCCAGAGGTGCTGATTGCTCCCAGCTCCCACCGAAGCTAATGGGAGATGTGGAGAATCAGAACCTTTGAGAACTTCATTGATTTCCAGAGTCCATTCCACCATGTGTCAGACAGGCACAGTGATGCTCTCCTCCCTGAGATGTGGTGTTGTGAAGCTGGATTACTTGGCTGATGTTTGAAAAGATCTTTTGAGATAAAAGGGGCTTCTTAATGGCCATAAAGGAGCAATTGGTCCCCGCATAAAATAAACATTCCCCTTTGGGTGTTGAAAAGTTGATCTTTTGTGGTCATTCCATTTCTACTTGAACTACCAAGCCATGAACAATAAAGGAAATAGGGACAAAGGGGAAAGAAAACAGGAAGGGTGACCAAAAAGGAGCTCTTGGGAAAGCGAAATCTGTTCCCCAAACTTGTCTGTGCTGTGATGCTTGCAGACCACTCCAAACTGATTGCAGAGCTGGCATGGTGTGACTGCTGCTTATCATGCTGATCATAGACTCCTAGGGCTGGAAGGGACCTCGAGAGGTCACCAAGTCCAGCTCCCTGTGCTGAGCCAGGAAAAATAGACCACCCCAGACAGGCGTTTGTCTAACCTGTTCTTAAAAACCTCCAGTGATGGGGATCTGACAGCCTCCCTTGGAAGCCTATTGCAGAATTTAAGATTACCCTTTTAGTTAGAAAGTTTTTCCTAACATCCAACCTAAATCACCCTTGCTACAGATGAAGACGTTTACTTCTTGTCCTAACTTCGGTGCACACGGAGAACAATTGATCACCAACCTCTTTATAACAGCCCTTAACAGATTTGAGGACAGTTTTCAGGCCCCCCTCAGTCTACTTTCTCAAGGCTAAACATGCCACGTTTTTGGTTGTTGTTTTTTTAATCTCTCTTCATAGGTCAGGTTTTCTAAACCTTTTATCATTTTTGTTGCTGTTCTCTAGACTTTCTCCAATTTACCCACATCTTTCCTAAAGTGGGGCACCCAGAGTTGGACACGTTACTTCAGCCGAGTCCTCACCAGTGCCGAGTAGAGCGGAACAATTACCTTCCACGTCTTACGTATGACACTCCTGTTAATATGCCTGAAAATGATATTAGCAATATTCACAACTGCATCACATTGTCTCATATTCAATTTGTGATCCACTGTAACCCCCAGCTCCTTTTCAGCTTTGTGACCACTTAGCCAGTTATTCCCCGTTTTGTAGTTGTGCATTTGATTTTTTTTTTCCTTCCTCAGCTGTGCTTTGCATTTATCTTTATTGAATTTCATCTTGTTGATTTCAGGTGAATTCTTCAATTTGTCAAAGTCATTTTGAATTCTAATCCTGTCCTCCCGATTGCTTGCAGCCCCTCTCTCTGCATGTGTCGCAAATTTCATAAGCATATTCTCCATTCCATTATCCGAGTAATTGAAGAAATATTGAAATGATACAATGAGCGTGGTACAAATGTATCGTAATCATCATGCTGTTACCTTGGACTCACCCCACCTGTCTGTATCCACCTGTTGTCTCATCTTATTATACTTAGATTGTAAACTCTTTGGGGTAGGGTCAGTCTTTTGAGAGTCCAGAGGAGAGCAACAATAGGGCCCAGATCCCTGAGTGTGGCCTCTGGGCACTACCTTAATACGCACATCAATGAGGCCCGCTTTATAGATGGAGCACTTTGGCCCAGAGAGATTAAGTGACTTGCCCGAAGCCCTACAGGGGCCTGTGGCAGAGCCAGGAACAGAATTCTCTACTTTTCAGTGGCCTTTAAAGAGGAGATACTCTTTGTATAACAGTATCACTGTGTATAATGTCTACTAGGGTACACCTATCCTACAGCCAAGATCTGAGGTGTGTTGGGATCTGAGGCCTGAGCCAAAACCTCTCGGTGTTATTCAGATGTAGAATCTGGACACTGTGATGCTAGGCCTGAATGTCGAGGTTCTATGTAGATGATTTACAGGACTGATTATTTCTGGCTTTCCAAAAATGCAGCAGGCATCTCAATGGAAACCAAGAAGGACACGGTCTGCGTCCTGGCAATCTTGCAGCCTTGGTTTGGACGCAAGTGAGGCTCATTAAGAAACACAGGATGGGACAAGGGTTACAATGATCAGGCCTGCATGGTTTCCTCGGAAAACTGGGCCATGTGGTGGTTCAGATAAGTTAGATTTATTATTAATTTCTGGTGGTTCCTATTGAATGTTTTGGAGGGATTTCAGTTTACAAGAGCTTTGGAGCAGGGCGTTTCAGGGACGGGGTCACTCTGGGAACAGGAACTAGACCTGATTTTCAGATGTATTGAGCACTCAGAAGAATTCCTGCTCAAGTCAGTGGGAGCTGCGGGTGTACAGCCCTTCTGAAAATCCCACCTACTGAGGCAGGAGAAATAGGGGACATTGGGGGTGGATCAGAGGAGGCGGGGATGAGAACGGAGACAGCGCTGGGGATCCAGGTCTGGCCATAAACTGTGTCCGATGCTGATCTCAAACACAATAAATTTTAGCTCCTGTTTGCTGGGCACAGTGATTCCACTCAGCTTCTCACACTGAGCTATTCAGACTGGAAAGAAAGAACAATGTTGCTGGGCAAAATTACAGTGGGCGTCTGCTGTGTGAACTGCACTGGGTAGCGTCTAGCCGTAAACAGCAGCAAGGTATCCGTGCACTATTCCAGTAGCGAGTGGGAGGGGTGGGATGCCAAAAGGAACAAAGAGAGCGGCATTTCTACAGGGCTGCATAACTAGATCAATAACTGGCATTGCTGTGGCCCCATGGTGGGACGGTGCCAGCGAGGGCATGTAGCAGACAGTGTTAAGCAGCTTAATCCAGTTAAAAGTTAAGCACTTTTTTACTGCAAAAGAGCAGCTCTTGACAAACCCACTAATAGCTTGTAAAGCCCTCTGCAGTAGGGACTCCTGCCGAAGTCAGTGGAAGTTCTGCATGTCAGGGACTTGTAGGGTTGAGAGCATGTTTTGTTTCTTCATTTAAATACACAGGGCTACTCCTCTGTGGTGTAAATCAGTGTCACTCCAGTGAAGTGAATGAAATGAGTTTGATTTAGGTCAGCAGAGGATCTGGCTTTTGAAGGGTTTGGGAAAGGCTTAACTGAGACAGCCACAGAGATCAACATTTAGAGCGGGGGATCTGGGACTAGGAGCCCTGGGTTCTCTTCCTGGCTGTGATACTGACTTGCTGTGTGGTCTCAGGCAAGCCTCGTTTGTGTACCTCCATTTTCAAAGGGGAGATGATGAAGCTTAGCTGCCAAACAGTGAGGTTTGCTGCATCTAATGACTATTTGCAGAGCTCTTTGGGATCCCAAGATGAGAGCAAAGTGTTTATTATTATTACGTGTTAACAGTGATTACTGCATTTCTAAATAATAGTCCCAGGAGGTTGGAGAATTAGAAGCCACTCAGGAAGAGAGGTTTGTTTCCACTCAATTTAGTAAGAAAACACAAGTGGTATTATCTGTTTTCATTGAGAATTCAACATAGCAGCCACAAAGCTTTTATCCGTCCCTGAGAAGCGGGGGGAGTGAAACCAGTGCTCAGCTAAATGACTCAGAATTCTGTGCATTGTAAGGTCTTTGGGGCAGGGACTGTGGTTTTTGTTCAATGTTTGTATAGTGCTTAGTTCAGTGAGACCCTGGTCCATGCGTGGGACTGCTAGATGCTATTGCAACACAAACAATTAACAATAACACAGGTGCCACTGCAGCAAACGCTCATTGTCTGACGGCTGTTACTAGTCCGATAACAATCATTGAGGGAAGTTAAGGGTCCATGGGCCCAGCTCAAAGCCACAGTCTCATTCTGCTTGTGACTGACACATGGAAATCTCCAGCTGAGGAAAACCACAGGTTCTGCAATTGTAAATCTCTGCCATTTTTGCTCTTCTGCGGAATCTCAGCCATCACTTGGGAGCATGCAAGGGATGTGGGCAGGGAGGTATGTATAGGGCCTGATCCCCCGCTTCCTCCCGCCCCTGGGCTCCCGATGTTTATCACTGACTTGAGTGCAGTGGCTCCTGGCTTAGAGCGCCATGAGTGAAAGGAGGGTCAGGCCCATTGTGTGCAGCTTTTTTTTTTTTTTTTTTTTTGGCCTTCCTGCTGTGCTCATTTCTCTCTCCCAATCTAAACAGACCCGTGTACTCCTGACTTGCTAACTCAGCCTGTCAGGAACCTATCCACAGGGCAAGGAGAGGCCATTTCCCAGTCCCTGCTATCCAGTAGGAGCCCCCTCCACCTGCGGACTGGCCATGAGCAGACGCTCCAGCCAGAGAAGAGGTTGTTTCCCAGTCTGCCTTCGCTTACTAGCAGAGAATTCCCTTCCCTATCCTCTAACCTTCCAGGCAGGGGAAGAGTCCCTCCCCACCAGCCCACCAGCATCCTGTTGACGTGTCTAATCAGGTTCATGTCTGGCTTTGCAGTAGACTTTAGAAGAATGTGGGGATTTGGAGGTGGGGTGGGAAGGGAGTTGATGACGGTTACAGGCAGTTAAAGGAAAGGGGCGAGTGGGTAGGAAGCCTGAGATGTCATTACCATGGGTGAAAATGAGGGCGGGAGGAAGGAAGGTGGTGGGGGGGGGTCTCTCAAACTGGAAAGGGGGTGGAATAATCAAGGGTTAAATACTCGTCCTTCACAACCTCCTTTGTTGGTCTGGTCTGTTATCTGCTTGGGTTGTGCAAGACCTTTTGGGCAGGGATCCTGGCTCTCTTTCTCAATCCCACCTTGGCCAGGGGTCCATCCTTTATGCTGTCGTCATGTCCCTCAGGAATTTGGAGCACAGTCCCAGGGCCGTTTAAAATCGCCTTTGTTTGAATGGCTAACTCCAGGATCCCTCCTTGGCCATCATTGTGTCTGATCCCCTGTTCCCCTCGGGTTGCTGGGTGTGTCGCTCAGCAGCAAGGTGGGCTGGATGCTTATGGCACCTGCAGTCCAGGATTTTAACTACAGCATACGCCTGGGCACAGGTGTAAATGACAACACAGGGTGTGAGTATGACCCACCCCCAACTCAGGGTGACATGCTGGCCCCCCTCGAGCAGTGGGGGCCATATGTAGCAGTTGATGAGGTGGCTACAGCAGAGCTGGCTCTCTTAGCGCCGGTGGTAGCTCTTGCTTTTAGATCCAGATATCCCAGGTGCCGATGATCCACCCAGAGTATTGCATTGCCTGGGCAGGAATTTGAGCTGGCTGGAGAATGCGGCCCATAGCAGCTGGGGTGGAGCGACGCCCCTGGGGGCGGGCGGGTTGCTTGGTCTGCGTACGCGTTTAGTCTCTCCGGTGAGAGAGCAGAGCCAGGGTGAGAAGCTCGGCAGAGCTTGCTAACCTCCCCTGCAGATTTCGGCTGCACCTGCAGCTGGACCGTAAATTAGACGTGCAGGCCTCTGTCACAGGGAATGAGGTGCATGCTCTGCGAGGAGACACTCCATACTCTGGTAACATGGCTCAGGTCCAAGCAGCCACCCCTCCCCTCTAGCAGAGAGTCCCATTTGTCCGCTGACCCTTTCCAGCTGCCCTCTCCAGCGCTGGTGGGCATTGCTCTTGTTCCCTTCTTTACCAGCTCTGGGTGGGTGTCAAGCTGGGGCTGGGTGATATTGGGGCACATAGTGGAGGTGATCCCAGCACTGAGCGGGGCTGTTCCCCAGGGCAGCAGCTGTCTCTGTGCTGGGCCACATGTGGCTCTTCGCTCTGCTGCTGGTTAGGGTTGCCAGCTTGGTAATATTTAAAAACCAGACACTCCCAGCAGGAGTGCCGGAACCTCCCCTGCCCCAGGCTCCGCCCCTGCCCCGCCTCTTCCCCTGAGGCCCTGCCCCCATCCACTCCTCTTCCCGCTCCCTCCTGTCACTTGCTGCTTTTCCCCTCCCCGTCTGGGTCAGGAGGGACTTGCCTGCGGAGCCAGAGCAGGGAGCTGCAGCCACCTGACGAAGGTAGGAGGCAGCCCCTGCTGAGTAGGGGCTGGAGCAGGTGATGACCCAGCACCTCCCCGACTCTCCTGCTCACAGCAACCGGACTTTGGGTGTCCAATCAGTAGATCTGACTAGACACTGTCAGGTCCCCTTTTCAACTGGACTTTCCAGTCAAAAACCAGGCATCTGGCGGCCCTACTGCTGGTGGATAATTGAGGGCTCAGCAGAGGACTGTGGCATATGGCTGACATTACCCTTGTTTGCAAGGGTGCAGCTCCCAGTGAAGTCCCTAGGAGTTTCATGCATGGAGCCAGCAGGGTATTGGGCCCATAGTCCGGCTGTTAGGTTCAGTACCAGCAGAATTGTCCCTGCGGCTGGCATTTGCCTCTGCTGTCCTGCCCTTGCTCAGGAGGTTTTATTTTGCTGGTCAGTTCTCTGGTTACTATTGGCAGGGCAGTAGTAGACGATGTGCTGTGCCCCTCTAGTTCACAGCAAGTAGCGTAACCTGTTGGAGGGAGGAAATTCTTAGACACCTGGTGGCCAGTGTTCTGTGCTGGAGTTTCCCTTTCATACCATGAAGCAGGCTGCATTCCGGGTGCTAAACTGGTGTGGAGAAAGTAAATAAGGAAGTGTTATTTGCTTCTTCTCCTAACAGAAGAAGTAGAGGTCACCAAATGAAATTAATAGGGGACAGGTTTAAAACAAACAAAAGGAAGTATTTTTTTCATACAACACACAGTCAGTCTGTGGCTCTCTTTGCCAGAGGATGTTGTGAAGGCCAAGACTATAACAGGGTTCAAAAAAGAACTAGATAAGTTCATGGAGAATAGGTCCATCAATGGCTATTAGCCAGGATGGGCAGGGATGGTGGCCCTAGCCTCTGTTTGCCAGAAGCTGGGAATGGGCAACAGGGGATGGATCACTTGATGATTACTTGTTCTGTTCATTCCCTCTGAAGCACTTGGCATTGGCCACTGTCGGAAGACAGGGTACTGGGCTAGATGCACTTTGGTCTGACCCAGTATGGCCGCTCTTATGTTCTTATGACCTCGCCACTCCCCCAGCATGACCCTGTGCTAGGGGCTGTGCGTGGGATCAGCCAAGGGCCATTACGCTGGCCCCATGCTTCCCAAAGGGACTGTCCAGGATCAGAGGTATTCCCCAGGAGGTGGTTAAGCAGCTAAGGGACTGCATTGGAGGCTAGAATTGGGCCCCAGGTCTGAGGTTTGCATGGCTCAAAAGGCTTAGAAGTCAGTGTGCTTCATCAGCTACTATGAGTACGTTTGCAAGCATTTTGATATGAATCCTTCAAGTCTTTTTCCATTGCTCATTTGCCATCATCAACCCTAAAAGAAGCTTATCTATGGTAGGTAACAAATGAGTAACTGTAGCACACAGGGCCTTATGCTCGTAGGCAGTCTTGCAAGATGTGATAAATACCCAGACTCAGTGTCTTGTGCTGGGGGAAGGCAGATGCTTGGTATGATACCATGCCAGTGTCTGGATCAGACTTGCCAGTGCACTGATGGAGTAGGGTTTTAGCTGAATATGAGCAAGAAGGTGTGGCTTGTGCAGGGGGGGAGGTTCTGTTTCTTGCCCACAGGGTGTCTTTTATTTTGTTTGTGTGTTTTTTAATCAATAAAATGATACCATCTCTTTTTTTTAAATCCTGCATCTATCCCTGATCTATTGGTGTATTTGAAAAGGCTGTCGTGTCAAAATGAACACGATTCCCATGTCGCTGTACCAAGATGGCTCCGCTCTATTCTGGAGGGACCATTTCTAGGACTGAGCAGGAAATTTAGTTTCCATTCATTTATCTAGCAGTCAGATTATAGGTCTGGGTCCCGAGAATTCCAACTGCTAATCCTATGCCTGACACCAGTTCCTTCCCGTTATCTGGGGCCTAGTCCAAATGGGAGCTTTGTTGTTGATTTCAATGGCAGCAGCATTGTGACTTTTATCTGTCTCTGTCCCCCGCCCCCCACTGTACAAATCTTGTCTGTTGAGTTTCTTTTGCTTGTGCCCCGTCGTCATGATATCAGGATGCCTGGGAAATAGCCCATTGCTGGGTGAAGTGACTTCCAGGCGTGGCTTGTAGTGTTCTGAGGATGAAAAGCCCCCAGAATTTTATGCATAATTATTAATTATGATCATCTAGTCTGACCTTCTGCATAGGTCAGGCCAGAGAATTCACCCACTGATTCCTTCCATAGCCCATGTCTTGTGGTTGAGCTAGGGTAGACAGCCAGTCTTGATTTAAAAACTTCAAGTGATAGAGAATCCACAGCGTCCCCCAGTAGCTTGGGCCAATGATTAATGTCCCTCCGTGTTAAAAATGTGCATCTTATTTATAGTCTAAGTGTACCTATCTTATATTCATTATTCTGTCTCCCCACCCCTGCCCAGCTGGGAAGTGCTAGTGGTGTGTATTTGTTCATTAGACCAGCCACACATTTCACATGTCCCCAAATAGCCATCAAAAATGTAGTGGCTTTGGGGCATTGCCCACCTAACCTTGACTTTGCTCAGTGATCAGGCTAGATGCTTCCTAGTCTCCTGAACCATCAGGTCCCCTAAGTGGGCAGGTCCTGAAGGGAGGAAGAGCAATATGACCGTGGATTTTGTAATGGGGCCTAGTCTTGACTAGTGTGGTGCTGAGCTACTCCCATCAAAGTCAGCAGGAGCTGAGGACTCCAAGCCTTCTAGGGGATGCTCAGTACCTCACAGGATGAGGATTTCATACCCTTGTTTAAATTTTTTGGCGCTGATAAAATATTGCAGGATCGTGACTACCGAGATAATCATTCACAGTCTCCCAGCGTTCACTGGGAATGGCTGGTGTACTATGGCAGGATCCAATGTGATGCAGCAGTGACCCTAATAACCCCTCAGTGCCAACTAGCAAAGAGTTCATTGCCCTGTAACAACAATTCCTGTCAGGCCCAGCAAACTCACTTCACCCAGTGCACTGCTTCCATGGTATTTATCCAACTAGGTCAAGTGAGGTATCTGATCAAAGCTATTGTCATACTGACCTTCATAATCACTGTGCGATGTATGTACAGATGTTCTTTAAGGAGTTGCATACAGATATTGGAAAATAAATTTTGAAGTCTGAATCAAAATAGAATAGACAAGCAGGTTTTGACCAGACAAAGGATGTATATTCACCAGTCGGCCTTATATCCCATGCAAAATAAGCATTGTAAGCCCACCAAATATAAGCCTATCTGCATAGAACATCAGTATGAGGATATGAAGGCAACATGGAGCTAGCCCACCAGGGAACCATGGAGGTCATCCTGACACTGCGGACAAAACAATGGACTTTGGGGATATAAGAGGAAGGTAAAAGGAGAGCACGTTTTGCATTCATGAAATGGGGATCCTAGTCATATTGATTGGAGATGCTGGGAAGTTGCTTTAGGTGAGGCAAAACTACTTTAGACAAAGATTTTAGCCTGTTAAAGTTCAATTTAGACTCTAGGAACCACATTATACCTTTTGTTTTATATGTAATAATTTCTGTGTCCATTATTATCCTTATTCACCATCTCTTAAATCTTAACCTTTGATAATAAACTTTATTGTACTCACTATAAACATATCTCAGTGCTGAGATGTTGGCGCTGATCCTCAGTTAAACTAAACAAGCTGGTGTGTGCCCAGTTTGTGGGCCATCCGTTTGTAAACGGACTCTTCCAGATCTAAAGGGGCGCTTCTGATCGTCTAGTCTGACCTCCTGCATAACACAGACCATAGATTTCACCCAAGCCCAACACTTTGTGATTGCGCTAGAGATTCTCTCCAGTCTGGATTTAAATTCATAGATTCATAGATACTAAGGTCAGAAGGGACCATTCTGATCATCTAGTCCAACCTGCACAGCGCAGGCCACAGAATCTCACCCACCCACTCCTATGAAAAGACTCCATGACTTAAAGACTCCAAGGGATGGAGGAATTGACCGCATCCCTTGGTAATCTGTTCCAATGCTAAAATATCCTCAAAAATATACCTCTTGCTTCCAGTTTGAAGTTTGCTCATTTCTTGCATGCCCTGATGTTGAACTTTTGAGAATGGAGAAGCTTTTTAAAACTTCTTTATTCAAATAAAAAAAAGGAAAAGTAGCGCCTATCCCTTTAAGAGACAGCCGCAACATACTAGCAATTGCTTTGATGCAACTTGAAAGGGACATCTGCTTTGAAAAAGTCAGCTGGAGGTTGCGTTAAAAATATTTGCTGACATAAATGTTTACCGTGTAAATTTAACTAACTTGCCGAGAACAGAAAGGGCAAGAAAAATTATATTCTGTTTACTGTGAAGCCTGATATTATTTTACATGTTGTCATAGACATGTAGGGCTGCAAAGGACCTCGAGAAGTCATCTTGTCCCTGTCCTGAGGCAGGACCAAGGAAACCTAGACCATCCCTGACAGGTGTTTGCCAACCTGTTCTTAAAGACCTCCCATGAAGGGGATTCCACAGCCTCCCTCAGAAACCTATTCCAGAGCTTAATAAATCTTTATAATTAGCGATCTTTTCTAGTGGCACCTAGAGCCATGCTGAGAAGTAACCTCCCACCGCTGCAGCTACGCTTTACTGTTAGCACGCTAGCTCGGGTCAAGCTAGAGCAGGTGAGTCTCTGTGAACTGGGAATCATGCCCCTAGCTCGAAGCGTAGACATGCTCTTTGGCTCTCTGTGACATCTGTCTCTTGGCTCTGCATTGCCAAGCCTTGTGGTTTAGGCCCTGATTCAACAAAGCACTTAAGTATGTGGTTAACTTCAAAGCCTGTGATTAGCTCCCATTCGCAGCAATGGGATTTAAGTACGTGCTCAAGTGCGCTGCTGAGCCAGGGATTTTCAGCATAAAGAGTTGGAGCCCAAGTATACGGAAACCTATGGAAAGACACTAGTGGCTTTGGATCAGGCCCAAAGAGTTCAGTGCAGGGATCAGGAAGGAAATTCCCTTCCCCCACTTGGGGCAGCACTGTGCAATTGACTTGGGGCACTGTGGCCACTTGTGCCTTCCTGAGTAGCAGCCGGTGCAGGTCGCTGCTGGAGACGGCACCATCCTTCCCCTCTGAGCAGCAGGTTCTGTATCTTCGTTCTGTTGTGCTCTCCTTTTGTTTGCATAGGCTCAGGGGAAACGGGTCCTCTAACACATTGATCTACATCAATAAGTAGGTGTAAAATTCAGTCTGATGCCTTAAAAAATGATGAATCACCATCATCTCGACATCAGCAAGACCCTTCGCTACTGCACTGTTGCCAACTCTTGTGATTTTATTATTTATGAGGCTTGTGATAATTGGTGATTTTCTTAAAGCCTCAGCTGCTGAGGTCGGTGATTTATGGGAGAAGCTCAGCTTTTATTTCAAAAGAAGCAGGTTTCTAGCCCTTGTAGTTGCAAAGAAAAGATTGAAAATGGGAATCATCAAGGCTGAAATCCCGGAAGGGGCATGAAAAGACCCCCCCCAAAATTATTACTGTTTGTCTCATTGTTTTTAAAGCCCACCTTGTGATTTTGGGGGCCTGACTCATGATGGGTGCCTGCTTGGAGAATGCGGTTTTTATTGCAGAGCAACAAATTCTTGGGAAATGTAAAAGTGGGGACATCAGATTCCTGTGTCGAGCCAGAGATAATTTGGGTCCAAAATGAGGAAGTGTGATAGACAGACAGTAAGAGTGAAACATACCCGATTTCCTGCGCTGCCTAGAAACAGCAGTGCAGCACTGGAAGGCTGGATAGCTGCCAGCGTGTGGCAGGGAGAATTCTCCCACTAAACAGGCAGTTTTTCTGTCCCCTCAATCCCTTCACCCTACCACCCAGCCACATATCTGCCTAGCAGTCAGGGTGGACACTGCTGGACTGAATCAGACCCACCATCTAGCCCAGCACCCTGTCTCGGACAGTGGCCAGCACCAGATGCTTCAGGGGAAGGTGCAAGAAACTCCCCAGTGGGGAGATGTGCCTGCCTCCTACCTAGCTCTCATCCTGATCTCTAACAGAGATTGGCTAAGCCCTGAAGCATAAAGTATCCCATTTATATCAATTAACTCTGGAGAGTCTTGATCTCTGTACAAATGCCCAATCCCTTTAGAGCCGCTCCCTAGAAGGGAGTGGAAAAATCCCCTAAAACTCCCCAGAGGGCCCCTCAAACATCCCCCAGGCACTTGGTTTAATTGAAAAGCTTCTCTTGAGGAGGAGAAATGTCACTCCCTTGTGCCTTATGGTGCCCCTTTGTCCCCACACTGGGGCTTTTTCCCCCTTATCTTCCTGGCTTCCCTCACTATGCCCATAATAACGCAGGCTCCTCTCTTGGTTAATCAGTCTCCCCCTACCCTGCAGGCAGCTGGCCCCCAGCTCTGCCCTCTGGAGCTGTCCCAGCCCTACATGGGGCTGCTGTGGCATTTCTGCTGCACACAGGGCTGTGGCTGGGGGGTGTTGACACAGTTGGGAGAGGTTCCCTCATGTTCCTAGTACAAATATTTGCCTGTGAAAACAAGAGATATTGACAAATCTGTCCTGAGCAAAGTCCTGATTTTTTGTGTGTGTGATGAGCACAGCTCACAATCGAATCCCTTTTCTGCCAACTCGTTTGCCCCCCAACATTTCATAGGGCCCACAGAGAATGGGGACAGCCTAGGTGGGGGGCAACCAATCTATTTCTTGGGTGATCTTGCACTCCCCGGTGCTTTTTTGACATAAGGCCTCCAAATCCTAGGTAGGCTAGAGGGTTGTTCTGCAATAACATACTTATTTGAGCCAGGACCTCATTGTGCTAGGCGCTGTACAGACAGTCAACCCCTGCCCCAGAGAACTCGCAGTCGGTTTGCATTAGGGGAGTGGATCTGGGCCGCATTGCGCTAGGTGCTGGGCAGACACAGAACAAAGACAGTCCCTGCCCTGAAGATGTTACAATCAGCTAATTATTTGCCAAAGAGGAAGTCGCATTACCGTTTAATCTGTTCTGTCCCTCTGTCTGACACCTACATTGTCAGCTGTATGGGGCAGGTGCCATCAGCTTTGTTGTGAGTTGTCTGTACAATGCCTAACAGCCTGGAGCTGTGGCTGGGTTCCTACGTGCAACTGTAATACAAGTAATACCAACACTGGATTCACAGAGCAAACATGTCTTGGGGAGGCCTCTGGCCGATGGAGAGTCTTGTCCAATTAAATGTCCAACAAGCGGAGGAGGGCTGCCAAGCTGTGAGAGCCTTGATGATTTTTGTTTTTAGAGTGATCTACTAAAAGCCTCCTTGAAACTCATAGCAGATTCCTTCCCTGCCGGAGTGAGACACGCAATTGTCTTCAGAGGTCTCCCTCTAAACGAACCCCCTTCTGCTGCGTCCCCACAGCTGCAAGCGGCTCCATGTGCCAGAGGTCAAGCGCCACATGAAGGGAGGGGTGTGTCTGAGTAGAGCACTGGATGAGCAGTTAAAAATCTGGGTTCAAGTCTGGGTCTCACCTTAGAGTTTCTGTGTGAGCTGGGGAAAGTCGCTTAATCACTCACTTCCCTATCTGTAAAATGGGGATCATGATAATACTTTTCTCCCACTCTTCTGTCCTAACTATTGAGTTTGTAAGCTCCTTGGGGCAGAGAGGGTCTCTTTCACGATGTATCTGTACAGCGCCTAGCACACTGGAGCCCTGATCGTTGTTACTGTAAGACAGATAATAATGGAAGGGCTGCATTAGAGAGCAGCTTTGTAGCAATGGCTTCTCCAGTATAACATGTTAACCCAGCATACAGAGAAGTGTTTTGAGATGATGTAGGTTTCTGGCTGACAGAGGGTCTCCGCAAGAGTCCTCTCTGATGCCTTATGGCAGCAGCAGCTTTAAGAGGGATATAAAGGAAAATGGTTTTCGGATGACTGATTGTGGCTTTCTGCCCCAGGGGTGGTACAGAAGGCAGAGATTCCCGATAAGTTTGGGTCTGTGGTGGGGATCTGTAATGCGCCAGAGCCTGTGACCATGATGCCACAGTATAATGGGCATTGGAGGGAGAGGAGGGTTGCACTGCCTCTGGGTCTGCGACCAAGAGTGTGGCATAATACAGCGGGCAAGGGACTCACGCAGCACTTCACGCTTCAAATAAACCAATCTGGCCCTGCGAGAGTGCTCTCCTGTGACTGGGGACAGCACGTCCCCGCGGGCCAGCAGGTGTGTGCTGCTTCCTGGGTCTGGTGTTGCCAACTCTGCGTTTTCTATTTGCTCTCGTTGGGAAGCTGTGAACAAATGGAGCATGCGGCTCTTGCACCGGAGTACTCAAGAGGAAGGAGTATGGTGGGTGAGGAAGGGAGCTCCAGGGACTCTGTGGCCACGGTTAATATCATACAAGCTGGGGTTCTTCACTGCTCTGGCCTTTGCCAGGCTAGCCACGTTTACACCCAGCAAGCACCCTCTGTGACCCACCATTGCCTGACCACCGAGCAGCAGGACTCACAGCCGTAGAGTTGGGTGGCCCCATGAGAGGAGGAAAGAGCTGGGCAGGGAGTCCCATTGCTAGCCCCAGCACAGCTTGGGAAGCTTGATCCTCGGACAGTGCCCTCCAGTATTTTGAGGATATTGAAACATTGAGATGGGTTGCACTTGCTTTTCTGCACTGCCCGCTCCCGTGTCATGCTCCTTGCTGTGTGCTTCCCCGAGCCAGCGAGCTCTGCTGGGGAGCAGTAGCGGATGCATGTGGGCAGGTAACACCCTAGTCCTCGAGGACAACAGCTCTCATGGGTGGCTTCCCCTTGTAAGACAGTGGCTGGCTCCACACACGTGGACAAAAGCAGCCTGGAACATCCACAGCACCTCTCAACCCGTCACTGTCCCACGGGTGAGGGGAGCTTGGCCTGGTCCAGCGTCTGCCCTCCTCACAGCTCACTCTGGCACTTCCAAGGGATACACAATTCTGCACTTGCTTCTGCTTGCCAGTGCTCCGTCTGTCCCGCTCTGCGACCTGGCTATCCAGCAGCAGCATCCAGACACTGGAGGATGCAGCAACCTGCAGGGCCAGGAAGGTCGGCCATGTGACTCCAGAAGCAGGGGATGATGGTTATTGAGTAAGAAACCCCCTACTCCTGCATGAGAAGGGGAGGGAAGCTTTTAAATAGTACCCATGCTGCTCTGAGGGATTGTAGGATAGCTTCCCAGAATGTACTGCTGAAAACACAGGCAGTGAGCTAGGTGTGGAGGTAAAAACCTGCTCATGGTGATAGGACAGCTGCTGTGTGGACACACCGCGAACTGTGCAACTAGCTACGCAAATACTGTACTAGCTGTGGAGAGGTGATCGGTAGGGGGAGCTCTTCCTCCTCTGTCAGTACTGAGCCAGTAAGTTAGGGGGCACTGTGCTTCTGAAGGTGGAGCCCTGCAACTGGACAAGACCAGACTTCAGGCTCAGATAGGGTATCGCTCAGGACTTGTCTGCAAACAGGAACGTTCAGTCCGGGACAAGCTGGGGACTGTACCCTGCTGCAGTTGCTTGCTGCGATCCGTCTGTGAACCCTGCAGTGCACTGTTTCTCTGGCCTAAATTGAATCCACTCCAAGTGCTGTCCAACCACAAACATGGTGAAGTTTGCTCCCAAGTGAGCAGGTTAAAGCAGGTGGAGCGGATCCTGTGAAGCAAAGCAACATTATTGACAATCCACCAAGAGCTGGCCCCAAAAAAGCACTGGCTGATTTTGATGCCGGGGGGAATCTACACGACAATGAAGGACTACGGGAGGATGAAGTGTGGCCGTACACAGCACAGACGACCATAATGGAAAATGAATGGTATGTGTTGAGCTGGTGGGAGAACAGAATGCTGTGTACCCCAGATTGGCCATGGGAGCAAGAAGTGTGCTAGGTATTCCAGCAAGAGGATCTTCAATGTGTCTGGAAGGACCATCGGCCAGTGGAGGACTGTCCGCAAGCCATCAGCAGCGGACTCTGTTCTTTTCTTAAATGACTAGGGAAAATTAATCCAAATGAACTTTTAAAATGGATTAATTTAAACTGCAATCCCTATGTGGATGCTCTTAGTCAGAATTAAAATGGCCTTAAGTTGGTTTAGTTTGGAAAATGAAATTTGGAATTTGGAAGCAAATTAAACTAAATTGAACTAAGGCTAATTTAATTCTGAGTGAGTGTCTATGCCGGGGTTTAAGGTGATTTAACTAATCCACTTTAAATTCATATCTTTAGTTAATTCAGATTAATTTTCCTGAGTATCCCTGTGTAGACAAGAACTTTGGGTGTGCATAGCAGTGTGCACCAAAGTGCTGTGTGGTAATTCCCTTGTGTGGACACACAAGCATGAACCTAAAGGTCCTACCTTAACTCCTGAGTGCACATCTCCCAGTCCAAATGGCAGGATAGTATAAATGTGCCCTTAGTGTGGTCTTAACTTGGTTTAGTTTAATTAATTTTGGAAGAGTGCCCACAGAGGGGTTTAATGCGGTTTAACTAATCCAGTTCAAATTCACACCTTTAGTTAATTCAAATTAATTTTCCTGGATGTTCTCTTGTATATAAACCTTGGGTGTCTGTGTGCACCCTGCTGACTTGTGCATTAACTGGACTGGATCCAGATGGGACTGGAACTGAACTAGATCAAAGCGCATTAACAAACTGTTAATGGGCACATCAGCAAGTTGCAGTGCATGCAATCTTATTAGCTGAGACAAACAGGAGTGAGTTTGAATCAACTGAAAGCTTGAGAAAAATTTTTAGAAATATGGTATAACATAGGAGTGGGCAAACTATGGCCCAGGGGCCACATCCGGCCCTTCAGATGTTTTAGTCCGGCCCTTGAGCTCCCTTCGAGGAGTGGGTTCGGGGACTTGCCCTGCTCCACATGTGCCGTGGCTCTGCGCATCTACCAGAAGCAGCAGCATGTTCCCCCTCCAGCTCCTCTGCATAGGGGCAGCCAGGGGGCTCTGCACGCTGCCCCCTCCCCAAGCTTCACCCCCGCAGCTCCCATTGGCTGGGAACCGCGGCCAATGGGAGCTGCAGGGGCGGTGCCTGCGGGCAGGGCAGCGCATAGAGCTGTCTGGCCACACAGGAGCCGGAGGGGGAACATGCCGTTGCTTTCGGGAATTGCTTGCAGTAATTATTGCCCGGAGTCTGCACCCCTGACCCTCTCCCTGATCCCCCTCTTGCCCTCCAAACCCCTCGGTCCCAGCCCAGAGCACCCTTCTGCACCCCTAACCCCTCATCCAGAGCTCTCACCCCCTCCTGCACCCCAACCCCCAATTTCGTGAGCATTCATGGCCCACCATACAATTTCCATACCCAGATGTGGCCCTCAGGCCAAAAAGTTTGCCCACCCCTGGTATGACTTCATGAGAGTCCATTATGCGCATCGGATTGTTGCTGAGTGCTACAGCAGATCTGCTCTCACCGGCATTAGGAAATGATCTGCAGCAATGTATATTAAAAACGTTGTTTAATTTGTACATTTGAGGTTTACTCCTATACTTCTGAAGCTCTGAACTTCTTGTACTTAATTCAAGTCTTTGTATTCCTCTGCAATTAACATGAAAGATGTTAATTGATAACTGAACCTTTTCTGTTGAAGTTTGAAATTCCTCACTTGTTCTCATGTCTGTCAATTAACTATGAAATAAGTAGGAAGAATGATTTGATTAAAATGAAGACGCTTGTATCGCTACTAGTAATTTTGATTAAGTCTTTTGTAGTTAATTGTTTATGAGAGCATAATTGTTTGTCAGAGCTATGATTTGCTGCTTAAAGATCTTGAAATCAATGCTGCTGCCTCCTCAAGAACTGCATCAGTCTTTTCGCTGTCTGTCAATAAAAATGGGTTATTTACTCCTTACATAAAATGTGAACGCTGTTCTTTCATATTTCTATTCATTAATACTTTGTACAGGAAGATGCCTGCATGGTTGATGATGATTGTATGCACTTTGATCATCAAACTGTTACAGTCAAACTGATGGTTCATGCACTTTGATCAGAAAATATCATATTGCCTCTATATAAATTCATGGTACACCCACATCTTGAATACTGTGTGCAGATGTGGTCGCCACATCTCAAAAAAGATATATTGGAATTAGAAAAGGTTCAGAAAAGGGCAGCAAAAATGATTACGGGTATGGAATGGCTGCCATATGAGGAGAGATTAATAAGACAGGGACTTTTCAACTTGGAAAAGAGATGATTAAGTGGGGATATGATTGAGGTCTATAAAATCATGACTGGTGTGGAGAAAGTGACTAGGGAAGTGTTATTTACTACTTCTCATAACACAAGAATTAGGGGCCACCAAATCAAATTAATAGGCAGCGGATTTAAAACAAACAAAAGGAAGTATTTTTTCACACAGCGTACAGTCAGTCTGTGGTTCTCGTTGCCAGAGGATGTTTTGCAGGTCCAGACCATAACAGGGTTCAAAAAGGAACTAGTTAAGTTTATGAAGGATAGGTCCATCAATGACTATTAGCCAGGATGGGCAGGGATGGTGTCCCTAGCCTCTGTTTGCCAGAAGCTGGGAATGGGCCACAGGGGATGGCTCACTTTATGATTATCTGTTCTGTTTATTCCCTCTGGGGCACCTGGCATTGGCCACTGTTGGAAAACAGGATACTGGGCTAGATGGATCTTTGATCTGACCCAATATGGCCGTTTTTATCTTCTTATGATCTAACCTCAGTGAGGTGTGCACTTTGATCAAAGTGTTAGAGTCAAACGGTTTGTTAATGCACTTCGATGTGGACTAGATCAAAGCAATTAACAAACTTAATGCGCACATTAGCAGGGTGCACAGGGACACGTGGAATGTTTTGGGTCAGGTCGGAAGCAACTCCTCATTCTTGAACTCAACCAAGTCGGGATTGCTTCTGGTCTGCTTGGGTTTCTGTTGGATATCAAAATTAAGCCCAAGCAGACCTCTAGCTGAAGGTGTAATCTGGAGGGAGAGGTATAAAATGTAGGCTATGTCTGTACTGCACTTTCATTGGTAAAAGTTTTTGTCCGTCAAGAGTCTGGGAAAAAAACCCCACCCCTGACCGACCGGTCGAAGTTTTACCGACGAAAAGTACCAGTGTGTACAGCGCTTTGTTGGCGGGAGATGCTCTCCCGCCAACAAAGCTACCGCCCCCAGGGGTGATTTTATTTTGTCAGCAAGAGAGTTCTCTCTTGTCAACAAAGAGCGGCTACACCACGTACCTTACAGCGGTACTGCAGTAGCGGTACAGCCTCAGTTATCACTAAAGATCCTCTGGCACTTTTCACAAAAACATGGTGTGTCTTGGCCAAATCTGAATCGGTCAATTACACTCTGCCTTCCCAGGGTGGCCCCTGCCTTTCATATCAGTACACCATTCCTCATTTCCTGTCCTAAATGGGGTTGCTGTGCACTCTTGCAGCATTTCACCCCAGAGGTGGCTGTGTTTCTAGAAATTATTTTGGGGTAGTTCTCTGGCCTCTGTTATACAGGAGGGCAGGCTAGATTATCACTATGGTCCCTTCTGGCCTTGAGATCTATGGTGGGTGATTTTGTTCTTGCGTGGGATCACATTGTGCTCTGTTACACCCATGGAACCCACTGACTAAAATGGAAGCAGGATTTGGCCCATGATTTAACTCTAAAAGGTGCTTGGGAATCATCTGGTAGGAAAGTGTTTATTTATAGAAGCGGGTCATTATTCAAACACAGTCACCAGCTTTCTGGCTGAGCCGTACTGGAAAGTGCTTCCTGTAGTTAGTCAAAACTCCCACAGGACTCTCTGGCTGAGTCCCACTTATGCTGCTGCTAGAGAGTGGAAGGCCGGGGCTGGAAATCTGAACCCATTCCAGTATTTTGTAATTGGGAACAAAGGAGTCATGGTACTTTACACTACAATCTCTATCCCTGGCTGGCTGGACCTGCAAACAAGGTCAGCAGTGAAATAGTTAACGACTTTGATGTATCATCAGCGTTTTACGGTTCAGAATTAATACTCCATTAAGCTGAATGGAGGCAGATTGCACCTTTTGGGGCTCTCTCTCTGTCTCCAGGCAGGGTTGGTTGGTGGGTTGGTTTTAAAATGAAAGCTTAAATTCTGCAGCAACTACTGGAGTCCCCAGTAAAGTGTGGCTGGGCTGTGTGATCTCTCAGTCCAAGGGCCCCACCCTAGTCCCTTCCATGGCAACACAGAACACAGCTTGCCTACTAGATCTTCCATCCTAGATATGTATATTTTGTTCTTAACAGAAATGCTGCTTTCCTTCCATCAAGGAGATGCTCTGGCTGTATCGCTGGGTTGTTTGCTTCTCCCCCCCACCCCCGTTCAGCAACTTCTGGGAAACCGGTCTCAAAGGTTTCTCAAGTAAAGACATTTTGGAGCCATTCATTCACATGAAAGGCAAAACTTCTGAACATCTGGTGTCAGACATGGACTCCCTCTGTCAGGGGTAACTTACCAATGGGAAAGATGAAGTCTTTTGCTGAGCTGTTTAGTGCTTTTCAGAACAAAACCCTGGAAGATGTCAGCTGCATTTTAATACGGTGCAGGGAACACTTTGAATGCATACTCTTAAAAAAGATCTTCGGTTGGGGCTTGGTGTGTGGGGGATGTGTGCTTTCCATTGCTACAAAGGAGAGTACAAGCTTCCCCTTCTTTGACTTCTGGCAAGGAGGGTGTAATCGGTACAAACCCTTTCGCAGCCTTGCAGAATAGTGGGATGGTTTTAGATCATCTGTAGCTTTTTGTAACAGCAAACTAACCTTATTATACGAATCCACTTTGCATAGTCTCCTTCATTGTTTTCCCATCTGCTTCTTAATCTTCCACTCTTTACAAAATATTACTGCTTGTTTGCATTCCAGTAGAGGCCCCAACCAACAACAGGGACCCATTTTGCTAGGTGCTGTACAGACACACAAGCGAGTCCCTTCCCCAAAGAGCTCACAGTCTGAATAGACAGTCAGTGTTCTATCTCTGGACCCAGAAGAGCCGGAGGTCGACACGGAGGGAGCTGATATAAACACAGCTGTCTGCCGTACTCCCTTTATTGTTTCAGCTGCAAAACTGATGCTAACACGAACATGAGGCTTTGCACTGAGGAGGAGCCAGTGATCAAATGTTTAAAGGGACAGGACGTTACACAAATGGTGGGAGAAAAGAAGTTATTCCCATTTTACAGACTGGGAATCTTAATTTTTTGCTGCATGTATGTCCTTATGGGAAAGTCCCATAGAATTGAATGCAAAAGATCACCTTTCTATCTTTTTTTCATTTCTCCTATGGAATTAATAGATAACTTTATCCCTTGGACAAAGCTATGAAAAGGATCTAATTATTCACTGATTTCTACAGGGCTTAATAGACGTTTGTACAGGAACCTGTATGTTTCATCCCTACTTGTGGCACTAGATTGGAAACTCAGGAGACCTGGATTCTATTTGTCATTGAGCTACTGGCAAGGCATTGCACTGCTCTGTGCCTCAGTTTCCCCATCTGTAAAATGCAAATAATTGTCATCTGTAGTGCTCAAAGTGCTTTACAAATGAGGTCAGCTTCATTATCCTCATTTAACAGATAGGGAAACTGAGGCACAGAGGGGCAACATGATGGTCACCCAGCAGGTCGGTGGCAGAGCAGAGCTGAGTCCAAGTCCAATTCTCTATCCACTAGGCAATGTTGCCTAGACTCTCACATGGGGTATGCAGAATCACTGGCTACCTTTGGAGATCTGGTTTAAGGATTCCGTCTTGTAAACACTTCTGCTTCTTCCTGCAGCTTGTGACCTTTATGCCTCTGTTTGATAGATCCAAGTTCTTGGCATAACAAGTTCAATGCACCAGGAGCACGTACTCATCACTGTAGCAAACACCGATTTGGATGCACCACGTTAGGTAAAATGCTTTAGCAACCGAAACCCCATGATCACGTCTTACTGACTTGTTTCAAATCTTGCGTTCCCACACCACATCAGAAACTTGTACTATTCCCATAGAGGGTAGTGATAACATTTGCCACTCGCATAATGCGTCTCATCTCCAAAACACAGTGCAAAGGGAATTAATCTGTGATAGACTTCACCGCAGATAGATGTGGCTACATATCATATCACTTGTTTCCCAGAATGGTGTGTGTTTGTTTTTGGGGTTTTTTTGTTTGGTTTTACTTGGTTAAAAAAAAAAAGCGAGAGTGAAAAGTTCATTTGCCTTCCTGGAATTACCCAGCAAACTCTTCCGAAATGAAATGAACAGTGTGCCAACGCAGTACGCCCATTGTACAAAGGTACCGTACACTGCAAAACAGACAAGAGATTTCACTACTGAAATTTTAATAGGCAAATACATTTGCTTTTCCCATTGGCTTTCAAACGCACACATTTCCCAAACAAGAGCCAGGCTTGGTTGGACAGCTGCCAGGGATAGCTCATAGGCTGGCGATGTTTCTCCAATGCAACTTTATTTTCAAGGGTCAGCAGCGGCCGGTGACCTTATTTCCCTCCTTGCTTCCCCCCATCCCCTGGGCCCCCCACTTGCCCCCCTTCAAACCTTCCCTCTAAGACTGTCTTATTTCTGTTAAGAGTTCAGGCCACAGACAATCTCCCCATGCAGCCAAGCTACGCTGCTCTCTCTGATACATAGAGAGACAAGGTGGGGAAGTTGATCTTTTATTTGACCAACCTCTGTTGGTGAGAGAGACGAGCTTTCGAGCTTACACAGAGCTTTGCTTCAGGTCTGGGAAAAGCATTCCAAATGTCACAGCAAAATACTAAGATGGAACAGATTGTTTAGCCTAAATAGTTAGCATCTATTCTAAGGGACCATTCAAGATACCTGATATGTGTAGGCAGCAATAGGGGGACAGCAGAGAGATTTCTCTGTCTGCAGCACCAGGCCGTCTGGGTGCCCTGATTTTGCCATAAGTCAGGCTTTTCTGGTGTCCTGATTTGCACCAGAATGGGCAGGGTTGTGCCCACTGGTGCCTAGAACATTCCCTGGAATTTTGGAATTGATTGGCGCAACATGACAGCGTTACCACATTGCAAACAGAAAATGCTGTCACACTGAGTACTAGCCAGGGATTTCCCTACACGCCCCCATGGGGGTGTTCACCCCCCGGGAATTTCCCCAACAACCCCCACCCCCCAGTTTTGTGAACTAGTTACATGCGGTGTTGCCAATTTAGTGACTGTTTTGAAATTTGAATTGAAATTGAAACATTAATACACACTTTAAAAGCAGATACAGTGTGTGATAAAATACGTGCATCTGAAAAAGTATCATAGATTTGAAAAGTATGAACAGAGACTAGCTTCCTTACACAGCTGTTGGGGTTTTTTTACGACAATATCAGTGCATTCATTTCCATGATGTTGGCCAACCTAATAATTTCAAATTATGATTTGTAAGCAAAGTCTAAATGAGCTCTCCCTGACAGCTAGTGATGAGCTGGGGGTTGGGGGGAAAGGCTTCAGGACCAGATTGTATTTACATTCACATCTAATCTACCTAGGTATCCAGCAAACAGAGCTATGTTGCCCAAGTGATAGACTTTGGCTGGGGTTGGGTTACAAATCACTTGAATGTGTGTGTGGGGTTGTGTGTAATGAAATGTTGTTGTTCTTATTGTATGAGTAAAGGGCAGTAGAACTGTACTTAGCCTATGTTGATTGTGGGCATCGAGAGATGGTGGGGACAGGTGTTTTGTTTGATGGTCTGCCTGAGTCACAAGTACTATTTGACCTGCCCCTCTCCACTGTTTAAAGACAGAGCTGATTAGGCTCCATAGATAGTCTTTGTTTTTGTTAAGTGATTACTACAGCGGAAATCACTGATAATCAGGTCTAAGTGCTTAGACCCGCTGTGGGACAGTGTTTCTGCGGAAGAGACGCCCAGTCTGCACTTGCAGTGAGGTTCCCCCACTGAGAGCTCAGCTGAAATCACTGAGAGCTGGGTGGAACCTCAAAAGACCAACTCGAAGAGGTCATGGTGGCAGGTGACAGCAGAAGGTGACCGCACAGGGCCATTGGCAATAGAGCGATGGCGTGAATGGTGGCACAATGAACAATAGTGGCCAGAGCAAACAGTGAGCAGCTGGAGGAATGAACAAGGTGCTTTCTTGCCCCCCACCTGGGAGATGAACTCATGTGAAAGCACCTCTGAACTCTGAGTCTCCACTGACCAAGGACAACAAAGATGAGTGTTAATGAGGCTGTTAAGAATGTTGGAGACACAACACAGTTCATGAAAACAAACATGGCTGTGGCATCATACTTTCTATTTAAGCAAGAGATACCACACGCTACAAACTGGAGGCCAACGTTAAGTGCATTGTCACTTGTTCATTCTGAAGTTGAACACTGGTTCCAAACAAGACCAGCAAATGCTCACTATCTATCTGCAAGAAATTCAACTGACTGGCTAGACACATGTGGTGCAACAGTGAAAGACCAACAGCTGAAAAAGTGAAGAACTCTCTGACCACATTAAAAAAATTTTCATACATGGCTGATGAATGCACTAGTACAAATGGTCATCAAGTATTAAGTCATTGTGTACGTTATCTTGATGTCAGTGGTAGGCCAGTAGATGCATTTCTAGATGTTCAAGTTATAGAAGACAGATTGGTTGCATCTGTGACAACCCACATCTTAGAAGAGTTAAATGCTTGTCAGTTGGACCCCAAACAGATGGCTGCGTGTGCATCTGATGGAGCTGCAAACTTCTCTGGAAGACATGGTGGAGCATAAGCTTTGCTCAGAGAAAAGTGTAACTCTAGTCTCTCCTATAAATACTGCAGAGGCTATCTACTCCAACTAGCACTAGTACAAGCTGCAGACTCTTCAAAAGACTTTTAAAAAGCTATACATTTAATGTCTTCATCATATTCTTTTTTCAGCAAGAGTCCAAAAAGACTGAATATCTTGGAAAATATAGAAGATACACTGGGACTGAAGTTCAAATTAGTCCAACCTGGGAAAACCCTCTGGCTTTCTCATGAGCGATCCTTGGCTGTTTTCTTAAAATTACTCCAGCCATTATTACTGGCTTTGAAAAGTATCTACCAAGATTGGATGGATCTAAGTAGTGAGGCTGGTGGATTACTTTTGCTACTACATTCAGAGAAGACTATTGCCACTCTCTCTCTTGTAAGTCTACTGTTGAAACCACTTGGGTCATTAAACAATACCATCCAGGCATCTGCTACAACAGTAGTAGATCTTTGTCCAGCAATAGAAGCTACATTTGGATCAATCAGAGAGCTGTCCATTGAAAAAGTACTGGAAGAAGCAAAGACTTCAGTCCAGAAGTTGACTAATGAAGGCATTTATATTGAATCCTTAAGTGAAGAGGACAAGAAGTGTTTGTTAAGACAACTGAAAAAGTACACAGACTTGATTCTTAAAAATCTACAACAGCAACTTCTAGATTGTATTCAACCTCTACCTAGCTTTTACAGATCCTTGTCTTATAAAACACCGACAGCTGAGTGGAGTGAGGCACTACCAGCAATGGGGCTGCCATGTGCTCAGGACAGAATAGAGAATTTGAACAGAGAGTGGAATATCATACGACGAATGAATGAAGATTTGACTTCAACTTCTTTTTTATCATCGCTAGTGGCTCGACCCGATCTTTGTGCAATGTTTCCTGGGCTGAAAGAAGTAAGAATTCATCTCTTGCTACTCCCAGTCACAACAGCAACAGTTGAGCATTCTTTTTCATCATTGACTAGAATTTTGTGTTTTGAAAGAAGTCGCCTTCTTTCTGATCATGTGAATGAACTAATGAGCATATCAATTGAAGGAACGGAAGTACCGGACACACGAGAAGCCACCAAAGATGAATGCATTGCATTCAAAAAGTTCATTAACAGAGTTGTGCAAAATTATAACAAGAAACCAAGAAGGATGTAGATGTAATGGTTTATAGAAGGCTGGAGTAGCCAACTTAAATTTGTGTGATGATTTTAAAATCTAATAAAATGGTCATGAAACATTTTTCAGTTTTTACTATGGTACCATACAACCCACCTTCACCCTCACGGTCTCACCCCTCTTCAGCCCTGACCTCCCCGCCCTGTAAATTTGAACACCCCCCACCAATTTCAATTCCTGGGGAAAACACTGGCTAGCCCTCACTTCGCTCAGCCAGCTAACCCACCAGCATCTCTTGCTGTAGCTCCTACGTGCTGTGGGAGAGATCACCTATCCAAGGGCTGACCCAGCCTCGCTTGCGAGAGGAGATCCTACTGGATTTCTCAGCTCATGATGCAGTGATCACAGATCATTATAACACCAGCGTAAGTATTCTGTTCCCTAGACAAATGTCATGTGACTAACCTTATACATCACGGCCCAGTGCCACTGTCTTGGTAGGTCAGTAACAACCCTGATCTTCATTAATAAATGAGACTGTCTCTTTTATTCTTTCTTTGTACCCTTGAGATTAAATGATCTATAATGGAGAAGAGATAGGACCAGAGGACAGAGAGATGCAGTTCTGGCAATATCTCTAGGACTGGCTTGTTTTCTTTTTGTCAAAGCATGTTACCAGGACTTAACCATGTTCCTTTCCTAGACCTCTGTGTGAATCACGTAGCAGGACTGCAGTATTCATCAGCTACCCTTCTTTTATACAAAAATAACATGACACTTTCATAGCGCCTTCCATCCAGGGAGCTCCAAGCACTGTGCAAACTAATCCCCACAACCCCCCCGAGGAGATACGAAAGTATCATCCCCATGTTACAGAGATATGAACTCCAGGGATCTCAAACATAATATGGACTCCATCTTAAAAGAGACAGTTTAATAATCAGGGTTGTAAGACTCTCTTGTAGAGCCATACAATTAATGTTAGATGCATCTTCATGAATCTCATGCTCTTCTGGTTCCCGAGTATTACCATGTTTATTAGGGGCTTGTTGCAGGAAGTGCTGGATGAATTCTCTGGCCTGTCTTATGCAGGAGGTCAGACTAGATGATCGCAATGGTCTCCTCTGGCTTTTACAATGTATGAATCATTCACAGTCATGTAACATCCCTGTGGGAATGACAACAATGCTGCAGCATAACCATGTGGTGCCCTGCTTACAGTTGACATTAGTAATTGGGGTTCTGGGGTTTACGATGGCATCTGCTTAGTGCAGTAATATCCTGCTCTGTGCAGACTGGAGCTGATTTGATTCCTACCGGTGTTTTGAATGAATCCATTCAATAGAATAGCCACCTAATAACAGTGCTGCAAATCTAACGGGGTGCCCTGCTCGCAGCAGGGCCCTTTGATGCTGAAGGGAAATCATGTTAGCATAGTCTGGGTCTGAAAGAAGTGGGCAGCTTTCAGGGAAGGATTTTGGGGGTTGGCGATGGGATGCAGAGTCTCTCCCCGCTGGCTTGGGCCAGTGGTTCAAATCTAGCTGAGAGCAGTAGAGATAGATGGCTCATTACTGGCCTGTTAATTGGCATCTAGATACTGTGGGGGTGAATTGGCATCTAGATTAATTGGCATATAGACACCATGGGCATTTGAATTCCCAGGTGGAGAAATGATCACACTGCCAGCACAACTGGTTGTAATTGGGCTACCTTGTTGGCATTTTCATCAGAGTGGTCAAGGCTTGATTGGGCCCTGGAGACTGACCTACACAGCCAGCCCTATAGATAGTCTCCTCCTGGTTCAGGTGTGAAGCGCCCAGATGGGATAGGGTAGGGGAAGTTGGTTTTGCTACTGCCCACACCAACTGGGATAGAGGACTTTGTTCCCCCGGGATATCAACCAGTGCTAAATCCCCACTGGATTGAACAGGAATGTTAGAGCAACATTGGCGGCAGTGATAGTAAAATAAGATCCCAAGGGGTTAACGTGGTAACTGTCCGATGCTCCCCAGATTCATGAAGGTTCAGAATGAGCCCCTCATGGATTGGTCCATTGGCTTTCTCATTGACTGTAAAATTTCTACAGCAGGGAACTACTCGTGCTGACTTTAATATTGCTTAACTGGGAGACAGGATGTGGAAGGCATGGATGGGTTCGGAGCTGAAATTGTAGATATCAGATGATAATGAACTGAACCCTGGGGACTACAGTTGGGTTCTGGAGAACACCTTTTTCATCGTGCAAAGGTCTGAGGACCAAGACCTAGCACTCAGTCTTACTCCTCTCCTGTAGAGTGAATTTTTCTCTGCAGATGTAATCAGTAGTGCTGTGTCCTTCCAACAGGAACTGAAAGGTAGGGGAGGACATTTCTTTCATTCCAGTAAGGTCTATTATTGGTGCTATCCCACTTGACAGTCAGCCTGGAAACTCACCCAAGCTCTTCCTTTAATTTCAGGTTCTGTCTTGGCTTTTACCCTTCTTTGCTGAACATGCTGTTTGTCCGCAGGAGAAGCAAATGCAGGGGGAAGGGGGGGTCATTTTGTGTGGGGGAGATGCTATTATTTGACTGGGGGTGTGTTCCACAGAAACATACTTTTGGACTGATATCGAGGCAGGCTCTTCCTCCCCCTTGTTGCAATGGCAATCATGTTAACAGATCTAAGAGGAAAACAACGTGTTGATTTTGGGGTCTTGGAGAATTTTAGCTGAGGCAAGCTGCATGTTTGTACAGCGAACATTAAATATCGAAAGATGCAAGCTGATTGCCTAAGCTAAGGTTTCTAGGTGTTTACTTTGACTCCCAGTAAAATGGGAAGTAACAATCAGTGTGGGAGTCATGCAGAAAGACCCCCGGTAGAGCAATAAAATTAATGTTAGACGCATCTTCATGACTCTCCCAGTCAGGTGAGGGTTGGCCAAAATGACCCAGCATTCCAGAACGCAGCTTGCTATTGCTCTTCTCTGTTATACACAGCTGCAGCCTGTGCGGCCACAGGCTCCAGCCTGTGATCTTTCTTCAGCTCCAAGCAGCTAAGCTATCACCTCTGTCTCCTGCCCTCTAGCTTCACGACCAATATGGCTGCTGATTGTCACTCCCTTAAATCTTGTGAGGCTGTCATTAGCCTCCAAATAGCTGGATGCCCAAGGTCAAGGTCAAGGCTTTGTCATTCAATACAGGATCCGTTTCATAAGAATCAGAAGCCATTGACATTTCTAAAGCCTGGTCTCTCGCAAACGCTTGGGACTGGAAATGAACACCAAGGACCCCTTACCAGCTCTGAATCTCTGCTTTCCAAAGCAGGTAGCATGTGTTTCTAGTCCAGGCAGGCCCTGCAATATTGGATCGCCAAAGGGCACTGGCCTGTGACTATCTTGCTCTCTTGCCCTGCTTCTGTTCTACTTTGATTTTGGTCGCTGTCTTGTGAACTGCGGGAGCCCAGTGTCACAGCTGTGTGGACATGGAGAGCTGTAACTGGCCTGATTCAGTTCATGGGACTTAGCTTGCTAATAGGTTAAAGCACAAAGCTTCTGATCGCTAGTTATTCCCGGGGTATTGGCTGTTGTGAATGAAGTGGTGGGAAGGAGAAGTGTGGTGATGAGCAGACTGGATTTCAAGGCTTGGTATCTCATGATCTAGACCAGCTGTAGAAACTCTCTGGCATGGGATGAATGTGGATGCTTTTAGGATCAATAAATTTCTCTAAGCATTTGTCCTGGGAGTGATCAGAAAGGAAGGGTCTAGATCCCAGTGAGGTATATTAAAGGTGATGGAACAATTGATCACAAGGCAATGAGAGGACACGTTCTGTTATGCGCTTCATGCCACTTGGGGATTAATTACACAACAAGGCAAGTCAGCCTGTCATTAAATCTGTCATTTAATTTCCTTTACGAACCAAGGTTGTCTTGACACCTAAACAGAAGCGGGTCAGTCTTATTCTTCCGTCTTGGATTATGATCAGAGCTGGGAGGGAAGCGGTTTTCCTGTCCCAGGAAAATTTTCGAGATTCCAACATTTTTTAGTGTTCCAGGTGAGGACGAAACCAAAACCAGAGAGAGAAACCCCAAAATAACCAATAGCCCCATAGTCAAGGTGCTCAGCTGAGAGGTGGGAGGCCTAGATTCAAGTCCCTGCTTTGCCTAGTTCAGATAGAGTGACCAGATATCCCGATTTTATAGGGACAGTCCCGATTTTTGGGTCTTTTTCTTATATAGGCTCCTATTACCCCCCACCCCCATCCTGATTTTTCACATTTGCAGTCTGGTCACCCTAGATTCAGAGGGAGTGCCCTGACCTGGACTGATGGCTATTCTAGGGGGAGTGGGGGAGAGGAGAGGAGGCTGAGTGTGTGTGTGTGTGTGTCTCTCTCTCTCTCTCTCATTTGGATCAGAAATTCCATTCTGGCTCTGATAAACCTTCTCAATGAGTGTTGTGTCAAGCCCGATAGCTTTCCACAGTATAACAAATTGGCCTTTTCCTATGAAAAACCCTTATGTCCAAAAATTCCCAATCAGCACTACTTGGGATCCCTACAAGCTAAGCAGGCGAGGGGCAGATCTATTCTTAAATGGGGGACGACAGAAGGCTCAAGGTGCTAGAGGGGATGGTGTCCAGTTCACTGTCATATCAAAATCCCAGCATGGTTCACGGGACAACTGTCTTGCTGGAGACGCCATCTTGTGGATGAGCAGAAAAAACGGGGGTCTCCTGACTAGCTGCAGTCCGTAAGGATCCCATGGCCCTTCTTGTCAAAGGGTATCCCGGGTCAAATCCAAGCTGAGGTAATTATGTTCTGCCTATTTAAATCCATCCCCTGCCTTGTCCCTTGGAGAGGGTCGTCTTCACTTCCAACCCTAAACTGTTGTCTAGTGTTGCTGTCAAACAGCTGCTGCATTTCAGTGGTGTCTAGTGTGATCCCTAATTTGTGGAGCAGCGTTAAGTGCTTTGAGAGGAACTGTAGGACAAGGCTGTTGTTGTTTGAGATTTCAGTCAAAACCTTGCACTGTTCTGCTCAGCCTCACTTGCGCAGTGACCGAACACTGTGGAATTAACAAGCCTTGTATTCCTCTGCTGATGAGCAGGAAATGAGATGCAGCAGCTTCGACCCTTGGCATGTGCATCACATTAATCCCCCAGTGTTTTGGGTAGGATCTGGATTTGTTGTCTGGTTCCAGGACCCGTCTGGTGTGTTATCAGCCTGCTCGTTTGCTGCGCTCCCATCTCCAAACTCAGGCACGGCGCTTACATGTATTGGTATGGCAGGTTTTAATTATTAACAAGTACGGCACTGTAGCATTTTATGTAGTGGTTCCCCAGTGTCCAATTCCAGGCTCTCCCTCTCCAAACCTGAATCCTGGCTAAGATGTGGGCTAACCGGGTCCTTGCTTTTTCCCAAGGTGTGACATTTGCTAGTCCAACCTTTGCCCACCCCTTCATCTTCTGCAATCATTTTTTTCCCTCCTAGTACAAACCCACCTTCCCCTCCCCGGGCCAGCCTTGGACAGAAGCAATGCAAGCAACTGCTCTGCTGACTTCAGCATGGAGCATGTGCAACTAGAAAGGGGAAAACTGTGTTGGCCAAATGCTCCCTTTGATCACATCGAACATCGCCAAGGAAATCGGTGCATGCACTTCTCAGAGGGCAATAGTTGACCCTGTGCCTTCTGCTTCTCTCCTAAGTGTCTCCTCTCTGAAAGCTATGGAGCAGAAGAAGCCAGCTGGGGCTTGTCTGTTTTGCTCTGTAAGAGAGACAAGGTGGACGAGGTAATATCTTTTATTGGACCTACTTCTGTCGGTGAAAGCGACAAGCTGTCGAGCTTATGCAAAGTTTGTCTCTTTCACCGACAGAAGCTGATCTACCTTGTCTGTCCAATATTCTGGGACCAACATGGCTACAGCACTCGCTCTGTAAGAGGCATTTTTCAGCAGCGAAATCAACCACCTTTTTAGCTCTTTGGTCGATCTCAGTGAGCAATGTGGCTTTTAAGTGCTACCCAGGCAAAAACCTTGCCCCTCAAAAATCCCAATGTCCCTGGGTGAGAACCTCAGGAAATGTTGTCCAGATCCCACCATGAAACATCCTGGAGTTAAAAACCCAGCAGGTCTGGAAATACCAAGTGAGGCGAGTCTGATTTTAGGTGCATTGGAGAATAGCGTCTCTTGGGGCCTCCACCCCTGTTTCCCAGAATGCTGTTAACGTCTTTCATTCCTATCTCTCTGTTCCCTCCCTCCCAGTTCAGGCGAGGATCTTGTCTTCTAGCCAGCTACTCAGGGACTTTTCTACCTAGCTGGCTGCCTGCTGCTGTCTATACTTTGGAGGTGGGACTCAAGCACATGAGCCGGTTTCTGGTTATGTTTTTTTCTTGTCAAGTACCCGGCACACACCCCAGGTTAGGGTGCCTGATGAAATGGGGTGCTCTGGACAGCTGCCTCTGAAAAATCGCTTTGCTTTCTATCAGGGATGGTCTTGATCCATCCCACGCCACAGCCAAACCCCCTCCTCACCTTGGGTATATTTGGTTCAGATCTGAATTTTACGTGCCCGGGCCATCTCTACTGTTATGGTCTTTCTGCATAATGTATGTTTGCCTTGGAGACTTCGTTATCTTTCTTTGCTGCTTGATTTGTTTGGCATGTTCCTCTCCAAAGGGAAAATCGCTTGCGACAGAAACGCTTCCAAAGCGCGAAACTCGATTGCTCTGGCTCCTTGAAAACGTCTGTCCTGGCTTTATTCGGCCCTCGGAACCAGTCTGACAATGCCACAGGCCCACAGAACTGCTTCTCTCTCCAGGACCTGACGTGCGCAAGCAGGGAGCTGAAGACCCATGCTGAACCCTGCTCTTGCTGTGTTGCTTGGTGAGGAAGGCTAGTCTGGGGCTTAGGGTACTAGTTGAGGACTTGGGTTCAAATCCCCGCTCAGCCACAGACCTCCTGTGTGACATTGGGCGAGTCACTTAGCTTCTCTGGGCCTCTGTTCCCCATCTGTGCAATGCGGTTAATATCCCTGTGAGGCAGGGCAGGGCTGTTATGAGGGTAAATACATTAGAGATGGTGTCTTGCTCAGATACTACAGTGATGGGGGCTATATAAGTATCTAAACTAGGTGTAATACAGTGGGATTTGGTTTTAGTTGCACCTGCTGATAGGGTGAAATATCCAGAGGAGGGACCCAACGCTAGGCCTGCATATTCCCACAAGCCTTATGCTAGGCCCTCTGCACGGGGCTGAATTTGAGTGGCGCCTACTCCTTCTCCAAGGCATCTGTACAGGGGTGACTATCACCTGTAGTGATCACTACAGGTCGACAGCCCCTTTCCAAAAGCTACTCTGGGATGGTGCGGATGTGTCTCTGCTGTCGCTGAGCCCTGGGATACTTGACTCTAACGGTCAGCTTGACAGTCTTTGCTTTCTTTCTGGGGCAGGAAAAAGTTTTGCCCCTTTTTGAGAGCCCCAGGGCCCGAGGTTAAGCATGTTGCAGCTTCTGGAGTGACCACCAGAGGCAGTGAAAATGTGCCTAGCAGAATTCCTTCCCTCCTAACTGATACTTTACTTGCATGCCTCGGTTGGATTAGGCAATTGCACGGATCTGGATTTAGTGATCATGCTGATACAACAGCCAATTAAAAAGAAAATGATTTGTATTATGGTAGCACCTAAAAGCCCCAACTGATATCAGGGCCCTTTTGTGCTAGGTGTTGTACAAACACATGGGGAGAGACAGTCCTTGAATGAAAGAGATTATCAGCCAAACAGACAAAGGATGGATGGGCAAACTGAGGCACAGAGGGAGGAAATGGCACAGCTGTGAACAGAAACCAGGTATCTTGTGGCAAAGGGGGAAGAGTGTTGGGGTGGGGGTGGGAGGGCAATCTAAACAACACCAGCCTTGTTCTTTCAAGCTCCACTAATCTCTGCTCTTCCCAAGGGGGTGGGGTGGGAGAGAGATTCTCTGTTCTTCTCTTTGCTTTTAGTGAAGGGGAAGAAATCCTCTACTATGAAAGAGGAGAAGGAGAAGCAGGTTAACCTGGAGACACTCGAGCAGCTGTGGCCTCTAGAAAGCATGATCTGGAGGCACCCTGCTAAACCCGGCACAGTGACCAAACCATAGATGCACCCGTAGAAAGGCAGGAATGAATGGCTTCCCGTCAGCCCAAGCCAGGCAAATCTTTCCAGTCCTGGAAGGTGATGATGGAAAGCAAATGTCAGAGCTCACATGTGTGCTGGCCCAAGGCTGGCTGACACCCCGGCCATATGAATTCCCAAAGACCTTTGTGCTGTATATTCAGCTAACCCCATTTCCTCGAGTCACTAGCTGCCCCGTGAATGCAGAGCGTCCACCAACAATAACTCCACTTGAGAGAGTAGGTAGCTATCCAAGGGTGAAGCCCAGGGGACGCAAAACAGGAAGGCCTGATCCTGTGAGGTGCTGAGCATCGGGAGCTCCAGCTGATGTCCAGATGTGGGGCTCAGCCCCACACAGAATCAGGTCCAAAAGGACTGACTGTTTTTCCTGCAGGTGCTGAGCCCCCATGTTGATTTCAGTGGCTGCTCTGAAGAGCCAGCTGCCCTTGTTTAGATGCTGAGCTGTTGATACCAGTGCCTAAGTGTGGGCATCTGGGTTGAAATGTTTCTTCTAAGCTACTCGGACAAGTGGGTGAGTTCAGCAGGGTGGTGAGAATGAACCCCCAGCGGCAAGGTGGAAATCTCTCCGGCAGGCATCGCCCACCAACACGCTAGTGGTGCAGTCCCTTGGGGAGCTGGGGACGGGACAGAAAGCGGGCAGGGTGCAGACTGAAGAAACGATCAAACCCGACTAAGGGAAATGACACCCAGGCCAGCCAGGCCCCACTGACACTGAAGGCCAGGGGGATGTTACTGCATTGCCCAAGGACTTTGACCTGGCTTACGCCAGGGTACCAGAGAGCTGAACCTTGGCCCACTGTGTCTTGGGCCTTTCCCGCTTAGTGAAGATCAGTCACATGGGGCCTGAGCTGTGAAGTCAATAGAAAGGCTCCCACTGATGGGATCAGGCCCATGGAGAGGAGACCCTCCTCCCATCAGAAATGCTCGTAGACGTCGGAAGAGGGCCAGCTCCAGTCAGCAAGGGCTCTGCTGCTCCTCCCATACCCCCAATGGCGGAGGGACAGTGCAGTGATGGCTGTAGGAGTGCAGCTTTCCGCAGGCCCCCCACAGATCCCATGTGTGAGCCATCCCCATGGGCTGCCGCAGGGTGCCCAGTGCAGAGTCTCCGCTGTTCACTCTGCAAGCACCGTGCAGCCTGGCTTGCATCCAAACCATTGCACTGGGGCGGGGGGCGGAGGGGGAGAGGAGGAATCATTGTATGCTCACATAATTACTGAGCAGTCCTGCAAATGGAAGGTAGCCCCTGGGGCAGTGATCCACTTCCTGGACACTACGGTGCTAATAAGTGATGGTCACATAAACACCATCCTATATCAGAAACCTGCTGACTGCTATTCCTACCTACATGCCTCTAGCTTTCATCCAGATCACACCACACGATCCATTGTCTACAGCCAAGCTCTACGATATAACCGCATTTGCTCCAACCCCTCAGACAGAGACAAACACCTACAAGATCTCTATCATGCATTCCTACAACTACAATACCCACCTGCTGAAGTGAAGAAACAGACTGACAGAGCCAGAAGAGTACCCAGAAGTCCCCTACTACAGGACAGGCCCAACAAAGAAAATAACAGAACGCCACTAGCCATCACCTTCAGCCCCCATCTAAAAGCTCTCCAACGCATCATCAAGGATCTACAACCTATCCTGAGGGACGACCCATCACTCTCACAGATCTTGGGAGACAGGTCAGTCCTTGCTTACAGACAGCCCCCCAACCTGAAGCAAATACTCACCAGCAACCACACACCACACAACAGAACCACTAACCCAGGAACCTATCCTTGCAACAAAGCCCGTTGCCAACTGTGTCCACATGTCTATTCAGGGGACACCATCATAGGGCCTAATCACATCAGCCACACTATCAGAGGCTTGTTCACCTGCGCATCTACCAATGTGATATATGCCATCATGAGCCAGCAATGCCCCTCTGCCATGTACATTGGTCAAACTGGACAGTCTCTACGTAAAAGAATGAATGGACACAAATCAGACGTCAAGAATTATAACATTCAAAAACCAGTTGGAGAACACTTCAATCTCTCTGGTCACTCGATTACAGACCTGAGAGTGGCTATCCTTCAACAAAAAAACTTCAAAAACAGACTCCAAGGAGAGACTGCTGAATTGGAATTAATTTGCAAACTGGATACAATTAATTTAGGCTTGAATAGAGACTGGAAGTGGATGAGTCATTACATAAATTAAACTATTTCCCCATGTGATTTCTCCCCCCACCCCACCCCCCACCGTTCCTCAGACATTCTTGTTAACTGCTGGAAATGGCTCACCTTGATTATCACCACAAAAGGTTTTCCTTCTTCCCCCCTCCTTCCTGCTGGTGATGGCTCATCTTAAACATGCCACAAGTCCTCCTTTTCTTTTTTGCGAATACAGACTAACACGGCTGCTACTCTGAAACCTGGGGCAGTGATGGTCCCCTCCCCCCCCATACTCTTGCATAATATGAGAAACTAACACCCTGACTTGTTTACAGTCTATTTGTTGGACTGAAAGGAGGCGCTTTCCTGAGAGTAAACGCTTCTGTGCTCGGTTATCCAGCTGCACATTCAGAGCCAGGACTGTGGGCATAAGAGGACAATCTGGCCCTTGTGTGCAGAAATGGGGCAAGGTACTCAAAGGAGGGGGTTGTGGACCGGACAGGGGATGATCCCACTAGAACGCAAACACCACCGACAGGCCTTTTTCTTGAGGCCTCTCTACCAGTTGCAACTGCAGAGCTAGCAGAGCCCCGGGGAATATTAGGCCCAGAGAAACTCAAGGTATGTCTACACTACCCACCGGATCGGCAGGCAGCGATCGATCCAGTGGGGATCGATTCATTGCGTCTAGTCTAGATGCGATAAATCGACTCCCAAGCGCTCTCCTGTCAACTCCTGTACTCCACTTCCGCGAGAGGCGCAGGCGGAGTTGACGGAGGAGCGGCAGCAGTCGACTCACTGCAATGAAGACACCACGGTAAGTCGATCTAAGTACATCAACTTCAGCTACGTTATTCACGTAGCTGAAGTTGTGTAACTTAGATCGATCCCCCCCCCCCCAGTGTAGACCAGGGCTAAGTAACTTGCCCGAGGTCACACAGAAAGTCTGTATCAGAGCTGGGAATTGAACCCAACTCTCCTGAGTTCCTGGTAAGTTCCTTAACCACTGGACCTCTTGCAATGCTCTCTGGTATTACTTCAGTTTGAGGCTGGTGTAACTCTGCTGGAAACAGCATTACCTATGGACAGAAGTGCGGAAACGCAAGTCATAACTGCTGTTGTCGAGCTTCATCACTAGCTCCTTCCTTCCAAGAATCTCCAAATATTCTTCCCACGCTAACCCCGTTTGCAAGTACAACGTAATGCATCACCTCCTCATTTCCCTCACCTCTCTGTGTACTGCCGGGTGGCTAGGAAAAGTTCACCTGCCCCATGTGATTTATTGAAACTTTGGGGTTCTTGATGCGATAAAGAGCCCTGCTCGCTCTTGTCCTGCCACGGTGAATACCAGCTTTTCAAAACCCCGGCTTTTTTCCTTTTGCTGCTCTGAAAGGGAAATGGGGATGTTGGATGTTTTTGGCTTCGGCAACCTAGGCCCTGCAAATATCTGTGTGCTTGGCCATACAGCGGTTGTCATCTGTTTAAACTCTTCTCGAACTGCTTGGCCAGGCAGCAGCTCCTGCGGTTTGCTGTCCAAACTGGAGTCCCATTCCCAAAGTGCTGAATCACTAGCGAGGTTTATTTGTTCAGTGAAATATCAATACACAAAAAAGGCTGGACGTGCACCCTGTGCCTCCAGAGACTTCGTTATGGATAGTGTCACTGCTCCTTCCTGGCACTTGGCTGCTGCATTGCTATTAAGCAATTATTGATGTATTCAGCGCTGGGTTTTCCAGGACCATGAATAATATCCTTTCTGTAAAGGGATGTGGGACCTGGGCTCTTTCAACTCAGGTTGCAATCAGTCATGCATTCGCATTGTCTTTGCCATATCACTATGTTTGTGCTACTGTGGTTGCTTCATTTCAGTGAGGCAAATTTCCATGCTTGCACAGAAGCGGTCTGCCGCTCACAGGCAACGGAGAAGGGTCTCCTCCTTATGGCTCTATGATCTGACTGCAGTTTCCAGCCCTTTCTCTGTCGGCCTTAGGCTTGTCATTGTTCGTCTCTATTGTCCTCATGGAGCCATATACACCACTGCAAAGTGAGCCTGAAATTAACCTGTTCTGATCCGGTGGCACTTCACACTCGCACTGTACAGGCCTGCAAGGCAGGGTAACAGAAAATCAGGCTCATTGTGTCTCGATTCCCCAAGTGTAACATGGGAAGGTTACGCCTTCCCCACCTCGCAGGGATGTTGCACTGACACATTCAGTGATGACTGTAAGACGCCCAGATACAAGAGCAACAGGAGCCAAGCTAGGATCTAGCTCTGTGGTACCCAGGCTGTGGGATGCATCTCCCTAGAGGGGCATGGAGAAATATCTGGAGGGGCACTACCCAACTCTGCTCTGACCCCAGCCCTGGCTGCAGTTCAGCTCCCGGGCCACAGCTCTGCTCACGGCTCCACTCCCAGCCCGGATGGGGCGCAGACCCATTCCATTACTGGGGGAAGGGGGGCACGAGAGGAAAAGTTTGGGCACCACTGATCTAGATAGAGAGGTTTGTAGCAATGCCGGTGTCTGTGCTCTAGGAACAAAGGAAGAGCTTCAACCTACAGTGCTTCATGCAGGTGGAACTTCCGTTATTATGTTTAATGCCAACAGTGCGCTCGGAGCTGTACAATACATACAAATAACAACTGTCCCTGCTACAAAGAGCTTACAGCCTGAAAGGCAGATGGGATGCATGGGATACCGAGAGTCTGGAGATCATTTAGGTGGGATTTACTCTCCCAACACATTCTGTGGTTATGGACACCAATGGCATAAGCTGGTTGGCTGCATTGTTCATCAACTTGCTTCTTCTCGACAGCAAGGAAGAAGTGGGTTTTGTGGAGAGACTGCATGTAAAGAAGGTTGAGGTGCTTTGTTGAACTGGGATGGGGGGAGTCATCCCACAGATGGGGGCAGTGTGGGGAGAAGACACAGAGATGGGAGTCAGAGAAGACGATGAAGGAGCATTGAAGTTGGCATCAAGGCTGCAATAGAGGGGTAGATTGGGTGAGACGGTAGCTGAGGTCCTGAACCAGATCAGGGTTGAAGCTGTGTAGAGTCTTGAACCTTTAAACTGATTGTATGGGGCGAGCAGAGGGATGCGAAGAGGTGAGGGGGGTTTGACATGGTCAGACCGACAGGTCGGGAAGAACATTGTGACAGTCGTCAGTAGACCGAAGGGGGTGATGTGGGTCTCTAGGGAAGCCAGACAGGAGAAGATGGTCACAATAACCGAGAGGGAAGGCAATGGTGGCAGGGACAAGCATTTCCACCCAGACAGAGAGGAAGGATCGGCTCTTGTGTATGTTGTGGAAGAAGAGGCATCAGGATTGGACATGGCCTGGATGTGTGGGGAGCAGGAGGGCTGAAAGATGACCCCACAAGTTGGGATGGGTGTCAAGAGAGAAGAACAGGGAAGAGGAGAGAGTTGGAGAGATAAGAGGTCTCTGCTTTGGTCATGTGTTAAGCTCCTGTTGCTTCTCCTCCTTATATAGCTGTATCCCACCGGCAGAGGCAGCTAGCTGGGGTTTTCCTCATTCCCACTGGCTTTTACAAGCCTCCTCGCTCTTTACCATGAAAAGAGTGAGCACATGCAGAAGCAGCTGAAGATGAGGAGGATTCATGGATTCCAAGGCCAGAAGGAACCATTGTGATAATCTAGTGATCTCCTGTATAATGAGCCATAGAACTTCCCCCAAAATAATGCCTAGAGCAAAGCTTTTAGAAAAACATACAATCTTGATTTAAAAATAATCAGTGATGGAAAATCCACCACAACCCTTGGTAAGTTGTTCCGGTGGTTAAATACTCCCATTGTTAAAAATTTACAATTTATTTCCAGTCTGACTTTGTCTAGCTTCAACTTCTAGCCATTGGAATGTGTTAGACCTTTCTCTGCTAGATTGAAGAGCCTGTTATTAAATATTTGTTCCCCATACAGGTATTTATAGACTGTATTTATAGACTGTATTCACCTCTTAATCTCTTTGTTAAAATAACTAGATTGAGCTCCTTGAGTCCATCACGATTACGAATGTTTTCTAATCCTTTATCATTCTTGTGGCTCTTCTCTGAACCCTCTCCAATCTATCAGCATCCTTCTTGAATTGTGGGTACCAGAACTGGTCAAAGTATTCCCGTAGTGGTTGCACCAGTGTCAAATACAGAGGTAAAATAACCTCTCTGCTCCTATTCAAGATTCCCCTGTTTATGCATTCAAGCATTACATTAGCCCTTTTGGCCACAGTGTCACACTAGGAGCTCATGATCAGCTGGTTATCCACCATGATGCCCAAATCTTTTTCAGGGTCATTGCTTCCCAGGATTGAGTGCCCCGTTCTATAAGTGTGGCTAAATTCTTTGTTTCTATATGTATACAGTGTGATGGGGCAAGGCCAGATGGCTATAGAAAAGTAGTGGGAGATAGTTATATTAGCTCCAGGCTAAACAAATCCCTGGTACCAGGACAAGTGAAATGGCAGCTGCTCCAGGTCAATTAAGACATCTGGGGCCAATTAAGAACTTTCCAGAAGGCAGGGAGAAGGCTAGGTTGACTGGGACACCTGAAGCCAATCAGGGGCTGGCTGAAACTAGTTAAAAGCCTCCCAGTCAGTCAGGTGGGGGTGCATGTCGGGAGCTATGGGAGGATGTTGCACTGTTGGAGAGGCTGAGTAGTACACACCATATCAGGTACAAGAAAGGAGGCCCTGAGGTAAGGGTGAAGTGGAGCTTGAGGAATTGAGGGCTGCTGTGGGGGAAGTAGCCCAGGGAATTGTACACGTCATGTTTGTAAAAGGTCAGTTACCATAGCTGATACTATTAGGGTCCCTGGGTTGTATCCCGGAGTAGAGGGTGGGCCCGGGCTCCCCCTTCCCCCCCACCTTTGCCCCCTGATTAATCACTGAGACTGGGAGACAACAGAGACTGTGCAAGGAAGGATAACTTCTCCTCACCTCCCTTGCTGGCTTATGATGAAAATGGCTCAGTACACTGTGACCCTTGTCTCTAGAGAGAGAGAAGGGTTACGTGCATGGCCACAGTGAGCCTCTGAGGCTAGCAAAATCTGCCAGGAAATGGGGGACCTACGGTGGCAAGGACAGAGCTTTGTCACAACAGTTACATTTAACTGTATTAAAATACATATATTGTTTGCGCCCAATTGACCAAGTGACCCAGATCTCTCTGAATCAGTGACCTGTCCTCTTTGTTGCTTACCTCTCTCCCAATTTTTGCGTCGTTTGCAAACTTTATCAATGATGATTTTTATGGTTTCTTCCTGGTCATTGATAAAGATGTTCAATAGTAGGGAGCCAAGAACAGGTCCCTGCAGGACCCCACGGGAAACGCACCCTCTTGATGACTATTCCCCATTTACATTTACATTCTGAGACCGATCAGTTAGCAGGTTTTTAATCTGCTTAATGTGTGCCAGGTTAATTTTATATAGTTCTAGTTTTTAATCAAAATGTCAGGCAGCACCTAATCAAATGTCTTACAACAGAAGTCTAAATATATGACTTCAGCACTCTTATCTTTCTGTTCCATTTGTTATATATTTTTATTTTTTACAACTGCTTTCACTTCCCCTCTAAACCAGATTGGTTGTTTTGTTTTTTTTAACCAGCCTTCTTCCTCACTTGGGCGATTGTGGCTTTTTGGCTATCAATAAGGTGTTCTTAAATGACTGCCAATTATCACTCCGATTTTTCTGATTAAATTCTTTCTTCCAGCTGATTTGGCTCATAATTGCTTTCCTCTTTGTGAAATTGGCCCTATTAAAGTACCAAGTATGTATATTACTGGTCTGGGCTTTATTCTGCTTGCACATTAGAAATCTGGTCAGGTCATGATCACCTAAGCTACCATTGACTTTTAGTTCTGTGATCAGCTCCTTTGTATCTGTTAGGACAAGGTCTAACATAGAATTCCCTCACGTTGGCTGCAATGCTTTTTGAGTTAAGAAACTGTCATCTACAATGTTTAGAAATTCCAAGGCTGTTTTAGTACTGGCAGCATGAGACCCCCAGCATCGGTCATTCACATTGAAGCCCTGCATGATCACACAGGTTTTTTTCCCCTACGTATTATAAGTAATTCCATCAGGAAGTGGTCGTGCTGTTCCCTACGTGTTATAAGTAATTCCATCAGGAAGTGGTCGTGCTGTTCCCTACGTGTTATAGGTAATTCCATCAGGAAGTGGTCGTGCTGTTCCCTAGTGCGATTTGAAAGTCTCCAGCAGATACAACGAAGACCCCATCTTGTGCTTTATCTGTTAGGACGTTGATCCGTAAGCATTCAAGATCATTTTCTTCTGAGTTATCTGTGACTTGGAAACAGGTATTGCCTGTTTGAATAGAGTGCCACTCCCCCTCCCCTTTTGCCCACTCAAGCCTTCCTAAATAGATTATAACCATCGAACCATGGCATCTACCAGCTCTACACAAGCCATCGGCCAGTGGTCCGTGGGCTACCTGGAGAGCAAGTGTCCATGGACAGGCCGTAGGGCAGGAACCATTGCTCTTATCCCTCTGTAGGGTGACTTGTATAGCCTAGTCCATTTGATTACAATAGCTATCCTCCTCTGCTGGAGCCAGGTCCCTTCCAAAGGCAGGTGTGTCCTTGAGACTCTAATAGATGAATCTGGCCTCAGTAACCTCACATCACTGTTCTCTGTTCAGTTCAGGTGTGGATCCAATTTTAATTGTAAACAAACAAATGCAATGGGCCAACCCCAGTCTTCCTCTCCACCCCCGTCGCTGGCCCTCTAGCACCAATTTCCACCAGTGCAGCCAGGGTAGGGCTCACTCTGTCTGTGACTGACATAGCGATTCTTATCACTGGTACACTTGATTGCTGCAAAGCTCTTCATTCCAGTCTTTCTCTGCTATCCTAGATCCTCTTCTCTGGACCCAGGACATGGTTGCTCGACTCCACTGACAGGCCATATTTGCTGATCCTATCACTCTTGTGCTTGTTCCTCACTCTGGCACCCGAGACGTCAATCAGTTGACTTTCCAGTTCTGCTTCTTTTATTTCCAGCCCTTTGCAGCCTATATAACCATCTCCTCGGGCTGAACTCCTACTGCTGTTCCCCCACCATCCCAGCACTCAACTGGAGCAGGACACAATTCAGACTGGCTCATCTGCCCCGTTGAGCTGAGCTGCAGGGATGCTGTATTCTGCAAGCATGGGGACAAGATGTTCTCTCTTTGGGTAAACCCCCTCTGCCCCGCCAGCCGAGCACCCTGTCTCATCCGCCTCCCTGAGAACAGTGGTGGTAAGTGATGGACTGTGTATAGGAGGCATGAGGCTAGGTGAATAATCTCCCCATGGCAGCAGCCAAAGCCCCATGGCTCGGCACTTTTAAAATCGGCTTGAACAAAGATCGCTACCCTGGGAGGAAGGGGTCTGGGTGACCTCACAGAGATGGAAAGGAACCTCTCTGGAGGCTGGGAGCAAGGCAGGGGGTGGGAGGGTCGCCTTGGAGGTGTGTTCACAAACTTGAACCTGCAGGAGCCTCTTTGCGTCATGAACTGAACTCCGGGTTCAGCCTGTGACTCCTTATCACAAACCAGACCCTGTAGGTTTCTCGGCTCTACTCCTCCTTCTCCAGCCACATCCTGAGGGTCCCCTGGGCTTCTGGCAGCTGGCATGCAGCACCTTCCTCTCCTACTTCGGTAATAGGGTGATGCAGGGGGGCTGGGCATAAAAGTGTCTAATCTAAGTAGATCAATGTCTAAGCAGATGGTCCGGGGTGAGGGTTTTATCCTGCAATTCAGGAGACTTGGTTTCAATTCCCACTACAGCCACAGCCTCCCTGTGAGACCACGGGGAAGTGTCTCTTTGTGCCTCGGTTTCTCCTGGTTTAAAATAAGGATCATGCTTCTCTACCTCACAGGGGTCTGGTGGAGATAAATCATTGA